>NC_138984.1:85619240-86300240 GCF_964341445.2 Mesoplodon mirus
TCATCCTAGGAAGTGGAATCAAATTCTCCTGCAGCACTGGCAGGTCTTAGACCTCACAGTGATTATATCATTGGAGCAGATATGGTCATGAATGAGGTAATTCGTTTGTTTATTAATACTAACAATTATTTAACATTTTCTCATTTATGGTTAAGTTCAGAAGCATATTTGCACACTTTACATTTAAAGTTGAAATTTAGGTCTTTGCTGATCAAGATAGCTTACGCTCCAGGGTGTTAAACAGAAATCTGGGAGGTGTCTTACTAGGTACAGCTGTTAGGAAAAACATACACTCTGTGGCAATTGCACAGATTTTGTGTATGGTATATATTAGAAATCTCTTGTACCTCAAGATAAAGTCGAATCCTCGTCTTGATTATTGATTTCCTTTTCTCTTCTCCTTTCTAAGGTACCAAAATTGGCTTCGCTATATTTGTTGGATCCTTTTCCTTGTCTGTTAGCTAGTGGAAGTATATATTGCTAAATCACAAATGAGAGAAAAAATAAGGTGCCCAGAGAACCAGGTCTTAATAATGGATAGTAAGCAGAATATGTAGAATTTGGGTATAGAAGACTTTTACTAAAATTGCTGACTAGGTCTTACAGAACTGGACATGAGGCCTTGCATTGTGTGGATAGGTAATATATTGAATTAAACCTCATTTGGAGTATTGGTTTTAAGAAATGATTTTTATGTCTAGCAACAGGGCCCAGAATCTGGTTTTTGTGTATGTGGTTTTTTTTGTCCTTGTTGTTTTAGGTGTGTTTTTTGTTTGTTTGTTTTAGATTTTTGTTGTTTTAGATATTAGTCAGGTTCGAGACCTACTATTCTAAAGTTCAGTAACAAAAACATTTTTCTCCTGTAATGCTTTTGCAGTCTGAAGATCTGTTCAGCCTTATTGAAACACATGAAGCAAAACCATTGAAACTTTATGTGTATAATACAGACACTGATAACTGTCGAGAAGTGATTATTACACCAAATTCTGCATGGGGTGGAGAAGGCAGGTAAGGTCATTTTTTAGACTAAGTTATGACTACTTAAATTTACCAGTCAGATATGTTATAAACATTGTTTTTATTTTGAAACAAGTTATTGGTTTATTGTAAGACTTCTCTTGAGAAAAGGAAAGAGCTGACCTAGAATATTGAATCCAATAATTCATATTTTTAAAGCACATATTTAGTGAGCATGGTACACATACCCAGTCATTTTTTTTCTGATCTAAGAACTAACGAACTTTTTTGTTTTGTTATTTTAGTAAAATAGTTTTCAGTTTTATTTTATTTTCCCAAAATTCCCTCCTCAGCAGTGGGACAATACAGTATAACATTCTCTAGCTGCTGGGGAAATTTCTTAGCACTTTGTGGAAACTGTTACCTTTTAGAAATGGACAGGCTGATTTTAACCAAAAGTTAGACAAAATTGCAACAACAATAAAAAGCAATTTAGAAAGAGGATCAAGCCAAGCAGAAAAGCAAACTTTATAAAATCAGTTTTCTGGGACTGTTCATCAAGTCAGTTCCCTAATTTCAAAAGGTCAGACCAAAGCAAAGCATGACTTAACATGGTATCTTTAGGTCTTCTGTTTACTGTTTAAATTGAAATTTTTCATTATTTTGAAAGTTCTAAGAACCTTTTTTAATTTGAGGAATTGTTGAGTGTAAACCAGAATTATATGAAAGCCTAGAGTTTGGAAACTTCTACCAGTGTTTTATAAAAGTTCCAGCACTTGCTGGGAAAAGGATGACTTAGTTGATGCAGATGGAGAAAGCCTGTTTGCTCACAGTACCTTTACCCACACTACCTGAGGTTCTACAGCTAAATGTATATTGCCACCAGAATGCTAACTTGTTGCAATTTGAGAAAATGAGATAGAAAATGTGGCCTTTCTGGGGGCCATACTTGACCAAGTTATCATTGTCCTTTGTCCAGGTTTGTAAACACACAGAAAGATGATATTCTTAAGGTATTCAAGGTTGATTCCATTTCAGAGGACTGCCTCATATAAACTAAATTTGCAAGAAGCTTCTGTCTTCATTAGAGTGGCAAATTTTCAGTTTACAATAGAAAAATACCCCCTCTCCAGTTAGAATAATACTTAGATCCTATTACTACCACAAGATTGCTTGGTGAGCATGAAATCAAAGTCTTAAGGAAGAGATTCTAGATGGTAAAGTTCAGCAGCAAAGAACATTACTAGTTCATTCATTTTTAATTATGCTGACTAAATACTGCTACATTCTTGTTCTTGGAGCTCTTCTTTTCTAGACTTTAGCAGTTATTCCTTTTCTATGGAAGACATTTTTCCTATTGACATGGTTTAGTACCACTGATAAGCCATTGCTTTAGACAGGCCCATACAGACCACTTTCCTGAGTCCGTGCCCATTTGGCATATGTGTGCTTCTGGTTTTCATTCCTTCCTCAGAGGCTGACCACATTGCTTTCATTACAGCACATTTTTCTTAGCTTCATTCTTGGGCTGTCTTTAAATTTATGGAGGTCTCCCTCTTCCCTCAAGTGCCTTCCCTACCACCACTTAGTTCTTTTGATTAATAAGCACCTTGTTTTTCAGTGTAGCTACCTCCGAAAGGCTTGTATTGATCAGTATAAATTATTTAATCTTTCTTTCTTCCTCTAAATCTATCTGAGATCCAGTTCAGTAAAATTTGCAGCTTGATGGTATATAGGGAGGAAAAGTGGGAGAAGAGGGAACAAGTAATTTTTTAATATGAAGCACTGTTATGAAATCAGATTTGGATAAGGAAGAGCCGACGTTGGCCACTGCCTGCTCTCCCCGCTTTTGGTGGTGGTAGTACCCATGGAAATAACAGATGCCCTGGCGGGAGAGAGGCACAGTGATACCTGTGCGTGTCCTACTCAGAACGTGCACGTAGTTGGGAAAGTAAAGGCAATCGTGATGGAAACATAAGTTGGAACCTGATTGTGAAAAGCCTTAAATACCACGGTCAGGAATTTGGATATACTTCAGGCAGTGTTCTATAATATTGTAACAGTGAGGGTTCTTTGGTTCCAGACAGTAGAAACCAGCTGCAGCAGACATGAATTTGTAGCTATGGAGTCACTCATATAATCAAAGACTCAGAATGGGAAAGGACAGGACTCAGACACCTTTAGGGATTTAGAAAGGAAGAACTAATTGGCAATTTCATCACTTTCTACTGAAGGGATAAAGCTATTTTGGTTTTTTCTGTCACTTCCAAGATGTGCAGCCCTGGGCAAGAGAGGTAAATTGGCCTGGCTCTGGTCATGAGCCACTCCTTGTTTTGGGCAGGACAGGCCCCCTGATTGACAGTCCCACCCGTGCTGCACAGAACGGCAGAGGAGTAGTTCTCCAAAGGGAAGAAGGAAAAGGGAATGTTGGGAAGACAACAGACTCTGGAAAGAAGACAACAGACTATGGGAAGATCACTCTGGAAAGTGATTGTATCTTATTAGAAGTATATCTCTGGTGTCATTGGGAGGATGAATTAGAAGGAATCTGGATTAATTTGGATTGATATGTGTCAGGTTCTGAAATAGACCTATAGGTTGTGTAAATGACATCAACATGCAAAAGTGCTTGGAGCTCTTCAGTGGAAAGGCTATATGTCATTCATTGAGCAAATAATTATTTAGTGTCTGCCATGTGCCAGGAACTGTTAAGGCAGTAAACATAACAAGGTCTCTGCCTTCAAGGACCTTACCATTTTATTGGGGGAGACAAAATAAACAAATAAATATGCAATGTGTTGGATGGTGATAAATACTTGAAGAAAAATAAAGGAGGGTATGGTTAGTGTCTGTGGTGGAGAGAAGGGTGCTATTTAATAAAGGGTTGTCAGAGGAGACTTCTGATAAGATGACAGTATTTAAAAGAATGGAGATTTGTTTTTCTGTTTCAAAACCTCAAAAATGCAAGCTGTGATTGATAACAATAACTTTAAGAAAAAAATATCTTCATAGCCTAGGATGTGGCATTGGATATGGTTATTTGCATCGAATACCTACACGCCCATTTGAAGAAGGAAAGAAAATTTCTCTTCCAGGACAGATGACTGGTACACCTATTACTCCTCTTAAAGATGGATTTATGGAGGTAAGATAACTTTACTGCCTGATTATACCATAACTTCCCACCCAGATGAATAGATGTGTGGGGTGGTAGCACTTATTTGAGACTGGGCAGATGATGAGTTAAATATTGACATGTTGGATTTGATGTTCCTATAGGATATCCAAATGGATATTTTCTGGTTCTGGATTTCAGGAAAGAGAGCAAGGCTAGAGATACAGATTTGGGAATCAGCAGAGAGAGGGTAATTTAATCCAATGAACATTGATAAAAATCATCAAGGGACTGGGCCTGGGTGGGTCAGAGGACCGAGGTGAGAATCTTGAACATACCTAGTGTTTAAATGGATGGGCAGAGAAAGGGCATTCAGCAAAGGAAGCTCAGGAGAAGGCCAAAGGGAGAGAACAGAGCTTCAGGAAAGGGGGCATAGGCAGCTGTGTGAGGTACCGCAGAGAAGTCAGGTGAGAGAAGGAGTGAAAAAACATGTCCCGGGCTAGAGCAACTTAAGGCTTGATGGAATGCAGATACCATCTTACAGGAGATAGAGGGTGAGTGGTGAGTGATAAGGTGATGATAGCTGCTGCTTCCTAGTTCAAGAAACTTGACTGGGAAAGCAAAGAGAGCTAGGGGTGTGGGAAGTATTACAGGATCAAAGTGAGGCTTTTTAAGGAATAAGAGGTATTTGTGCAGGCTTATAGGCTTTTAAAATGTTTCCTGTGCAGGCCTTACAGGACAGTTGACTCTTACGTATGACTAAATAAAAACCAAACATTCAAACAGAAAATGCTACAGTTGTAAAGAAAGGGCTGCTGCCACTGTCATTTTATGGAGCATGGTTGGGCCATCCCCAACTCTAGAGGAAGTGAAGGGGAGCTGTGGGGAAGTGTAACCTCTCCTCACCCCCATCCACCATTGGCTCATGACCAGAACCAGTGCTGTTGTATGTTCAGACTCCTGCTACCATATCTGCTGCCCCAATCAGTGCTTTCTGCCCCAGATGAGGCGCTATGGGCAGTCTGAGAAGACCAGAGGGTGAAATGGCAGCTAGGGAGGACCAGAATACAAGTTTTGTTGGAATGTGCCAGAGGGCACTGGAGCTGGCATAAGTTGGAGGATTCAGAGGTGAAATCACACATCCACCCATCTGTAGAGTCCATATAGATTCATTCCCACCCCCACCCCATGCTCCCAGAAGGTAGAGATCTGGCTGCCACATTCATTCATTGATGAGAAAAGGTAAGGAGGACTCATGAGGTTAGACATCTTAAGAAATTTGTAAGGAGTCTATCATGGTATTAAGACTTCAGCTGACTTCTTCCATGAGCAGTGAAAATTAAAAACACAAAACTGGCTGAGAATTCAAAGAAGAAGAAAGCAGTGGTGCTTTAAGGGTTGAGTATAATCTTTTTTGGCTGGCTAGGAAGGAGGAGAGAGAATCTCCTCCTGGTGTCGAAGTGGCTAGAACAGTGTGTATGGTGGGCTAGATGCCGTGTGTTAAAAGACTGG
Source organism: Mesoplodon mirus (assembly GCF_964341445.2). Lineage (NCBI taxonomy): Eukaryota > Metazoa > Chordata > Mammalia > Artiodactyla > Ziphiidae > Mesoplodon > Mesoplodon mirus. The sequence goes on from NC_138984.1 coordinate 85,624,825, forward strand.
AAGTGACAGGAGTGGGAGATGTTTACAGTGCGTGGTCCTTGGCACGTATGAAAATTAGGAAGGAGTGTCTGAAAGCCAAAGTGCCAGGTGAAAACTTTTGACAGTTAGTACATGATCGAAAAAGGTATCTGTAGGACCAGTGAGAGCCAATATTTATATTTTCTTTTAAGTAAATTTGAGTAATTTTCCTTTTTTCTTTCTTTTTTTTTTGGAAGGTCCAGCTGTCCTCAGTTAATCCCCCGTCTTTGTCATCACCAGGAACTACAGAAATTGAACAGAGTCTGTCTGGACTTTCTATTGGCTCAACTCCACCAGCTGTCAGTAATGTTCTCAGTACAGGTGTGCAGAAAAATAGATTCTGTTTTCAGTCTACTTTGTTTTACACGATACTGTTTTCTGTCCCAAGCTGTAGAATTTTAAAAGTTGATGCCAGTGTACTTTGAAAACTGTAAACGTACTCTGCATTGACAGGCCCTGTCTGAAAGCTGGTACTAAATCATCACAGGCATTTGAACCTCTTCTCAGACAATTTTAGACCTTGGGCTTATCTTGTTGTAGAGTCAGGATTCTACCTTTAATTTCTGTTTAATAGCTCTATTTACTCAACAAATGTTTGCATATCCCCTAAGTAGTAGACACTGGGGATACAAAAGTGAGCAGTTTACCATTCCTTTCCTAGGGACTCAGTCTTGCTCAGGGGACATAACGCCTTTCTCCTCTTTTTCTGTACTCCTTGTTCTACCTAATATACTCCTTTTTTTGTTTGTTTGTTTTGGTTTTTTTCAACAGCTTTCTGGAGATGTAATTCACATAGCATTCAATTTACCCATTTAAAGTATACAATTTAGTGGGTTTTGCAACCATCACCTCAATCAATTTGGAACATTTCATTACCCACCAAAAACACCCTGTGCCCAGTCACTCCCTGTTTTCCCCCAATCCCACAGGCCTGGGCAATTACTCATCTACTTTCTCTTTCTAGCCTAGACATTTCATATAATATGTGTGGTCTTCTGTGACCTTCCTCTCTGGCTTCTTTCTCTTAGAATAGTGTTATCCAGGTTCATTCATGTCATAGCATATATTAATAATTCATCTTTTTTTATGGCTAAATAACGTTCCATTGCATGGATATGCCACATTTTGTTTATCCATTCATCGGTTGAGGGACATTTGGATTGTTTCTACTTTTTCGCTATTATGAATAATGCTGCTATGAACATTTGTGTACAAGTTTTTGCATGGACGTATGTTTTCATTTTTCTTGGTTATATACCCAGAAATTAGAAGTGCTTGGTCACATGATACAGTTCTTAACTTGGTATGTTGATAGAGTTTATTTTTCCCTTTCCTTTATTTATTTATTTATAACATCTTTATTGGAGTATAATTGCTTTACAATGGTGTGTTAGTTTCTGTTTTATAACAACGTGAATCAGCTATACATATACATACATCCCCATATCTCCCCCGTCTTGCTTCTCCCTCCCACCCTCCCTATCCCACCCCTCTAGGTGGTCACAAAGCACCGAGCTGATCTCCCTGCGCTATGCGGCTGCTTCCCACTAGCTATGTTTTACATTTGGTAGTGTATATATGTTCATGCCACTCTCTCACTTTGTTCCAGCTTATCCTTCCCCCTCCCCGTGTCCTCAAGTCCATTCTCTACATCTGCATCTTTATTCCTGTCCTGCCCCCATGTTCTTCAGAACCATTTTTTTTTTTAGGATTCCATCTATATGTGTTAGCATACAGTATTTGTTTTTCTGTTTCTGACTTATTTCACTCTGTATGACAGACTCTAGGTCCATCCACCTCACTACAAATAACTCAATTTCGTTTCTTTTTATGCCTGAGTAATATTCCATTGTATATATGTGCCACATCTTCTTTATCCATTCATCTGTCGATGGACACTTAGGTTGCTTCCATGTCCTGGCTATTGTAAATAGTGCTGCAATGAACATTGTGGTACATGACTCTTTCTGAATTATCCTTTCCTTTTTTTAAATCTCCTGTTTTCTGGTTTTCTTTCTTTATACCAAGAGTATATTATATACTCAACTAATGTTGGGTAAGTGGATGAAATACTGTGACATGGTTTAGTTTTATTTCATTAATAGCCTTTTATTCTTGAGCTCTTTTTTTAATATTTATATTCCAAATTTGATCATATTCCACTTTGTTCTCAAATGGATTTAAAACAGCCCATCAAGATGCAGTTAAGGTCAACAGTATGATCCCTGGAGTTTGTCCCCTAGGTTCAAATCTCAGATCTTTTCAGAGTCTTTGTTTTATTTCCCAAAGATACGTATGAAATTTAAATTTTTTATTTTTTACAATTAAAAACTTGAAACATATTCAAAAGTAGATGACTATTAATAAAGATTCATTTGCGAAACAAGTAGAACAACCAGCCCCCACCACCCAGCGTCACCACTTATCAGTACAATAACGTACCTCCCTACCCCCTGCTCTTTGCTGGGTTTTTTTCCCAGCTTTATTGAGGTATAATTTGCATACCATAAAATTAACTCACTGCAAGTATAGAATTCAATGATTTTTAGTAAGTTTATGGAGTTGTACAATCATCACCACAGTCCAGTTTTAGAATATTTCCTAGATGACATTAAATATTAATGTCATCAGTATCAAGTCATGGATACATTTGGAAGATATTTTAAAGTTTATTTCATTCAAGCAGTGTTTGAGTTCTTTTTATGATATTAAGATTTTTTTCTTACATCCCATCAGATGTAAGAAATGTTTTTTTACTTTATTCCTGAATAGACTTCCCAAGACAGCAATCCAATCTGTGTCTGATAACTCTCACCTGGCTTTACAGTGAGTGTTCCAGTGCAAAGTGTTCTGGCTTTAGGAGATAGCTGACATCTCTCTTCAAGTTCCAGTTTCTTTTGAGAGGCATTTTAAACCTTCCCTAATTACATTACAGTTATACTTACATTGTCATATAAGCACATGCACTGAGATCCCTGGTCTTATTACACTGTAGAGAAATGGTTTCTTGAATATTAAAAGACAGAGATGTAAATAAAGCAGAAATTGCTCAAAGGAGACTGAAAGAAATCAGCATTTTCACTTTGAGTAAATAAATTTAAAAACACTCAAATGTTCTAGCATTATAACGTGAGAAACCACTTTTTGTTAGGCATTTATTTTTCTGTCTTTGCTTTAATTATATTGCTGCAAAGTAGCCCAAACAGTAGCTATAGAAACATTAAAGTATGTGGTTTAAAAAAAACCTCTGTGGATTTGAAAATTTTGGGTTAAGAAATTTTCAGAAAATGAATATATCATTTTGAAATGACATTAATCGATGTGACCCTTTCACACTTCTTGTCTCCCTTTCTTTTTCTGCCCCTTATCAGAATGTAAATTTCCAGAAGGTAGTGATTCCTATTTTCTTTATGCTGTAAATTTCCTCAGTGCCTAGAACAATGTCTGACATATAGTAGGTGACCCCCCACCCAAACTTTAAAGACTGAACACACCAACCAACCGTCCAACCCCTTTGAGAATCTGATAAAACAAAGAACCCTCTCCTATTTTTGCATGGCTCCAATTTCTGCAAAAAAGTAAACACATGACTAAATAAATTTTAAAGGTATCTGAAAATGGTTGCTTCATACTTTCAGGCACAATTCATTCTTGCTACCATATTTAAGCAGATCTCTGTAAGACAAAATCTAGAATCCATGTGCAGTATTACTATTGTTTGGACATCAGCGAAACCTCCCACATGAGTAGGTGGTAAACATTAATAGATAATCTTTATTAGGTGGTATCGTAAGAGTTACTTGAATGTAAAGAACATGACCTCTTCAAGCTAACAGCCGTCAAAGTGGGAATGTACTAGACTTCAAAGGAGTCTCACAGAACCTAAGGTCAAAAGGAAATGAAGATTCAGGAAGCCAGGTCATTCTCCCCATCTCTGGAGGTCCACATGCTCTTCTGTCTCTTTCAGGCCATCTACATCATTCTCTTTTACAGACCAGAATTCACTGTTTCATGGGGCACATAGCCCCCCAGCAGCCGCAGGTGTACGTGGCCTTTTAGGTCAGGAGCCCAATAGAGACTGATTAGGATCCTTGTGTCCCATTTCCAAATTTCCAAAACAGTTTTCTAATCCAGCCCCGCTTAGGTCAGGAGTAAAACTCTTACCCGGTTTTACTTAGCTGCGGAGGGCTTGCAGAGCCCCCCGCCCTTTTGGCTCACGGTCTGCTAACAGCCATAGCGAAGGGCCAAGGGCAGAGCAGGTGGATGAGCTGTGGCTGTGATGCAGCTAGAGACCAACTGACTAAAGTCACACTGAGTGAAGACCTGACCGTGGCGGGAGGGAAGGGATGGAAGGCTGTCCGAGATAGTCCGCTCATTCCTTATCAACTGAAATGGTTAAAAGGCTGTGCTTTTATTTTAGGTGTACCAACAGTACCATTACTGCCACCACAAGTAAACCAGTCCCTCACCTCTGTGCCGCCAATGAACCCAGCTACTACATTACCAGGTAAGTAGCAGGAGACCTATATGTAATAACAATAGCTTTACTGATATTGTGCACCTTAGAAAACAATGAAAAAAATTTCTACCTATGCGGTGACTATTTATGTCTTTTACTCTCATTCTGTCTCTGCTGTAACTTTGTGATAAGTGAGACCAAGTGGCAATTAACTGCTGTCACCAGCTAGTCAGCTGCCGAGCCTTGGGCTCCTTAACCCCAGCCAACCATCCTCCCTGCCCCCAGTGCAGCCGGAGGCAGGAATAAGGAGTATATAGACTGTCCGTCCTTCAGCACAGGGCTTTCTGGTTGTTGTTTAGTGAATGAGACATTGTGTCCTGGAGGAAAGCACTCCTTACTCGAGTCTTCAGTGGCTCTAACGTTAGGTTAGATTGTTGTTTATTCACTTACTGTTCCCAGTGAAGACCAAGTCCCTTCATCCAGCAGATAACGATCAGATATTATTTCAGTGATCAAATATACTTGCATTGGGAGAGCCTTTAATTGTATGGCTAAAGATGTCATTACACAGGCATATTAAGCCATTAACCAAATGTGTGCACACACAGAACGATAAAGCAAGTGTGGTAAAATGTTAACATTTGAGAAATTTGAGTGAAAGATATACATGGGGATTCTTCATATAAATTAGCATCTGTAAGTCTGAAATTAAAAAGGAAAAAGAAAAAAAACAAAGCCTGAGAAACTGTGAATCTCAACCATCAAAGAAAATCAGTTCCATATTTGCTGAGATAAATCAGCCCCTTCTCCAAGACACAGGCCAGCATCATTCTTGCTTTCGGGTTCAGCAGTGTGTGTGTTTTAACCCTTGCCCACTTAGCCCTCTAACCACTTAGGTATAGAAGGATGCTTCACTTGGGAGAGATTTTGTTATTGTTACTGTTGTTATGATACGAAACTGCCACACGGTAAGTGGACTTCTGGTATTCTCACTTTGAAGTGGGTAGTATTTTTTTCAATATGCAAGGATTGGATGATTTATCTTTTGTTCTCTGCCTTCTTTTCAGGTCTGATGCCTTTACCAGCAGGACTACCAAACCTCCCTGCCCTCCCCAATCTCAACCTCCCTGCCCCTCACGTCGTGCCAGGTGTCAGCTTACCAGAACTCATGAACCCGGGTATGTTGCCCATCTTGCCTTCCTAGGACTCTGTCTAATAAAAAGCTTTATCCAGGAAAGGCAGTCCTCTATTTCAGTCTTTTCCTAGCAAGGACAGATCAGTTTAACAAATTTCAGCTGCTTCAAATAAAAATCAATCTTTTTAATTTAAAAAGCTTGAAAAAGAAGAGGAGGAGGAGTGTCTTCGTGATGCTCCTCTGCCTGGCTGCCTCTCCTCCCCCTTTCTCCTCTCCTGCACCTGACAGCTCAAGCACCACAAAGGCCAGCTGTAGAAATAAAGAGCAGTGGCGTGGCCTTGCTGGGCTGAGTTGGGTGGGAGATGTGCACAGTTCACTCAGTGGGGGCAGATGAACTCCCTGTGATTCTCCTCACGTTTTGGGCAGCTGCCACCCGGGGAGTAGTGATACCTGTTCTGCGTGGCTGAGGCTAGCTGGGCTTGCTACTTGATAAATATTCTTCGTTATTAACACATTTTTTATAACAAGAACTGTGAGAGATTTTAGCTACAAATAGTTAAGTTCACAGATATTCATAGTGTTTACACTCATATTCTATGCACTGATGAAAATGAAGCAGCAGAATGTCCCCACAAGTCTGCTCTTCTGGTTAATGATTGCCCAGATTATCTTTAGCTTTGAGATGGCCACAAGTCGGGTCTGACTTTTAATTGCTAATCTCAGGAATTTGGCCCATCAGTGATGTCAACGAGTGATCTTATTACACCGTGGCATTGTCACATTTCTAACGGCCCCAACGTTACCCATCCTCATTAACCCATTTGCTTTTCAGCGCAATGGGTTAAAAAACAAATGAAGTCAGTAAGTTCACACGAATGTTTACTGTCTCCGCGCTCCCTTTGTCTTTTCTTCTGTGCCCTGTATTCTTGGCTTCTGGCTCTGCCCTTTCCCCAGACTGACAGACTCTAAGAGTATTAAGGGTTTCACCAGGCCCCAGGTTGCCCCAAACCTGTTTTACAACCTGCTTTTCCTTTGTTTCTTAAAGAAGTAATACTCTTCCCCTTCATCTGCATTTTAAAATCATTACAATAAACCCGCCACGTGTACTATAAATAGTTGTACTATAAATAGTTATAAAGGCTGAGGACTTCTGGTGAGGCTAATGCCAGGGGCTACACAGCAGGCCCTTCCCTTGCGAAACCTTCACAGGAGGCCTGGCCCCTGTGTCTCCTCTTCCTCTTGTCTGTCCAGAGGGCAGCTTAAATCCACCTGCAGCTTGCCCGGGAGAGTGGAGTCCTCCTGCTGGGCACTCCATGTAGCTGCGTCGCAGGCTGGGTGGGCTCCTGTCCATCCTGGCTGGGAGAATCATTTCCTCCCTGAGCTCTGGGCTGAGTCACATGAGGGAACCTTTCCTCCTGGCCAGCTGGTCCTGCAGTGAATATTTAACTCTGTCCTGGCCTCCAACTGAGGATAATCAGAAGTTGTGATTTGTATTGTCTCTCCTCAGCTTCAGTTTCCTTAACGAGATGCAAATTCATAGTGTGATGCTGACTGCTGCTCTTCTGGTGCTGGGAGGATGTGTGATCTATGCCGTTTTTGTCCTAGGTTTGCCACCTCTTCCTTCCCTGCCTCCCCAAAACTTACCTGGCCTTGCACCTCTCCCCATGCCATCCGAGTTCCTCCCGTCATTCCCTTTGGTTCCAGAGGTCTCTTCCGCGGCAGGCTCCACAGAGCTGCTGTCCTCTCTCCCACCCACCGGCAGCCCACCCTCCGACCCTGTCCCGACCGCTGCAAGGGCAGATGCCGCGTCCACACTCACCGTGGGTGTGACGCCCCCCACTCCCAAGGCTCCGGCCACTGTTGAGGACACAGTCGGCGAATCCATCCCAGCCAGCAAGAAGCCTGTCTCTGCGGTTACGGATGCAAATGCCTCTGAGTCACCTTAGCTTTGGACCAGCCTTCGGAATTGGTGTGGAGCGCTTATTTCACCACAGGATTGTGTCTGGAAATGCAAACTATAGTTAATTTCATACTAGTTTGTACCGTATCTGTAAGCATCCTGTAAATAATTCTAAGGGGAAAACTAAGCAAGAGGACGTGGGTTTGTATCCTGCCAAGTGGGGGTGGGGCTCATGGTCCGGGGAGGGGAATGTCAGGAAGTGCTTGTATTTTAAAACAACCAAAAAGAATTGTAAGGGTGGCTTGCTGCCGGGTTTCCACCGCCATTCTTGAGGGCGTACGTCCTTGGGAAAGGTGGCGACAGGGTGTCCCTAGGCTCCCTGTCCTCCTGCTGCCCCTTCTGTAAGAAAATGAAATACTTCGCGCCTAATACCCACACGCGGCATTTCTTGTATTTTGTAAATCATTTGCGAGAATGCAGACCACCTCAGTAAACCATGAAAGGAAAAGATACTTTACTTTTTGGTCTCTGTGAGTCACATCTCCATTAAGGTTTACACGAAAATTCCAATGAAAGATGTTGTTAAAGTTACACTGTGTGCATTATTAATTGAACATCTTTTTATTCAGCCTATGCACAGATCCTTGTTTTGAGCTCTCAAAAGTACTCAGACAACATTTTGTAACTGCTGCCGTTGTTATACGTCCGCCAAAAAATGGCATTTAAAAAGAAATAAAGATGTTCCACAATTTTAAACCAGAAGGTGGCACTTTGTAGCTACTTATAATATTATAGCTATACTGGGAAGCATAGATACAGCAATAAATTACAGTAGTTTTGCTTTTCTTCTTGTGGTACATTTAAATTACAACTCCTGATTGCCATGGTGCATTCATTCCTCTCCAGTGCATCACACTGCATTCATGTAATTCTTCATGTCTGACATTTGCTGTCTCCTGGATTTTCTAAGAGATGGTAAGTTATGTGGAATTGATTTATTGAATGAAATTAAATGCATATTGTATCTCTGTTTTTTAAATAAGATGAAAGATTGATCGGTTATTGACCTGGCACTAGCATGAATGTTGCCAGGGGAGCAGCGCGTGGAACTGGTCTGTGATCACTAGCTGGGAGCTAGAGTTATCAGCGCCCACCCGGTGCCAGCCAGTTTTTAGGATAGGTCCATTTCTGGAGCCAGGTTTATACTTAAAGCTAAACGATAAAAGAAGGCTCCACCTCTCATCATAGCTCCTTCTGTTTGCATTATAAATATTTCTAGAATATTTCTCGCAGTTAACAATCCTGTTTTTTTTTGAGATGGAGCTTATAACAGGTAGGGAAAATATTCACAAGCATACTTAACTTTTGTTATGTTACAACTTTTTACTTTCCAGGATAGGAAAAGTTGAGCAAGTTGTTATTACTTCCTAAAAGATGTTCATATTTTTTTTTAATGTTACGGAGATACTTCATGGAAAGCAAGTAAGTAATTTTTAAGCTTTAAAGACAGTTTCTTTAACAGTCGTTTTTCCAGTGCAGTGATTCTTAACTCTTGTGAGGTCGCAGTCCGCATCTGAGGATGACGGCAGCCCTGATGCCATCTTCCCAGTGAAATGTCTATAAGCGTATAAACAATACTCAGCTCGGGGAGAGAGAGGGATGCTTAGTACTCACTTGGAAGATAGATGGGCACAGACTTGGCCTAGATTGGCTCATTGGATCTTCCTGAGGTGGAAAACACGTTAGATATTCTCTGCTTCTTTCAGAAAAACCAGTTTCGGTGTTTATAGACAGTAGCATATCCTGTACCAGGGGCCAGAAACACGGATGTAAAAGATAGTGTCCCTACCAGTAGACCACTCACTGTGGCCTTGTAGAGGGGACAGCTCGGGTGGTCAGTGCTCAGGGCACTCGAGGAGAGCGCTCTAACCATGGAGATGTGCCCCGCTGTGAGGATGGCAGTGAGGATGGCAGTCAGAATTAGCTTAGAACCCCTGGGTCACTCAGTGTGCCTGCGTTCACGTGAGAGGCACGAGGCAGTGACAGGGAGGGCGCCGGTTTGAATAGGCCCGGTTATCAGAACAGTTCTCAAAATAACGGTGGTTTAAACAAGCAAGTTTATTTTCTCTCCCATGTTCAGAGTTGGAGGTGGTCCGGCTGAGGCAGGACCAGCCCTTGGCAATGTCAGAGACCACAGCTCCTGTCCTGTCGTTCTGCCTGGTGTGGTTTCCATTTCCAAGGTCGTCACATGGGCCCAGATGGCAGCCAGAGCCCCCGCCATGCCCTCCTTGTTCCACAGAAGAGAAGGGCCAGCCCCCCTCTTTGGGGGACATTTCAGAGAAGTTTCACGCAGCACCTTGGCTTACATTCTTCTGGCCAGTGTGAAGTTATATGGCCACTTCTAGCTGAACGGGAGGCTGAGGAATGAAGCCTATCCTGTCATGTACTGGGGAGGAAGAAGAGTGACTAGTGAGGCCCCGTGAGCAGCCCCCGCCGAGCCCTCACGTGGACCCCGCACAGCACCTCCATTTGCCCAAGATTCGATGGAGCCAGAGGAGGCAGCTTGTCCAGGGTGCTGGGGCGGGAGCAGGGAGATTTCTGAGAGATGACATTTGACATGAAGAATTATTTAGGCAAAGGAGGGGCAGAGACCATTTGAGGGTCGAGGAATGGTGAGGAGTAGAACGCACAGGGCCAGATCCTGAGTGCCGGGCTGGGGAGTGGGGACTTTGTCTTCAAAACAGGAGTCACTGGAGGATCTCCGTGCGGACAAGCTCATCCGCATTTGAGGAAGCCTGTCTAGCAGTGGCAGCTGGAGGGGCAGTCAGCCCTGAAATGAGCGGAAAGGAGGGAGGAGCTTCAGAGCAGACGGAGGAGACTCAGGAGGTGCTGTCCTGAAGGCCACTTTGGTAGCTGATAGTCTGTGAGGATGACTTTGTCTTTACACTTTGTGTTCCTGTTTTATGCTTAGTCCCATACTAAACGCGCTTACCTTAGAACAGCTGGCCTTAGCTCAATTCCTGAAAATTGAAAGTGAATTGAAAAAGACCTTCCCCATTTGTGAGGCAGCAACTAGTGTTCAAGAATGGCCCGGCCGGGGCCTGTGGGTGTCGGCCTCCCCTTTAATTATCTGACCACCTAGCAAGGGGGGTCAAATTAGAACCACTTCTATGAGAGTATGGATTCCTGGGTTCCTGAGTTCTGGAAAGCTTTCCAGGGAATGAGAGACACTAAACACATTTGTCTCCTTCATTATACCTGCCCCTCCCCAGGTCCAGTTAGCGGAGGCCCCGTACCGCCTCCTGGGTGATCATTGAGACAGGCTGGTCTATAACTTGAAGTCATAAGGCAACAGAAAGTCCATTGTCTACTGACACTTCCACCACTTAGCAAAGTGCACACGTTAGAGAAGGGATCCTTTTATCAATGATACTGTTTGTAGTAGATCTAGGAAGAACAGTTTCCGGTCTTGCTAACCAGCGCGTTCCTTTGTCAGCTTCTTACATGTGAGCCAATTTGATTAACTACAAGAATGGGGAAATAACGCCAGAACCACAGGCCAGCGGAAGGGCAGGTGAAACCACTCCCAGGCTGGCATCACTTTGAGAGCTGGAGAGGGACAGAGACAGAATGCACTGTTCACAGGGGTGCGGCCAGTGGCAGAGGCACCCACAAGCTCCAGGACTGGGGACAGAGTTCACTGTCTGTCAAAGAGCAGCTGAGGACTGACCAGTGCAGGGAAAGCAGCCTCTCCAGGGCACACGAGCACCGTGCCCTCTGGTCATTCTTTGCCAGTTCAAACAAAATGAAAAAACACACTCCATCTGCTGGTGGATGTGGGCTCAGGGACTTCGTGTTATTAGAGTTAAGGTTGCACCATATTTCCTAGCACTAGATAGAAACAGGCCTTGGCTCGAGGGGTAGATACTGAAAGGAGGAGCTGAGCCAGCCCTGTGCAAAGCCCTTTGTAGGACAGTCTACCCAGTGAACAAGAGGTAGCTTCCTCCACACTGGTTCCTTTGAGCCACGCTGTCTATTTTTAAATGTGAATTAATTGCCAACATTTCAAAATCAGAAAATTTCACATAAATCCAGATTTCTGGTTTCTCTTACCCCACATCTGACAACACTAGTTCCTCAGCCCCACGAGGAAACAAACGCCCCCTTGAGCCTACACCCACCAGTTTGCCACCTGGCCCACTGGTTTCTGCCACCTGCCCGGTCCACAGGCGTCTGAAGTTTTATCCTGGTAGAGATGAGTGGGAAGCCTGGGCTTCAAAAAGTTGGAGGGTCCAGAGCCTAGGGGATCCAGGATCAGAAAACAAGATCTTTCATGGACATTATTTTGGATCCATGAATCATGGTGAAATGGGCGCTAAGGTTGACAAAATTTGAAGCAGTCCCTTAAACTATAAACCTGGGGGAGAAATGGGTGTCTGGACAATGACACGGACAGTGACAGGAATTTGGGTCTCCCCAGCCTCTTCTGGAAGCCAAGTCTGGGACCAAAAACCCATTAGTTATTTACCTTAACAACCAAATCTCTTGAAATGTATCATCAGTTCTCTTTTTTTTTTTTTGCGGTACGCGGGCCTCTCACTGTTGCGGCCTCTCCCGTTGCAGAGCACAGGCTCCGGACATGCAGGCTCAGCGGCCATGGCTCACGGGCCCAGCCGCTCCACGGCATGTGGGATCTTCCCAGACCGGGGCACGAACCCGTGTCCCCTGCGTCAGCAGGCAGACTCTCAACCACTGCGCCACCAGGGAAGCCCCATCAGTTCTCTTTTTTAGGGACCAAGGAGTAGGTAATGAGAGGTCCTGCCTGAATTCCCGAGTGGCTTCCTTGCCCTGTGCTCTATGGCCTCGAATTCTGGTGAGAGGGAAGCCGCTTACAATTGCCCAGCTCTGGCCAGGCTGGCCCAGTTTGAGACTGGAACTAGTAAGTCTGCCTGAGGTTGGGGGGATGAGGAAAACATCGCCGAGGAACACTCTCATTGGGGTGCCTGGGGTGGGGTTATGGGAACTTCTCATACACTTGTACATCAACAGAATTTTTAAAGACACATTTGGTTTACTTTTCAGTCAACAAAAACAATAGGGTTATTTTCACGTAGGAGAGAAATGGGAGACTTACAGAGCCAGGACTGCCTAGGCTGGAGGGGAGGTGCTGGCCTTCGGCAGCAGCATTTAAAAGCTCGCCACTAAGAAATTCCTAGCACTGACCCTAGATTAGAATTATCAGACATTTGCCTTAATAGACCTGCACTGTAATGATCTGTGATATTATGTTGTGTTTGTAAATCAGTTTGGCCGGAAATGTCCCTGTGTGTTCAGATAGCTCTGCTGAGCACAGAGACATGATGGCAAGTGTTCACATTGTCTCTAGGAATTGTTCTGGCATTTAGATCTCCGGAAATGATGCCAGCTGTCAGGTATATGAAGTATTCGCAGTTCTAACACTGTTTCATTTGAGAGCAGCAGCTGAAAAACCTGTGTGCTTTGGGGCGGTGGGGAACATAAATGTGAGAGCAAACGCCATCTGTCTTGTTAGGGAGCTGAATAAAAGCAAGAAGAAGCAGGTTCCTATTGCTTGAGTTGGGGGGGCGGGCTCAGAGCTCATTGTGATTTTAATAAAGCATTTACCCTCCTTCGTCTCTCCCAAGTTTTTGTTTTTCTTTTTCTGGTATGACCAGAAATAAAAAGGGTATGAAACATCAGAGACAGTGAAATCTATTTTTCCAAATTCAGATCTCTACTAGGCAAATGGTATCACGTGAGATGAGAACCCCACCCACTGGGGACTTCCAGGAGGGGACAGGTGAGGGGTGACTATGGCCATGGAAGGAGGCAGAAGAGCGGCCCCTGGGCAGGTACACGTTCTAGACTTGATCCCATGGACTGGTGTTGCCCATTGTCCATGGAAGAAATTTTTGTTTTCTAATTTTATTACCTATATATTTATTTTAACATATATTGAAAAAATAGAGCTGCTTCGTAAGATGAGGCTAAAGTAGCTTCCTTTATAAATAAACTTTAGTGAGAAAGGAATCAATTTAAAGAGAAGCACTGAGTTGACAACAGGTTCCAAGCGGCGAGTTGGGCACGTTTTTCTACTAATTCTCCCCGGGCATCCCAGCAGGTGGTACTGCTCTCTCCATTTACCAGAGAAGAAACCTCCAGTTCACACAGCGGGAAACGTTGGGGGAGGAGCTGACTCCTGGTAGGTCTGTCTGCTCCCAAACCTCAGTTCTGTCCCCACACACCGGGTTGGTCGCAGGGCCCAACACTGACTTCTGCCCAGGGACTTCTGTTGTCTCCAAGGCCACGTGGAACGGGAGCCCGGCTCGCAGTGCGCGCCGCGGCCACCAGGTGGCGCCGCAAGCCCGGAAAAGCCGCGCCCCGTCCGAGGCCGCGGGGTCTCCGGGCCGGCCTCGCAGGGCCCCTGGGCGGGGCTGGGGCGTCGCGGGAGCGGCCCCAAGGGTGTAGGCGCTTTTTTGTTCTTTGGAAAAGGGCTCGGGGACTTAGTCCCGTACTTCCCTTCCACCACAGACGAGTTCAGCTGGGTAGGGTTGCAGAAAAGCACGGGTGCATTCACCAAAAGGAGTCCTCTTTCAACATAATTTTAGAGTAAATAGATCAACCTGAGGATCGTTAAGATAAAAATGAAAAGCCCTACGGGTGTCTGTGAACCACTCAGATACTTAAAGAAAAACGTCAGAAGTCTGAGGACCCGGTCGGGGAGGCGCGGGATCTTGCTCCCCACCATTCCCAGCCCCCATCCTCCCTCACCCTCGGCCCCCAGCCCCAGGCTCCCCACTGAGGTTACGGCCTGTCTGTGGTGGGTGCACCTCCCACCGCCCACCAACCCTCCGAAGGCAGAAGGGCTCGAGGCCCCGCTCATCCTCCGCGCGGCTCCGGCTCCGCGGGGCACACACTCCCGCCTCACAGGCCCGGGCGCACCTAGTGGGGCAGCTGGGTTTGGGCCCAGGTGATCTGAATCCACAGGCTTCCCCCCCCACACTGCTGATAATGAGCAATTTAGTATCCACTGTGCTAAATATAAGGCTCGAGGAGCCCGGGAGCGGGATGATTTCCACGGGAGGAGGTCTGAGAAGGCTTCCGGGGGAGGAGACGTCAGGGCTTTGAAGGACGGAGAGAGCCTCTCAGGCGAAGTAGCACCGCATGGTCGGCAGAGGCAACAGCGTCCGCAGTGACACGAAGGTACGTGGCACACAGTGTGTTCTGAAACCGCACGTTGCTCTGGGTGGCTGGAAAGCGAAGGGCGACCTCTGGAGTGGCAGCAGTTGCAGCTGGGGTTGGAGGGGAGCCTTGGATGCCAGGGAGCTCAGACTGTACCTTACTGGGGAGTTGATACAAGCTTTTTTGTTTTGTTTTTGCAAGGGAGTAAAGAGTTTGCCCTTTACAAAGATCAGAGGTTTGAAAATCTTCCCGTTTAGCAAGCCTTATTTATTTATTTATTTGTTTGTTTTTTTGCGGTACGCGGGCCTCTCACTGTTGCGGCCTCTCCCGTTGCGGAGCACAGGCTCCGGATGCGCAGGCTCAGCGGCCATGGCTCACGGGCACAGCCGCTCCACGGCATGTGGGATCCTCCCGGACCGGGGCATAAACGCGTGTCCCCTGCATCGGCGGGCGGACTCTCAATCACTGCGCCACTAGGGAAGCCCCTAGCAAAACTTTTTTAAATGAAGTAGGTGGAACATAGACTTAAAAACCAAAAATTAAGGTGGAACTGCTGGCAGCTTCCCTCTAAGCAGGAGGGGAATGTGTGGGAGGCATCCCTGAGGAACTGGCCCCAGTCACCCCAGAGCTGCCCTGCGGGGGGAAGAACTCATTCCCGCCCCCAGCACCCTGCTCTCGGTGTGGCTGGGGAGCCCCTTCACTCTCCTGGTCTGTAGAGGTCTGGGAAGAGCCAGAAACCCAGTGGGGTGAGGCCTCTTCCGCAGCCCCTCTCCAGGCAAGGCAACCCTTTACACCTGGGTGCAGAAAGCAACCGACGGACCCGTGCTTTCTCAGCCCTGCGTGCTTAAAAAAATTACCGACGTACATGGCTCAGGGAGAGAGCTTGGGAGGCCTTGGAGATCTTCTCCCTCAATTTCTCATGTTACAGATGAAGAGAGTGAAATCCAGAGAGGTAAAATGACTCTCCTTCAGGCTCACAACTATAGGGCTGGTCGAGCTGGGGCTGGTACCCAGGTGGAAATAAGAACCATTCATTTGTTCTTTCAGCCTGGCTGCAACCTGTGCGGTGGGGGGATGGGATGGGTGGGCAGCTCCCAGCCTCGTGGGAAACACGCAGATACGGAGGCAGCTGGAGAGCTAGGGTAGAGGTAAGCTGGAGGTCCTGTGCCCGCGCCTAGGGGATGGTCTTAGCTCACGCCAGAGCTAACAGTACCCTCATTTTTATCAGAATTTAAAATGCCAGTGATTTTGTCAACAGTGAGAAAGTGCAGTCATCAGGATTCTTAGCTGAGATAAGAACCCCATTTGAAGCAGCCTAGTCAGTCGGTGGCCATTTAACCGCGGCCTCCTGGAGGAGCTTCAGCAGCTGGAGGGGAGCCACGCGTCTGGGCTGCAGCTCTCTCTGGGCACTGGCATCTTTCTGCCCCTGCAGACTGGCGGACAAGTGCATACGGAGGGGATAACTCAGGTTGGAAAGTGCTGCAATGTGACATTTGAGGAGGGGAGGCCGCCCCTAGGGTTGCACCATCTGTTGTCGCGCGTTGGTGGCAGGGACCGTGTCCGCTTTAACCGTCTCTGCAACACCTAGCACATCGCTGGCTCACAGCAGGCACCTGACTTCTGCTGAATGAGTGACCATCAGGATGTGTCCTCATCTAGCTTGGCGTCTAGCCATGGGACCCAGATGAGAGCGAGTCTGTGCGGTGAAGGTTAGAGTAGGACCGGCAGAGAGGGCGCCCACCCCACCTGAACTTCCCCAGGTCCAGGACCGTCAACAGGGATGTGAGGGCGGAGCGGCACGCCTTCCTGGAGGAAGTACAGAATGCAGCGGGGGGAGACCACAATCGTCCCTCCGCCAAGGGGTGACAGTTGTCAGTGGGGACGAGAGGGGGGTCTGGTGGTGTGCTGTGCATGTGACCTAGGGTGACAATAGGGTGAGGGCTGCACACAGCTGTTCTAACACCCAGGTCACAGGCTCTGTATTCTCTCATTCCCCATCTAATTGGGGTGGGGGAGGGGCGTGGGTTTGTTTGTTTTTGTTTTAGGATTGGGGGCTTAGCTCTTTGCTTAAGAGGAAACAGTAAGCTGTGGGAAGGAATTGAATCTAAAGAGAGTCTGATGGGATTCTCGCTCCCAAAAGATGATATTCAGAGATTTATTCTTTTACTTATAATAGGTTGGGAGAATTCATAGAACTTTAAAAATTAATTAATTAATTTAATTTTTGGCTGCATTGGGTCTTCGTTGCTGCGTGCCGGCTTCCTCTAGTTGCGGCGAGTGGGGGCTACTCTTGGTTGCAGTGTGCGGGCTTCTCATTGCGGTGGCTTCTCATTGCAGAGCATGGGCTCTAGGCACGCGGGCTTCAACAGTTGTGGCACACGGGCTCAGTCGTTGTGGCTCACGGGCTCTAGAGCACAGGCTCAGTAGTTGTGGCACACGGGCTTAGTTGGTCCGTGCCGTGTGGGATCTTCCCGGACCAGGGCTTGAACCCATGTCCCCTGCATTGACAGGCGGATTCTCAACCACTGCGCCACCAGGGAAGTCCCCATAAAACTTCTTAACTGAGAAAAAATTAAAACTTCGAAATATCTGAACATGTGAGATACTGGCAGCTCTTTGTTATCTTAAGAGAATGGAGTGGTGTCTGGAGAGAACTGCATTATATAAAATATTGGCAAAAGTATCAATAACATAATCATGGGGGGATTTAAGTTCATACATGTAATAAAAATGACTTAAATTATTAGAGTACCTTTTTGTAGAATTACCAAGGAAAGATTTTTAGCTTAAGTGATTTCCAATTTTTCATAGCTAACATTTGTCCAAAAGTTTCTCTTTTGAAGAGTCAAGGAGAATGGATAGCGTTAAAGTATATCTATGAGCTGCTTCAGATTAGAATTCCCTAAATACCCAGAGTATTGCCAGCTATTATTGCCAGTATTCTCAGTTTTCGGCCCAGGGTATGCTTTGGCACTTTTGATAGTTTGGGGGGTATGACTATGTCATGTTATTTCATTTCTGAAGTGAGGAGTTGTTACAGTGAAATGATCTTAGTTATTTTATGCTAGAGTACCACAGACGTTCGACTTTTCTATGTACCTCTTTTTATTTTTCTCAGTAGCACTTATCACATTGTCGTACCGCAATATAATTTCACTTTTTTGTGTGTGATTCTCTAACTGTTGTCTGTTTCCTCTATTGGATTCTATGTTCCAGAAGGACACTTTTCTGCTTTCTTCTGTATCATCAGACTCCAGAGTGTCTGACATAGAATATATGCTCTGTAAATTCTTGTTGGATGAATTGGAAGGATCTTTGAGGAATTTTAGATTAGGCTAGATAAGAACCCATTTTACAGCATCCCTGAGTGCATTATTTTCTAAATGCTCCGCATTTGTAAAGGATGGGATTCTCATTTAGCAGTTTATGTCATTTAAAAGATATAAACTGCTAAATCCCTCCCATTTTGAAAATCCTTCCTTGATTTACTTGAATTTATTCATAACTGAAACCACTTAGATATGTTGGCTTGTCTGATTTTCCAAGCAATATTTTTTCCTTGCAGAAAATAATATATGACACTTTACCTTTATTTGAAGATGAAGAGATTGGGGTGAAGTAATATTTCTTGAGATATAATTGACATATAACAATATATTAGTTACAAATGTACAATATAATGATTCCATATTTGTACATATTGCAAAGTGATCACCACTATGTCTCGTTAACATCTGACAGCATACAGCATTAGAAATTTTTTTTCTTGTGATGAGAACTTTTAAGATGTACTCTCAGCAACTTTCAAATATACAATAGTATTAACTGTAGTCATTATGCTGTATGTCACATTCCCTTGACTTATTTATTTTATAACTGGAATATGTACCTTTTGACCCCCTTCACACATATCATTCATCCCTTACCCATCAACCACCAATCCTCTGTATCTATGAACATGGTTTTTTTGTTCATTTGTTTAGATTCCGCACATAAACGAGGTCATATGGTATTTGTCTTTCTCCAACTTATTTCACTTCCCATAATTCCCACAAGGTCCATCCATTTTGTTGCAAATGGCAAGATTTTATTATTTTTAATGGCTGCATAATATTCCATTATATGTATATTTATCCCATTTTCTTTATCCTTTCATTCTATCAGTGGACACTTAGGTTGCTTCCATGTCTTGGATATTGTAAATAATGCTGCAATAAACATGGAGGTGCAAATATCTTCGAGTTAGTGTTTTCACTTTCTTCAGATAAATATCCAGAAGCAGAATTGCTGGATCATAATGGTAGAATAATTTTAAAAATATTTATCTATTTCTTTATTTGGCTGCATCAGGTCTTCATTGCAGCTCGCAGGCTCTTTAGTTGCAGCATTTGAACTCTTAGTCGTGGCATGAATGTGGGATCTAGTTACAAAACCAGGGATGGAACCTGGGGCCCTGCATTGGGAGCATGGAGTCTTAGCCACTGGACCACCAGGGAAGTCCTAGAATAATTTGTAACTTTTGGAGGAACCTCCATACTGTTTTCCATAATGGCTGCACCAATTTACAATCCCACCAACAGTGCATGAAGGTTCCCTTTTCTCCGCATCTCAGCAACACATTTATTGTCTTTTTGATAATAGCCACTCTACAGGTATGAGGTGATATTACAGTTTTGATTTGCATTCCCCTGGTGATTAGTGATGTTGAGCACCTTTTCATGTACCTGTTGGCCATCTGAATGTCTTCCTTGGAGAAAAGTCTACTTAGATCCTTTGTCCATTTTTTTAAACTGGATTGTTTAGTTTTTTGCTATTGAGTTTTATGAGTTCTTTATATATTTTGGATATTAACCCCTTATCATATATATGACAATTTATATAGAGTAGTGTGTATATGTTAATCCTAAACTCCTGATTTATCCCTCCCCTTCCTTTCCCCTTTGGTAACCATAAGTTTGTTCTTGAAGTCTGTGAGTCTGTTTCTGTTTTGTAACTAAGTTCGTTTGTATCTTATTTTAGATTACACATATAAGTGATATCATATGATATTTGTCTTTCTCTGCCTGACTTATTTCACTTAGTATGATAATCTCAAGGTCCATCCACATTGCTGCAAATGATGTTATTTTATCATTTTTAATGGATGAGTAATATTCCATTGTATATATGTACCACATCTTCCTTATGTCAAGGGACATTTAGGTTGCTTCCATGTCTTGGCTATTGTAAATAGTGCTGCAATGAACATTGGGGTGTATGTATCTTTTTGAATTATGGTTTTCTCCAAATATATGCTCAGGAGTGGGATTGCTGGATCATATGGTAGTTCTGTATTTAGTTTTAGTTTTTTGTTTTTGTTTTGGTTTTTTTTGCAGTACGTGGGCCTCTCATTGTTGTGGCCTCTCCTGTTGCGGAGCACAGGCTCCGGACGCATAGACTCAATGGCCATGGCGCGCAGTCTCAGCGGCCATGTCTCACGGGCCCAGCCGCACAGCGGCATGTGGGATCTTCCCGGACCAGGGCACGAACCCGTGTCCCCTGCATCGGCAGGTGGACTCTCAACCACTACGTCACCAGGGAAGCCCCTGTATTTAGTTTTTAAAGGAACCTCTATGCTGTTCTCTGTAATGGTTGTACCAATTTGCATTCCCACCAAAAGTGTAGGAGGATCCCCTTTTCTCCACACCTTCTCCAGGATTTATTGTTTGTAGATTTTTTAATGATGCCATTCTGACCAGTGTGAGGTGATAACTTCATTGTAGTTTTGATTTGCATTTCTCTAGTAATTAGTGATGTTGAGCATCTTTTCATTTGCTTGTTAGCCATCCATACTATTCTTTGGAGAAACGTCTATATAGATCTTCTGCCCTTTTTTTTTTACATCTTTATTGGAGTATAATTGCTTTACAATGGTGTGTTAGTTTCTGCTGTACAACAAAGTGAATCAGTTATACATATACATATGTTCCCATATCTCTTCCCTCTTGCATCTCCCTCCCTCCCACCCTCCCTATCCCACCCCTCCAGGTGGTCACAAAGCATCGAGCTGATCTCCCTGTGCTCTGCAGCTGCTTCCCACTAGCTATCTATTTTATGTTTGGTAGTGTATATATGTCCATGCCACTCTCTCACTTTGTCACAGCTTACCCGTCCCCCTCCCCATATCCTCAAGTCCATTCTCTAGTAGGTCTGTGTCTTTATTCCTGTCTTACCCCTAGGTTCTTCATAACATTTCTTTTTATTCTTAAGTTCCATATATACGTGTCAGCATACGGTATTTGTCTTTCTCTTTCTGACTTACTTCACTCTGTATGACAGACTCTAGGTCTATCCACCTCATTACAAAGAGCTCAATTTCGTTTCTTTTTATGGCTGAGTAATATTCCATTGTATATATGTGCCACATCTTCTTTATCCATTCATCCAATGATGGACACTTAGGTTGTTTCCATCTCTGGGCTATTGTAAATAGAGCTGCTATGAACATTTTGGTACATGTCTCTTTTTGAATTATGGTTTTCTCAGGGTATATGCCCAGTAGTGGGATTGCTGGGTCATATGGTAGTTCTATTTGTAGTTTTTTAAGGAACCTCCATACTGTTCTCCATGGTGGCTGTACCAATTCACATTCCCACCAGCAGTGCAAGAGGGTTCCCTTTTCTCCACACCCTCTCCAGCATTTATTGTTTCTAGATTTTTTGATGATGGCCATTCTGACTGGTGTGAGATGATATCTCATGGTAGTTTTGATTTGCATTTCTCTAATGAGTAAAGATGTTGAGCATCCTTTCATGTGTTTGTTGGCAGTCTGTATATCTTCTTTGGAGGAATGTCTATTTAGGTCTTCTGCCCATTTTTGGATTGGGTTGTTTGTTTTTTTTTGCTATTGAGCTGCATGAGCTGCTTATAAATTTTGGAGATTAATCCTTTGTCAGTTGCTTCATTTGCAAATATTTTCTCCCATTCTGAGGGTTGTCTTTTGGTCTTGTTTATGGTTTCCTTTGCTGTGCAAAAGCTTTGAAGTTTCATTAGGTCCCATTAGTTTATTTTTGTTTTTATTTCCATTTCTCTAGGAGGTGGGTCAAAAAGGATCTTGCTGTGCTTTATATCATAGAGTGTTTTGCCTATGTTTTCCTCTAAGAGTTTGATAGTTTCTGGCCTTACATTTAGGTCTTTAATTCATTTTGAGCTTATTTTCGTGTATGGTGTTAGGGAGTGATCTAATCTCATACTTTTACACGTACCTGTCCAGTTTTCCCAGCACCACTTATTGAAGAGGCTGTCTTTTCTCCACTGTACATTCCTGCTTCCTTTATCAAAGATAAGGTGACCATATGTGCGTGGGTTTATCTCTGGGCTTTCTATTCTGTTCCATTGATCTATCTTTCTGTTTTTGTGCCAGTACCATACTGTCTTGATTACTGTAGCTTTGTAGTATAGTCTGAAGTCAGGGAGCCTGATTCCTCCAGCTCTGTTTTTCGTTCTCAAGATTGCTTTGGTTATTCGGGGTCTTTTGTGTTTCCATACAAATTGTGAAATTTTTTGTTGTAGTTCTGTGAAAAATGCCAGTGGTAGTTTGATAGGGATTGCATTGAATCTGTAGATTGCTTTGGGTAGTAGAGTCTTTTTCACAATGTTGATTCTTCAAATCCAAGAACATGGTATATCTCTCCATCTATTTGTATCATCTTTAATTTCTTTCATTAGTGTCTTATAATTTTCTGCATACAGGTGTTTTGTCTCCTTAGGTAGGTTTATTCCTAGATATTTTATTCTTTTTGTTGCAATGGTAAATGGGAGTGTTTTCTTGATTTCACTTTCAGATTTTTCATCATTAGTGTACAGGAATGCCAGAGATTTCTGTGCATTAATTTTGTATCCTGATACTTTACCAAATTCATTGATTAGCTCTAGTAGTTTTCTGGTAGCATCTTTAGGATTCTCTATGTATAGTATCATGTCATCTGCAAACAGTGACAGCTTTACTTCTTCTTTTCTGATTTGGATTCCTTTTATTTCCTTTTCTTCTCTGATTGCTGTCGCTAAAACTTCCAAAACTATGTTGAATAAGAGTGGTGAGAGTGGGCAACCTTGTCTTGTTCCTGATCTTAGTGGAAAGGCTTTCAGTTTTTCACCATTGAGGATGATGTTGGCTGTGGGTTTGTCATATATGGCCTTTATTATGTTGAGGAAAGTTCCCTCTGTGCCTGCTTTCTGCAGGGTTTTTATCATAAATGGGTGTTGAATTTTGTCAAAAGCTTTCTCTGCATCTATTGAGATGATCATATGGTTTTTCTCCTTCAATTTGTTAATATGGTGTATCACGTTGATTGATTTGCGTATATTGAAGAATCCTTGCATTCCTGGAATAAACCCCACTTGATCATGGTGTATGATCCTTTTAATGTGCTGTTGGATTCTGTTTGCTAGTATTTTGTTGAGGATTTTTGCATCTATGTTCATCATTGACATTGGCCTGTAGTGTTCTTTCTTTGTGACATCCTTGTCTGGTTTTGGTATCAAGGTGATGGTGGCCTCGTAGAATGAGTTTTGGAGTGTTCCTCCCTCTGCTATATTTTGGAAGAGTTTGAGAAGGATAGGTGTTAGCTCTTCTCTAAATGTTTGACAGAATTCTTCTGTAAAGCCATCTGGTCCTGGGCTTTTGTTTGTTGGAAGATTTTTAATCACAGTTTCAATTTCAGTGCTTGTGATTGGTCTGTTCATATTTTCTATTTCTTCCTGATTCAGTCTTGGCAGATTGTGCATTTCTAAGAATTTGTCCATTTCTTCCAGGTTGTCCATTTTATTGGCATAGAGTTGCTTGTAGTAATCTCTCATGATCTTTTGTATTTCTGCAGTGTCAGTTGTTACTTCTCCTTTTTCATTTCTAATTCTATTGATTTGAGTCTTCTCCCTTTTTTTTCTTGATGAGTCTGGCTAATGGTTTATCAATTTTGTTTATCTTCTCAAAGAACCAGCTTTTAGTTTTATTGATATTTGCTATCATTTCTTTCATTTCTTTTTCTTTTATATCTGATCTGATCTTTATGATATCTTTCCTTCTGCTAACTTTGGGGGTTTTTTTGTTCTTCTTTCTCTAATTGCTTTAGGAGAAAGTTCAGGTTGTTCACTCGAGATGTTTCCTGTTTCTTAAAGTAGGATTGTATTGCTATAAACTTCCCCCTTAGAACTGCTTTTGCTGCGTCCCATAGGTTTTGGGTCGTCGTGTCTCCATTGTCATTTGTTTCTAGGTATTTTTTATTTCCTCTTTGATTTCTTCAGTGATCACTTCGTTATTGAGTAGTGTATTGTTTAGCCTCCATGTGTTTGTGTTTTTTACAGATCTTTTCCTGTAATTGATGTCTAGTCTTTTTTTTTTTTTTTTTTTTTTTCCTTTTTGCGGTATGTGGGCCTCTCACTGTTGTGGCCTCTCCCATTGCGGAGCACAGGCCCCAGACGCGCAGGCCCAGCGGCCATGGCTCACGGGCCCAGCCGCTCCGCGGCATATGGGATCCTCCCAGACCGGGGCACGAACCCGTATCCCCTGCATCGGCAGGCGGACTCTCAACCACTGCGCCACCAGGGAGGCCCATGATGTCTAGTCTTATAGCATTGTGGTCGGAAAATATACTTGATACAATTTCAATTTTCTTAAATTTACCAAGGCTTGATTTGTGACCCAAGGTATGACCTATCCTGGAGAATGTTCCATGAGCACTTGAGAAAAATGTGTATTCTGTTGTTTTTGGATGGAATGTCCTATAAATATCAATTAAGTCCATCTTGTTTAATGTATCATTTAAAGCTTGTGTTTCCTTATTTATTTTCATTTTGGATGATCTGTCCATTGGTGAAAGTGGGGTGTTAAAGTCCCCTACTGTGAATGTGTTACTGTCAATTTCCCCTTTTATGGCTGTTAGCATTTGCCTTATGTACTGAGGTGCTCGTATGTTAGGTGCATAAATATTTACAATTGTTATATCTTCTTCTTGGATCGATCCCTTGATCATTATGTAGTGTCCTTCTTTGTCTCTTCTAATAGTCTTTATTTTAAAGTCTATTTTGTCTGATATGAGAATTGCTACTCCAGCTTTCTTTTGGTTTCCATTTGCATGGAATATCTTTTTCCATACCCTCAGTTTCAGTCTGTATGTGTCTCTAGGTCTGAAGTGGGTCTCTTGTAGACAGCATACATATGGGTCTTGTTTTTGTGTCCATTCAGCCAATCTGTGTCTTTTGGTGGGAGCGTTTAGTCCATTTACATTTAAGATAATTATCGATATGTATGTTCCTATTCCCATTTTCTTAATTGTTTTGGGTTCGTTATTGTAGGTCTTTTCCTTCTCTTGTGTTTCTTGCCTAGAGAAGTTCCTTTAACATTTGTTGTAAAGCTGGTTTGGTGGTATTGAACTCTCTCAGCTTTTGCTTGTCTGTAAAGGTTTTAATTTCTCCGTCAAATCTGAATGAGATCCTTGCTGGGTAGAGTAATCTTGGTTGCAGGTTTTTCTCCTTCATTACTTTAAATATGTCCTGCCAGTCCCTTCTGGCTTGCAGAGTTTCTGCTGAAAGATCAGCTGTTAACCTTATGGGGATTCCCTTGTGTGTTATTTGTTGTTTTTCCCTTTGCTGCTTTTAATATGTTTTCTTTGTATTTAATTTTTGACAGTTTGATTAATATGTGTCTTGGCATATTTCTCCTTGGATTTATCCTGTATCGGACTCTCTGTGCTTCCTGGACTTGATTAACTATTTCCTTTCCCATATTAGGGAAGTTTTCAACTATAATCTCTTCAAATACTTTCTCAGTCCCTTTCTTTTTCTCTTCTTCTTCTGGAACCCCTATAATTCGAATGTAGGTGCATTTAGTGTTGTCCCAGAGGTCTCTGAGACTGTCCTCAGTTCTTTTCATTCTTTTTTCTTTCTTCTGCTCTGCAGTAGTTGTTTCCACTATTTTATCTTCCAGGTCACTTATCCGTTCTTCTGCCTCAGTTATTCTGCTATTGATCCCATCTAGAGTATTTTAAATTTCATTTATTGTGTTGTTCATCGTTGCTTGTTTCATCTTTAGTTCTTCTAGGTCCTTGTTAAATGTTGCGTTTTCTCTATTCTATTTCCAAGATTTTGGATCATCTTTACTATCATTATTCTGAATTCTTTTTCAGGTAGACTGCCTATTTCCTCTTCATTTGTTAGGTCTGGTGGGTTTTTATCTTGCTCCTTCATGTGCTGTGTGTTTTTCTGTCTTCTCATTTTGCTTGTCTTACTGTGTTTGGGGTCTCCTTTTTGCAGGTTGCAGGTTCGTAGTTCCTGTTGTTTTTGGTGTCTGTCCCCAGTGGCTAAGGTTGGTTCAGTGGGTTGTGTAGGCTTCCTGGTGGAGGGGACTAGTGCCTGTGTTCTGGTGGATAAGGCTGGATCTTGTCTTTCTGGTGGGCAGGCCCATGTCTGGTGGTGTTTTTTGGGGTGTCTGTGGCCTTATTATGATTTTAGGCAGCCTCTCTGCTAATGGGTGGCGTTGTGTTCCTGTCTTGCTAGTTGTTTGGCATAGGGTGTCCAGCACTGTAGCTTGCTGGTCATTGAGTGAAGCTGGGTGCTGGTGTTGAGATGGAGATCTCTGGGAGATTTTCGCCGTTTGATATTATGTGGAGCTGGGAGGTCTCTTGTAGACCAGTGTCCTGAAGTTGGCTCTCCCACCTCAGAGGCACAGCACTGACTCCTGGCTGCAGCACCAAGAGCCTTTCATCCACACGGCTCAGAATAAAAGGGAGAAAAAGTAGAGAGAAATAATTAGTAAAAGAAAGAAAGAAAGGAAGGAAGGGAGGGAAGGAAGGAAAAAAAGAAAGAAAGAAGATAAAGTAAAATAAAGTAAGATAAAATAAAATAACGTTATTAAAATTAAAAATAATTATTAAGAAAAAAATTTTTTTTAAAAAGGATGGATAGAACCCTAGGACAAATGGTGGAAGTAAAGCTATACAGACAAAATCTCACACAGAAGCATACACATACACACTCACAAAAAGAGGAAAAGGGGAAAAAATCATAAATCTTGCTCTCAAAGTCCACCTCCTCAAGTTGGGATGATTCGTTGTCTATTCAGGTATTCCACAGATGCAGGGTACATCAAGTTGATTGTGGAGCTTTAATCCGCTGCTTCTGAGGCTGCTGGAAGCGATTTCCCTTTCTCTTTTTTGTTCTCATAGCTCTCAGGGCTCAGCTTTGGATTTGGCCCCGCCTCTGTGTGTAGGTCGCCAGAGGACGTCTGTTCTTCGCTCAGACAGCATGGGGTTAAAGCAGCCGCTGATTCGGGGGCTCCGGCTCACTCAGGCTGGGGGGAGGGAGGGGCACGGAGTGCGGGGCGAGCCTGCGGCGGCAGAGGCCGGCGTGACGTTGCACCAGCCTGAGGCGCGCCATGCGTTCTCCCGGGGAAGTTGTCCCTGGATCCCGGGACCCTGGCAGTGGCGCGCTGCACAGGCTCCCCGGAAGGGAGGTGTGGATAGTGACCTGTTCTCGCACACAGGCTTCTTGGCGGCTGCAGCAGCAGCCTTAGCGTCTCATGCCCGTCTCTGGGGTCCGCGCTGTTTGTCACAGCTCGCGCCCGTCTCTGGAGCTCCTTTAAGCAGCGCTCTTAATCCCCTCTCCTCAAGCACCAGTAAACAAAGAGGGAAGAAAAAGTCTCTTGCCTCTTCAGCAGGTCCAGACTTCTTCCCGGACTCCCTCCCGGCCAGCCGTGGTGCACTAACCCCTTCAGGCTGTGTTCACGCAGCCGACCCCAGTCCTCTCCCTGTGCTCTGACTGAAGCCCCGAGCCTCAGCTCCCAGCCCCACCCGCCCTGGCGGGTGAGCAGACAAGTCTCCCGGGCTGGTGAACGCCGGTCGGCACCGATCCTCTGTGCGGGAATCTCTCCGCTCTGCCCTCTGCATCCATGTCGCTGCGCTCTCCTCCGCGGCTCCGAAGCTCCCCCGACTCCACCACCCACAGTCTCCGCCCGCGAAGGGGCTTCTAGTGTGTGGAAGCCTTTCCTCCTTCACAGCTCCCTCCCACTGGTGCAGGTCCCGTCCCTATTCTTTTGTCTCTGTTTTTTCTTTTTTCTTTTGCCCTACCCAGGTACGTGGGGACTTTCTTGCCTTTTGGGAGGTCTGAGGTCTTCTGCCAGCGTTCAGTAGGTGTTCTGTAGGAGCTGTTCCACGTGTAGATGAATTTCTGGTGTATCTGTGGGGAGGAAGGTGATCTCCGCGTCTTACTCTTCCACCATCTTCCCCAGAAGCCCTGACTGCCCATTTTTTTATTGGTTTTTTAAAAAAAATTTATCTATTTTTTGGCCGTGTTTGGACTTCATTGCTGCGCGTGGGCTTTCTCTAGTTGCAACAAATGGGAGCTACTGTTCGTTGCAGTGCGCGGGCTTCTCATTGTGGTGGCTCCTCTTGTTGCAGAGCACAGGCTGTAGGCGCACAGGCTTCAGTAGTTGTGGCATGGGGGCTCACTAGTCGTGGCTCGCAGGCTCTAGAGTGCAGGCTCAGTAGTTGTGGCGCACGTGCTTAGTTGCTGCATGGCATGTGGGATCTTCCTGGACCAGGGCTTGAACCCGTGTCTCCCTGCATTGGCAGGCAGATTCTTAACCACTGCACCATCAGGGAAGCCCAGGTTGTTTGCTTTCTTGATAGTGAGCTGTATCAACTGTTTGTATATTTTGGAGATTAATCCTTTGTCAGTCACTTCATTTGCAAATATTTTCTCCTATTCTGTGGGTTGTCTTTTTGTTTATGGTTTCCTTTGTTGTGCAAAAGCTTTTAAGTTTAATTAGGTCCCGTCTGTTTGTTTTTGTTTTTATTTTCATTACTCTAGGAGGTGGATCCAAAAAGATATTGCTGCGATTTATGTCAAAGAGTGTTCTGCCTGTGTTTTCCTCTAAGAGTTTTATAGTACCCAGTCTTATATTTAGGTCTTTAATGCATTTTGAGTTTATTTTGGGGTATGGTGTTAGAGAATGTTCTAGTTTCATTCTTGTACATGTAGCTGTCCAGTTTTCCGAGCACCACTTATTGAAGAGTCTATCTTTTCTCCACTGTATATTCTTGCCTCCTTTGTTGTAGATTAACTGACCATAGGTGTGTGGGTTTATTTCTGGCCTTTCTATCCTGTTCTATTGATCTATATTTCTGTTTTTGTGCCAGTACCATACTGTTTTGACTACTGTAGAGTTGTAGCATAGTCTGAAGTCAGGGAGCCTGATTCCTCCAGCTCCGTTTTTCTTTCTCAAGATTGCTTTGGCTATTCGGGGTCTTTTGTGTTTCCATACAAATTTAAAAATTTTTTGTTCTACTGTGAAAAATGCCATTGGTAACTTAATAGAGATTGCATTGAATATGTAGATTGCCTTGGGTAATATAGTCCTTTTGACAATATTGATTCTTTCAATCTAAGAACATGGTATATCTTTCCATCTGTTTGTGTCATCTTCAAATTCTTTCATCAGCATCTTACAGTTTTCATAGTACCAGTCTTTTGCCTGCTTAGATAGGTTTATTCCTAGGTATTTTATTCTTTTTGATTCAATGGTAAATGGATTGTTTGCCTAATTTCTCTTTCTGATCTTTCATTTTTAGCGTATAGAAATGCAACCGATTTCTATGTATTAATTTTATATCCTGCAACCTCATCAAATTCATGATGAGCTCTAGTAGTTTTCTGGTGGCATCTTTAGGATTTTCTATATATAGTGTCCTGTCATCTGCAAACAGTGACAGTTTTACTTCTTTTCCAGTTTGGATTCCTTTTATTTCTTTTTCTTTGACTGCTGTGACTAGGACTTCCAGGAATATGTTGAATAAACGTGATGAGAGTGGACATCCTTGTCTTGTTCCTGATCTTGGAGGAAATGCTTTCAGCTTTTCATCATTGAGTGTGATGTTAGCTATGGCTTTGTCATATGTGGCCTTTATTATGTTGAGGTAGGTTCTCTCTATTCCCACTTTCTGGAGAGTTTTTATCGTAAATGGGTGTTAAATCTCATCAAAAGCTTTTTCTACATCTACTGAGATGATCATATAGTTTTTATTCTTCAATTTGTTTTGTTTTTGTTTTTGGCCATGCCACCACACAGCTTGCAGGATTTTAGTTCCCTATCCAGAGATTGAACCCAGCTCATGGCAGTGAAAGCCCAGAATCCTGACTACTAAGCCACCAGGGAACTCCCCTATTCAATTTGTTAATGTGGCCTATCACACTGATTGACTTTCAGATATTGAAACATCCTTGCATCCCTGGGATAAACCCCACTTGATCATGGTGTATGATCCTTTTAACGTGCTGTTGGATTCTGTTTGCTAGTATTTTGTTGAGGATTTTTGTGTCTTTGTTCATCAGTGATATTTGCCTGTAATTTTCTTTTTTTGTGATATTTTTGCCTGGTTTTGGTATCAGGGTGATGGTGGCCACGTAGAACGAGTTTGGGAGTGTTCCATCCTCTGCAATTTTTTTGGAAGAGTTTGAGAAGGATAGGTGTTATTTCTTCTCTAAATGTTTGCTAGAATTCAGCTGTGAAGCTATCAAGTCCTGGACTTTTGTTTGTTGGAAGATTTTTAATCAATTTCAATGTCATTGCTTGTGATTGGTCTGTTCATATTTTCTATTTCTTCCTGGTTCAGTCTTGGAAGGTTGTACTTTTCTAAGAATTTGTCCGTTTCTTCTAGGTTGTCCATTTTAGTGGCATATAGTTGCTTGTAGTAGTCGCTCATGATCCTCTGTATTTCTGTGATGTCAGTTGTTACTTCTCCTTTTTCATTTCTAATTTTATTGATTTGAGTCCTCTCCATCTTGATGAGTCTGGCTAAAGGTTTATCAATTTTGTTTATCTTCTCAAAGAACCAGCTTTTAGTTTTATTGATCTTTGCTACTGTTTTCTTTTTCTTTTTCTTTTTTGCGGTACGTGGGCTTCTCACTGTTGTGGCCTCTCCCGTTGCGGAGCACAGGCTCTGGACGCGCAGGCTCAACGGCCATGGCTCACGGGCCTAGCCGCTCCGCGGCATGTGGGATCTTCCCAGACTGGGGCACGAACCCGTGTCCCCTGCATCGGCAGGTGGACTCTCAACCACTGCGCCACCAGGGAAGCCCTGCTACTGTTTTCTTTGTTTCTATTTCATTTCTGCTCTGATCTTTATGATTTCTTTCCTTCTACTAATTTTGGGGTTCTTTTTTTTGTTCTTTCTCTAGTAAGGTTAGATTGTTTATTTGAGATTTTTCTTATTTCTTGAGGTAGGATTGTATTGCTATAAACTTCCCTTTTAGAATTGCTTTTGCTGCATCCTATAGGTTTTGGGTCATCTTGTTTTCATTGTCATTTGTTTCTAGGTAATTTTTGATTTCCTCTTTGATTTCTTCAGTGATCTCTTGGTTATTTAGTAGCCTATTGTTTAGCTTCCATGTGTTTGTATTTTTTACAGTTTTTTTTCCTGTAATTGATTTCTAATCTCATAGCATTGTGGTCGGAAAAGATGCTTGATATGATTTTAATTTTCTTAAATTTACCAAGGCTTTATTTGTGACCCAAGATGTGATCTATCCTGGAGAATGTTTTGTGAGCACTTGAGAAGAAACTGTATTCTGCTGCTTTCATGACGAATGTCCTATAAATATCAATTAAATCTATTTGGTCTGTTGTGCCATTTAAAGCTTGTGTTTCCTTATTTATTTTTTGTTTGGATAATCTGTTCATTGGTGTAAGTGGGGTGTTAAAGTCCCCCACTATTATTTTTTTTAATATTTATTAAGACATAGCTTCATCTCTCCATTTCATTATTCATTTATTTTTGGCTGCGTTGGGTCTTAGTTGCTGCACGTGGGCTTTCTCTAGTTGCAGCTAGTGGGAGCCACTCCTCATTGCAGTGTGCGGGCTTCTCACTGCGGTGGCTTCTCGTGTAGTGGAGCACAGGCTCTAGGCACATGGGCTTCAGCAGTTGTGGCACGTGGGCTCAGTAGTTGTGGTTCGTGGGCTCTAGAGTTCAGGCTCAGCAGCTGTAGTGCATGGGCTTAATTGCTCCGTGGCATGTGGGATCCTCCCGGACCAGGGCTTGAACCTGTGTCCCCTGCATTGGCAGGCGGACCCCCAACCACTGTGCCACCAGGGAATTCCCCCCACTATTATTGTGCTACTGTCTGTTTCCCCTTTTATGTTAGCATTTGCCTTATGTATTAAGGTTCTCCTGTGTTGGATGCATAAGTATTTACAATTGTTATATCTTCTTCTTGGATTGATCCCTTGATCATTATGTAATGTCCTTCCTTGTCTCTTATAATAGTCTTTATTTTATTTTATTTTATTTTATTTTTATTTTTTATTTTTTTTTTTTTGCGGTATGCGGGCCTCTCACTGTTGTGGCCTCCCCCGTTGCAGAGCACAGGCTCCGGACGCGCAGGCCCAGCGGCCATGGCTCACGGGCCCAGCCGCTCCGCGGCATATGGGATCCTCCCAGACCGGGGCACGAACCCGTATCCCCTGCATCGGCAGGCGGACTCTCAACCACTGCGCCACCAGGGAGGCCCAATAGTCTTTATTTTAAAGACTATCTTGTCTGATATGACTGTTGCTACTCCAGCTTTCTTTTGATTTCCATTTGCATGGAATATCTTTTTCCATCCCCTCACTTTCAATCTGTATGTGTCCCTAGATCTGAAGTGGGTCTCTTGTAGACAATATGTATATGGGTCTTGTTTTAGTATCCATTCAGCCAGTCTATGTCTTTTGGCTGGAACATTTAATCCATTTACATTTAAGGTAATTATATATGTTCTTATTGCCTTCTTGTTAATTGTTTTGGATTTGTTTTTGTAGGTCTTTTTTCTTCCCTTCCTCTTTTGTTCTCTTCTCTTGTGATTCGATGACTATCTTTAGTGTTGTGTTTGGATTGCTTTTTCTTTTTTGCATGTCTATCTATTGTAGATTTTTGGTTTGTGGTTACTATGAGGTTTTGATATAGCAGTCTGTATATATACAAGTTTGTTTTAAGTTGCTGGTCTCTTAATTTCAAATGCATTTCCAATATCCTGCATTTGTACTCTCCTCTTCTCACGATTGCTGGTTTTCATGTTATATTTGTTTGTGGAAGAGTCCTACCTTTACTTTATGTTTGCCTTTACTGGTGAGCTTTTCCATTCATAATTTTCTTGTTTCTAGTTGTGTCTTTTTCTTTTCCATCTAGAGAAGTTCCTATCACATTTGTTGTGAAACTGGTTTGGTGGTGCTGAATTCTTTTAGCTTTTGCTTGTCTGTAAAGCTTTTTATTTCTCCATTGAATCTGAATGAGAGCCTTGGTGGTAGAGTGTTCTTGGTTGTAGGTTTTTCCCTTTCATCACTTTATATATATCATGCCACTCCCTTCTAGCCTGCAGTGCTTCTGCTGAAAAATCAGCAGATAACCTTATGCGGATTCCCTTCTATGTTATTTGTCGCTTCTCCCTTGTTGCTTTTAATATTTTCTCTTTGTCTTTAATTTTTGTCAGCTTGATTATTATGTGTCTCAGTGTGTTCCTCCTTGGGTTTATCCTGCATGGGACTTTCGGCACTTCCTGGACTCAAGTGGGTGTTTCCTTTCTCATGTTAGGGATGTTTTGGGCTCTTATCTCTTCAAATAATTTCTCAGGCCTTTTCTCTTCTCCTTCTGGGACTCCTATAATATGAATGTTGGTGCATTTAATGTTGTCCCAGAGGTCTCTTAGACTGTCCTCATTTCTTTTCATCCTTTTTCTTTATTCTGTTCCCTGGCAGTGACTTCCACCAATCTTTCTTCCAGCTCACTTATTTGTTCTGTCCCATTTATTCTGCTATTGATTCATTCTAGTGTATTTTTCATTTCAGTTATTGTATTGTTTATTTCTGTTTGTTCCTTAAAACTTCTAGCTCTTTATTAAACATTTCTTGGATTCCCTAGGTCTGTGCCTCCATTCTTTTTTGACGATCTTGGATCATCTTTACTGTCATTACTCTGAATTCTTTTTCAGGTAGATTGCCTGTCTCCACTTCACTTAGTTGTTCTTCTGGGATTTTATCTTGTTCCTTCATCTGGAACATATCTCATTCTGTTTAACTTTCTGTGTTTGTGGTCTCCATTCCGCAGCCTGCTGGATTGTAATTCTTCTTGGTTCTGGTGTCTGCCCCCAAGTGTGTGAGGTTGGTCTAGGGGTTTGTGTAGGCCTCCTGGTGGAAGGGACTGTTGCCTGCCCACTGGTGGCTAAAGCTGGGTCTTATCCCTCTGATGGGCAGGGCCATGTCAAGGAGTGTGTTTATAGGTGGATTTTGGCTCAGGGTGACTTTAGGCAGCCTGTCTGCTGATGGGCGTTGGCTTTGTTCCCACCCTGGGATGCTGAGGCATCCCAGCACTGGAGGCTGCAGGCTGTTGGGTAGGGTCAGGTGTTGGTGCCAAAATGGCAACCTCCGGGAGAGCTTATGCTGATGGGTATTCCCTGGGGTGTCTGCTAGTGTCCTTGCCCCTACAGTGAGCCACAGCCAGCCCCTGCCTCCCTGGGATACCCTCCACACCTTGCAGGGAGGTGTGGCCCCAGCTCCTATGGAGTGACTGCTTTGCCCTGGGTCCCAATGCACATAAAAACTTGTGTGCACTCTCCAAGAGTGGAGTATCTCTTTCCCCCAGTCTTGTGGAGCTCTGGCACTCAAGCCCCACTGGCCTTCAAAACCAGCTCTGGGGGCTCCTCCTCCCAATGCCAGACCCGCCAGGCTGGGGAGCCTGATATGGGGCTTAGAACTCTCATTCCTGTGGGAGATCCTCTGCAATATAATTACTTTCCAGTTTGTGGGTTGCCCACCTGGCAGGTGTGGAATTCGATTAGATCATGACAGCACCCCTGTTATCACATTGTTGTGGCTTCTTCTTTATCTTTGGGTGTAGAATGTCTTTTTTTTTTTTGGTAGATTCAAGTCTTTTTTTGTTGATGGTTCTTTAGCAGTTAGTTGTGATTCTGGTGTTTTTGTGAGAGGAGGTGAGTTCAAGTCCTTCTACTCTGCCATCTTGTCTCCAGCTCCTGAACCACTGCAGAAACATTCTGGAAATGAAGCATGCTAATCTCCTAAGCCCATTTAGAAATACCTTTGATCATAAGATTTTTATTCATTTTGTTAATGCAGCATATTATATTGAATTGCAGATGACTTACTCCTTCCATTCCTGGAGTAAATCCCACTTATTCAGTCATGGTGCATGATTTTTTTTTAATGCATTGTTAAATTAGGTTGGCTTATATTTTTTGAGGATTTTCACATTTATGTACATTAGGGATATTTGCTTGTAATTATCTTTTTGGTGTCATCCTTGTCTGGTTTTGGTGTCAGGGTAATGTTAGCCTTGTAAAATGAGTTTGGAAGTGTTCTCTCCTTTTCTGTCTTTTTTTTTTTTGGATGAGTTTAAGAAGAATTGGTGTGTATTGTTTAATGTTTGGTAGAATTCAGCAGTAAAGCCATCTGTTCCTGGACTTTTGTTTGTTGGGAGGTGTTTGATTACCGATTAAATCTCCTTATTAGTAATTGGTGTGTTCAGATTTTCTATTTCTTCATAATTCAGTCTGGGTAGGTTGTATGTTACTAGGAATTTATCCTTTTCTCTAGGTTGTCAAATTTGTTGGTGTATAATTATTCATAGCAGTCTCTTATGATCCTTTGTATCTCTTTGGTATCAGTTGTCACATCTCCTTTTTCATTTCTGATTTTGAGTCCTCTTTTTTGTTGGTTAGTCTAGCTAAAATTTTGTCAATTTTTGTTTATCTTTTCAAAGAACCAGTTTAGTTTCATGTTTTCTATTGTTTTTTTAAGCCCCTGGTTTATTTCTGCTGATTTCATAATTTCCTTTCTTCTAACTTTGGGTTTTGTTTGTTCTTCTTTTGCTTGAAGTGTAAAGTAAGATTGTGATTTGAAATTTTTCTTGTTTCTTAAGGTAGGCATTTATCACTATGAACCTCTCTTAGAACAGCTTTTGATGCATCTCTTAAGTTTTGCTATGTTGCATTTCCATTTTCGTTTGTCTCAAGGTATTTTAAAATTTATTTTGAGCTATTCTTTGACTCGTTGGTTGTTCAGTAGTATGTTGTTTAATCTCCACATACTTGTGAATTTTCCAGTTTTCTTCTTGTAATTGATTTCTTGTTTCAAGCCATTGTGGATGGAAAATATTCTTGATATGATTTCAATCTTACATTTATTAAGACTTGTTTTGTGGCCTAACATATGATCTATCCTGGAGAATGTTGCATGTGCAACTTGAGAAGAATGTGTATTTAGCTGCTTTTGGATAGAATGTTCTATATACAGTTGACTCTTGAACAACATGGGTTTGAGTTGTGTGGGGGCACTTATACATAGATTTTTTTCAATAAATATACGAAAATATATGTGGAGAACATTGTGCACAAGACTTGTATTGAAGTGGATAGTCTATCCTTACATAGACATAAGGTGAGTGATATTTCATATGAAACTAATAATGTGTTAGTTTTCTTACTGTTTTATAACTTTGCTTTCAAAGAATTATATTACCATACAGTATGCCTCTCTCTCATAATTAGAGAAAACTGAGTATCAACCTATCATCACAGATAAAGTTTTTTAAAATGTGTAACAGTGTTTCCAATACTATATTATGAATATGACTGATACTTTGTGCCATAAAATTTTCAGTGATTCATTCATTAGTGTGTAGGCTAGGATACTGTGATGTATTCCTATGGATTACACAAGACTACCATAAACAATCATATTACTGCTTCTTCATTATCAATGCATGAATTGTTATACCTGTAAATAAATATGAATTTTTTCATGTCTAGTGTTAATAATACATATATCTGCAGTGTTTTGTATAAGATAATATTTTACTGACAGATGATTCATCTTGTAAACAATGTAAACTTACGGTATCAACAAGTACAGTACTGTAAATGTATTTTCTCTTCCTTATCATTTTCCTAACATTTCTTTTCTCTAGCTTTATTTTAGGAATACAGTATTATAATACATATAACATACAAAATGTGTTGATCGATTATTTGTGTTATCAGCAAGGCTTCTGGCCAATACTAGGCTATTAGTTTTGGAGGAGTCAAAAGTTATACATGAATTTGACTGCGTGGGGGGTTGCTGCCCCAACCCATGTTGTTCAAGTCTGTTAAGTCCATCTGGTCTACTGTGTCATTTAAGGCTGATGTTTCCTTATTTTCTGTCTGGATGATGTATCCATTCACGAAGGTGAATATTAAAGTCCCCCACTGTTATTGTATTACTATTTCTCCCTTTACGTCTGTTAATATTTGCTTTATATACTTATATGCTTCTGTTAGGCATATAAATATTTGAAAATGTTATATCCTGTTTATGAATTGATCCCTTTATCATTATATAATGCCCTTCTTTATCTCTTATTACATTCTTTGTCTCAAAGTCTCTTTTGTCTGATACAAGTATAGCTACTGCAGCTTTTGGTTTCCATTTGCATGAATATCTATTTTCATCCCTTCACTTTCAGTCTTTGTGTGTCCTTACGTCTGCATGGGTCTTGCCTTTTTACCTATTCAGCCACTCTTATCTTTTGATTGGAGAACTTAGTCCATATCCATTTAAAGTAATTATTGATAGGTATATACTTATTGCCATTTTGTTAATTGTTTCCTGTTTTGTAATTCCTTTGTTCCTTTCTTCTTGTTCTCTTCATTTGTGATTTTTCTGTAGTGGTATGCTTAAATTCTTTCATCTTTTGTGTATCTACTGTAGATTTTTGCTTTGTGGTTACTATCAGGGAAAAAGTTTTTTACTAATAACTATGTGTGGATATATTCCATACCTCTGGGAAGGAAGCTCACAGGAATAAAATTCTAAAATATTCCTACTGATGAAGTCTAAATTGTCAAAAAGAAACATTAATTTTTTTCATCAGTCCAGCAACCACCATGATGATATTTAATATTCATGGTGGCTTGAACAGAAACAATCTTGAGATCCAAATAGCATTTCTAAAGTGAAGAAAAAAGAGTTCTGGAAACAGAGACCAGTTAGATCTCCAACCCAAAATAGTCATGTGCCTTGGATGTGCAAGTTATTAGTTGTGTAAACTTCCAAAATAGCTGCATGTGCTGGAGTGAAGGGAGTCATTTATGGAGTCTACCTTATGTCACTGATGACAGGCAGGGCTCATACTAAGCAATTATGCACAGATACGAGTTAAAATACAGAAACATCTCCACATTGCTAAATGGCTGCTGCTTGGAGTCTCCCGAGTTCCTACCCCAACTGGTCCCATCCCTTCCTCAGAGTGTCCCACAATTACTCTTGACCCTCTCTTCTGCACTATGGCCAGCATTTGTTCTGACTGGTCAGAGCTCATGCCGTATTAGTTGGAGGACCTTCTGAACCCACTTTTAGTGCTAGGTGCCTGAAAGGCAAGTACTATTTTTTTTTTCAGTCAATAATCTTTATTAACATGAAAGTATCATGTGCCACAAGATATACAGTTTTTCCTAATCTTTCAGTTCTATTTCAATATTTTGAACTTCAGGTAACTTCTGGACCTAACATATAAGGTAACCTACTAAAATGGATCAAAGTTAAACTGTATTCTAGCTATCACCTTGACCTTTAAGATCACCACTTAGGTTTATAATTGGCATTATTTGTCACCAAGTAGCAGAATTTTTTTCTTTTTTTTTTGCGGTACGCAGGCCTCTCACTATTGTGGCCTCTCCCATTGCGGAGCTCAGGCTCCGGACGTGCAGGCTCACCGGCCATGTCTCACAGGCCTAGCCGCTCCGCAGCATGTGGGATCCTCCCAGACAGGGGCACGAACCCGTGTCCCCTGCATCGGCAGGCAGACTCTCAACCACTGCACCACCAGGGAAGCCCTGAATTTTTTTTTTAATTTTATTTATTTATTTATTATTTATGGCTGTGTTGGGTCTTTGTTTCTGTGCGAGGGCGTTCTCTAGTTGTGGCAAGTGGGGGCCTCTCTTCCATCACAGTGTGCAGGCCTCTCACTATCGCGGCCTCTCTTGTTGCAGAGCACAGGCTCCAGACGCGTAGGCTCAGTAATTGTGGCTCACGGGTCTAGTTGCTCTGCGGCATGTAGGATCTTCCCAGACCAGGGCTCGAACCCGTGTCCCCTGCATTGGCAGGCAGATTCTCAACCACTGTGCCACCAGGGAAGCCCCCAGAATATAATTCTTGTACTTGATTATTCTATACTAAAATACGTAATAGTATGTCTTAAGATGTTACTAAAATATATGCAATTAACATTTATATTTAATTGCTTTCAATAACAGTGTTAGGTCTTCTAAGAGGAAAAATTACTTTTATCGATCTTGGTTGTTTATGGTCTTTGAAGGTTCCAGAAAAACTGGTCCATACTGAGCCAGTCTTAAAGAAGTAAGCTGAAGACTTAAATTTATAGACCCTATAATAACAGCTTTGTTTCACTACTAAGATAGACAATAAACCCAACTCTAGTGCTTCTTTATCCACGACTAAGCAGAGACGCTCTATTATAGTTCTTCAAATTTTTTTTGTCTTAGCATAAAAGCTGAATGACCTCTTTTATAAGTTTGAGTTCAGAAGACTCACATTGTGGATATCATGTCTAGTGGGACATACGTTAATAGAAGATAATTAATATACTATATCAAAGTGCATTATTAGATTTGTACTGCATCTCTCCACGTTTTTCATATTTTATAACATTTCAGTTGAATGGAGGAAGACTGGAATTGTCAGAAGTCTTGCTCTTAGGATCTAGATGAAGTTCACAGTGAGTCTTTTAAAACATATTTAAATAATGAGAAGTGTAATCACAAGGGACTGTGTAAGAATGAATATTGCAAAGGAGACTTTATAGTCAATGGATTGGCCAAAATGCAAATGAAACTAAAGTCATGTAGTTTACTTGCTGACCATGTGGCTACAGTTCAAAAAGTCTCTGCTCCAAAAGCTGTACCTAGTAATCTTCCAAAATTGATTTTAAATAAAGTTCTTAAATTGTAGCAATAAACAAAAAGACAAGATACACTTAAACAATACTGCAGTTTATCAAAAGACACATAAGAAATTTCAAATCTCATGACAGTTATAAAAATCAATATTTTGGCTAAGTTATAAATATGTTTATAATGCAATTATATGCAGTTGCATAAATCTAGTAATGCTAATGACAGCTATTAAGATCAGGTTTTTAAAACACTAAAAACATAAAAACATGTAGCCCCATTATTTACCTGTAGAACGTGTTGAAGTTATGCTTAAATTTCAGCATTTACTATATCACCACTGTTCTAATTTTAAAAATCACAAAGGATAAGGCAAAAACACCTACAAACTGGCATATTTCTCAATTTGTAAAAATGTCCTTAATTTGTTGATGTAGCAAACAAATTTCAACTCTGATTGCTATGCAAAAGAACAGAAGGTGATCTGCTTTGCAACGAACTTTAAAGTTCAATTGCACACAGGCAGCATGCTATATACGAAAAAACTACTAACTACAGGTATTAAATACTGAAAAAAGTTAACAGTTTATTATAATTTATTTTTTTTAACACTCCAGGAAGTTTGCAGCCATCAGCTGTTCCAGTGCAATTTCAGGTGCAATTGGAAATTCAGGAATCTCCATGGAGCTGTTAGTGTAGCGAAACTTGTAGGTAAAATACATGCATACTTTTGATAGTACATGTGAAGGGATCTCGCTAAAACTGACTTCATTAGTTTCGTTCTCAGCAAACTGACCTGGGCCGCTCAACATACCTTTTTTGTCCTGATGTTAGCACATGTTCTCTTTCTACAATAAATTCATGACCATCCGAAGGTATCAATTTGACATACATGGCATCAGGGCCCTCACAGCCACCATAGGTTTTCTCTTCTCCATCCATTATGTTCTTATGAAATTCTACTTTGCGTCCACAGAAATTTAGTAGCTTCTCTTCAGCCCTGCAGCCACTGTACCGGGTCCCCGCACACTGCCACAGTCCCTACACCAGCACGCCCCCCGCCACCCAGCTGCCTGCCCGCAAGTACTATTAATATATACACTTTACAGATGTGGAAGGTAAGCCGAGAGAGGTTAGTCAGTGACTTCTCTAAGGTCATCCAATTATTAAATAGCAAAGCCAGGTGCAAAGTCAAGTCAGACTTCAAAACCCAGACTTTCCCCACTTTTCACTCTTCTGAATACCTCCTTAAAAGGAATTTATGAATTTGGTCATTAGCAGACATAAAGAGGTGAAATAGGATCAACACGAAGGACATAAATCAGCCATACTCATTCTTTAGATCAGGTAATTTTAGTATCTAAGTTTGTCCCATCCTAGAAAAAAATCCTCATCATCTGATCATATCAATGGTATTTAAACCAAATATACCATATACTCCACCAAGAACAGTGGGGTGCTGGTCATGCACGTACGTATACTGCTTAGCTTAGGTATTTGGTTATGGGAACAGCCTAAGTTCTTCAGATGAAAATGGATCACATATTTATAGAAAAATTTAATTACAAACAGACTTTTAAAAATCAAAGTGAGAGTCACTTGATGAAGATAGGATTACTCATTTGTGATCTTGGCACTGGAGCACCACACATGGGTAATTTCATTAGATTTATAAGACTTTCTCAAGTTTTTGACTTAATAGAGTCAGTTTTCCAGATTTCTTATTAGAGACCAACCAGTACCATTGCAGGGAGAGGAAGAATAATATACCTTCTATGCTCATGAAAGTGGGCTGAGGAGGAGAAAGGTGAACTGATCCCTGCAAGTTAAGCAGAACCTAATCTGATCGTTGACTTAAAACTGCAATGAAAAACAAGTGGGAGAACAGGAAAAGGTCTGTGACCCGCTCTCTGCCTTGCCTAGAATGAATCTGGACAGAAGACCTTCTCTAAAATGACTCACAGCCAGCCATCAAGGCACAGCTCAGAAGGCACTCCTGATCTAACAGTTGAAGAACTCTTTATATTTGCTCTTTTATGGTGACAGTTACGTTTCTATCTGTTCATTTTTGTCATTTTGAAGAATAGTGATAATTTAACACAGTAAACAAGTTTTATAAAGAGGCAAGCAAAATGTTAGCATGGTAAGAACCTGGCTCTAGGACTCCAAAAGCCGGGCTTTAGTTCTGATGTCATTTATTAGTTATGTGGTCTTACCAAGTTATTTCTTTTCTCCAACTGTTTCGCCCCATGTAAAACTGGGGTAATACCACCTATCCTAACTCAAATGGTTGCTACTATCAAGGAAAACCCTGGGATGTACGGTAGAATTTCCTCTGATGAAATAGCCTACATGGTTAGGGTATGATCCTTCGGGTAATTACTGTTGAGACAGTTACTTTTTCTTGTTGCTGCACCCCACCACCTTCCCTTTTCAGGTAATCTAATCATTTGAAATGAATAAAGTATTGTAAAACTGTTTCTTAAAGGAAAATTTATCACAGGAAGCAAAGTAGACTTCATCTTATATGTAGGATAAAAGCAGTAGAATAATTTTTGTCTTAAAAAAGAATAGGGCTTCCCTGGTGGCGCAGTGGTTGGGAGTCTGCCTGCCAATGCAGGGGACACGGGTTTGTGCCCCAGGCCGGGAAGATCCCACATGCCGTGGAGCGGCTGGGCCCGTGAGCCATGGCCGCTGAGCCTGCGCATCCGGAGCCTGTGCTCCGCAACGGGAGAGGCCACAACAGTGAGAGGCCCACATACTGCAAAAAAAAAAAAAAAAAAAAAGCAGCTTTCTATACGTGGTATTACAATGTGCTGGGCTTTATATATGTGAGCTCATTTACTCCTTGCAACCACTCTGTATGGTCGCACTGTTATCTTCATTTTCAGATGAGGAACCTGAAACACAGGTAGGAAATGGCAGTCAACATTTAAGCCCAAAGAATCTGGTTCTAAAATATGAATTCTTAACCAGTATTATTGTTACTGCCTTTTTAAAAACAGTCATAGGTATGTAGGTAACCTACATCTCTAGTATTTTAAATGAGTGAGGATTTCCAGGTGAAAACTATGCGTTTTGATCCAAATGAAAGATGACTCTTCTAAGTTCTCCTCTAGCTCTATGCAATCGTTTTGAAGTTAGTTTATATGCATTTACTCAAATCTTTCCCATTCAAAAAGTCCAAGAATTCCCAGGGAGAAAAATCCTCAAAAAAAGAAAAAAAGGAGGGAAATGAAAGCAGGGGAAGGTAAGTGGAGATGTGTATGTTGTAATTCAAATCAACAGATAAGTTGTAGAAATTCTAAAACTGTTATAGAATTCCGGAAATCCAAGAACTAGAATTCTAACAATTTTATTTAAAAACCAGGTGCTAAAACACTGTTTGAAACAGATTGAGCTTGGGAGGAAACTGATCGGATAGCATGTCCAACTTTAAAGTGGGATTAGACTCAGACGTGCCACTGTGATGTTAAAGGACTAAGAGTAGGCTGTCCTTTTCACACAAATCAAACGGCAATGTAAGTTCCAAGGGAAACTCTCAATCTAATGGGCCTGGACCGTCGGTGCTGCTACTGCAAAACATAGCTAATGACGTCTGGTGGGAAGCAGCATGGCTGCACTCAAGAAGTAACGGTCAACAGCAAAACACAACATACTCTTTAAAGTTGTTTCACTGAAATTCTACCATTTTGGTTTCACGTAATGAGGTATTTGTAGAAGTATCTGTTCACATTTCATGTACTATTTAAATTGAAAATTATTTTCAAGGAGGAGGGGATGGCAGCAAGTAAAAAACAGACTTGAAACTTTATTTTTGAAAAACAACCAAATATCTACCCAACTCCAGACTTAATAAGTTAGGGTGGTTTCTACACTTACTTCCTCCTCTCAACATGCATGCACTAAAGCTAATTCATACCAAACAAAGGTTTCAAATTCTATGCAAAAAACTGTACATTTACCTTGCAGTGCTTAAAGGGAGAAGACCTTGGCTACTGTCTTAGGCATATAGGAAATACTTTAATTCTGAGGACAGAATTCAGGAGACCAAAAAACAATGTAAGCTTCAGGATGTTAGAGCCAAAGATTGCCAGAGTGACTGCAACTACTTAGTGACAAATACCAGTTTCCCAGGTGAAGGTAACAGTACTCACTTTGGCTCAATTAGAGTTATCTTGTACCTGCTGGGATATGGGCATACTACCCCAAATCTGTATCATTTCTTTGGAAAAACTTTAGGAGGAATAGATGGTCTCTAAACTCATATACTGCCTATACATCTTGGACTCTAGACAAACAGATGATTACCTAAACCCAGGGAAGCACTTTTATTTTATGGCTTCTTTTCCTCCTTTTCTGCATTTTGACAGTAGCAGTCACTTTCATTCATTTGAAAATAGTGTGGTCAAGACCAGTAATCTAGGTCTGTACCACTTCTTCAATCTCATGTTAGATGTACACATCCACTTAAGTATCTCACCAAAATTTTAAACAAATTGAGTCTTTTAATTCAGGACTTCAAATAACCGTTACTATCTGAACATAGTAGTTTAGGATTCAGAAAGATGAAAACTCAAACAAAATGGAAAAATTGGCCGACAGCACCTAAAGCACGCAATTGATGCTAACATTCCATTACCACGTCAATTTTTTTTTAATAGGATTTCTATCTTAATCTACAGAGGAACAGGTATAGCCCTTAAACCATTCCCGATATGGCTAAGTGTTACTTACCCAGGATTAGCTTTGATAATGGTTAGTAGGTATACTTTAACAGCTTGAAACGCTTCATACTTATCTTGAAGTATACTTCAAGAATTTATTCAGTCAATTCTTAAGAAGCAAAGTCAGTCAGTGTCCTAAATCTTGAAAGCTCCCTTCAAATGTAACTTCATAGTCTTTAAATTTTAACTGTCATTGTTTATTACTGTTTTGGCTACATTCTCTACAATTTCAGCAGCATCTTAAAGAGACAATATGTCTATGTACAATGAAAGAACAAAGAGCCATGGTTTAACTGTACAATATTAAGGGGAATCTGTGGTAAGCATAGCCTCCTTTTTCGGCAACATGGACAATTTACATGTAAGTATCAGCATTATGAATGTGATGATAAAGAAATTTCTTAGAGGAGTGACATACAGCATCCTGAAAAATAATGGTTTCTACCATACAAGGCAGTTAGAAAATGTTCACATTTTAACAAATCTGTACAAACCACAAGAAACTCGTTTAAAGGACCATCATCCCACCTTGCTGATAAGAACTTTCTAGAAATGTGTAGAATTACCATGAACAATTTATAAAT
This sequence comes from Mesoplodon mirus, assembly GCF_964341445.2. Lineage (NCBI taxonomy): Eukaryota > Metazoa > Chordata > Mammalia > Artiodactyla > Ziphiidae > Mesoplodon > Mesoplodon mirus. The sequence continues at coordinate 85,669,814 of NC_138984.1, forward strand.
CTAGTATATATGTGCTCCACAGCCCTAGAAACCAAGAAACTGACTTCGAGAGCTCTTTATGTCCAACACGGATCATTTTTACATGCCTTGTTAATAAATGCCTGCTTTTAATAATCTCTCTATAATGTACAGTCAACTTGCACCTTTAAGGAGGTCATTTGATTTTTTTAGCAAAGAAGCAACATCATTTAGCAGCAATTAAAGCGCCTTCAAGAAGACTTAAAAAAAATACAATATCCAATTAGAAAAGCCATATTTTTAAACATTTGTACAAGAATAAGCTGCTGAAACTCGGTAATTGAAATACGACATCTGTACACAATTTACAATAGAGCTAGAAGGGAATTTATCATTATCTGCATAGAACTGGTCTGCATTTGGTTATGTATTGTCACTTGTTTGAATGAACAAGGCCTGGTAACAAAAGAAAAATACCTGTTAACAATTCTAACATGTTGAGAACACTGGAGATATTATAATTTAGTGACTTCAACTGATTTCAAAACAAGCAGCTCACTTTGTCAAAGGTGTAATGTATCCAGGAATAGCTCTCCCTTTAACATGACCAGTGAAAAAAGCGGACATGTGATTTCGAGGTACAACTTGGTAAAAGCCAGAATAGGCAAATGACAAAAGTCTAATAACTTTGTCCAAAGAGTCTAACTCTCACATTCTATTACTATAAAACACAACTGTCACTGTCATTCAGTTCTTACTTTGGTTGCAGCAGATAAACTGCTGAATGCTGAAGAATGTATCCAGGCACTAGATAGTTCCTGTGTTAGAAATATGTCTCATATTTTTTCCATGTGTTTTTAAATAATGAAAAACCACCCTTCCTATTAGAACTCTCTAGTAACAACCAAATGTATTTAAGTATTATAAACGTTATTTACAGTGTTCCCCCAAAAAACCATTTTTCTTTTATCGTAACATGGTATTCCTGTTTCTGTGCAACAGGCAGTCACCCTTCACTGCTCAAGATTACAATCAGAAGTGTACATTTATTCACTGTCCATGATCCACTCTCATACAAACGATGCTATGAAGAAGTTCAGTTCACAAACAGTTCTCAACCATATCCTGTGTAAAAAAGAAAACAACAAAAACACTCAAAAGCTCTCAAACTCAAGTATGCATCTGGAAGCAATTCAAAGACATTATGCCAATTTTGGAGGAAAGTCAGTAAGTAATTATGCTTGAAGAAGGGGGTGTAGGGGATGCTGTCAGCCCAACCATGTGTAAGTTTCCTGAAGAATTGGATCTTCTCATGTGTGGGAGAAGGTAGGGGTCATTTGCCAGTTGGTGCACATCAAACCTATCTTCTTTCCGGTATGCCAAACAGCGTCTTATAAAGGCCTTAAAAAAAAAAAAGCAATTAAAATCTTTTCTTCTTCTAAATATCAATCAACTAAATACTACAGATGATGGACACATTTAAGACAATAAATAGATTTTACTTCACTGGGGATTCAAATTTTTAAAGAAATTGTAGCAATAGGGCTTCCCTGGTGGTGCAGTGGTTGAGAATCTGCCTGCCAATGCAGGGGACATGGGTTCGAGCCCTGGTCCGGGAAGATCCCACATTCCACGGAGCAACTAAGCCCATGCGCCACAACTACTGAGCCTGTGCTCAAGAGCCCGTGCTCCACAATGAAGAGTAGCCCCCATTTGCCACAACTACGTGCAGCAACAAAAACCCAACGCAGCCAAAAATAAATAAGTAAAATAAATTTTTAAAAAATTGTAGCAGTAAAATTATCACTCCAAATTCAACTCTCAACTCACAGCCCCCTAGTAGTTCACTTTACAATCTAAATACTATTACTACCATTTAAACTTATTGCTGGAAAGCTGCATTTTTTTCCTTAATTTTTATTGAGATTAAAATATACATAACATAAAAATTAGCATTTTAACCCTTGAGTGTACAATTCAGTGACATTAAGTACGTTTCACATTGCTGTACAACATCACCACTATCCATCTGCAGAACTTTTTCATCATCTAAAACTGAAATTCTGTACCCATTGAACAGTATCTCCCCATTGCTCCTTCCCCCAGCCCTTGGTAACCACTTGTGTTCTTTTATGATCTGGCTATTCTAGGTACCTTATATGAGTGGAATCATACAATATTTATTTGTCCTTTTGTGTCTTTCACTTAGCATGATGTTTGAGTCATCCATGTTGTAGCATGCATCAGAATTTCATTCCTTTTTTTTTTTTTTTGTGGTATGCGGGCCTCTCACTGTTGTGGCCTCTCCCGTTGCGAAGCACAGGCTCTGGACGCACAGGCTCAGCGGCCTTGGCTCATGGGCCTCATTCCTTTTTAAGGCTGAATAATATTCCATTGCATGTACATACTACATTTTGTTTACCCATTTATCTCTTGGTTGACATTTGGATTGTTTCTACCTTTTAACTATTGTGAATAATGCTGCTGTGAATGTTGGTATATAAATATCTGAGTCCTTGCTTCCACTTTTTTTGGTATCTACCTAGAAGTAGAAATGCTGGATCATATGGTAATTTAAAAAAAACCTGACATATTAGTTTCAGATATACAACATAATGATTCAACATTTGTATTGTGAAAAGATCACCACAATTGTCTACTTAACATCTGTCACCGTATGTAGTTACAAAATTGTTTTTCTTGTGATGAGAACTTTTAAGATCTACTCTTAGCAACTTTCAAATATGCAATATAGTATTATTAACTGTAACCCCCAGGCTGTACCTTACATCCCCGTGACTTATATAACTGGAAGTTTGTACCTTTTGTCCCCCTTCACCCATTTCGCCCACCTCTCACCCACCCGCCTCTGGCAACCACCAATCTCTTCTCTGTATCTGTGAGCTTGGGTTTTTTTTTCCTGTTTGTTGTTTTTTAAGATTCCACGTATAATGTCAAGATTTCCTTTTGTTTAATGTCTGAACGGTATTCCATTTTATATATGTATATATACACACACACCACATTTTCTTTATCCATTCATCCCACGGTGGACACCTAAGGTTGCTTCCATGTCTTGGGTATTGTAAATAATGCTGCAGTGATCATGGGGATGCACATATCATTTTGAATTAATGTTTTTGTTTTCTTCAAATACTCAAAAGTAGAATTGCTGGATCATACGGTAGTTCTATTTTTAATTTTCCAACAAACCTCCACATTGTTTTCCATATTGGCTGCACCAATTCACAATCCCACCAACAGTGCACACATGTTCCCTTGTCTCCACATCCTTGCCAACACTCATTTCTTGTCTTTTTGATAATAGCTATTCTACAGGTATGAGGTGATACCTCACTGTGGTTTTGATTTGGATTTCCCTGATTATGGGTGATGTTGAGCATCTTTTCATGCACCTGTTGGCCATATGTAGGTCCTCCTTGGGAAAAAAACCTATACAGATCCTGTTTTTAATCGGATTGTTTGATTCTTTATATATTTTGGATATTAATCCCTTATCAGGTATGATTTCCAAATATTTTTCCCATTTGGTAAGTTGTCTTTTCATTTTGTTCATGGTTTCCTTTGCCGTGCAGACTTTTCATTTGATGCAGTCCCACTTGTTTACTTTTACTTTGTTGCCTTTGCTTTTGTTGTCAAATACAAAAAATCCTCACCAAGACCTATGTCAAGGAGCTTACCACCTATGTTTTCTTTTAGGAGTTTTATGATTTCTAGTCTTAAGTTCAAGACTGTCATCCATTTTGAGTTACTTTTTGTGTATGACATAAGATAGTGGTCCAGTTTCAACCTTGTTTATGTGGCTGTCTAGTTTTCCCAACACCATTTATTGAAGAGACCACCCTTTCCCCGTTGTATATTCTTGGCTTCTTTGTCATAAATTGACCATACATGTGTGGGTTTATTCAGGGCTCTCAATTATGTTCCATTGATCTGTGTATTTTTATGCCAATACCATACGGTTTTTTTTTTGTTAAAGAATCAATTTTATTTATTTGTTTTTGGTTGTGTTGGGTCTTTGTTGCTGCATGCGGGCTTTCTCTAGTTGTGGCGAGCAGGGGCAACTCTTCGTTGTGGTGTGCGGCCTTCTCATTGTGGTGGCTTCTCTTGTTGCAGAGCACAGGCTCTAGGCATGCAGGCTTCAGCAGTTGTGGCTCGTGGGCTCTAGAGCACAGGCTCAGTAGTTGTGGCACACAGGCTTAGTTGTTCCACGGCATACCGTACTGTTTGTTTTGAATACTATAGCTTTGAAATGTAGTTTGAAATCATGGAGCATGAGGCCTTCAGCTTTGTTCTCAAGATGGCTTTGACTATTTGGGTCTTTCGTGTTTCCATATGAACTTTAGGACTGTTTGCTCTATTTCTGTGAAAAATATCGTTGGAATTTTGATAGGGATTGCACTGAATCTGTAGATTGCTTTTAGTAGTATGGACATTTTAACATTAATTCTTCCAATCCATGAACATGGAATATCTTTCCATTTACTTGTGCCTTCTTCAATTTCTTTCATCAATGTCTCTTTCTGATGCAACTGTAAATGGCATTGTTTTCTTTTCTCTTTGGCTGCACCCCAACCAGGGATCGAACCCGGGCCCCAGCAGTGAAAGCGCCAAGTCCTAACCACTGGACTGCCAGGGAAGTCCCTGGGATTGTTTTCTTAATTTCTCCTTCTGCTCTTTTATTATTAGTATATAGAAATAAAAATTTGTTGCATTGATTTCATATCCCACAACTTTACTGAATTTGTTGATTAGTTCTAACTTTTTTGGTGGTGTCTTAAGGGTTTTTATATATATAATGATGTTATCTGCAAATAGTGACAGTTTTACTTCTTCCTTTCTGATTTGTATGCCTTTTACTTCTTTTTCTTGCCTAACTGTTCTGGCTAGGACTTCCAACACAGGCACACCTTGTTCTCCTGTACTTTGCAAATACTGCGTTTTTTTTTTGTTGTTGTTTTTTTTTTTTTTTTTTTTTTTTTACAAATTGACCGTTTGTGGCAACCCCACATTGAGCAAATCTATCAGCACCATTTTTCCAACAGCTCACTTTGTATCTCTGTGTCACATCTGGTAATTCTAGCAATATTTCAAACTTTCCATCATTATTATACTTGTTATGGTGATCAGTGATTTTTGTTACTATTGTAACTGTTTGGGGGAGGGCATGAACTGCACCCATGTAAGACTGCAAACTTAATTGCTGAAATGACAACAAAGGATTTAGAGTATTACATAAACTTAGTTCATAAAGCAGTGGCAGGGTTTAAGAGGACTGACTCCAATTTTGAAAGCTTTTTACCCACAGTAGAACTTCTTTCAAACAGCACTGCATGCTACAGAGAAATGGTTCACGAAAGGAAGAGTCCAAGAAATTGCTTCAGCAGCCACTGCCCTGCTCAGTCAGCAGCCATCAACAGCAAGGCAAGACCCTCCACAAGCAAAAAGACTACTGGCTGAAGGCTCAGAGGATGGTTAACAGTTTTTAGCAAGCAAGTATTTTTAATTAAGGTATGTACATTATTTTTTTTAGACATAATGCTATTGCACACTTAACAGACTACATTATAATGTAAACATAACTTTTATATGCACCAGGAAACCAAAAACTATGTGTGACTTCTTTATTGCAATATTCGCCTTATTTGCAGTGGTACAGAACCGAACCCACAATATCTCTGAGGTATGCCTGTAACTGTGTTGAATGTGGAATACTGCATTTCTCCCTACAAAATTCTGGAGTCTTTTTCTGGAATTTGTCTTCTGTAAAACACTCCTTTCGCCCTCACTCCACTTTACTGTCAATTTAGTTTGGCCAAAGGGTATGATGCCATTTTTGCCCTAATATTTTCTTCCTGTTGAGCATAGAGTGTACAGCACAAAGTGAATATATCTATGTAACTGGCAAACACATCAAGAAAAAGAACTTTATCAGAACTCCTAAGACTCTTCATGCCCACTTTCAGGCACTGGCTCTGCCCCCAATCTATTGGGGTAACAGCTATCCTGACTTTTAAACACCATAATTGAGTTCTGCTTGTTTTGAACTTTATGTAAATGTAATTGTAGATTATGTTCTCCTTTGCCTGGCTTCTTTTTTTTTTTTTTTTTTTTTTTTTGCGATACGCGGGCCTCTCACTGTTGTGGCCTCCCCCGTTGCGGAGCACAGGCTCCGGATGCGCAGGCCCAGCGGCCATGGCTCACGGGCCCAGCCGCTCCGCGGCATATGGGATCCTCCCAGACCGGGGCACGAACCCGTATCCCCTGCATCGGCAGGCGGACTCTCAACCACTGCGCCACCAGGGAGGCCCTGCCTGGCTTCTTAAAAGAATCACAGACCATATTTGGGTCCTTAAAAACTATCACAACCAAAGGCCTAAAGCAACTCTTCTCCAGAGCAAATCACCAGCTCCTACTGGACAGATTTTCCTGTGGCTGCAATCCCTTTTGCTTTACTTACTTATTTAACAAGTATTTACTTTGTTTTAAGCACAATTTATGAAATCAAAAATTTACTTCACAAAGCTTATTTTCATAAATTTAGTACCTTTGCTTCACTGCTTACAACTGGTTTTACAGGGAACTGGACATCTGTGGCTTTTAATATTGTATTTTCTTGAAGAATGTCTTGTTGAGATTGATTGTGACCAAATGGCTTTAAAAAAAAAAAAAGAATAAAATGTTGAGAAATTTATCTCACAAAATATTTAAACAGATATTATCAGAGAATCCCCAAGATACACATGATTTGTGTTCTAAAAAAATCTTATTCTCAGTTACTTGCAAGCTGGGATGCATTCTCATAGAAACAAGGTTATAACTGATAGCAGGCTGAGGAAGAGCATCTGATCAATCCTTAGCATAGCCAAAACATTGTGAATAAGCAATAGAAAATCATGCCATTGCAATATAAGTAATTAAGATAAAAACAAAAACATTTTAAATTTTATTCTGAATGTTTGTTTAAAATTTAAGTTTAATTAGAGAAGAGATGGAGTAGTGGAAACATCCGTGAAAAGTCCAAAGAGTGAAATACCTTGAGTATGACACACTAACTTAAATGAATCAGCTCTGGGTTTGGTCCTAACATGCAGTGAATTCCCAGGCAAGTCCCTGAATCTCTCTTTTCACACTGATGGAGGGACTGAATGGGATAAGGATATCTATGGTAGCTTACAGTTCTGACTTCAATGTAAAGAGAGGTTTGGGAAAAATTAGTACTAAGTTTGATGGAATTTCCCTGAGGAAGCACAGGGGAAACAAGCTCAGGCCAAACTGTGTGTGTGGGGTGGGAATGGGGTAGAGGAGGTGAGGAAGTGGAGAGAATGGAGGATCATGAACAGTTTTGACTCCTTTATTCCTAGCAACAGAAAAACGTTAGCACTGTTAACAGATTAGTTACTTCTTCTTCTTAAAAGAAAAAAAGGCAAAGAGCAGGCCAAACAGGCTGTTGTGACATTAAAATAATTCTGATCCACGGAAATTTTAGGAAGTGATAATATATTTAAGATCATTTAAAAAATCAAATGGAGTAACTATGGTTCAGGCATCCAAAATGGAGCTGGGTGGCCATTGTGGATGTGGTTTCAGACACATTCCTGCATCAGAGAAAACCTGAACTTTCTGAACTGTATCAAACTAAAGGAAACCACTAGATGTTTTCAAAACCGTATCTATCTGCTAGCAATTGCCAGCTGCAACCCTGTACTTTCAAAGTCCCCCCCCAACTATGTAATCATTTCAAACCCCAATCTTTGCTTAACAAGCACCCCTACTTCTTGCCAGCTCCAATCCTAATTCTTGACAATTTGTGTAAGCCTGCAGTTTTTTGCCTATAAGCACCCTCCCCTGCTTTTGTAGTCCAGCAGAACACAATTCAAGTGCTTTCATGTATTTCTGCTTCCCAGGTTGCTCCTAACCCCAAATAAACGGTTATTTTGGGTTTTTTTGTTGTTGCCTCAACCAGATCTCCATTCTTGGAATTCTTGACTAAATTGACTTCAAGTTAATGAAACTTTAAAAGGGGAAAATTCAACTTATCTCCATACAGCTGAATCTGTTATACTTCAACTTACTTTTCTACCATAAAGACACTGAAAGAAGATGACTCCGACTGACCACACATCAACCTTGTTGGAAATCTTCGGTGGTTCCTTTCCAACTACAAAACACTCAGGAGGTAAATACCTAGTTTTGGGGGGAGAAAAAAAGGAAAGGATATTAACAATTTATAATTTAAAACCTTCTAGATGTAAAATCTTACACTCATTTTATCCATACAAAAACCTTAGGTGATTTTCACCGATTAAAGTCCTAACTTTTAAAGCATTTATATCCCTGTATCATTTGACTTTAGAGCCAAAACAAACAACTTTGTGGTTAAAGTGTGTAATATACAGTTGACCCTTTTCCAACACGGGTTCAAACTGCACGGGTCCACTTATATGAGGATTTTTTTCAATAGTAAATACTGCAGCACTACACAATCCCTGACTGGTTGAATTTCGGGCATGTGGAGGAACCATGTATATGAAGGGCAACTGCAAGCTATACTCAGATTTTTTTTTTTTTTTTTGGCAGTACACAGGCGCTCACTGTTGTGGCCTCTCCCGTTGCGGAGCACAGGCTCCGGACGCACAGGCTCAGCAGCCATGGCTCACGGGTTTAGCCGCTCCGCAGCATGTGGGATCTTCCCGGACAGGGGAACGAACCCACGTCCCCTGCATCAGCAGGCAGACTCTCAACCACTGCGCCACCAGGGAAGCCCTATATTCAGATTTTTGACTGTGCAGAGGGCCGGTGCCCCTGCACTGTTCAAGGGTCAACTTATATACATTTCTGTAGTGTATGATCTACAGAAATGACAAATTATCATTAGAAATTACAATGTTCTAATCTAAGTATCTACTAATAGAAGAAATCCTCTCCTATCCCCCTTCACCAATCTTCAAACTGTAGGAAGTTCTCTTCCTAAAATACATATCTGATCAGCCAGTTCTTTTGTTTAAAGAACCACAACATCACTCACTGCCCAGGCAAGACCTCGTATCTCTTGCTTGTAACACGAGACCTGTCCTAATCTAGCAGCAACTTAAATTTCCAAAATCTCTTCTCCTGACCCCCACCCAGCCCCTCAAACTGGCTAGGCAAAGCTGATTCACTTGGTTCCCTACACTGTGCTTCCCCCCAATGCTTCTGAATATGACAACCTCTTATGCCTTCCTTAACTACTCCAGTTCACACAGTGACCACCCTTTCTTCTTCAAGACCTGCCCAACTTTCACAAGCCTTCTCTGCTTCCCTCCAGGCAGATGTTACCTCCATTACAGCGTTAATTCATTGTACAGTTTCAAACAGTAGCAGCATCAGAAATATATGGAGCATTCAAAAATACTATTTTTATTTATAAAGTCATAATTTTAGAAAAAGAAAAGGTAAAAATAGATTGTAAAATTTATTTAAAAGGTAAAATACATATAAGTAAAAATAAATTTTTACTTATAACCTTAGGTTATAAGTATCGATAAAAAGCTCCATCAGAATGCAAAGCATCTCACACTTCAAAAATTTAGATAAACTACAAAGTCCTGAAAAGGAATAATACAGCTAAATGGAAAGCTCCTCTTTTTTTTTAAGTTTTATACTCACTATGCTAAAATCGTTTAAATTTCAGCAGAACGTTCACAGGTGACCAATAACTTATTTGTGATGTAAATCCTTTCCTACCCTCCAAATCAAGTAAAAAGCCAGATTTGTTTTATGAATAAAAGCATATATTTTCTGTAGGTTTATGTGTGTAACCGAAACAAGAATGACTCTTAAACACTGTGCTATACCGTCTCTCAAGGTAAAAGGGTATAAGAAAGGAGAGGAAGTGTAGGAATAGATACCAAAGCTACTCGGGGAAAATGACCAGCAGGATTTAGTGGATGCTTGCATTTGAAACCCAAGAGGAAGGGAGAAGCAAAACTCATTTTCTTCTAAGCGATACTGACAAATAGTTTAAGCTTCTGGGGATGATGTGTAAAAGCACTACATACCTATATTCTAAAAGTTTGTATATGAATAAAAAACTAACCATTTTGGGGAAAGCTGTTTCTATAAGAAGTATATATATTCCAGGTTCCTAACATGGAAATGCCATGACTATATCTTCTTCCAGCACAGCACCCTAAAACATAAGCTTCCCTGTCTCATGCCCATCTGTCAGGGGGAAATTTCCTTGCCCTGCCCTACACTAGGGAAGCCAGAGTGAGAGGGAAACAGTATGGTGGGAGCCTCTGCAGAGGAAGGATGATCTATTACTTAGAACATGGTTTTCAAGCTGTCTGCCACAGAATACAGGGTTCTACCAAGAAGCCTTATTTTTGTTGGTTTTATTAGGATTCTAAGATTTTGTGGTGAAAAAAGGAGCCTTGTTGCTAAAATAAAGAAGTCCAAAGACTACTGACTGAGGGTACTGACTTTTAAGGAGTTACTAGTTTGAATGATAGATTTTTAAAGAATATATACTGAAAGAAAATTATGATACATTATCTTATATTCCTAAAAAATGCCACAAGCATAATTTGAAACTCTAAACTGGTTTTAAATGAATACATGGAACATGACCAATCCTTACTCTGAAAAGTCAAGTCCATACAAACCTGTGGCATTTTATAGAATTGGTTATTATTGCCCAGGCTATGTGAAGATTGTTCTAAAAACTCCAATGTTACATTTATGTTTGTAGTCACCATCCTGCTCAGTGACGCTGAGTAGTATCTCCCTTCCATTTAAGATTTCACTCCTTTTGCTAAACTAATTTATTCTGAAAACTATATTTGTTTTGAAATTTTATAGTCTATGTTCTCCACTTTGGCAAATTTGATACTAAGTTTGAAAATTCACACTGAAGTAATTTTTGTCAACACGTAGGTAACTCTGAAGGGAATGACATTCATTTAGACTCATATCAGTGAATCTATGGTTCTATCTAGATTTACATCTATATGTATGAAGTTATTAAAAAGATTTTTGAGCATTAAGGCCGAAGACCAAGATTGTACCAAATTTCACTTTCATTCATTATCGACAAAACATCCATCTTTAAACAAAAACTGTAACCACAAAACCTCTACAGAGAGGGCTTAATGCTTATTAGTTATTGCTTTTAATAGCTAAGATATGATATTAAGTATCATTACTCATGATAAACATCACTCCAACATTACAGAACAAGATTCACAAATTCTCCGTGTTAGGAGTTTCTGGCTGGTAGGGAACTAGCTGGTCACTTGCTGATGCCAAGTTGTTCTTCCTCCGGTTTGCTGATAGTTACAGGTAAGACCAGGTGAGAAAACAGGACTGATGACAGTAGTCTCTCAACTCAGAGACTTCATATCAGTACTCTCATCACACCACAGTAATCTCAAAGTTATGCGAAAATAAACTCTCATTAAAAAGACTGGGCACTAATCTAGATAATTTTGGTGTTTTTAATAATACACTTACCAGTAAGTGCCTGCCCCTTGGGAAGTTAGATCCATTCCATCTACACCATAGCTGTCATCATCCATAATCTTGGACAGACCAAAATCAGTAATTTTGATTTCTCCACATGCTGTTCCATCTACCAGAAGGATGTTTCCTAAGAACAAAGTATAAAGTTCATTTAATGATACATAAATGAAAAACATTATCTTTACTACTAAAGCTGGACTTTTGGGAAATAAATAATACACTTAACATACATATGTAAAAATTTTAATATAATTAAAATATACATTTAAAATATAGTTTTAAAATGTAGTGATATACATTTTAAAAACACTTCAGATACTACCACTAGTATTCCACTGACTTTTTTTTTTTTTTTTTTTTGCGGTACACGGGCCTCTCTCACTGTTGTGGCCTCTCCCGCTGCGGAGCACAGGCTCTGGACGCGCAGGCTCAGCGGCCATGGCTCACGGGCCCAGCCACTCCGCGGCATGTGGGATCTTCCCGGACCGGGGCACGAACCCGTGTCCCCTGCATCGGCAGGCGGACTCTCAACCACTGCGCCACCAGGGAAGCCCTCCACTGACTTTTAAAAACTAAGCCAAAAAGCATATTTTCAGGTAACTTAGTAAGTATGACTTTTAAAACTTACACTCTTTAAAGCTTAAATTATTTAGACAAAAATTTTATTAATTACCTGGTTTAAGATCATAATGTATAATAGGGGGTTTGATTTCATTGAGATATCTTAGTGCATTTACAATCTGCATTACAATAGACCTAGCTTCTTTCTCTGACATTAATTTATGTTGCTTCAGATAGAAATCCAAGTCATTGCCTTCACAGTATTCTAACACTGTACAAAACCTACAATGGAGAAGAGAAAAAAATCAGACATAAAATATTATCCAATAATTCAGAATCACAATGGACAAATGAAGAGTATTTATATCATCACTATGGAATAGGGGAAGCAAAAGCCAACATGTCTTTTCTTAAAAAATAAATCCTTTTATATTCACTTACGTATCTGTATCCAAGGAGAAATAATCATAGAGTTTAACTATTCTGGGGTGATCCAGTTCTTTGTGTATTCTATACTCTCTGCAGGCATGTCTACGAGAAAGAGAATATATTAATTCTCCATGACGATTAAATATATTTTCAAAATTGATAAAAATCATAAAGAATTAATATTTACTTGTGGTAGTTTTCCTTCTTCTCATCCCTCCAGCTTTTATTAAGCTGATGGATCTTCACAGCAGCATATCTTTGTTCATAAAGGTCAAAAGCCTAGGATTCAAGGAATAGAAGAGTTTGGACCAAAGACCAACTGAATAGTGAAGAGATTTTTTTTTTTTTGAGTGATAATTTTTGCAATAATGTGGAATGAGAATACACATTACGATTTTTGGTAGTCATCTCTGCTAAAGTTATACACAGTTCAGTGGCACATTTATTATCAGAAACAAGATACAAATTCCATGGTGCTAAATCAGAGAAAACCTTAATGTGAATTTTCACGTTCAAGTTTTGTAAGTGCCAATATATTGAATCAAGATAAAACAATAGGGCCTCCCTGGTGGCGCAGTGGTTGAGAGTCCGCCTGCCGATGCAGGGGATACGGGTTCGTGCCCCGGTCTGGGAGGATCCCATATGCCGCGGAGCGGCTGGGCCCGTGAGCCATGGCCGCTGGGCCTGCGCGTCCGGAGCCTGTGCTCCGCAACGGGAGAGGCCACAACAGTGAGAGGCCCGCATACTGCAAAAAGAAAAAAAAAAAAAAGATAAAACAATAAAGCTCTCTGGGTTTTTTTTTTTTTTTTGGCTGCATTGGGTCTTTGTTGCTGCACACGGCCTTTCCCTAGTTGAGGCAAGTGGGGTCTACTCTTCGTTGCAGTGCGTAGGCTTCTCTTGTTGCAGAGCACGGGCTCTAGATGCGAGGACTTCAGTAGTTGTAGCACATGGGCTCAGAAGTTGTGGCACGCAGGCTTCAGTAGTTGCGGTGCATGGGCTCAGTAGTTGTGGTGCACGGGCTTAGTTGCTCTGCGGCATGTGGGATCTTCCCGGACCAGGGATCAAACACGTGTCCCTTGCACTGGCAGGTGTATCCTTAACCATTGCGCCACCAGGGAAGTCCCAAGCTATCTGTTTTTAATATAGACGTTCTTCTCTATACTGGTAGTAGCAGTAAGTGGCCAGGAAAACAGGCGGCTTTAATACTTTTTTGGTGGGTTCCTGTATCCTTTCCTAGCAACTCCACCTTTCCCCCAACCCCTTATTTGAAAATTAACAAGTTCCTAACAATTTCCCAACTGTTTTAAAAAAAATTCTAAACTTTTATTATGGAACTGTTTAAACATGACCATAACCATTAACCATATGTAATTATCACACCTAACTCTATCAGCAATATTTCCTTAATCTGGGCTCAAAAAAGGTTTTATACTGGTTTGTTCAAATGACCAGACTATTTCTTAAATAAATAATGATCAATATTTTAAGGCTTCAGGTGACTTATAAATGTTTTTTTAAAAACAATGAATATCACTAAAGAGGAATTTAATAATTTAGGTTCAACTGTGACTTTTACACAAAAGCACTCCCTTAAGAAAACACTAAAAGCTTACATATTTATTAGGAAGAAGGTTCCTAGTTCTCACTCCCTCTATCAATTTAACCTTAAAATAAGCAGTAGGGGTAAACTGCTTGTCACGAAATTATAAAAGCATGAGATCAGAAATAATATAGGATGCAGTAATTAAGAATATTCACTTTGGAGTCAGATGAACTTATTAGCTGCATGACTTTGTGCTTAATACCCTCTCTAATAGCCTCAGTCTCATAAAGTTTGGGTTGTTGACTAAATGGGGTGAAACATATAATGTTCAGAATAATATATGATTCATAATAAATATCCAATAAACATTAGCTCATTATACTATTAAAAGTTAAGTTTTAAGAAATATAATAGAAAAGAATAAAAATAAAACAAGTTCATGTGAGAGAAAGCAAAAAAGCTTTTATAAAACTCAAAGGCAATCATAGTAAAAAAAATAGGAGAAAATAAAATTCTAAGTACTAATAAAGTTATCATATGTGTATATTGATTATAATAACTGTATATGACACATCTTTCTCCCAAGATTAGGAGAGTAAAGTATACCTTCCCATAAAGCTAAGATGGTAATCACTGAGCAACTGATTCAATGCTTTCCACCTTGGTATAGAGGAGAGTCAATTTTTTGACTTACAGTCAGCTACTTTGTTTACCAAGCGACCTGGCAACAATGAAAGGACTTGAAGGGGTCGGAGGGGCTATCATTAGTATTTAAATCAGTAATGAGGGTTCAAGTCATTAGGGACCCACAACCTGCATTTTCTAATTTCTACAGAAGCCTTTTCTTCCAAAAGAAAAGTCCCTTTTAGACCCTATCTATGGGGCTAAAGACAATGGAAATACTATTGGGCAGTGGCAGAAGACTGTCATGAAAGCTATCAGTAGGCTCAGAAGCCGGGCAACTTCTAGGCGGAGCTAGTGCTAGCTAACTATACTTTTGGTGATTTTTAGATCCACAGTGATCAACATTATGACCTTCTTTTCTACCTTGTGGCCTGAGTAAGACTACTCAACCATTAAGTGCCTGAGGATGAACTACCATTAGAATCAGACAAATAGGAATTGGAAGACAGCTCACAGATCACTCGATGGGTGACACTTAATGCTCGTCCAAGTTAACAAAACAAAAAATAATTCATGGTTGAACCAAGATCAGAAATGAAGTTCTCTGAATCTAAATCCCATAATTTGCCCCAGAGTCAGAACTGGATACAGGTTGTCTCGTTGAACAGACAGGATTTCTAATAACAATCTAATGAGCTTACATTTTCTCAGCAACAAAGTTCTTTGTGATTTTCCTGTGATGGTTCGTTTAATCACTATAATGATCCTATAATGCAGGTACTATTAGCATTCCCAGGTGAAGACAGGCAGAGGATGGTAAGCAATAAGCCCAAGTTTATACAGTTAGTAAACAGCAGTCAGAATTAGCCAGGATTCAAACCCAGCCTGTCTGGCTTCAGAACCCAAGGTCTTAATCACTGACTATACCAATACATAATGAAGCACCAAGTGTTACAAGGAGCTAATCAAAGGCAGACTAACAGGGAAGCCTTCTATAGGAATTGAAGTTTAAGGTGAGACTATGACCTTCATATGACTTTATGCTAAGAGCAAATGGGAAGCCACTGGGGCTTATAATCAGCGGAGTGAGATGATCAGACTGCATTTTATAACAAGGTCACTCTAGCTGCAGCATACACAAATGAACTGGAGAAACTCAATGCCCAGAAAAAAGGTGATCAGCTAGGCGACTTGGGTAGCAATGCAACAAGAGACAATGAGGCCCTGCGCTAAGAGAGAGGGAGAAGGGTCATTGCTGGATTTAGGAGAGCTTAATGACATTAAGCTGGGACTGGTTATGTTGGGGGAAGGGAGTTAAGGGCAAGGTGAATTGAAGGATGGCTTTTATGTTTTTCACTTGAGGGACTGGGCAGATAAATGGCAGTGCTGTGTATTAAAGTAGGGAGCAGTGTTAAAAAGGGGGGGTTGGGAGAAGAGATAACTTCTATTTCAGATGTGAGTTTGCAGTGCTTATGAAGCATCCACATGAGGTGAACAGACTAAGTCATATAAACCAGCAGGTATGGGCTCAGCAGGAAAGTGTGGGGTAGATAGCTATGTATCTATACATCTGTATCTGAAATCAAATAGGTGATAACTTAGTGAATGGGAGGGGGATATATTTGAAAAGGAGAACAAGAATGATGAGACCTTAGGAACTGCAATATTTAAAGGTTGGGCAGAAAGATAACATAAAGTGGAAAAAAAGTAAGGTATAAAGCATTAAACATGATGAGTAAATATTTCTACATTTATAAATACACATTTGAGAAACACTGGCCTTAAAATAGGTAGAAATTAGGGTAAATTCAGGACATGTAAGACTTGTGACACATGTTTAAATTAAGGGATACAACCTTTCCATAAATGTACTACATTAAATGGCTACCTGCCTATCTTGATTCTAATGGCTGTTATTACTTGTATCAGACTGGCTAGTGATAATCAGGTACCAAATATCAGAGGGACTGCAAAGGCACAAGGATAGTTTTTAGACTCTTGAGATAAGACAGCGTAAGCCACCACAGACTCTTTTTTGTAATGAGAGGACATAAAACCAGTCAAAAAATCAATAAAAAGAAATGTACTTCTTAACCACATATTCCTATATCTTTGTCGTATTAGTATGAAGAACAGGAAAAAAATGTACATTACCTTATACACTTCACTAAAGCCACCTCTACCAAGCAGATGGAGTAATAAATATCTTTCATTTAACGTTGGGTGATCTTTGAACCTTAAGGGTGGGGGAAAAAACACTCAGGCACATGAAAACACCCACAACAAGGTTTCATCCACAACAAGGTCAGCTCTTACTCTACTCCCAGCTACTTCTTGTTCAGCTACTCTTCTAAGTTTGAATTCCATTCCATACTTCTTTTCCTTCTCTAGCTGCATGACTATCACCCATCTTAACGCTCTGGTGTTCACAAAGCTTAACATTTATAGCCAAATATTCAGGTTCAATGACCAATTATAGTACTGTGATAAAGACCTACCGACTATTGTATTACTAAGAGCTTTATGAAATCCCGTATCTATTCAGCAGGAATTACTTCCCTTGAAAAAATATACTTTTATTTTGGGAGTTACAGTTAATCAAGTTTTATAATATTGACATATGATTAAAAATAATTATATGTATAAGCTGGCTTTCATCCATGGTGGAATTTTACAGCCTTTGCCTTTTATAAATAAAATTTTAATTCCCAATCAAAAAAGAAATGCTTTAAAAAAAAAACCACCACAGGGAATACTGCTATTACTATTTAAAGCTTATTGCACCTGCTATACATTAAGCACTCACCTGTATTATCTCATCTGGTTCTTAACCAACCCTTTGAAGTAGGCCCTGCTACTACCTCTATTTTACAGATGAGGGCACTACTGCACAGAAAGGTTAAGTAACTTGTCCAAGGTCAACAGCTAATACATGGCAAGGGTTAGCAGAAAAATGTGGTTCCAAAATGTACACTCTTGGTATTTAAGGAAAAAAAAAAATCAATGATAGCTTTATAATTCCAGATGCAAACACATGATATTTTATTCAATATCAACACAGCTTTGATAATTTAAGCTTTTCCTAAGAACTTATAAATAAAAGAGATTTCTGTTAGTTTTAAAGCAAAATGTAGGGAATTAATTCCCTGGTGGTCCAGTGGTTAGGACTTGGCACTTTCACTGCCATGACCCAGGTTCAATCCCTGGCCAGGGAACTGAAATCCCACAAGCCACGCAGCCAAAAGAAGAAGAAAAAGAAAGAAAAGAAAAATGTAAAGCTGTAACAATTTATTTAATTTTCAACAAGTGGATTAAGTAATATCCACAAAAAAGTTTGGACATAATTTTCAGAAGAGCCAATTTTAAATTAGTTTTGTCTCATCTGCTTTATCAGAATTTTCATCTGGTACAATTAAGGATATTATATAACTATACTATTTCATTGACATTACACATTGGAATGATTGTGTTCATACAGAGATGATCATAAATAGGCCTTCTTTTAAGCAAGATATTTGTATTTCACGGCAGAAGTAGGCCACTTCCAATTCTGACACTTGTATTAGGTCATGAAGATTTAAATTACATAAGTCTTAAAGTGTAAAAAGACATCCTTCCTGTCCTCTACATTGACTAAATCCAATTAACGCCTTGCTTAATTTCTGTATTCTTCATAAAGTTCCCACCAGTCCACATATATTTTCTATTCTTTGAATTCCTTTAGCGTTTAATGTCATTTTGATAATTAGGGATTAAGGATAGAGACTATAACTTAAACTACTTTTCTATTTCTTCTCCAGTTTTTACATAATGCTGGATACATACATGGCTTACTGAAATCCCTTTGGTTGAAAAAATTTTTTCCTCACTACTATAATATTAACTTTGGTATTTAGTTAACAAATATTTATTCTGTGCCTACCATATGCCAGGCACTGACCTAGGTTCTGGGGATATAGCAAGAACAAAACTAAGTCCCTGCTCTCATGTAGCTTACATTCGAGTGAAAGGAAACAGATAAAATAACTGAAAAAGAAATTTGTAATTCCAAATAGTGATAAGTGCTAAGAAAAAATAAAGTAAGGCAAGGATACTGAGATAGGGGATGGAGTGAGGCAAGGACTGCTGTTTTAGACAGGGTGGCTTCTCTAATGACCACGGGGAGTGAAATAAGGAGTAAGCCACTCAGATATTTAGAGGAGGAACATTTCAGGAAGAGGAAATGGTGAGCACAAAGGCCTTGAGGGAACGAGTCAGACATGTTTGAGGGGGGCAGCGTGTCTACGACATATAAGTGAGGGGAGGATGAGAGAGATGGGGTGGTGAGGTGGCCAGAGACCAGATCAAATGAGGCCTTCTCAGCCATGGGAAGGACTTGAGGTCTATGGTGAGAAGCCCTCCAACGAGGAAATACTGTGTTTATGATCTCCAAAGGGAAAAAAACTTTTATCATGTAAAACTGTGAAATACAAATAATGACTTACTGTGAATTATCTTCATTATTTATTCTTTTGAGCTCTCGAATGTGAAGATTTCTGACTCTTTCCAAACGTTCAAGTTCTGCCTGGATTTCTGCCTCTTCCTGAAAATGAAGAGAG
Source organism: Mesoplodon mirus (assembly GCF_964341445.2). Classification (NCBI taxonomy): domain Eukaryota; kingdom Metazoa; phylum Chordata; class Mammalia; order Artiodactyla; family Ziphiidae; genus Mesoplodon; species Mesoplodon mirus. The sequence goes on from NC_138984.1 coordinate 85,689,050, forward strand.
GGGACTATAACAAGCTCAATTTATTTGTGATATAAAAAAGATATTTTTACTCATGCACCAATTTTTTACAGTGATGGGAAGAATAGTGTATTATAAAGTTCCACTGAGTTAAAAGACCAGAGTGCTCTTTTCAATGCCTGAAAGATAGAAAGAGATAAGGCAAAAGCCTATTTCAAGAAACCATCCTCCACATGAAAATCTTTATACCTAACGAGATGCTGACTTTTATTCTGTACCACAAGAAATCTATTTTTATAACATCTAAACTGAAAATGACTGCAAGGTAGTCTGAAACTGACTTATAACACAAAATGAGCTGAAAGTTTTATTTCTGGTACATCCAAATTTTAATTTACCAGGGAATAATTTACTAGTACAAAACAAATGAAATGAAGATATTTCACAACAGTTAAAAGAAGAAGAAAGGTAAGAGACAGAACTACTGATTATTCTGAGACCTTACAACATTTGGAATACACACACACACACACAGTCTGACAACTCACTTTGGATAAATCCCACTACAATTTTAAAGAGACTCTTAAAACAAAAATTTTATGACCAGCTGTGGCAGATCCTTAGTTATCAGAGCAGACCTAGGCAAATCCTAAAGAAATTTACTTTAACATTCATTTAATCTAAACATTTTGATAAATATTTTTCATGTCTCAAAATATACAACTTTTAGAACATTTAAAAAAATTAGACACCAAAACAAATAAAATCACCCATTACACACATATCTCTTGATTTGTCAATATAAATTTAAATACTACTTAAAAAACAAGAACATACCAAATTTCAATAAAAAGTTCTACAAATGCCCAATTTTATAATATTTTTGAATAACTATTTATTGAGTAAGTAAACAAATCCAGATTGCCTTGGCCTAAATGTGTACCACTACCGTTATAAATCTATACCACCTGGAATAGAGGTTATTTAAATATTTGTTTGGTTTTTTTTTAGCACTGTCTCTTAATGATTTATCTTCTGATATTTTTTTTTAAATCCTTTATCTCAAAAAATTAACAGTTCTGAAATTTACTTTGAAAATATAAATATTATTTCATCGTAAAGCAGATAATAGAGATATAAAGTCTATTACCCATTTATCTAAGGCTTAAACTGAAAGGAATATTCTAAGTATCATAAACGGAAAGGAATATTCTAAGTATCATAAAGAAAAACAAAAAACAAACATTCACAGATTAAAAAACTAAATCTAAGTATGCTGTTCATATTCCACCTGACCTTAAGATTATTTCAGTTATTTTAAAATGAAACAACCACTACTTGTTGCAGAGATATTTAATGTAAATTAGGCATCAGATGATACATAGAAACCTTCAAAATAAAATTTAAGTAAAAAAAGAGAAAAATAAATATATTTAAGTGAAGATGAACTTTTCTAAAATTTTGGGAAGAGTTTTCTAAAACAGATACACTAAATTCTCTGAAATTTCCTCATTTAATGTAGCTCCAGTTACAACTATTTCTAATTTTAATGAAAAAAAGAAAAAAGGTAAGATAATGTCCCAGGGGATTAAATAGCTGAAGATTCATTATAAGGAGAGGGAATAGATTTAAAAGCTTTGGAACAATAAATTCAAACCACAGTTCAGTTTTCTCCATTTAGTTATATAAAGCAGAATAAGAAACTGGCCATATAGCTGTGCCCATGAGTATGAAAAAATTCAAATTCACTTATGCCACAGAACACAGAAAGTGGTAACTTTCTTTCTTCAGATTACTAATGTTTGCTGCCTTAAAACCTGCCATTAATTTCTTATACATGTAGGAAGCTACTAAACACTTAGTAAGTTGGTATAATTTTAAATAATCTGATAAAACAGTGAAATGCCTATTAGAATACCAGCAAAAATACTTGTTTCAGCTTTCGTTTGAAAATGTGGTATGAGGATACTATTTTAAAAATGAATTTATAGATATTAAATTTTATTAACTCATAAATATATAATTATGATATTCAACTAGATTGTTGACACATAATTACATTTGTTTTATAATTTTTGGTAATCTTCAGATGTTTATACAATGGCAGTAATCAATATCACAATATACTTACTAAAGAAAATAAAATGTCTGTGCCAGCTAAGCAAGCTTTTTACCCTCTATAAAACATGACAAGTATGCCCCATAAGATCTTACAATACAAAAGCACAGGCAAGCTTCATTCAGTTTGAATTGTAAAGTTTACAGGAAGAAACAAAATGTCAAGAGCACTAGTTTAAAAAAAGAGCTGGATCCTAGGTATTTAAGAGGCATGTCAAGGGAAGGAACTATAACAAAGTCATATGCAAATAGACATAAATCCTCCATAGTCATCAGTGAAATATATTTACATCTTCCATATTGTAATTTAATATTTATTCCACAATATCCTGGACCTTAAAGTGACACACTTCTAGAGGAAAGATAATTCAATAACTCTAAGTAACTTCTCTCAAATCCCACTGAGAAAAAGTATACATGCTATTATGGATTGAAGGTTTGTGTTCCTCCCAAATTTTGTATGTCTAAGCCCTAAACCCCAATGTGATAGTATTTGGAGAAGGGGACTTCGTGAGGTAATTAGAGCTAGCTTAGGTCATGAGAGTGGAGCCCTCATGATGGGATTAGTGGCTTTTTGAGGAGGAAGAGAGAGAAAGAGATCTCTCCTTCCAACCCCACCATCTCTTTGTGGGAGCACAGAGAAAAAATCATGTGAAGGCTTGAGAGGACAGCCATCTACAGACGAGGAAGAGAGCCCCCCATCAGAAACTAAACCCTGCTGGACCTTGATCTTAGACTTCCAGCCTCTAAAAGTGTGAGAAATAAGTTTCTCTTTTTTAAGCCGTCCAGTCTATGGTATTTTGTTATGGCAGCCTGAACAGATTAATACACATACGTTTAGGCAAACACTAGGCAATACTGCTTAGTATCCTCTCCTTACAGAAAGGGGCAAGGCCCAGTTTTGGTCTAGCCCCAAGGTACAACAGTCTAGAATATGGTAGTCTTAGCAACTAAACTTATCTTTACTGCAGATCATTTCCAAAGATCTATATACTGTAGGCCACGCTCTCCTTGCTTGAGACTGACATTAGCCTCTGGGCCATCCTCAGAATTAATCGTTTTCAGAGGGTTCAGGAGAAGCAAGGCAGACCTGGGCTCAAAACTGATCTGAATCATTATGGAATGGAATCCTGAAACGCATGGCAAAGGTAGTCCAAATTATTAAAATAAAAAAGAGAGGCAATCCAGACAGCTAGATCATGCTTAATAAGAATACCAAGTTTCAATCCTCAAGTCATCCACCAGCTAAGCAATTAAAGCAGAGAAGGTCTAAGAAGAAACAAACAGCATCTCTGGAAGGGAACTGGTCTCTGTAGACAATTATGGTGTTGAAGGGACATGAGTAAGAAGATCCCATTAAAGAGAGAGTAGGTTTGGTAATCACATACAATAAAAGGACATGGCTCTTTTCCATTTAAACAAAAAGATATAGCAATGGACCTTAACAGTACACACTACAGCTATTTTAACAGTATTTTAAAATAAGATCTAATATTCTGAATTACTTAAGTATATAAAAAACCCAGGTTAGACAAGTATACAACAACAGATCTCAATATTGCCTCATCATTTAAGTAACCTGCAAAACACACCACCTTCTAAAATTTTTAACTTAAAAATTTATATGGAAGGTAAAACCAGTTTGTCCCTCACCAGATATTTAGCATAGAAATGCTTTCTATTTGTAATCAAAGTCCTTTCTGGCAACTTAGTATCCTCTTGGCTTAACATTCTAAGCTAAACTTACGTTACGGCAACAGTAGTATCTCTGTAAAATGCCAGATGGAAACTGCTAGGCAGATTTGGGGTATTTTTGAGCATTTCCTTTAATGGTAATTTTTTAAAGTGGGGGTGTGTAGGCATTAAACTATAAAGCTTAAAGAGTTATAAAATGCATTTTCACATGTAAAACTAATGGATTTCCTGAAAAAATTAAACATCCTAGTTTAAACTTCTTTAGCAAATCTTTAATGTATATTACATGTCAGCCCCACAAAAAAACCCTCAATTTCAAAGAGCAGACTTTCTATAAAGCCAAGATAAGATAGAAAGTATTTTCTGATATATCGTTCTCAGCTTGCCTATAATCCATGAAGGTTGGTAGAAGAATTCTGTGTGGTATATTATGAAGATGGTGAAAGCAGAGAAAAGCTTATCACTTACAATAGTATATTCAACAGCACCATAACAGCATTAGTCCGTCTGGGAAAACTAGTTCAGAACGAGGTTTCAACAAGTTTACCACCAAATTCATTTAGTAGTATGAACAATACGAATCCCTCAAAAGTCTTCAAATTAAGTTTTAATTTCATTAAATACTTATAATGTCATTCTAAAAGTTTATCACCAGGAGAGTGAAATGTGAAATTAACAAAAGGCACTATTAAAGGCTAACAGAAAGGGCAGTGCAGAAAAAAAGAAGAAGAAAATTTTTACCAATTAACTTCAAATTTATCCTTATTAAATGTCCTCAAATTTTTCTTCATTATATTCTTTAATATATCTTAAATATGGATATGAGAGACATGAGCCATTGGAAATATGAACCAACGAACAAGAAAACCACGTTGAATGTACAGAGATGGGTTTTGAAACTACTGCCCATAATCCTATTTTTGCTTGAGTATGGTTGTATAGATTGAGGAGTAGGGTAGGAGGAGGAAAAGGGATAAATATTATGAAATTCCTAGGGAGGTTTTCTTTCCTAACTATATATATGCCCCCTCCATGCCCACCCTCAATCACTGAGCTGGATATTACTGAGGGGAGCATACTGCATCTCCCTCAGGTGTGTTTAACTCGATTACTTTAGAACCTTAATGTTTTCCTCTCTCTGCACTTCATTTCCTTCTTTGGGGGGTGGGGGGTCGTTAATCTCTCTTCAAATGCATAAATATATACATCAAAACCCTTAAATGGGAATAAGTGTTAAAATGGACAGGTTTTGATTCTGTCAGTTCCCCCATTCTGTTTAAACAAGCCCAACCCTATCTTCTCAACAGCAAATAAATGTAACAGTTCAACTCTCTGGCAAACTTTAAATATTTAGTACACTTCCTGAAAAAGAAATCACAGCTACTGTATTAGGGGGATGAAGCTCCTTGATGTTAAAAACACTAGCCAAGGTGCTGACACCAAGCCTTAGCACATACAGGTACAATGCCTTACTACTATACTTTCCTCCAGCTTTCTGCCTCCTTTTAACCTTTTTTCAGGACTTTGATGGATTCCATATTTTTTTTAAGTATGAAAAGATTTAACTTTCTACACAATAATGAGAAGAACCTAATCTTCTAGACTCTCTCTGTACATATGCATATAAACAGCATGGAGTTACAGTTCTTGGCCAGTGGCCAAGCAGTTGTTCTCTCTTTTTTGTGAAACAGTGATCTCTACACTGAACTTACAAACCTGAATAAATTAAACCCTGCTCTAACCAATGGTTAACATGACTTCTAAGATTCTTTCCAAAATTTAAAAAATTCCATTGCCTATATAACTGGATAAATATCAAACACTACAGAAGTAAAACACATTTTACTGCTAAATTTTCACTTTGGTAAGTGAACAATCATCTACTACCAAGTAAAGACGTATAATTATAAATGGTGGGGAAAAAGCCAGGAGTATGTTTGTAGGTTTACAATGAGTAGGAAGTAGAGTATACACTGGGAGCTTTCCTATCTACAGCTAGTTCCATGTTCTCTCAGCACAGGCAGATTTCACAGATAGTACTCATTTTTAAATGGAAGCAGTACTAAGCACAAAATGTCAAGTTTAGAATTCCAACACTCTTCTTGGCACTTTTCTTGCCCACACATGCCAAGAAGTCAGGAACCTCATAATATTCTTCACAGGCTTAATGGTGACTTTTTCTAGTATAATGCATTTTCACTAGATTTCCACTGAAAACTACTTCCTACACAAGTAGCATCTTGTGTTATGTTCTAGAGAAACATAATGTACAAGGTGGTTGGCTCTGAGAGAAAAATTTCTTGAATATAAAGGTGCACACACAGTTTTAGAGATTAATCCCTCTAGCATTAAGTACTTTCATATTTTTATTCGAAACTAAAGTGACGAGATGCCACATATGCAAACTTATTCTTTGTGGTCATAATAAGGATTTGATAAATCAGATGACAGTGGTATTCTAGAAAGAAAGACCAAAGGAGATATCAAACTTCAAGAATATTTGGGGGTTAATTCACCTAAAACCAATGCCCTGTATCCTCCACTGTTCAAAAGGCTTGCAGACAATCCATTGTCTTCCATTTCAACTAGTTGCATGGTCCACTGTGAAGGAGTGAGAAAAGAGCTGTGTGCTTGTTCTTGACCTGTAAAGATTTCATCATGGAAGATTAATACTGATGCTGCGGCTGCCTGTTACTGGTTGTTTCTCTTTGCAGGTGCCAAAATCGGTCAGAGAACAGGATTTCAGTGGCAGAGTTGTTGCTATACTGTTATCTCTTCAGAACGGAGGCACAAGGAGAGATGAATGCCACATCGCAAGGAGCAAAGGAGAGAGAGAGAAAGAAATGGTGTCAGGTGGCATGTTGGATGCGGTTTTTGTTTTAGTAGAGATTGAGAGGACTGTAATTGTTTAGCTGATTCCTTCGGTCTGCAAAGATACACTTGTGTTGGTGCTGATGGTTCTTGACTAATCCTGTTTCAGTTACAAGTTGGTTATGTTTTTCCAATAAAAATTTCTGACACTTATATTCAGGGCTTCTCTCTCTCTCTCTCTCTCACACACACACACCCCAAAACACATACATTAAAGCCAATCCCTACAATACTATCTAATATTCCATATTGAGATGTCAAATCTTCTATACGCAGTCTCTCCAACTAATCAAATATTTAAAATCCAGAAGACAAAAAAATTCGAAGACTAGAAAATAAGAAGCAACACCTCCACATGCTGTTCACATCACAGACTTGAATAATAGCAGTGGCATGACATAGTTATTGGTCCCAATAACTTTCAAAATTCTTACTTCCTCTTTATTTTGGCATATTATGATTGGTAACTTGTATCTTTTAAATGATAATATGACTACGGAGATCAACTATTACAAGGAAAACGGTTTTTCAGGGATTTTTTAAAAAGTTGTTTGTGTTAGTTTAGTAACAATTCTTGGAAAGCACATCCACGTAGTTTTCTTCAATTCCAGAATAAAGATCTGAACTATACAAACAACAACCTAGCAGAACTCCTCAAATCACAAAGATAAATGACTGTCCCATAACTAGACTGTATCAAAGACTGGTATCAAAACAGGATCAACCATAAAAGCTAACTGGATGTGGTTTATCAGTTTCCTTAACTCCAGAGACCCCACACGTGGCCCAGGTGGGATGGGATTCTACATGGGAGGTAGCTGCTCGGCCTCAAAGGAACAACTTGTTGCAGACAGGAGATTATTCCCATCGCAACTACAAGCTTTTCATGAGTGATAATTAAGGAAGTCTGTGCATCATTACTAGTAGCAAAAAAGTTATTTTTTAATAAGTTTTAGGAATAATTTGTACAGTCTCCATATACTTTACTATATAGCTCTTTTCTGTTCTATTCAATTAAATCTTTAGCTCTATAAAAGGTAAAATTATACTAGAGTGTATTTACACATTTTAACCAAAAAAAGGTGCTTTCCCTGTTGACCTTTAAAAATAAACTTAGAATGAAAAACAATGAAGCAGCTAATAATAAAGAAATATTCTAGTTGATAGAACAGTCACTAACAGGATACCCAAGGAAAGTAATATATAAGAGAAAGAAAGAAGTATGTGTATGTGAAAAACTTAACTGCTCTCCTTTATCTGCAATGAAAATGAAACAGCATGTTTCTGGGAAAAAAAAAAAAAAGAGCAAACATTCACACTACTCTAAGAAACATGCAGAGAAAGCTACGAGTGAATTAATTCTTCTGAATACAAAAGGATCAACTTGCTGTTTATCTACAACTAGAGAATTGTAGGAATAAAGCTAAGGGTACTGCCACTGAAATAGGAGGAAAAAAAAAGAAAGAGCAGCGAGAAAAAGTTCAAGTTTTTGCTTTGCCAGTTCCTAGCTGTATTAATTTAGACAAAGCAAACAGAGAAGATCTTGGCATTCAAATTTAACATTAATGTTCACTTTAGAATGGTTAAAACTTCAAAGTGAATAAAATGTAATATTATGTAATTCTCCTGAAATGGGAATTTGAATCATGCCTGACTTAGGCAGTGTGGAAATAAAGTGAATTTTGGTGAATGAGCAATAATTTCACAAACTGATTAATAACTAAAACAATAAATATTAAATAATCCTTGCTATATTAAAAAGATGATGCTGCATAATAACTTTCCTAATTTCAAAAGAAAATAAGCTCTTAAGTTTACATTTACTATTTGGTGGTTACCAGAAATATGTATTTATTTTAGCCATGGACTTACTGCTCAACTCTCATTTGTTACTCTATCACACTAACAGATTCATTGGATTTGGATTTATTATGTTTCTAACCCTACAGAATAGTATAGAACATGAAGTGAATTTTATGATTTATTCAATGGTAAATATACTTCCTCATATTTCAGCTTCTCTATTCAATTATTATGATTATCTTTATAAAATACAATGCACATCATAAATTATTTATCTCAAGAAAAAGTAAATAGGCCTTCTAGTCTCCTGTGTCCAAATGGTATGGGTTTTGTCAATGATGGACATTTTTTCCTTTGGTGTCAACAAATTTAATCTAATAATTCCATTTAACTTCAAGAGTTTTTATTAAAGGGAGAGTGACAGTCACCTTTGCTAATGCAGGAGTATGCTGGGCTCCATATCTAAACCCTAAGCTGATGTAGGTCACATGATTAATTCCTATGCAGGTTACATGGACACCAAATATTCACAGATCAGATCCAGCCTATGGCAGAAGCTATATAGTTACATGTCAGGGCATAGTTCATGTTGGCTTAAGATAGAGGTGATAACATCTTTTCTTTTAACTCAAGCTTGCTCTCTATGTGTTAAAAGTGTCCAATCTACCTGTGTTTTAGAAAACAAAATGACCTATTTTTAATGCCCTACTTTTCAACTGTGCCTTAGAATGCCAAATAACTTATTTTTAACACATGTAACTGAATGATTATTATTTTTAAATTGTATGACTCAAAAATTAATACCCAGTGGTAAGCAGGCAACTGCTATTTATTTGTGCTCTAAGGTGATACTACTTACTCAATTTTGTTCTCTGTGTGTACTACTAGCCACTTTCTTCATAATGCATTCATTCTCCTCACCCAAAATAGTCTTTCAGAAGAAAATGTGAGAATTCAAGACATGATAGTATATTTCAGCATTATTTCATCCACTCTCCCAAAATATTCCATGATGGAGATCAAAGAAAAGTAATGTTGTAAATTGGTTAAGAAGAAGATAAAGTTAGAAATCTAAAACTGCTCAGCAAATTTGATAAAAGCTGAAAAAAAATAAAATAGGAAAAAGATTACGGAGGGGACAATTATTAGAAAGAATGAGTAAATACAAAAAATGGAGAAGTCAAACACTGGGAAAGAAGATAATATGGAGGTTAGAAGAAAAGGTGTAGTAATCTACAACAGCTTACAACTGTTTATATAATATCTAGACATTTAAGTATATGTACCTCACTTACAAAATAGAAGTGTTTCAGAGAAATGAAATATTTTCAATGTACCAGGAAAGCTTTAAAATCAACTAACCACCCACCAACCAAAAATAAAAACAAACCCTCCTCTGAATCCTTTTAAGCGTTTTTGTAATACAAATAGTTGATTCCTAATTTAACTGCTTTATAATTTCAGATTTTATAATAAGTTTTCATAAAATCTCATCATTAGAAAGAGTAATTTGAAATTTACTATTATATGTGAAAATAATAACCCTCCAGTTAATTATATTCTTTAGTATCCCATTATCATGAGAGGCTGGTTAGAAAATAATTGATAAATCTTTATATGGGACATCAAACACAGGTCTCTATGAATTTATTATCAAAATAGCTTAGGTGGGCAGACAAATACTTGTACTAATTCTGAACTACAAAATCCCCTCTTCCCTTCCATAGTCCCATTACAACTCCATCAGATACAAAACAGACTGAAGTTGCCTGCTTATACCAAAGAGCAAGAGAAATGTCAATAATTACAATAGAATACAAAATCAAAACAGAGCAGAATAAATCATTTTAGAATGTACTGTTCAAGTAGTTTAGGTTGAAACTTTTCTGAGCAGGGGCATAGACAGATATGACATAGTAAAGAACACTAACACAAATTACACACACATATATATATATGTGTATATACATATACACACAAAACATAATTTTTTTCTTTTCCCTGTAGTTAAATGGCAGGGATCTGAAGCATGGTGATAACATTCCAAAAACAAAAACATCTATAGTGAGATGGTAGCTGCTGCAAGAATGGGTTTCTCTGACCTACCTTACCCTACCCCAGGGAGATGACTTCATAGATACTACCTTCAATTAGTTCACTAACTCAGGTTTAGCTATTATTCAGCCTATTAAAAAAACGTAAGTAACGTGACAAGCAGAAAGCAGAATTTAAAAATTGGATCAAAGGCAAAGAATTTTATATCTGTCGGTAACTTCATTTTGAGGGGGAAAATCTACTCTATTATTTCTTTGAAGTGGTTTGAACTAAAAAACAATGAACTGATTACAATTCCAGAGTTTACAAACAAGTACAAAGCTACACATTATAAAAATTTACTAATAACATATAACAATGTTTTTCTAAATTATATCACTTCATATTATTACTGATGATCAGGTTCTACTAAATTTGCCAATGTACATATTTTAATTGAAACATTTAATTGAGCATTCAATATCTTCAAAGTTAAGCCAAAGAAGCAGTTTGTTATTAATTTATACTTATTTCAATTTATTATGAAATGGACACAAACAATATGGAATCTTACATTTCATCTTAAAAATGAAGCATTTTTTAACAAAAAGATAGCATTTAACAGAGTAATTGTAAGAACCTGGAGGTCTGGCCAGGAATTATTCCTCCATTATAGGGACATGGTATCATCAGCATCTCAAATGTCTGTAAGTTGTCACAAGGTAAAGGAATGTTATTTTAATATATTCAACATAAAAATGCAACTTTAATGCCCCTGTTTTTTGGTCCAAAGTTTTTAATTTAGGTGCTTTCTCTCTTAAGTTTTGACTTCTTCAATAAGAAACTTATAACACAACTTTCCACAACCTCTGGTAAACTAAAAATCCAGGATATGTTTCACATACCTTTTTGAGATGTCCTAGTCTAAGTTTGAAAATTTCTTCCTGTTCATGATATTCTGCCAAAGTCAACCTGTCAAAATGAAATTGTAATTCTAGATATTAAGATTAACACTTATTATTTCTTATTAACAACCAACAAAAAATAAGATAAATTTAATCATATGGAAATACTAAAATGTTGACAACTTTCAGCCCAAAATACATAAGCCAAAAGTATTCCTCAGAATACATCTTATTGAAGGTATTCTTCAGAATACATCTAATACTTACAGATGGAACAACCGACTGATTCGTAAGTTCAACAACTATTTAATGAGTACCACGAATCAAGTGATATTCTAGAATTTAGATCTTAAGGATACAATGAAAAAGACAGTTTCTCCTTACACTCTGGTTTGAACTTACACTCCATAGTGGGGGTAAGAAAGCAGAAGAGAAACAATTTAGTCCAGAAATAAAATAATCCTAAATAACAGTAAGTGTTATGAAGAAAATTAGAAAGGGTGGTGTGATAATGACTGTATTACACTAACTTGCACTGAGTTTTAGGGAGGTAATCTTGATCTAAATATCAAAAAGGACCTAGGGGAGTATGTTCTAGACATAGGTTAAAGCAAGGACAAAGACACTAAGATGGAAACGGGTTGATATATGAGAAGAGGAAAAAATGCAAGTATCAGAACATAGTCAAAGAGGCTGTCAGCAAAAGATGTAAAGCAGGGGGGCAGCTTCTGTATGGACTTTAGACCAAGGAAAGAATTTCATTTCACTTTAAGAGTACTGGGAAATCACTGCAAAGGGAATCAGTCCAATTTGGGCACTGGTTTAAAAAAAGAAAGAAACTAAGACATTTTTCCCTTCTCTGCTTCCATGTGCTAGTGAATAAGTGAGATACAGGGATGCTAAAACTATAGTCAAACCACCAAATTATTAATAAATATAACAGACATAAGACTTGAAAGTACTTTATGGTTGTTTTACTATTAATTTCAAATATTCCTATATAAATTTGAAAAATAATTGCAGCTAACCCTTGAACAACAAGGGTTTGAACCATGCAGGTCCACTTATACTAAGATTTTAAAAAATAAATACCTATTACAGTACTACATGATCTGTAGCTGGCTGAATCTGTGGATGCGGAACTGCAGAGGCCAGCTGTAAAGTTACGTGCTCAGTTTTCAACTGTGGGAGGGGTGGAGCCCCAACCCTCATGTTGTTCAGGGTTCAACTGTAGTCTAATGTATTTAGAACCATAACAAGACATATACATATTATAACATTTCCTAAGAAAAAATGATTCTGTATCATTAAAGTGAAAGGAAGAGAAAAAAAAACAAACAACAAAACAACTTCCATTTCATACACCAATACTGAAAAAATTGCTTTTATCTATCACATTCCCCTTGTTTGTTTACTTACGTGTTCTGGGTGTATTTGGTTAAGCTCCTAACCCAAGTATGACTTATTTACGCTTGGTGCAGGTCCCTCAGCAACATTCAGTATAAACGGTATTTCCCTTTAGCTAGATGCTAATTAAATTTACTAATTCTAAAGAAAGGGTATTCAAATGAAACAATAAAAAACCTCCAAGAAATTCAGTTAGCATTCCATTAGAAATATCTTAAGAGTGAAAAAATAAACATTTAAAATTAAATCTCTCTACCCAGTCTTAGGTTAACACAACCACTGGATTTTATTCTACTGAATATAGCAGTATAGTTGCAGCGGCTGCTTAAATTCAGAGAACTAAATGTTGCATTGTGAATGTGAAACATTCATGCAGATGGAATGAAAGAAGAAGGGGGTAAGGTGATATTTTTTTTAAATGAGGTTTGGAAACTAAAACCGATAATATCTCAACTAGCCCAGTAAAGTAAAGCCATAGGAATTTTGGCAAATAGCTTCTGGATTGGCATATATGCCACCAATGGAAATCACCTGTATAACAATATCATAACTTCCTATTCTTAAAATATGGTTTTAGGCCCAGTGGTAGACCACAGGATGGGCTCAGAACTAATTTTTTAAAAATATGTAAATATTCCGTTTGTTTCTATACAGGAATAAAATACAATTCTATACTTTGGTTTTTACTGAGTTAAAGTATAGCTAAATTTAGTATTCATAAATTAAAACTCATATGACTAATTTAGTTTCCTAAAATTTTTTTTAAATTATTAATTAATTTATTTATTTATGGCTGTGTTGGGTCTTCGTTTCTGTGCAAGGGCCTCCTCTGGCTGCGGCAAGCGGGGGCCACTCTTCATCGCGGTGCACGGGCCTCTCACTATCGCGGCCTCTCTTGTTGCGGAGCACAGGCTCCAGACGCGCAGGCTCAGTAGTTGTGGCTCACAGGCCTAGTTGCTCCGCGGCATGTGGGATCCTCCCAGACCAGGGCTCGAACCCGTGTCCCCTGCATTGGCAGGCGGACTCTCAACCACTACACCACCAGGGAAGCCCCGTCCTAAAATTTTTGATACTGTATTCTACTAAGAAGTTTGGCTATCATGCAAAACTGTACAGCTACTACACACACAGATGGCTGGGAATTTCTGCAATTTGGAGGGAAGATATTTTGTTGTCTTGAGTTGGTAGTAGTTTTCAATAGCTACTTTTCTTCTGAGTCAATAATAAATCAATGTCAATTAACTCCATGATGACTTAAGTTTGTTGAATACTGTTTGGTTAATCTTGTAGTATAATGTAATACATATTTGCTATTTACTAGCATTTAGTTCCAGTTGTTAACATGTTTGTGCTGTGGTTCAAATATAAATCATCCACATCCCTATAGCTAAAGCAAATGCACACAAATACTCCCTTCCCTAAATTTACTTAGTATAGTGATACTTCATTGATTTCAAAAGCTTTGACCTCAGAGCATTATTTTATAGGTCTAATCCTAATATGAAACACATACAATTCTCACCAAAGGTTAACAGTAACTTTCAGCAGCAGCAGAACTTTGCTATCTCCTTACTTCATTTCGATTATTACTACTATAAAACTTCAAATAAACAGCAAAAAAAAAAATGTATATATATATTAATTTCTCTCTGCTTGGTTTTAAAGCATCAATAAGCAGATTTCACAGACAGTATTAAATACTGTCTAAATACTATTAAATTAAATATTAAATATTAAATACTACTGACTTTCTTGGGCAGTGACTCTTACCATTTTGCGATCATGGATATCTAAAAATAACCTAGGGACTTCCCTGGTGGTGCAGTGGTTAAGAATCCACCTGCCAATGCAGGGGACACAGGTTCGATCTCTGGTCTGGGAAGATCCCACATGCCGCAGAGCAACTAAGCCCATGCGCCACAACTACTGAGCCTGCGCTCTAGAGCCCCCAAGCCACAACTACTGAGCCCGCGTGCCACAACTACTGAAGCCCACATGCCTAGAGCCCGTACTCCGCAACAAAAGAAGCCACCACAATGAGAAGCCTGCACACTGAAACAGAGAGTAGCCTCCGCTCGCCGCAACTAGAAAAAGCCAACGCGCAGCAATGAAGACCCAACACAGCCCAATAAATAAATAAATAAAATTATAAAAAAAAATCAGATGTGTTTGTATACACCAGCAATTGAACAATCTAAAAAAGATATTAAGAATACAATTCAATTTATAATAGAATCCAAAAGAATAAAATATGTAGGAATAAATTTAACTCAGGAAGTGACTTGTACACTAAAAACTACAAAATATTGCTAAAGAAATGAAAGCATACTAATTAAATGAAAGGACTTCTGTGTTCATGAATTAGAAGACTTACTATTGTTAAGAGGGCTATCCTCCCCAAAGTGATCCACAGACCCAATGTAATCCTGATCAAAATACACGTCACCCATTTACTAAAATGGGAAAGCTGATTCTTAAATTCATATCGAAATGCAAGGGTCCTCAAACAGACAAAACAATATTGAAAAAGAAAAAGTTAAAGGACTTACACTTCCTATTTCAAAAATTAAAACAAAGTTATATTCATCGAAAGAGTGTGGTACTGCCATAAGGATAGACACATACTGTATGATTCTTTTTAATGAAGTATCCAGAAGAAGCAAACAGACATAGAGAAAACAAACATAGAGAAAGCAGATTATTTGTTACCAGGAGGATGTAGGGAGGGAGGCATGGGGAGTGATTAATTAATGCGCATTAGGTGTTCTGGGTGAATAAAATGTTTTGAAACTAAAGGGAGGTTGTGGTTGCATAACATTGTGAATGCACTAAATGCCACTGAACTGTATATGCTTTTTTTAAAAATAAATTTATTTATTTTTTTGGTGGGGGGCTGTGTTGGGTCTTCGTTGCTGTGTGCGGGCTTTCTCTAGTTGCAGCGAGCGAGGGTTACTCTTCATTGCGGTGCGTGGGCTTCTCATTGCGGTGGCTTCTCTTGTTGCAGAGCACAGGCTCTAGGGCATGCGGACTAGTTGTGGCACGCGGGCTCAGTAGTTGTGGCACACAGGCTCTAGAGTGCAGGCTCAATATTTATGGCGCACGGGCTTAGTTGCTCTGCAGCATGTGGGATCTTCCCCGACTAGGGCTTGAACCCGTGTCCCCTGCATTGGCAGGCAGATTCTTTACCACTGCGCCACCAGGGAAGTCCCTGTATATGCTTTTAAGTGGCTACTTGTATGTTATGCAAATTTCACCTCAAATTTTTTTTTTTTAAGTATCACTGGGAAAAAGAAACAGGGGTGTGTGGGAAGGATAAAACTAGTCTGCCTCTGAAGAGCCCAATGTTCACAATAGAATAAAAACTGAATTGAGAACTAACGACTTACACCAAGTGCCAGTGTGGTGTGTAGAGTAATGGCCCCATAAAGATGTCCACATCCTAATCCTTGGACATGTGAGTACGCTAAGTTACACAACAAAGGAGAATTAAAGTAGCAGATGGGGGCTTCCCTCGTAGCGCAGTGGTTGAGAGTCCGCCTGCCGATGCAGGGGACACGGGTTCGTGCCCCGGTCCGGGAAGATCCCACATGTCACGGAGCAGCTAGGTCCGTGAGCCATGGCCACTGAGCCTGCACGTCCAGAGCCTGTGCTCCGCAACGGGAGAGGCCACAACAGTGAGAGGCCCGCGTACCGCAAAAAATAATAATAATAAAAAAAATAAAGTAGCAGATGGAATTAAAGTTGCTAATTAGCTGACTTTAAAATAGGGATTTAGGGACTTCCCTGGTGGTCCAGTGGTTAAGACTTCACATTCCAATGCAGGGGGTGTGGGTTCAATCCCTGGTCGGGGAGCTAAGATCCCACATGCCTCGCGGCCAAAAAGCCAAAACATAAAACAGAAGCAGCACTGTAACAAATTCAATACAGACTTTTAAAATGGTCCACATCAAAAAAATCTTAAATAAATAAATAAATGAAATAGGGATTTACTCTGGATTACCCTTTGGGGATGTGATTACAAGAGGCCTTGAATGCAAAGAGAAGGGCAGACATCTCAGAATCACAGTGACATAACATGAAAAAGACTTGACTGCTACTGCTGGCTTGCAGATGGAAGGGGATCACAAACCAAGCAATATGGGCAAGGCCTCTAGAAGCTGGAAACAGCAAGAAAATGCGTTCTCTTCTAGAGTAACACAGCCCTGACAACACCCCGACTTTAGCCCAGGGAGACCCATTTTGGATTTGTGATCTCCAAAACTGTAAGATAATAAATTTGTGTCGTTTGAACTCAATGAATTTGTGGTAATTTGTTACAGCAGCAGTAGGAAACTACTACAGATCTTGGTACCTGGAAATGGGATGTTCTGATAATAAACACCTGAAAATGTGGAAGTGGCTTTGGAATTGGGCAGTGGGCAAGAGGCTAGGAGAATTTTGAGGAGCATGATTTAAAAATAACCTTAGACTGCATTGAATGGACTATTAGCAGAAATACGAATGTTAACAACTCTGCCAAGTGAGGATGCAAGGAATTCCACGAGGAGCACAGTACGGAAAACACAAACAGCCTTAGAGAACACCTAAATTGTCATGAATGGACCGTCAGTAGATAGTAGAGGTGCCACTGGTGAGAACTCAGAAGGAAATGAGAAACACGTTCTGAAAACTGGAGGAATCCTTGTTATTATGAAAGAAAGCTTAGCAAAACTGTATCCTATAGTTATGCAGAAAGCCAAACATGTAAGAAATGAACTTAGGAAATTTCCAAATACAGTGTTGAAGGTGTGGACTGGTTTCTTCTCACTGTTTATATTAAAATGTAAGAAGAGAGAGGTAAATCAAAGGGAAGAAATGTTCAACCAAAAAACCCTCCAGGATTTAATGTTTTAAGAAATTTTCATCTTATTCAGAGTACAAAATACACCAAAATTGAGATTCATGGTCAAAGCTGCTCTTAAAAAGGAGGATGTAGCTGGACAACCTTTTGCTAATACTCCAGAGAAGTCAGAGTATTCATCACATAAACAGTCTCTAAAAAGATGAAGTGGGTGACTGACTCATAGATCCTCTTAGCCTTCTCCGCAGAAGCCAAAAATAGCGATGAAATTATCTAGAAAAGAATCATGGAGGATCCTTTTGTCTAATGGAGTGAATCTTTGTGTCATACATGAAAGATCCACAAGATTCTTGAGAACTTTACACCAGCAGAAACACTACCAGCTTGGATTTTAAGGGACAGAGAGTACAAAATGAAAGGCTGTCAAACACTCAAAACTCTACAAACAAGAAACTGGTTGAAAAAGCTACTCAGCAACAAATACATGCTAACCTTCATGAAAGAGAAATCTTCATGAAAAACACGCAAGAGGACAGAAACTTGCAGAGCCACATGCTACAGAAAAATTATTACCAGACCTTGAAACCAGAGTTTGCCTGGATGGATTTTGAAACTGCTTGGATCAGTGACACCTTTAATATTCTTCTGTTTGAACGGAAAATATCTCTAACTCTTAACCTATGCCTGTCCCCATCACTGTATTTTGGGAAGAGATAACTTGTTTCTTGAGGTTCACAGATTAAGAGGAATTGTTCTCAGCGTGGCTTATACACAGAGTCTCACTCATAACTGATTTAGATAATGAGATTTAGAATGTTTAAATTAATGAGATTTAGATAAGATTTTTAGATGTGGAATGAAGGCTGTAATGAGGTTGAGACTTTGCTGATAGGATAAATGGGTTTTGCACGTGGGAAAGATGTGCATCTTGGGTCAGAGGGCAGATTGTGTAGGTAGAATAATGACTTTCCAAAAATGCCACATCCTAATCCTTGGGACTTGTGAATATGTTTAAAGGCCAAGGATTAAATGGGATTAATATTGCTAATTAGCTGACCTTAAAATAAGGTGACTATCTTGGATAATACAGCTATGAGTACACAGTGTAAAGAAAAAAATTTTTATCTGAAGGAAGCTGGGAGAAGGCACAGAAGAGGTAACATCTGAGCCTGGTGAAACAGGAGCAGCAGAAAGAAGCCAGGAGGAAGAAAGAGGGCACACAGGGGCATGGTGACCCAGAAGCACAGCATGTAGACGTGCAAGCAAAAAGAAAAACCAATGTATACTGCAGATTAAAGAAGTTATCTTCTACTGTTTGCTAAGAGTTTAAAGACAGATCATGCTGAATTTTATATATTTTGGCATCTATTAAGATGATCATATAATCTTTTTCTTTATGTAAAAAATTACATTGATTTTTCTTATATTAAACCAACCTAGCATACCTAAAATAAATCAAACTTGGTCTTGATAAATTATCATTTTTATATATTATCTGTTGGGTTGCTAATATTTTATTTAATATTTTTGCATTTATTTTTTAAAAAATTTTTATTTATTTTAAAATTTATTTATTTTTGGCTGCATTGGGTCTTCGCTGCTGCGCGCGGGCTTTCTCTAGTTGCAATGAGCGGGGGCTACTCTCCATTGTGGTGCACAGGCTCCTCACTGCAGTGGCTTCTCTTGTTGCGGAGCACAGGCTCTAGGCACACGGGCTTCAGCAGTTGTGGCTCGCGGCCTCTAGAGCAGAGGCTCAGTAGTTGTGGTGCACGAGCTTAGTTGCTCCACAGCATGTGAGATCTTCCCGGACCAGGGATCAAATCTGTGTCCCCTGCACTGGCAGGTGGATCCTTAACCACTGCGCCACCAGGGAAGTCCTGCATTTACTTTTTTTTTTTTTTTTTGCGATACGCGGGCCTCTCACTGTTGTGGTCTCTCCCATTGCGGAGCACAGGCTCCGGACGCACAGGCTCAGTGGCCATGGCTCACGAGCCTAGCCGCTCTGCGGCATGTGGGACCTTCCCGGACCGGGGCACGAACCCGTGTCCCCTGCATCGGCAGGTGGACTCTCAACCACTGCGCCACCAGGGAAGCCCCTGCATTTACTTTTATAAGCGATATTAGACTATAACTTTCCTTCCTTGTACAGTCTTTCTTGAATTTTGAGAAGACTGTGCTGGCCTACATAAAATAAGTTGGAAGTGTTTCTGCCTTAGCTGCTCTTCAAAAGTTTTTAAAAGATTAGCACTATTTCTTCCTTAAATGGTTGGTAGAATTCATAGAGGAAGTCCTCTGTACCTGGAGTTTTCTATGATCAAAGATTTTAATTACGGGTTAGATTTCTTTAACAGTTACAGAACTATTTGATTTTGTTTCTTCTAGTGTGAATTTTGTTAAGTTGTATCTTTCTAGAAATTTATCCATTTCACAAAAATTTTTAATTTAAGTCATTTACAATATTTTGTTTTCCTTTAAATACCTGTAGACTCTGTAGCAACATTCCTTTCTTCATTCCTGATAATGGTTGTCATTTCTCTCTTTCTTGTTTCCAATTTTATTAGTCCCCCTCACCCACAAAAAAAACCCACACACCTTTTTTGGATTGGTTGATTCTCTATATTGTATGTTTGTTTCCTGTATCAAAATTTCTGCTCTTTCCTTTCTTCTCCTCCTTCTGTGGTTAATTCTGCTCATCTTCTGACTTACTGAAATAGATGTTCAGTTTATAAAGTTTTAGTTTTTCTTCTTTTCCTATATATGTATATAAGGCTATAAATTTCCCTCTAGATATTGTTTCAGATTTATCTCACAAATTTTTGCTATGTAGCACTTTCACTATCATTCATCTAAAACTATCTTCTCATTTCCATTGAGACTTTTGCACTATCTTTTTTGTTTCTGATTTCTAGTTTAATTCCACTGTGGTCAGAGAACATATTCCATACGATTCCAATCCTTTAAGTTTCACCCATGAGTTCTACCGAACATTTAAGGAAGAAACAATGTCAGTCTTACATAAACTCTATCAATCCTTTGAAATTTGCTGAGGCCTGCTTTATGACCCAACATGGTCAATTTTTATAAAAGTCCATGTTTAAAAAGAACATACATTCTGCAAATGTTAGGAGGTTACATGCTCATTAGGTCAAGTCTGTCAATCCCACTGAATTTTTCTATACCCACACTATATGTTCTGTTTTATACTGTTTTATTTTTATCTACTTGTTCTATTACTAAGACGTGTATGTGTTGAAATCTCCCATTATAATTTGTGGATCTGTCCTTATCTCCTAAAAGTACTGTCAAATTTTTATCTGTCTTGAGGGTATGTTACTATGCACACAAATTTAGAATCATTGTATGTTCCTAGTGATTTTAAACTTTTATAGTTATGAAACAATCACCTTATTTCCTGTAATTTTTTTTTGCTTTAAATTTTACTTACTGTGTCTGATATAATACGGCTTTCTTTCAGTTGGTATTTGACTAGAATGTTTTCTTTCTTAACTTTTATTTCTAATGTATTTTTCCCCCCTTTGGCTGCTTTTGAGAATTTCTCTTTGCCTTGATTTTCTGAAATTTCATTATCATGTGTATGGGTGAGTATTTCTTTATATTCATCCTACTTGGAATTCTCTGGCCTTCATGAATCTATAGACTGATCTTGCTCATCTGTTTTAAAATATTCTCAGTTATCTAATCTCTGAACATTGCTTTTGCTCCATTCAAGATTGTCTTTCTACAGAGTCAGCTGACTTGTCAATAGTAATAATTTAAGTCAGAAGACAGTAAAATAATATCTTCAAATAACTACCAACCTAAAATTCTAAAACTAGTAAAGGGACTTCCCTGGTGGTCCAGTGGGTAAGACTCCACACTCTCAATGTAGGAGGCCCGGGTTCAATCCCTGGTCAGGGAACTAGGTCCTGCATGCATGCCGCAACTACAGAGTTCGCATGCCACAGCTGAGAGTCTGCATGCCACGATTAAGAGTCTGCATGTCACAACTAAGAGTCCCAAAGCTGCAACTAAAGATCCTGCACGCCCCAACTAATAAGACCTGGTGCAGCCAAAATAAATGAATTTTTAAAAATAAATAAATAAATAAAACCAGTAAAAATATTTCAAGAATGAAGGCAAAATAGTTATTTTCAGACCAACAAAAACTGAAAGACATCACTACCAACAGACCCACACTGAAAGGAAATTTCTAAAGGGTATTCTTAGGCAAAAAGATCTTACTCGAGGTAAAATCAGAGATGTAGGATAAATGAACAAAACAGTGATAAATACATAGGTAAAGTTTAGATGAACACTGACTATACAAGACAATGTCTTTAGGTAGGGGTGTGTGTGTATACATATGTATGTATACACACACAACATACTTCTAATACAGAAAAAGAATCAAATAAACAAAAACTAAGCAATCCAAGAAAAGGTAAGAAAAAGGAAAAATGGACAGAGACTAGGCAGGATAAATAGAAAGCATGAGAAGAAAGATGAGATTTAAGCCCTAATAAATAAGTAAATACATGAAATTAAAATGGATTAAATTCACCAGTAAAAGATTTTTTCAGACAGGATTTTAAAAAAATCAATTACACATTTGTAAAAACCCAGAGAATATACAATACCAAAAGTGAATCCCAATGTACACTACACTTTGGGTGTCAATGCTGTGTCAATGTAGGGTCATCAGTGGTAACACATGTACCACTCTGGTGCAGGATATGTTGATCGTGGGAGAGGCTGTGCACGTGTGGGGACAGCAGGTATATGGAAACCATACTTTCTGCTCAATTTCATTGTAAACTAAAACTGCTCTAAAAATACATCTTATTACTTAAAAAAAGTCAGTTATGTTAATTACAGAAACAAGCAATCAATCAAATAACAACTTCATGCTATATAAATTATAAGCTTGAGTTAAAATTTAAGCTTTAAATGAGAAAAGAGTGACCTCTAAAACTTCACTCATATAAAATATAAGGTAAAATATTGTTGTTTACTTTGTAATCATCTTCCGTGAAACACAAAGTATACAGATAAAATCAAAACAATTTAAAACATATTTAACATGAAGTCAAAATCTCGATTAACATGTATTAATAATATACAATTAAAGCAAGGATCATTTAGACATTATCCACAGCTAATACTAGCTATGCAAACTATTTACTCTGAATAGTAAGTTTTTGTGACTGAAATGAGAAATTACTACCTAAAAAACTTGACTGAATCTTGCTGGTAGTTAAAAATTAGTTAAGAGCCAGGAACCATGCAAGTACTTTATAAGCATCACCTCATGTCATCCTTTCAACATTATGATGTAGGTACTTTCACAAGGATATGTAGGCTCTAAGAAGTAAAACAGCTTACCAAAAATACAACCTGGAAGAGTCAGGGCTGGATTCCATATCTGTCTGACTACAGAGCTTAAAATGCTAACCACTATGTAATAGTGACTTTATTTTCTGTATTAATTTCTTGATAGAAAAATAATGAAAAATTCATGATCTCTATTCTAATAACTATGCCAGATGTTCTGCACAAACAGGGATTCAAAAGAGGTTTTCAGAAGACAGTTGCAAAGCATGGCTGCTAAAATCAAATTAATATATATGAATCAAAGTGCTTCTGTGTCTTTTTTCCCTATTTAAATGTATATTTGTATAAGGATCCAATCTAACTGCCATGTAGTATTACTTCATTTGCCACTCCAGGAACGCACAGCAGTGTAAGTTCTAAGTCAACATATGCAATAAAATGGGATGGCAATGAGACAAGTCTACGACTAATCAACTACAGTTAGGGCTGTTAGCACCGTAGAAGACAAGTCGGAAGCACAACACCTGTGGCAAACTAGAAAAAATGGCCTTCTGAGAAGGAGAAAATGAAGTTCATTCAAATGCTTATGTACTGTAACTTAGTATTTACTGACCACTTTCCATATGCCAGGAACTGGACTAGATATTGGAAGTATAGAGATAAAATAGTGAGATAGGCGCTTCCCTGGTGGCGCAGTGGTTGAGAGTCTGCCTGCCGATGCAGGGGACACGGGTTCGTGCCCCGGTCCGGGAAGATCCCACATGCCGCAGAGCGGCTGGGCCCGTGAGCCATGGCCGCTTAGCCTGTGCGTCCGGAGCCTGTGCTCCGCAACAGGAGAGGCCACAACAGTGAGAGGCCCGTGTACCGCCAAAAAAAAAAAAAAAAAAAGTGAGATAAACGTTACAATATTGACAGGCATGTACAAAAGGCACCTAACTTCAGGGGAAATGGGAAAGAAAATGGGAAGAAAAAAGGTCAAAGAGGATTTCCTATTGGAATTGGCGCTGGAGGCAAGACTTTAATGATAAATAGAAAATGAGACAGGTAAAGAAAGGCAAGGAACAAGATGTACAGAAGCACAGAAACAAGAAAGCATAGTCCATTTAGATAGAGACCTGAAAGAGTTTAATATAGGATGCATAGGGCAGACATTGGAGAATGAGAGAAAAAAGAAGGCCTATACAGGGTTTTCATGAGAGTGAATTTTATCTTGAAGGCCAGTGAAGGTTAAACATGAAAATGACATGATGAGATATGTAACAAACAGTAATTTAAGTTTAAAAAATAAAAAGAGTGATGCGGTCCTATAGTAAGATAGTGGTAATGAAGACTGACAGATACAAAAATGTTATGGAAATAGACACAAAGAACAAGGGAAAGGCAAACATCTAAGATGTTTCTAGTGTCATTAACTGAGCGAATGATGATGCTGTGACTGAATACACAGAGGGCACTATGGCAATACCTTAAAGTGATAATTAACTCCTATCCTTCAAGGATCAAGGAAAAGCTCTCAAGAGGAGGAAATATCTAGTATGGGATTTTAAAGGTGAGCAGGAATTAAGACAATGGGTTCGAGTTTAAAACTTGGTGGTGTACATATATACACTAATATGTCTAAAATAGCTAGCTAATAAAAACCTGTTGTAAAAAAAAACCCAAAACAAGCAAACTAGGTGGTGAGTGGGAGGCACTGGTCAATGCCAAAAGATGAGGCTAGAGAGGTCAGAAGCTGCCAAGTCAGAAGTGCTTTTTGGATGATACCACTCAAGCAATGGAGAGCTATGTTAGGTTTATAAGGAAGAAAAAGAAAGGACCATATTTTTATTTTGGAAAAAGAGATTCTGACTCCAAGTTGAAAATGGATTCAAGGCCTAGACCAAAGCTGAAAGGTGACAGGGTGGATAGGGGTGGGGAGAGAGAACCCAAGTAAGAGGCGGCAGGGGACGCATTTGAGCTCTAGAAGATTGGGTGTCTACAGGGGTGGAGTTAAGCTAACACACACTTTCCCCTGTATAATTGCTCATCTATCCATCTACCCTTTTTAAAGCAACAAATTTACTAATTTATGGAAAGTAAATCGTTTGTTGTCGTTTTTTAATATCAAGAGCCAAAGGATTTAATTCCAACTTACAACAACCCCTCCAAAAATTAGGAAAGGCTTAAAGAAGGAAGTACGTTTTAGACTTCAAAAAATAAGATTATCATCACCTGTTTATTAAAGGAAAATAAAATGAAAATGGATTAAGAAAAATAAATGGAATCTTGATCAAAAAGCTATGAGTGACAACCAAAATTCTGGCATGTGGAACTGCGAGGATGGTGGTATCATGTACTAACTGAAAAAACATGGGAGGTGGCAAGGGATGTGCATGTGCGTGCGTGTGTGTCTGTGGGGGGGTATCTGTGTGGAGAGAGGGAGAGGAGAGAGAGAGAGAAAAAGAGGGGGTGTCGGGGGGACTGAAATGGGAACGATAAAAATAAACACAGTTTTTATTTTGTATGTTTAGTAAATACAGTTTTTTTTGTTTTTTGGTTTTTTTTGCAGCATGTGGGCCTCTCACTGTTGTGGCCTCTCCCGTTGCGGAGCACAGGCTCCGGACGTGCAGGCTTAGCAGCCATGGCTCACGGGCCTAGCCGCTCTGCGGCATGTGGGATCTTCTTCCCAGACCGGGGCACGAATCCGTTTTCCCTGCATTGGCAGGCGGACTCTCAACCACTGCGCCACCAGGGAAGTCCCGTAAATACAGTTTTGAACAGGCTGCACTAAAGGCTCTCTCTCGTGAGGCATTTAAGTACCAATATCAGCTAAGCAAGGATATGACATTCAAGACTGAGATACAAACATCTGATGATACTCAAGAGAGAAAAGTGGGCTGGAGACAGAAGTTTGGAGGTCAGCAGGATATACATGCTAACTGAAACCCTAGGAGTAGCTAACATGCAAGGAGAATACACAGAGTAAGAAGTAAGATGGCCTAGGACAGATTCTTAAAATCCTACATTTTACAAATTGGTAAGGTAAATGATGTCCGAAGAAGAGACTGAGAAGACGTAGCCACATAAGTTAAAATGAAAATGAGGAGAACAGGTTATTTCAAAAACTAAGGCAAGAAAGAGCCTTTTGGGAAAAAGTCAACAATATCCAATGCTGCCAAGTTAAAGACTCAAATGTCTACGGTATTTAGCATCAAGGAGATAATCTTTAAAAGAACAATTTCAGTTAAGAAATGAGCGATTTGGAAAGTGAGGCAGAAGAGACTGCAAGCATAGGCAAGTCTTTCAGGAAACCTAGTTATAAAGATGACAGAATATGGAGACTGGAGGGATTTAAATTGAGGGAGAATTTTTTGGTTTTGTTTCGTTTTCTGAAAGGAAGGAACCAGTAGAGAGCAAAAGGCTGAAGATGTAAAATAAAGGAGGTATCAATAGAAGAGGTCCCTGATGTAGCAGGGGATGGGCTTCAAAGCATAGACGAAACATTATTTCTCAACAAAGGAGAAACATATTAAATATAAAACGGAGGGTATGTATATGTGTTTTCTACTCACATAAACTTGTATAAGGTCTTATAGAACAGAAAAATTATATAAATTAGATTGCATCTATACACTGAAATTCTAACAATGGTGTTCTCTGTGGGATGGGGTCAAGGTCTGTACTGTTTCATTATGTTATTTCATATTTTCTGAATTTCCTATGATAAGCACATAACAATTTTTTTAAATGTCTTTGACTTTTGAATTATAAAAAGTAATTCATCATTAAAGCAGAAAACCTAGCAAACAAAGAGAAGCAGAAAGGGGAAAAACAATACCTATAACCTCTGAATGAGCTACTTTCATAGGCTGAGATTACTTAACATTCTCTCAGAAAAAGGAACACTAATAGGAGTGTTGAATTGGAATAATTAATACTGATAACTGACTCTATCATTCAGACATGGAAGAAAAAGTGGATTCCAGCCTCTTCTTAGCTACCTAAGTCTTCATTTTAAAAGAGGATTAGTGGGCTTCCCTGGTGGCGCAGTGGTTGAGCATCCGCCTGCCGATGCAGGGGACGTGGGTTCGTGGCCCGGTCCGGGAGGATCCCACATGCCGCAGAGCGGCTGGTCCCGTGGGCCATGGCCGCTGAGCCTGTGCGTCCGGAGCCTGTGCTCCACAACGGGAGAGGCCACAACAGTGAGAGGCCCGCGTACCACAAAACAAAACAAAAACAAAAACAAAAAACAAAAAATAAATAAATAAAAAATAAAAGAGGATTAGTAAATCTCCACTTAGGTAGAATTCAGATTTAGGGGCTTATTATTATTTTAGAAGTAAATTTTTACAATATTGCCTTCCTTCCTGGCCATAATGATTTTTACTACTTACTTAAAAATAACATCCATTACTAACATTCATGCTCACTGGCAACAACTTAAAAAAAAGAAGATTAAAAATGCAGGCTTACAGTTGTGGTAAATTTGGTCTAACAAAAGGATCATTTTCTGCTCCATTGACTGCTTTGTTTTTCCTTTGTTTTGGTTCAGAATTGGTAGAGGGTGCCTGAGAATTATTAGCTGTGGGAGGTTTGCGTTTGGCTAGAAGTTTCCTTTGCCTTTCAATATCTTCCCTTTGCTGATTCACCCATTCTTGTTGCCTGCATAAAAATAAATATAAAAGAAAATTAACCTTCCATTACTTTTCACAGTTAAAACATGAAAATACATTAGTTAAACACGAAAAATCATATAATATAAATTTGTAACCTTATGGTTCCACCCTTGTGAACCAACACCTTCTCATTGTCCACGTCTCATTTGAAACATTCATTTCTGAATAAGGTCTTCTCTAAACCCCCTGAACTAGAAGATGTGCTGCCACATATAATTTCATAGTACCTTGTAGCTCCCCACCTCCTTCTTTCTAACAAATATTCCTACAGACGCCTGATCAGAATGTGTCTGGTTAGACTAAATCACTCCATGAGAACAGAGACCACAACTATTTTATACCCTTAGTGCCCAGCACAGTGACTGGCACATGCTAGGCATTCAATAAATATTTGTTGAATAAATGAGCTATTAAAAAAAAAGAACTAACAAAGTTAAAGAGTAGGTTTTATACATGCATCTCATTACTTATTCTTTAAAGAAAAACTTACAAAAGAGAAATGTGAATTTAGTAGAGTGTTATTTTCTAAATGTATCTCTGTCAAATTTTGGGAATGGGTAAGTGATATTTTGAAATGAAACAAAAATTGACCTCAGAAATTTAGGAAGAAAGAAAGAATTTTAACACTTTAAGGAGAAAATAGCAAGAAAAATTTACATGGCTTTGAAAAATGGGCAATTAATGTAAGTAAAAATATTACTGCTTCCAACTGAAGCTTTTTAAAACCATCCCATCATACAACACCTTAAGCTTGTTCTAATATAATTATGTTCCCTCTTAGGTCACCTCACCACACTAGGAAAAAAATTTAAGATGCTACATGGTGGTGACACTCAGATTTAGAACAAGTCAAGTATTTCAATTCCTTGCTCCCCCGCCCCTATTCAGACCAGAACTAAAGAACTTCTACTATGCTGACGAAGAATTGGTTTTACATAAATTTCCTTGTCCTATGGTTCTAGCCAGGTAGTAGCAGAACATGGTAGGAGGGAAAGAATCAAGAATCATCTAGGTAAAAGAGTAAAACGGTGGAGAAAAATCTCAAGAATAGCAAAGTTAGAATAAGACTTTAATCCAGTTTTCTCCTTGAAGTGGTTATAAATACTTTCAATTTATTTAAAAATTAATTTTAAAACTGGTTTCGGGTATAATCAATATGTTATTAATGAAAATAAACAGCAATAACCTACTGAAATAATGAAAGAAAAGAATTACTGGAATGGATATATATCTAATCCCTGATTATTCAGTAATGACCTACATTTTAGAGATTATTAATATAATACTACGGGGCTTCCCTGGTGGTGCAGTGGTTGAGAGTCCGCCTGCCGATGCAGGGGACACGGGTTCGTGCCCCAGTTTGGGAAGATCCCACATGCCGCAGAGCGGCTGGGCCCGTGAGCCATGGCCGCTGAGCCTGTGCATCCGGAGCCTGTGCTCCGCAACAGGAGAGGCCACAACAGTGAGAGGCCCGCATACCGCAAAAAATAATAATAATAATAATATTACTGATTTTTATTTATTTCTCTTCTCATCCTCCAACTACTTTGGGTTATATCAGATATATAGCTTGATATACACTGATAAATAGCAACTGCTTGATATAAAATATGTATATGTAACAACATACAGTAGGCCCTCAGTAAATGTTTATTAGTAATAAGAAATGCAAGTAATTTTTTAAAAACTAGATTACTGCTTTATTATAAAAGGATACAACTCAGAAATAGCCAGATGGAAGAGATGCATAGGGCAAGGTATGGAGAAAAGACATGGAGTTTCCGTGCTCTCTCTGAGCCTGATATCCTCCCCAAATCTCTATATGTTCACCAACCCAGAAGCTCCAATTTTACTCTTTTTTTTTGACAGCTCAATGGAGAAATTTTAACAACCGGCAGAGTTTATATTTTAAATTCATATTATTAGTTTATATTTAAGGATATATTATATAAACTTCTCTTTTATTCATTACCAGGACAACTGTAGACCTGGGTTTAGTAGCTCAGAAAAACACTCGAAAATTTTAAGTTCTATCTCAACTGTATTTCCTACTCTCCATTTCTGCTGTTAATATTTTAGCTCAAGCCTTATCACCTTTCATTTGGATGCTTCACCATCTGAACTGTCAACAATCTATGTTCTTTCCAATACTATTCCCACATCACCACCAGCTCCCTTTCTAAAACTCAAATCTGACCCCACACACCACACATAACACTGTACGAGCTCCCTATTATCCACAGAGTTAAAACCCAAACTTCCTACCATCATAAAGACACTGTCCTTCATTATAGTATACCTCACACCCAGCACAGTTGTGTTGAACAGAAGCTGGATAAATCAACTGAGACAGAGAGAAGACCATTCTGTGCTTAAGTCCTGGGAACCAGTGTTTGAAACAGCAGTGTTTAAGTGATATTATGTGAAATAAAGCTTTGCCTCCATTTTCCATTTAACTGGACTGACTCTGGGAAAGCTGATTTAGATGCTGGCACCACTCTTGCTTTAAAGGTTTTTAAAAGTTTTCCAGCTAAAAAAACCCCAAAAAAACAAAAGGAGGAGCACAGATCCCAGCTCAACACATAAACAGTCAACCTACCCTTAGCTACCACCATCTGAACTCAAGAAAACATGGCAACAACGATTTCTCCATTTTAAAGTTTACCTCAGAAGTGCTAAAGCCACATGCTCAGTTCAACTGACTTATGAGTTACTATGTCTGAGGCTGCAGAGAAAATGTTTGTGTCTTTTCCATAGGAATAGACAGCAGGCAAGTGCTGAAGTAATAAGGACTGGGGAATGGGGTGGGGGGGAGAACTAAGCAGAAAAATCCCAAGATATATAGATATAAATCTTCCAATGAAAGTTAAAACTTTTAACAATTTCTCTCCCAACTAACCTATAAAAAGCTAGATCAGTTTATGTTCTGGAAAAGTCATATTTAGAATAATACATCATACTGTACAGATGAAGGCTAACTAATCAAGAAGTCTGCTAAAGCTAAAATTGTAATGCCTGTTCTATGTTCCTTTCAAATGTATTAAATTCTGATTTCAAAGAGTAGTAAGGAGTAGATATAGAACATAATTCCAAATCTATAATCTTTGAAAGTAATGAAAACCCAAAGGAATACTAAATTTTTTTAAATGTAAGAGTGACTAACTTTACAAGATTTTGAAATGCAAAACCATCTGTCCATTGTTCAGTAAATGAAGCACCATGTCTAACGGTCGTGAAATGCCCAAGGCGTAATCTATCTTGCATACTCTTCTCTCTGCTTGACAGTTTTTCTTGTGTACTCTGAAAAAAGGAGGAAAAATCATCATTCAATTTTATTAATTTAAATTTTAAAAGCATACAAGGTAAAAGGGGCTAGTGAAAGGAGAGGGAAAATTTATTGAACTTTTAACTTACCTTTTCGATAAGTAGTTTCTTGCTCATTGATATGCACTTATTTAATCGTTCTTTGTATTTTTCAAGTAATTTCTGTTGTTCATCTATCTGCCGTCTGAGATCACAATTAGCCTACAACATAAGCAGACGATGAAAAAAGGTCTACAATTTGTGTATATGAGACATTTAAGAATATTTATACATTTTGAACGAATTTCATAAAGGGATTAATAAGATTAAGTATTTGAATATGATACTAAAAAATTTGTTAAAACATCTACTTACCATGGGAATTATAATACTGTTATATGCTGCTTAATTGTGTAGTGGAAAAGTACATGGAATTTGTATCCATACTCCATGGGTTCAAATCCACACTCTAGGATATATAATCTGGGCTAAGTCAAACAAGTTATCTGAACCTCAGCTCAGTTTTCTTATTTCTAAAACAGAGCAACACCATTCTATCTCATTTAATTAAAAATAACTGAAATATAGTGATACAAAGCGTCTAACACTTAAAAATGAATGTGAGTTCTCTTCCATCTTTTGTAACTAATAAAACTTTTTTCTCCATTAAACTTGTGGAAGACACTGCAGATGCCCATCCAATAGCTAACTATTCTCACCGTCTTTCTTGGCCATATGAATACAAATTTTGTTAACTTTGCAGGCAGCCATACGCTCAGGCAAGGGTCTTCTCTCTAAACTCAGAAGATGAGTCTGATTAGTCTAGTACAGTCAGTCACCAGGGAACAACCTGGAGAGCTTGTTGGAACACAGATTACGGGAACCCATTCCCGGTTTCTGAATTAGTAGCTCTGGAGTAGGCTCTAAAAGTTTATTTCTAATAAGTTCCCTAGTAATGTTGATGCTTCTGGTCTGGGGATCATTCTTTGAAAACCATATGTCTAGGCCAATCATGGTGGAAGCCAAAAGACAGCGGCATAATACATCAAAAATGCTGGGAGAAAATACTGCTGCCAACCTAAAAGTATGTATCTAATAAAATTGTTTTCCAAGGAAAAGGATAAAATAAAGATACTTTCAGAGGAACATAAATGGAATTTAGCATCAGACCCTTATCATTAGGTGCAATTCAAACAGAACCCCAACAAATTGTTTGTGTGAAACTGAAAAACTGACTCTAACACTTCTCTAAGACAGCAAAGGGCCAAAAATAGCCAAAAAGGAGATGGTACTTGTTCAACCACACATCAAGATTTAATATAAACCTAGAGTAATTATAATCACCCAAATCTCTCCTTCTTCCGTAGTAATGGAAAACCAACATTTTATTCTGGATTGATATATGTCTAGCTAAAAGACTGTATTTCCCAGCTTCCCTTGCAGCTAACGATGGTCAGTGAAATGTAAGCAGAAGTTGTTCAGTGGAATACCCAAGAAGGCTGCACACAGAATTGCTGCATTTTTATTTCCTTCCTCTTCCTGTTTTCTGCTTAAGAACACAGATATCATAACTGTGACTCTCATAAATATTTTGTACCTTGATATGATCTTCAAGATGAAGGCCATGTACTAAGGGTGAAAGAGCAAAAAAACTGAAGGAGCCAAGATCCTATATGACACTGTGAAGCCATCACACCTGGGCTGCCCCCTTCTGCTCTTCTCTCAAAAAATAATATTGTGTCTCATTTAAAGTACTGCTGTTTATAGAAACCTGTCCAGACACCTACGGCCTGAGCAGCTCAGCTGTTTCTGCTTGATAGCAAGGCTCTGCCTGGCCGGAAATAAAGCACGGCCAGTGAAATGGCATTTCCACAAAACCTACTACCTTCCATTCAAAGGCCTGTGGCCCCTTATGCTTTGTCCAGGGGGATAACAGCCCAAGCACACACATGTAGACATCGCTGTCTGGACAGATGAACAGGCTCCAGGCCCTCCTCGGTCACACCTGGGATGAATGGTCAGTGTGGCAGTAGCAGCTGCAATCGCAGTGCCCCACCCAGCCTCCCTCACTAGCCCAGGGGCCAGGGAAAGACCCCAGGGAAAGGCCTCCACCCTTCTCCTCACAGAGGTGAGCAGCATGCTGAGAAAAGGAAAGCCTGTCTCGGGTGTGTGAGTGAGGGGCACTGTGTTCCATGGGTTATCCCAGCGCCATTTCCTCCTGGGCCTGCTATGAAAGGGCCCACCTCCATCCCCAACTGGATTTGGTTTTGGGCAGGTGACTCAGTGGGCAGGAGACTCTGTGCCCTCATGCTCTGACTTGGAGCCCCCCTTTCTGTTCTACTCTCAAAAAATAATACTGTATATCATTTAAAGTACTGTTGTTTATGTTCTCTGTTACTAAGAGCCGAAGACAATTGCTAAATGATAAAAAGATGCTGTGGTGCCAGTATAGGAATAGACAAATAGAATATGGAACGTAACACAGAACACAGAAATAGATCCACTTGTATATGAAAATGAGACTGCATGATGGGGCTGGCAGTAAAAAGTGGACTTTTAATTCCGTGGTCTGGACAACTGGTTCTCTACACAGAAAGAAATTAAAATGAAACCTTACTTCACACTATACCCAAAAATAAATCCCAGTGAGATTTACAACTTGTACTGAAAAAGCAGACTATAAAACTTCTAAAAGAAAATATAGAAGAACATCTTTATGATGTTAGGGATAAAAACAACAAATTATTTTGGTATACTTTTGATAATAATTTGGTACAAACTATAAATAAAAAGATAATTTAATCATATAAATTTTAAATGATCTAATCATCAAAAGACAGTACGAAGAAATAAAAAGATAATTCACACACTGGGAGAAAAATCAACATATATGGGCAACAAAAAACTGATATCAATTTAAAAAACAACAGAAACCCATTAAGAAAAATGAGCAAAAAAAAATGATCATTTACTTCACGGAAGAAATACAAATAGTTAATAAATATTTTTAAAGATGCTCAAAAAATAAAGTGAATGCATA
Source organism: Mesoplodon mirus (assembly GCF_964341445.2). NCBI lineage: Eukaryota > Metazoa > Chordata > Mammalia > Artiodactyla > Ziphiidae > Mesoplodon > Mesoplodon mirus. The sequence continues at coordinate 85,723,010 of NC_138984.1, forward strand.
ATAACAAATACCTTGTTACACTCATTAAATTGAACCCCCAAATTAAATATGATTATAATGAACTTTGGCAAGGATAATAAGCAATAAGATTATTTCTTGCTCATTGTTGGTGGAATGGAAACTGATCCAACAACCTTGGGGAAAATTTGCTATTATAAAGTAGAGTTTAAGATATGCATGCCCTATACTCTGGCCATGTCTCTCCTAAGCATATACCATAGAGAAATTCTTCCACATGTGCCACAGAGATATGTACAAGAACATTCTTAGCAGAACTGTTCATACTAGCAAAAAGTAGAAATAAAATGTCCACCAAGAGCAGAAAAGATAAATTATAATATATTCATATAATGCCTTACTATATAGCAGTGAAATGAACAAACTATTACATGACAATCCCACATATAATGTTTAGTGAAAACAAGCAGGGCAAAATGGTACAAACAGTGTAATTTTGTAATTTATATAAAGTTCAAAAATAAAGTGAAATAATATGTTGTTAAGAATGTATAAGATATATGTAATAAACTATAAAGAAACATAAAGGCATAATAAATAAATAAATACAAAATTTAGAATAGTGGTTAATGGTAAAGGGATGTGACAGAGTGAATGGGATGGGACCAGGAAAGGCACACTGGATGTTTCAAAGGTATCAGTAACTATATGATCACGGATGATGGTTTCATTGAGTTTCTATACCAATGGCTCTCAGTGTTGGCTAAATTAGCCATTAAAACTACCAATGCCCAAGCCCTATGTCATATCAATTTAATCAGAAACCCTCAGGGTAGAGTTTAAGCATCAGTACTTTTTATAAAGTGCCTTCCGCACTTTCCATCCAGTGATTCTAATGAGCAGCTAGGGGTGAGAACCACTGCTTTACCCCTTACTCAACTATTAGGCATACTTTCTGATGTGTCTTTTTATAAAGTTTCCATTAAAAATCTCACAAAATTGCAGTAGTTACTTCCTCTAGTATAGTGTCAAATGGCAGTCAGTTTTATAAGAAAATCAATTAACTTTAAAACTACCATGGGGGCTTCCCTGGTGGCACAGTGATTGAGAGTCTGCCTACTAATGCAGGGGACAAGGGTTCATGCCCCGGTCCGGGAAGATCCCACATGCCGCGGAGCGGCTAGGCCTGTGAGCCATGGCCACTGAGCCTATGCGTCCGGAGCCTGTGCTCCCCAACGGGAGAGGCCACAACAGTGAGAGGCCCGTGTACCGCCAAAAAAAAAACAAAAACAAAAAAAACCCAAACTACCATGAAATGGATATCTGTCTTAGGATAGTTGATCAAGTAAAAATAAATTTTATAAACTTCTATTTCTCCAACTGTTTCTCAATTCACATTTAAGAGCTAATAAAATAGTTTTTATTGTTTACTAGTTGATACTTTCAATTATGTACTTACACTAAAAGAAAAGGCTTATTTTTTTTCCAGTAATAGAGTTTTTTTTTACAATATAAGTATTTTCTCACCAGTTTTACTACTGCCAAATAATTTACTCAAATTTCTCCCCCTCCATGACTTCTTACTTACCCTGAGCAAGTCATCTATACGACCTTCCTTTTTTTCCAGGTCCTGGTTTTTATTACTTTCTAATGCTGCTAACTTCAGCATTGTAAGGTCAGTCTAAACGAAAGAAAGCTATTTTATTACTCCATTATATATATATCACTGCATGCAGACATAAAATTAGATTTTATTCTGATTCTAAAGAGCAAAGAAAGTATTGGAGTTTGTGTGTGTATGTAAAGAGTATCACAGAAAGTCTTACTGCAGTTTTAAGTTTTAATATCTTCAGAAGCATAAGTGCTATAAACTTAAAAGGAAAAAATTTAAAGGTTAATTATTTAAATTTTTAGAATATTGATATGTTCTTCATTAAAATTCAATATAACCACTGCTCTGAGCTATCAACTCTAGCTGACTTTTGAACATGGCAAAAACTTTCACAAGCTGTTTGCTGACTAAAAGCAATGTACTTATAAATCCTGACCTAAAGATCATCCAAAGAAAGAAGTTTTGATGCACGCACAACAGTTTGGACATGACCAGAAAGAAGAAGTATAATGGCAATAAACTGCACAACTAAGGTGGCAAGCAAGATCTACTTTTTCAATCCTTAATCTCAGTCATCCAAAAACTGTCACATGTGTGAAATTAAAATGAAAACCTTAGTACTCAAAATTCATAAAACTAAATAACTGTAAAAGATATCTGATTAATTTTCAAATGATTTTTAAGTGTGTAGCATATATGAATATACAAAAATACAGACACATGGAACAAACTGCTTTAATGTCCACTTATAACAAATATAACACTTTCATGAAGATATCGATTATATGTTCTTGGATGTTAAGTTCAAAAAGAATCAGTAAACAGAATTGACATGTTATGGTTGTTCTGTTTATTTAATTTGCTTAAAATATATATTTAACCAGTGTTTAACAAGGGACAAGCTGATAGTAAATTGGGTGTTTCAATTTCTCACCCCCTACAAACTGTTTATTTTTGTTTGTTTAGTAATTAGCTTTCTTGGTACAGAATTTTACTTTATGACCATGTCTAAAACAAAGAGAAGACATCTTAATTGTGTGTACAAAGTTGGTCACCAGCTTCTCAGAAGTCATACAAAGAAATTTTAATTACCATTTACCTGAGTAATTTTAAAGGATAACTGCTTTGGTTGTACAATAGGATGGTCCCCAAAAACTAATGCAGTAGGAGAAGGGCTATTCGGTCGAACCTTAAAAAAAATATTGAAAATTTTACATTAGCAAGAAAAGAAATAGGCTTTTGCTTAGCAACAACTAAACATTTCTTAAGTTTTTATCAGGATAATAATTCAAAACATAATTGGGGACTTCCCTGGTGGCACAGTGGTTAAGAATCTGCCTGCCAATGCAGGGGACACGGGTTCGAGCCCTGGTCCGGGAAGATCCCACATGCTGCAGAGCAACTAAGCCTGTGCGCCACAACTACTGAGCCTGCAAGCCACAACTACTGAGCCCACGTGCCACAGCTACTGAAGCCCGCGCACCTAGAGCTTGTGCTCCGCAACAAGAGAAGCCACCACAATGAGAAGCCTGCGCACTACAACAAAGAGTAGCCCCTGCTCACCGCAACTAGAGAAAGCCCACGCACAGCAACGAAGACCTAACGCAGCCAAAAATAAATAAATAAATAAATTTTTTAAAAAGTAAAAAGAATTAAAAAAAAACATAATTGAACTTAAAAAATTTTTAATCACCATTTATTCAATAAGCATTCATTAAGTACCTCCCTCTTATAAAGCCCAATAAAAGAGACAACCAGCCATATATGTCCTGCCCTCAAGGAACTTAACAATCTGGTGCCATAAAAGCAAATTTAATGCTTTCAATCTGTTAACTAAAACAAGGCCAAATACATTATTTTAAAACAAAAATATTAAACAGATTATAATGGTTCAAAAAGTAAAACTGTGAAGACCTTAATACAGAACTCTTTTAGTAGTAGGTACAATAATGCATGCCCATATGTAGTGTAATATCAATTTACTGATAAGTTTCATGGTTTATCTAGTCACTAGTTTTAAAATACATTCACTGAAAGCAAAAGATTACATCATGTACCAATGCTATCACTACAATTCAAAGTTATTGTTGAATCTTATGCTTTACTTAGTATATGGCAATATGATGTGCCCCAAGGTACAAAATGAATAAGACATTAAGAAGTATATGTCTACAGACAGAACTAGAAAGGGACACTGGAAGTAAAAACAGAGTACCTGAATAAATAAGAGATACTCTGATTTTTAAAAAATTTTAATTCATCTTTAAATTACTGAAAGCCAACATTGTTTTTCTGGTTAGACAATGAACTTTCACATAATGAAAGTAAAAAAAGTAGAATAAAATCCAATATGTAGAAAAATGCATATAAAAGAACTAGGTCTTGGGCCTCCCTGGTGGCGCAGTGGTTGAGAGTCCGCCTGCCGATGCAGGGGATACGGGTTCGTGCCCCGGTCTGGGAGGATCCCATATGCCGCGGAGCGGCTGGGCCCGTGAGCCATGGCCGCTGGGCCTGCGCATCAGGAGCCTGTGCTCCGCAACGGGAGAGGCCACAACAGTGAGAGGCCCGCATACCGCAAAAAAAAAAAAAAAAAAAAAAAAAAAAAAAAAAAAAAAAAAAAAAAAAAAAAAGAACTAGGTCTTAAAAATGTCAGAAACAAACCAAAAAGTTATAAGACAATTTTCAGGTCCAAGATCCTTCTCCTATGCCAAACTACATTATCCGAGGCTGATGGCTGCCTACTCTTTATTTCAGGATTCCCAGAAAGGAATTAATTATGCTACCATTTTAGTGGTTAAGAAATTTAATTGTTAAGATCCCTGACCAGGGATCGAACCTGGGCCCCGGCAGTGAAAGTGCCAAGTCCCAACCACTGGACAGCCAGGGAATTCCTGGTCCCATCATTCTTTTATAGAAACATTACTTCTTTGGGGAACAAATTCCCCCAAATCGAAGAACATGTCTTATAATTAATTCAGGAAATCTTTAACTTACGAATCTTACTTTCAGAAATAAAGTTCTAATAGCATCAGATCATTAAAAAGAATTCAACTCACCTCACAGAATGGTTTTTTAAAAGATAAATGCTAATATATGTAAAAGGTCTCAATAAGGACAAATTACAAAAGGTATTCATTCAGTACACATAAACTCTGAGACACAAAGACGACATACATAACAACTTACAGATGAGGAAGGAGTGGAATGTGAATGTGAATTCTGAGGAGAACGGATTGCAGGAGGTATGCCTCTTACTGGACTTGAGCCATTTCCACCTTGGTACTGAGGGAAAAAGGAAATATCACTATTTATTAACACATGTTTAGACAAATATTATTTTAGATATGGCACTATGAATTAATTTAAATATATCTTATTATTATTTTTGTGGCAGACTCAAAGACAAATTCTCCCAAAGCAAAGAACAAGTCTTATTTTTCCTTCAAATTTTAGCACAGTTTCCTAATCCCAAGAAACTTTAACATGTTTACATGTAGATGTTAGTGAACATAATCAACTATCTTAAAACAGAGCTGTCAGTCCCAAGATCTATTAAGTATCCAAATGTTCATAGCACTATAAAAGAACTATACAAACTAAGTCCCTTCTTTTTAACAGCACGAAGTCTAATAAAAATCAATCCTTTCTTATATGCATAACATGCATTATAGTGCATGATTTAACTGCATATGAAGAGAAGCCAACCTAATCTGTTCCATAGCTTTCTCAAGTCTCATGCTTCTGAACCAAGAATGGAAGGAGAAAACAATTTGCTGCTAATGGCTTCATCTCAGGGTATAGGTATGAACAGCAGAGATGGAGACTTCCTAGTGTGTTCATTAAACAGCTTCCTGCAACCTAGGAGCTTTGTCTAAATTTCTTACCTATAGTGCCTAGCGTAACACTCAGCACACAGTAGGCATCCAAGATGCTTGAGATTTGTTTATTTGATCCTACCTTTGGCAAAGATTTTTAATGATATTAACACTAAGGGACTGACATCAACTAAAGAGCATTAGGTGTATCTTACAGTCTGCAACAGTTTTAGCTTAGACACTGTAAACTCAAGAAAGAGAAACAATGGAGGATAAAAAACATATATATTTTTTAAACACAGCCCTTCTCCTAATCACCAAATTCTGCTCTCTCTCAAGGAAATATAAATATTTTTCAACTGAGTAGATCATGTTTGTTTTAATAATCACAATAATATTTCATAATGAAAACTGGCAGGCAGGAGTGTTTCTGTGTAGAAGAAAGGAAACATTCCAGACTAAGTAAGAATTTAAATTTACCACTGTTTATTATTTTCAGGGACTCTTAGATTCACATCTCTATCATTATTTAATCTCCATCCACAGGGCTCAACTGTTGCTGTGGTACTGACAGCAGAAAGAATTCTAGAGGCTGGGAGACTTAAAGCTACTCTTTGCTCTTCCATTTAGAATCTGCCTTTACGTAAGCTACTTTATATCTCTGGCTCTCAGTTTCCTCATCTGTAAAATAGGAATACTAATAACACCTGCTTTGACTATCTCCTGGATATAAGCAAATACAGGAGAAAGCACTTTGAAAATTATGATGTGCCATACCAAAGTAAAAGTAAAGTTTAATATTCCTAGGAAGTCAGGACATCACATAGTACTGAAGTTCTGCTCTAATTAAGTAGATAATCAAAAGTTGACTTTGTGCTTCAAACAAATCATTTCAGCCCACAGCAAAATCATATTAAGAACCGAAGATATTTCTCAATGAACTTACTTCAAAATAGTCGCTAATTTTGTGGCCACGTCCCCCAATACTTTTTCCTAAAATACAGAAGTAAAAAATTTTATAGATTTAAAGTCAGTCATGACTATCTACCACATACTATATCAGAAAGAGAATGTGCCAAACTTAATTTCCCTAATACACACAAAAATAATCTATTTAATAAAAAGAATATATTTTAGTTGGGTAGTGATGGGCATCAAAAGAATATTAAGAACCCTCAGAGGGTCAGATGCCGACTTCAGAATTCCAAAAATCAAACGATATTTCAATAGATACATGTCAATTTTTTAAAGTCCTGATTATGGGAGAATCAAATAAATAAATCATATTAAAAGATCTCTGCTTTTAAAACTATGCTATTCAGATTGCTTAATGGCTAATAATTTCATAAAAACATGTCAATTAATTTAAAAAAAGACAAGTGGCAGCTGTATAATTGACAAACCAATTCATACCTGCAAATAATGATAAAAAAGCTTGGTCAACACAAACCATAACAAACTGACAATAACACGCTTTAATATGAATGCTATTTTGTAAAATGTCTTGGTTTTCTAAAAAGTATTTCCAAATTAATAGGATTTTTAAAAAAATAAACTAGATTTTAAATATTGTCCTTATATGACCATATTGATAGTGATCCAAATTATTACAGATCACAGTTCTTTAATTAAAAGTTTTGCTCTAAAATGGACTTTTCAAAAAAAAAACGACAAATAACAAAGAAACAAAATGGACTTTTCATTAGTTTTATAAATCTTTAAGTAAGAAGTTGCTAAGAATTATGGCGTTTTGCATGGGAGGCATCCATCCTTCACTGGAATTATACTGAATAATTTCTTCAAGCTACAAAAGAAAAACTAATGATAGTATGGAGTCAAAAGCTTTGGATAATATAAACATATACATTTATCAATTCAATACTGACTTATATACATTCATTCACTTATTTTATTCAACAAATATTTCTTGAGTGGTTACTATGTGCCAGGCATTACTGAGATAAACAAACAATACATTTAAAAGTTCAACAACCTCAAATTCCTTCTTGGAACAAGGTAGGGGGAAATTTTTTTAAAACTAATAAGTAATCAGGACTATAAATACTACCTAGAAATTTTGAACACTAGTTTTGTACAGATTTATTCAGAGGTCAGGGAGCACTATAAAAGTTTTATACCAAAGAACTTCCCTGATGCCTGTAACAACTTTCCTGCAGATTCTGAAGAGGTGCTATTTTTTAATGAAGACAGAGACATTTTTTGGTTGCCTACCCAGAAACTATTTCCCCAATTTTTTTTCCCTAATTGAATCCAAGTTTTATTCTGTTACCATTCCCTCCCCTACATAGTACATGTAACTTCAGGGGAGGCTGACTACCATCTGGCCTCCGTTCCTAGTTCCTCTTCCTTACTTTGGATTAGAAATGCAATTTTGTTCAGGTATCATGCCTTCTCCACACAACCTGTACTTCGAAATGGAACTTTACCCCACTTTCATTTTCAGAGATGGGCCTGATTTTTTTAAAATATTTATTTATTTATTTATTTATTTGGTTGCGCTGGGTCTTAGTCACAGCAGGCGGACTCCTTAGTTGTGGCATGCAAACTTTTGCTGTGGCATGCACGTGGGACTTAGTTCCTTGACCAGGGATCGAACCCGGGCCCCCTGCATTGGGAGCATGGAGTCTTAACCACTGCACCCCCAGGGAAGTCCCGAGATGGGCCTGATTTTAAGGGCAATAATACCTCTCTTGGACATAACTGGTTTTGGAATGGACACATGACCCTATTCTGGCCAAGAAGATAACAGGAGAGGTTTGCTATGGACTTAAAGAAGCCTACATCAAAGAAACAGGGAAAAAAGAAAAACACACAGAAAACCAGCCTCTCTCTAAAGCAAATACAAGTGTGGAAGATGAAATGAGGAAGTGCAATTAAAACTGGCCACAGTCCTAAAACCATAAGAGAAAAGCAGACAATTCTGTGGATGGCAGACCACAAAGAAAAAGATATGGCTTCTTAAAGACACAGGTTGGATCAACCAACCCAGAAGTCCCAGGCTATTTTGGGACCTGCTTTTAAAAGTGAGTTTTAAAATCTGAAGTTAAATCTATCATAACTAATATAACTAAATAAATCCAAGCCCACTAACCACAACCTGGGGAAACTACACTAAGATCAAAAAGGACCTCAGGGCAGACTGAAATACAAAGTACCACAAACTTAGAGAAAGGTGCTAGAGTGACTCAACTCCTTCCTTCCACAAAGAGAGCTGCTGCAAATATATTTCTTGATGCCAGTGCCACATGTAAACACTAGTAAGCCATGGGTTCATGGCTCTAGATTTTGTGGCTCCAAAACATGTAATATATGTATAACATCATCGTTACATATGATTTAAGAGCCCAATTTATTGTATTTACTTTTGAGAAGTCAAATTAAATGACAATACTATCTTGTCCATTATAAGAAGTTGTGTAGTCTAATGAAAGTAATTTTCTTATAGTTCATAATACAAAATGTAAGTATGAAAGAAAGGATGAAGAACAGGTATGGAAAGAAAAAGATGGTGCTTTAATGAAGTACTTCAATCATTTTTATATAGTCTTTTTTTTTTAAATAAAAGGGATGAGTAAGTTTGGGTACTTGTCTCAAAGTAAGATGTAAAGTTCTTATTCAAAAATGAGAAGCCATTTCAATACCATAATTCCTATAAAGAGAGAAAACAGAAAGGTGATAAAGGCAATGCTTGTCAGGTTTGGACATGACACTTTTCTTTCTAATTCTCAAATTAAAAAAATAAGGGAAATGTCAAAAACTTAAAAACAGTAACCATAAACAAACTACCTGTGGTACAAAAAGATTCCAATTTCATATAATTATTATTTCTTACACAAAGTACATTCCTAAACTATTAATGCAGAAATTACATGGTATCTATAGAAATCACAAAAACACACTACTTTAAAAAAATTATTAATTGATTAAAAACCAGAATAATTAATTGTAAATGCCTCTTCGGCTCTGAAGGAAGATTTTGCTTCACTTACCCTGACTACTTTCATTCTGATTTTCTGCTTTTCTCTTTCTTCCTCTGGATGATTCCGATTGTTTCTTCTCTGGTGTCTACAGAAAGCAAGTTAACAGAACTTTAAATTATAGTTTTAACAGACAAAATTTTACAATCACTATAAATGTCATTTTTATTTTCGAGGTAAAAAATTTTGCTCAACAGCGTTCATGCAATGTAAACATGTAATTACTGACATACAATTTATTTAAAAGATAAAATTTCCTATTGTGTACATTTTTAAAATTTGAAGTGTAGGAGACCTGGTACACATTACCTGAAATTTACATTTACAGAATTTGACTTGAGGTGGATCAGAAATCTGAGAGTAATCAGCCTTTAAAAGATGCCCTTCAAATTCTTAACTGGATAGGGCAAAAAAAAAAAAAAAACCCCACAAAATAACAACAAAACACCGTATGTTTTTCCCATTAGTTTTCTACTATTCATATATATTCTATAGAAGTAAAATAAACCTGGGCTAGAAAAAAAGAGCAGAACACAACCTTAATATATACAATCCCTACTAAAAAGAACCATTCACCTAAATGCCTAAAAATTATTATCCAACAACAATCAAAGCAAATTCATAGATTATATCCTAAATCAGGTGTCTGCAAACTATAGCCAGATGGCCAAATCTGGCTGGCCACCTGTTTTTGCAGGGCCCATAATCTAAGCATAAATTTTATATTTTTAAATGTTTGAAAAATATAAAAACCAAACAAGAATATTTCGTGATATGAAAATTATAAGAAATTCAAATTTCAGTGTCCATAAATTTGGTTCTATTGGAACACAGTCACACTCATTCATTTATGTACTGTCTGTAGTTCCTTTCACATTACAGCAGCAGAGTTGAGTAGCTGTAACAGAAACTGCATGACCCATAAAGCCTAAATACCTGGCCCTTTACAACAAAAAGTTTGCAGAGCCCTGTCCTACATGATGGCTTGTTCTTAAATTACAGGTTTGCTCTTTTAACTGATAGGAAGTGTTTCCATCAGGCTAAAACAACAAGTAATTTTTGTGCAGTCTGACAGAATGCTGTGCTTAGTGAAAATTAAAACCAAATGTGCACAAGGCAATGGCACAGGGCCCTCAAATTCTAGAAGCTTGGCAAGTATGTCTAGTGCCAGAACAAAGGATATCTGAATGAATGAAACATCAAGGCAACTTAAAATAAATCTCTAAAGGCAACGTAGTCCTCCAACAAGGAAGGGACTTAATCCGTATTTTGATGTCTCTTGTAAGTAGTTCTGTGATTAAATAGTATGAATGACAATATACAACCTAACTCATACTGAGCATCTGTGGTTCCCCAAAGTATTATCTGGGGCATTTTAAGTTCTTTCACTGACATTCTGCCAACAAGATAACAGATTCAGAGAGGTTTAAGTGAATGTTACTAATCTCTGAATTCTTTAAAGACAGAAGTTATACTTTCTCCCCACCTCCTCCTCCCACCTCCATACCTAGCATGATAAATAACAAATATTAAATAACTTACTCAAGGTAACCAGGATTCAAATCAAATTCAATTCTGTATATTTCCAAGGCCTAAATGCTTTTTTCCCCTTCTATGTGTCATGATTATATATCCTACATCAAGAAGTAACTGAATGAATCAACCATACAAAAATACTTCAAATTTTCATTAAGTTCATAAATAAAATTCATTATGTCCAATAAACTGCCTATATGTTTTCACATCGTAAACCAGAGATCTTAAAGAAATCCACTCTAACTAGCAATCTACTCAGGAGACAGACTGACATATCAGCAATTTAAGGTAAACAGTTCATTAGTTTAGTTTCATACTCAAAATTACCAAACTCAGACTTAAGTGGTAACCAATCTGTTATTCTCCTTGGAATAAAAGTATCACCAAATTAAAAATTCTAAGTTAACAGTCTTATAAAGAATCCTATAATCTATCTTAAAACAAAGGAGGGGACTTCCCTGGTGGTGCACTGGTTAGGAATCCACCTGCCAACGCAGGCGACACGGGTTCGGTCCCTGGTCCGTGAAGACCCCACATGCTGTGGAGCAACTAAGCCCGTGCACAACTACTGAGCCTGTGCTCTAGAGCCCGCATGCCACCAACTACCGAGGCTGCGCACCTAGAGCCTGTGCTCCACAACAAGAGACCACTGAAATGAGAAGCCCGGGCACCGCAATGAGGAGTAGCCCCCACTTGCTGCAACTAGAGAAAGACCATGAGCAGCAACAAAGACCCAACGCAACCAAAAATAAATAACATTTAAAAAAAAATTTTTTTTAAATAAAACAAAGGAGAACTCCCAAATAATAATTTATTCATATCTTCCCCAAATTAATCTATATAAAAAATATAATTTAAGGTCAAGGAAATATGGTTTTTCAGAACAGTTTTAATGGTATACTAATTTTTAAGCATGGCACAATCCTTTTGGATTTCCATCTTAAATCCTGACTAGCTTCTTTGAATAAGCAAAACAAAAAACCAAACAGAATAATAAAATTCTGAAAGCTATATTGGAAACAACATTTTCTATCTAGAAAACTAAAGAATATATAATGTTGTAAATGGTTCCATACCATTTTCTAAAGTATATTCCAAGGAACACTGGATCAGGGATAGATTGAGAGGCTACATTTTAAAACGGAAGGTATAGTAGGGTGGTTCAACTGGGGGTGAATAAAGTTAGATTTATTTAGCACAAAGCTTCTAAGAACCATTAGAATACTAGCATTCACTGGCTATCTCCAAAAGGGGGATGGGATGCAAAGATACAGTATATGTGGCAATTCTCAAACTTATTTGGGATAACGTTCATTAAATACTTTACTGGATATAGACTTCAAGATATTTAAGGTCTTTTTTATTTTCATTTTTTTAAGACACATACGGTAACTTAGTAAAAACTTTTTCTCCAAGGCAAAATTTCCCTAAATTTAAAATTTTCTGGAATGGGGAAGTGAGACAGTCTTTTGGGGGAAATGTCATTTTGTTTAGAACAAACTAACAAACCCCCCAAATGCATAATGATTATAGTGAAGAAAAAAAGGCAACAGGCTTCCCTCTTTTAAACCAGACAAGAATCTGAGGAAGGAAGATGAAGAGAAAAAGGAAGATGAAGGAAAAAAAAGGATGACAGGACTAAAATTAATTTTAAGACTGTAATCTAATACTAATGCAAGTAAGAAGTTGGAAATACCTAATAAAAAACTGAAAAGTTGAACAAAGCAAAAGATGAGAAAGGGAAACCTAGATATACCTGATTTGCCTATAAAGTAAATGTACACACCATTTTGCCTTCCCATGAACTTTAATCTTTTTACACCCACATCCTAGTATGACTACCTCGTGCTGACCTTTGACTTCATTCTCATCTCATAGATTATTTTAGGGCTGTTCTGTCAGCCTCAATGGACCATAATTTCCTCAGAAGAAAGTACCATGAGTCTCTGAAAAAACACAGACTAAGAATCAGCCTCAATGGACCATAATTTCCTCAGAAGAAAGTACCATGAGTCTCTGAAAAAACACAGACTAAGAATCCAACTCTGGGCCCACTGTTTACTATAACTTTCAGTATGTTACTTAATTCCAAGACTCAATTTTCTCATCAATTTTAAAGGTGATAATATGGTCTAAAAGGATTGTGGGGATTAAATGAGAAACATACCAGAAACATAAGTAGTATAGCATCTAGAACAGTGTATAGTCTATATCAGTAAGCTATTCTTATCTGAATGGCTATCCTTCTATTACTCCAAATAATCTGTGCACTTTTATGTTTCAAAACTTCAATCACGTGTCACTTGTTAAATAATTAGCAGCTTCTGCCCTAATAGTTTACAAATAACTTGTAGGGTTTGCAAAATAAGCAATATTTCAACTCTGATCTCAACAATAAACCACAGAACTTATAGGCTAGGCCCCAAGTATTACATCACTAACCCTAAGACAAATGTACTTTAAACAGTTTTTTTGGTTTTGAATTTAAATAATCTGAGCAACACCTATATTAAACAAAACAAAAACTCTCAATGAAGCCTAATGCTGCCAATTCTCCTAAGACATCCTTTGTGTATGGACTTATTTGGGGATTTAAAAGCTTGAGGATTTAGGGTAGGCAGAAACTCATCAAATATTTAACCTCTAAAATGGCTCATCACTGAGAAGAAAAAGTTCAGAATACTATCTGCGACTTTCAAATTGTACTCCAGAGACACCTTAGGGGAGAGAAGGTTGTGTCTCCAAAGTTACTAAAGGGAAGGAAGGAGCAGGTGGCTGAGCTAAGGCTCTAGCCACCAGAGACACATCTTATCCCACCTCTACCCTATCCCTGGGAACACAGCATGTCTTATTTTAATATTGAGATTCTATATCAGATTTCTTCAAAGAAAGAGCTCGATGGCTTCAAAAATGTTTGAAAAACCACTGATCCTGACCAATCGATTTCCTAGAAAATCTAAGGGACATCAACCAGGCCACTATTGTATTTCTGTAAAGTGTAAAACTTGGACATATTGAGCATTTTATATACAACATTTTCAAGCTTGTTACTGCTCTCACTAATGCTGTCACTCTTTCCTCTGTTTTTTCTCAATTATTGCACTATAATTGACCACAATAGGGAAGGATTATTATGGAAGGCAAAATAATATGACTTGGCTTTAAAGTAAAGATGGAAAGACTACAGTATTATAAAAAGTTAAAGAATTCCGACATACAGTGGAACAGTGGTTAGGAGAAAATGACGGAAGAAGAAATTGGTATTCTTTAAATCAATTCAGCTTTATAAAAGCTAGTTTGTAATCATACCAAAACCTGAATGATTACTCTGATATTTAAATGTTCCAAGATATTAGTGTGAATTTATATAGCATTTTCCAGAGTTGGAAGGAAGTTCAAAAAACAAAGACAGGGCTTCCCTGGTGGCGCAGTGGTTAAGAGCCCGCCTGCGGATGCAGGGGACACGGGTTCGTGCCCCGGTCCAGGAAGATCCCACGTGCCGCGGAGCGGCTGGGCCCGTGAGCCACGGCCGCTGAGCCTGCGCGTCCAGAGCCTGTGCTCCGCAACAGGATAGGCCACAACAGTGAGAGGGCCGCGTACAGCAAAAAAAAAAAAAAAAAAAAAAAAAAAAAAAAGACAAATCTAAAGGACTCAAGAGGTGATAGTGATATACCTAATGTTCCAATTTCATTTGGAATTTAAGTCAGTGATTATTAAACAAGGTTTTCATATCTAATCATGTGGCCTGTTGCTTTATCTTACAATAAAAATAAATCTGCCTTTCATCAATGTAAATAAGACCAAATATAAGGAAATAAGAACCTTAATGCTGTCACAGAATGAGGGAGAGAAAGCAATATGGATTGTTCCATGAAAACAGATAACCACCTCTACAAGCCTCCAGCTAGAGATACTTTAAATTACTGGCATAAATGCATTATAGAAAATTGTAACAGTATGTGAAAAGATATTACAACATCAACACAAGAGGAGTGGATATTAAAATTTATTCTTCACCTCTACCTTAGGTAGAGTCCATCAGCCCCAACTGAACAGAACAAAAAGACAAGTGAGATAGCATCACCTGTAACAAAATTACTGCAGTTAAGAGACACCGATATATTTAATGTCTTTCTGTTCAAGGAGAAACTACTTTAAAGTAGAAAGAAAAGTTACACTAATATTAAATAATATCTGTAACAAAATATTCAATCTTCAAACTGGTCAGAATGAATTTTTTTCCGATTGACTCATTTAGCTAAAGACTGGTTTGAAAAATAATACTCATTGGCTATTTCAATGATTCATATAGTTACTCAGGTCTCAAATTCAAGGTCACTATACTTTGAACAAATGGCACATAAACCTTTTTGCCCGCAGCTGGTAATAACCATGTTTTGTTCACATTTCTAGGCAAAACTTAAAATGTGGGAGAAATCTTTGTTATTTTAATGGCACATAACAAAACAGCACTGAACTAAAAAGGGAAATCTGGAGTCTTATAAAAATAATCAATGTAAAATAGATGTTCTAGTCAAGAGTATCAAAGATACAAGACACTATTTCTTCCAACATTTTGCTATAAAGATTAGGTTAGAATAATGCACTATAAGAAAACTGAAATTCTGTAGTGAAAACTTCCTTGCTGCTTTGTATCCAATTTACATTTAGATAAAACGTATCATAAAATATGTATATCCTAATTCCAGGATGATTTTGAGCTGGCATGACCTGAAATTCAGTCTTTCTCTGCCCAAGAGTCAAACTTTAATACCAATTATTATCTGTAAATGTTTGCTTGAATCTTTGACACCTAAAAGATCTATTATTTTGCTGATTTCAATATAAAAAGCATAAAAAGTTCATGTACGCAACATTTTGGGATCCTGTCACCAAATAAAAGCATTTCTTTGCTGTTCAAAGTAAACCCAATCAACATATCAGCAATTTTGAGTGTAGCCTATTTTCTCCTGTATTGCCTTTATCATTTAATAATACGTAATATCAAAGATGGTAGAGAGCCAAAGAGACGAAATTAGGTAACCCTCAACTAAAATGCACGCTGCCTTACCGGTAGCTAAAAGTGTGCCAACTCACAACATTTTTAAAAGCCTGAAGGATTTTTACTCCCTCCACAAACATACAGCATCCATAACCACATCAATAACTAAAAGAAATATAATACTTAATCTTATTTTCAAATTTTAAAAACTACCTTACTCGCCATCTTCACAGTTGTACTTATTAGGTTCCTGTAACCTGGACCAATTTTAATTTACACTCACATATGCTTAAAGGAGCATACTAAATCTTCGATATTGATAAAGCGCAGTTTTGTTTGCCATTTTCTTATCGTTTACATAGCATAACTATTTCTTTGCATTTTCCCTTCTCTGGCTTCCCCTTTGACTTAAGGCTTTATCTGTTAAATAGTATAAACCATAAAATTAGAATAAAGCTGGACTTCCTCCTCTGTTCATATGATCCGACAAGCAGTTTTCAAATCATACAATTAGAATAAAACAGCTATAGAGAGCAAATGCTGTGGTGGGTGGGGGGAAGCAAATTGTCAAGACAACTTAGTCTGGAATTGTTGGCATTCTGAATAGAACCTGTAATAGTAAAATTGAGAATGTGATTACACAGCTTTTCTCCCACTGTGACACGCATGATGAAGTAACATAACCTGTATAGTATCCCTATAGACACTAGCTGAACATGAATCCCTAGATCCTTATACAATTATGTCTTTGGAATAGACACTTTTAAGTATACATGCTGTGCCAGAGAACATGCACATTTAAAAATTTAAAGATATTTCCAGGGCTTCCCTGGTGGCGCAGTGGTTGAGAGTCCGCCTGCCGATGCAGGGGACACGGGCTCGTGCCCCGGTCCGGGAAGATCCCACATGCCGCGGAGTGGCTGGGCCCGTGAGCCATGGCCGCTGAGCCTGCGCGTCCGGAGCCTGTGCTCCGCAACAGGAGAGGCCACAACGGTGAGAGGCCCGCGTACTGCTATCAAAGGTGATATTAAATCTTTACTCACACTAAAACTGTATGAGGGGCTTCCCTGGTGGCACAGTGGTTAAGAATCCGCCTGCCACTACAGGGGACACGGGTTGGAGCCCTGGTCCAGGAAGATCCCACATGCCACGGAGCAACTAAGCCCGTGCGCCACAACTACTGAGCCTGCGCTCTAGAGCCCGCGTGCTGCAACTACTGAAGCCCGTGCGCCTAGAGCCCATGCTCCGCAACAAGAGAAGCCACCGCAGTGAGAAGCCCGCACACCACAAGGAAGAGTAGCCCCTGCTAACCGCAACTAGAGAAAAGCCCGTGCACAGCAACAAAGACCCAACGCAGCCAAAAATAAAATAAATAAATAAATAAAAAACCACCATTCACTTTATAGCAGTATACCATATATACTCAATAAATATCTGTTAATCAATAAATATTATTTAAAACAAAAACTGTATGAGAATGCCCCAAAATCCTTTAAGATGTTTACCTGATGTGGTTTTTTTTTTAAAAGTGGGATTTCATTGTTACAGTTTTCTCTATAGCAATACTGCATTATAACCAGAAAAGGGGTTGATTTTATTTTTTAAAGGAAATTGTTCTATCATTTATCTATTAGCACTGATTCTCAATGTTGACTATACTTCATAATCACAAAATTGTTATTCAAAGCTCATGCTGGCATCCCCATTCCAAATTTAAACATCTCTGGAGGGAGACCAAAGGAATCCATATTTTTTAAAAGCTCCAAAAGTAATGCTGATATATCATCAGGATTAGCAATACAGCCAATCTAATATATAATAATATAGCATGTATTTCCTGCACATTCCACTTTAGAGAATCCCTAAAATTAGTTAAGTTATTCTATATATAACCTTCCATTAAGAACTGCAGACCAAAACTGTGACATATAACAGAAAATTCATTAGGATAGAAGAAGTCCAGTGCATTGTCATGGTTACTCAGTTATTTTAGAAAATGAGAATTAATCTTAAAGAAAATTAGTAAAATACTCACTATGTTCTGCTGATATAAAAATACACCTAATATTTTTAAAACTCTACTATAGTACAAGCATACCTCATTTTATTGAGCTTTGCTTTATTGTGCTTCATAGATACTGCATTCTTTTACAAATTGAAGGTCTGTGGCAACCCTGATCTAGCAAGTCTTTTGGCACCATTTTTCCAGTAGCATTTGTTTACTTCCTCTCTCTGTATCACATTTTAGTGATTCTTGCAATATTTCAAACTTCTTCGTTATTATATTTATTATGGTGATCTGTGATCCATGATCTTTGATGTTACTATTGTAATTGTGTTGCAGCACCACAAACTATGACCATATGACAGTGATCTTAATCAATAAATGTTGTGTGTGTTCTGACTGCTCCACTGACCAGCCATTCTCGCCCCCTCCTCGGGCCTCCCTATTCCCTGGATACCACAATATTGAAATTAGGCCAACTAAAACTCTACAATGGCCTCTAAGTGTTCAAGTGAAAGGAAGAGTTGCACATCTCTCACTTTTAATCAACAGCTAGAAATGATTAAGCCTAGTGAGGAAGGCATGCTGAAAGCTGAGACAGGCCGAAAGTTAGGCCTCCTGAGCCAAACAGCCAAGTTGTGAATACAAAGGAAAAGTTCTTGAAGGAAATTAAAAGTACTACTACAGTGAACATACAAATTATAAAAAAGTGAAACACCATTATTGGGGATGTGGAGAAAGTGTGAGTGGTCTGGATAGAAGATAAAACCAGCCACAACATCCCCTTAAGCCAAAGACTAATTCAGAGTAATTCTATGAAGGCTGAAGAGAGGTGAGGAAGCACAGAAGAAAAGTGTGAAGAAGCAGAGGTTGGTTCATGAGGTTTAAGGAAAGAAGCCATCTCCTTAACATGAACGTACAAGGTGAAGCAGCAAGTGCTGATGTAGAAGCTGCAATGAGTTATCCAGGAGATCTAGCTGAGATTAATTATTGAAGGTGGCTACACTAAACAACAGGTTTTCAATGTAAATAAAACAACCTTCTCTTGGAAGAAGATGGCACCTAGGACTTTCATAGCTAGAGAAGTCAATGCCTGGCTTCAGTGCTTCAAAGGATAGGTCAACTTACTTGTTAGGGGCTTACGCAGTTGGTGAGTTGAAGCTGAAGCCAATGTTCATCTACTATTCTGAAAATCCTAGGGCCCTTAAGAATTATCTTAAATCTACTCTGCCTGTGATCTATAAATGGACAACAAAACCTGGATGACACATCTGTTTACAACATAGTTTATTGAATATTTTAAGGCTACTGTTGAGTTACTGCTCAGAAAACAAAGATTCCTTTCAAAATATTACTGGTCATTGACAATGCACCTGGTCACCCAAGAGCTCTGATGGAGATGTACAAGATTAATGTTGTTTTCATGCCTGCTAACACAACATCCATTCTACAGCCCATAGGTCAAGGAGTAATTCTGACTTAAAAGTTTTATTATTTAAGAAATACATTTCGTAAGGCTATAGCTGCCATGGTAATTCCTTTGATATAATTCCTTTGATAGATCTGGGCAAAGTAAACTGAAAACCTGGAAAGGATTCACCATTTTAGATGCCATTAAGAACATCTGTGATCCATGGGAAGAGGTCAAAATATCAATATTAACAGGAATGCGGAAGAAGTCAATTCCAACCCTCATGGACAACTTTGAGGGGTTCAAGACTTTAGTGGAGGAAGTAACTGCAGGTGTGGTGGAAATAGCAAGAAAACTAAAATTAGAAATGGAGCCTGAAGATGTGACTGAATTGGGGCAATCTCATGATAAAACTTTAATGGATGAGTTGCTTCTTATGGATGAGCAAAGAAGGTGGTTTCTTGAGATGGAATCTACTCCTGGTGAAGATGCTGTGAAGACTGTCGAAATGACAACAAAGGATTTAGAATATTACATAAACTTAGTTTATAAAACAGCAGCAGGGACTGAGAGGACTGACTCCACTTTTGAAGGAAGTTCTACCATGGGGAAATGCTACCAAACAGCGTTGCTGCTACAGAGAAGTTGTTGATGAAAGGAAGAGTCAGTGTGCAAACATCACTGTTGTTTTATTTTTAAAACGGCCACAGCCTCCCTAACCTTCAGCAACCACCACCCTGATCAGTCAGCAGCCATCAACACTGAAGTAAGACCCTCCACCAGCAAAAAGAAAACAACTTGCTGAAGGCTCAGAAGATGGTTAGCATTTTTTTCAGCAATATAATATTTTTAAATTAAAGCAAGTACATTGTTTTTTCAGATATAATGCTACTGCACACTTACAGTATAGTGTAAACATAATGTTTATATGCACTGTGAAACCAAAAAATTCATGTGACTTGCTTTATTTCGATATTCGCTTTATAATGGTGGTATGGAACTAAACCTGCAATATCTCTAAGGTGCACCTGTATAAGATACTGAAACAAAATTGCTCAGTAATGTCAACTTGTGCTGAATGTACTTAAGTCTAAAAGCATATTTATCAGAAAAAAAATCTGTGAAGTGCTGCCAGTCCAGGCATATCTTGGATTGGCAAATTTTATAAATCATCTTAAATCTAAATATTCCCAAAAAAGAATACCACTTTTTTCAAAAGACTAACTAGGGTCATTTATCTAACTAATAAGTTAGATACCACATTAGTTATACAGAAAGAGTAGAGAACATCACTTTGAAATAAGACAGACACTTTAAAATTAGAACTTTGACTATTAACTTACTATCTGTGGGCAAATTAACCTCTCTGGGCTTCTGTTTTCATACGCAGAGATGTGAAACTTATAGAGCTGTAATCTAGCTCCACAGGTAACAACTTTATTTTCCTTCCTTCATTAATGGGGTGGTTCCCAACCAGAGGAGATCTGCCTCTACCCCCCGAGGATATACGGCAATATCTGGAGACATTTTTGGTCGCCACAACTTAGGGGTGGGGGGATGGGCTACAGATATCTAATGCATCATGTAGAGATGCTGCTAAGCATCCTACATTACATATGACAGCTCCCTCCCCACCCCGAGAACTATCTGGCCCCAGATGTCAATAATGTTAAAGATTGTGAAAGCTTGCTTTGATGAATACATAAGAATCACACGTAGCTGACAGAAAAACTGCCTTATATTATACTACAACTAAGTACATTATTAAATTTATTTATTCAACAAATATTTACTGAGCATCTACTACGGTTAAGTGCTATACCAGGGTCCACTTTAAAGTATATCTTCATTCTTAAAATGACATAGCATGTTCCTCTTCGAATCTTGTTTACAACAGTCAGCTTAGAACTTTCTTGCTCTAAAAACCACCCACCCACACTAAATGTACTTTTAAAAAGGGAAACATTTAACAGCTGTTTGTTTGCTTTCTAAATAAATGGCCTACAGAAAACAATATTTCAAGATTTATTTATCTATAAGAAATCAAAAATTATCTAGACAGAGTATTATCAGAGTTTCCAAGAAGGGAGCCTAAGTGCTTTTATTTTGAAAAGGTGATTCTGACACACATAGTCCTCCACCTTTATGGAAAGAGGGGCACAGAGTCAGCCAGTATCAGGCCATTTGATTTACAGTATTTTTCCTTCCAGGAGACTAAGGATGTATATATTCAACCAGGATAGACCTACTTCCTTTGCTGTGAACTCTGTCATATAACACATTTTAGAGTTAGACTCTCCATAACTCTAGCTGAATATACTTCCTGTAAGAGCTCGACCTTTAGGGACTTCCTCCGCCCTTCACTGCAGAGGGCTTGGGTTCGATCAACAACAACAAAAAAAAGAGTGTGTCCTTTAATGTTTAGTGGCAGAATTAAAGTTTTCTCTTTTTAAATAAAATGAAAATTTACAACGTAATTCCAGGTATTTCACAGGAACTATAGTTTCTAAGTTTGATTATTAGTCTTAACAGAGAGAGAAAAAAACAAACTTATTTCCTTACTGAGAAAATGTCTTTATTGCTGTTACAAAATCTTACTAACCTCACCTAATAATATAGTAAGAAGAAGTCAGTGAGAAAATACTGCCAAAATGAAGATAAGTAAAGGAGAAGACAGAGGAACCAATCAAACAGAACACCACAAAGGGCACTTATCAGGCTAAAACATTTCAGAAAATAATGTAGGTTACAGGACACAAAGAATATTTCTTAAAATTGATGAGGGCAGTAAACTAGGTATCTAACAATCTTTAGAAGCTGAACAGATTTAAACAGAATAAAGTCAAAAACAAGGTAATTCATTTAGGGGGAAATAGGCATAAAAATATTAACTTTCAGCGACACTTAACTATACATCACTAAATTCATTTTGCAAGTTTTCTTTCTTATTAGGTGCTCAGACTAAGACATTAAATAAAAGATTTGTCCAGGTTATAAGACATATATACATATACATATATTTTTTACATATATATAAATATATATATATATTTTACATATATATATAAAACTTAAATGAATTTAAAAAATCCATCTAAAATCTGAAATTTTAGGCTGGTATTATCTCTATTTTCAAATAAAATCATAACTTCCAATCAATCTAAGGTAACTAACTGTTCCTTGAGGAAACATTTCAGCTAAACACTATTTAGAAGGCAAAAAGGAAATATAAAAAAGTAGAGATGGGGATGTATATAAAAACAAGGTGAAAACTGGAAATGCTCATTTCTTAATCCAGCCAATTCACTAATATCAGAGACATCCCATTTAATCAATGATATATGTCTATATATAATTTTAAATATCAAAAAAGGAGATTTTTTAAAATTAAAAAACTATTGAAGAACTATATAAATAATATGACTTGTTCTAAAAATGAAAATAATGTCCCCCCCAAAGCTAGGTCTAAGGTTTTAGTTCTAATTCCCTAGTATTCTTAATTTCTACTTCCTCCAAAATATGAAAATAAGAACTCACACATAATGTGGCCTTTAAAAATTATTTTTTAAAAAGAACAAAACAAAGCATTAATGCTTCCAAGTGTCTTCAACTCCATAACTTCAATTCAAATAAGGAGGGGAAAAATCTGATTTAAATACCAAGACTACTTTTAGAAACTAAATTCAAATGAGAAAGTTAATTAGATCTTCTTTCATAAAATGGCCTTCATTAATCAACGTTACAGGTAAATTAAGACAATCAAGGCACTGTATCTATATTATATTCCTCTTTCATTACAATCATTACAATTCTGAAAGTGCATCTAAGTTTAAATGTCTAGATGCAACAACTGTCCCAGCTTCTGTATATCTATAAATTAAAATCCTTAATCTTAAATAGCTCAAAAATCCCCAAATGCACTTGGATCAAAAATAAACAGTAGGGACTTCTCTGGTGGCACAGTGGTTAAGAATCCGCCTGCCAATGCAGGGAACATGGGTTCAAGCCCTGGTCCGGGAAGATCCCACATGCTGCAGAGCAACTAAGCCCATGCGGCACAACTACTGAGCCTGTGCGCCACAACTACTGAGCCCATGCACCACAACTACTGAAGCCTGCACATCCTACAGCCCATGCTCCGCAACAAGAGAAGTCACCGCACTGAGTAGCCTGTGGACCGCGACAAAGAGTAGTCCCCGCTTGCTGCAACTGGAGAAAGCCCTCACGCAGCAACAAAGATCCAACGAAGCCAAAAATAAAATATAAATAAATAAATTTAAAAAATAAAAATAAACAGTAATTCAATGCCAGTGGACAGAGGGTTAAAGAATTGACAATTACCCAGAAGGAAGTGAGAAATAAACTTTAGTTCTAGAAAAAGATAGTATATATTTTAAATTGTTCAACTCTGATTCAGATTTATATAGAAGTAGTATAAAAGATAAATATTCAAAATTAAATTGAGACAAAAATAAAATAAATTGACGTGTGTCTGCTGTACAAACATCATTATGTAGTTATTGTACATACGTGTAACAATAGGCTTAAAAATATACTTCAATGAGATTTATATTCAGTCTTTTTAAAAATTTTTTATTTTTATTTATTTATTTATTTTTGGCTCTGTTGGGTTTTCATTGCTGTGTACGGGCTTTCAGTTGCGGTGAGCGGGGGCTACTCTTGGTTGCGGTGCGCGGGCTTCTCATGGCGGTGGCTTCTCTTGTTGCGGAGCACGGGCTCTAGGCATGCGGGCTTCAGTAGTTGTGGCTTGCGGGCTCTAGAGTGCAGGCTCAGTAGTTGTGGTGCACGGGCTTAGTTGCTCCGTGGCATGTGGGATCTTCCCAGACCGGGGCTTGAACCCATGTCCCCTGCATTGGCAGGTAGATTCTTAACCACTGCACCACCAGGGAAGCCCTATATTCAGTTTTATATCCATTCACAAATAACTAACCACAGTAAGAAATAAAACAGAAAAATATATTCTAGGACATCCAAAAGAAAAGGTAGGGAGGAGGTATGGTTATGGTATTAATAATATAAATTATGAATTCCAAATGAGCTACAAGATAATTTATCTCAGCATCTTGAGGTAAGGTACAGTGGGGACAGCAACTGTACAGAATTTAGAGAAAGTGAAGATGATCTTCGTGTTTAGAAAGGGATGGGTCCTGCAAGGCGAATGGCAAATGGGTGGATCCAGGCAGGTTCTGAAACTTGGAAAACATTGATAAAAGGAAATATGGGCTCCCTCTCTCATCCTCATAAAATAATCTGAACTTTCAGCCAGTAGATAAGGCGCACAGACCATGTCTCTAACTCCTTCAGGCATTCTAAAACATTTAAATGAGTGACCCCTCTCCCCTGTAAACTACTTCCTTGTCTCTCCCATAAATTGTTTATCATTCTCCTCACACCCCCAACCTACTCATGATTCTTCCTTCAGTTGATAACCTCTATTTTCACTGTGAAGAAAGAGAAAGGTTATTAGGTATGGAAATTCATCTATCAGAGGAAAGGATGTTCCTAGTCAGTCCTGCCCACAACTAACCCTGTCCTCCCAGAGTCTGGAACTCACCATTCATACCACCTCCAGGAAAAGTTTAGTTTAGGACCTCCCTGGTGGCACAGTGGTTAAGAATCCACCTGCCAATGCAGGGGACACGGGTTCGATCCCTGGTCGGGAAAGATCCCACATGCCGCGAAGCAACTAAGCCCGTTCACCGCAACTACTGAGCCTGCGAGCCACAACTACTGAAGTCTGTGCTCCAAAACAAGAGAAGCCACCGCAATGAGAAGCCCACGCACCGCAAAGAAGAGTAGCCCCCACTCACCGCAACTAGAGAAAGCCCACGCGCAGCAACAAAGACCCAACGCAGCCAAAAAAAAAAGTTTAGTTTAGTTTCTCCTCTCTCTTCAGCACTTTGCTTGTCCTTGTCCCATCACAGGTCTGCTATAACCCTTTCCCTAGCACATAACAGGTCAAGTCTGTTAGACTCTGGATACTGTCTCCTTTTCTTCACAGTCAAGGTTCTTCCAAGAGTGGTCAATATATGCTCACTTTCCAAGTGCTCCTTAATTAACGAATATCTGGCATCTTGCTCCCATTAGTCTACTAAAAGTAAGCCTAAGTGACAAACTCTTAGTCACTTTTTAGTCATTATCTTAACTGACTTCCATAACATTTAATTCTACTCATTATTCTCCTCCTCTTCTTTCTCCTCTTTTATCCACCTCCTTACCTCCTACTACTCTTTCTCCAGAACACCCGTCTGGCCTGCTCACATTTCCTAGCATTACACACACTATCAGGATGAGTTCATCTGCAAAAGCAGTTTTTAAACTTCTGGGTCTCAAAACCCATCTACAAACTCTTAAAAACTGTTGAGTTCCCCGAAGAGCCTTTGTTATGTGGGATATAACTACTGTTATTTACCATTTTGGGATTTAAAACTAAAAAAATTTTAGAACACCAGAATACACAATCCATAAATCATCAGAATAATGATATCATCACATGTCTTACAGCCTTTGGAAATTTCTGCTGTAAATTCATGGAGAAATGAAAGTTAAAAAGCCAAATATGGGGCTTCCCTGGTGGCGCAGTGGTTGAGAGTCCGCCTGCCGATGCAGGGGACACGGGTTCGTGCCCCGGTCCGGGAAGATCCCACATGCCGTGGAGCGGCTGGGCCCATGAGCCATGGCCGCTGAGCCTGCGCGTCCAGAGCCTGTGCTCCGCAGCGGGAGAGGCCACAACAGTGGGAGGCCCGCGTACAGGAAAAAAAAAAAAAAAGCCAAATATGTCTTAGCACTGTTTGTATGCCAAAAACCACTCAGTCTTCATCTTTAGCCTGACCTCCTTCCTGAGCTCCAGACAGCTCCTCTGCCTTGGTCATTTCATAGGTATTCAAACTCAGTGCTGTCCAGAATTTAATTCATTACCTTCTATGCTAACCTATTCATCTTCTTTCTGTGTTGTCTATCTCACTCAAAAACACTACCATTCACCTAAAGCTACCTACCTTTAAATAATCCTAGGCTCCTCCCTTTCCTTCTTTACCTCATTCAGTCATCAAACCCTACTGCTTCTACTTTTAAAATCTAGTGGAATCTGAGAGCTTGTCAGAAATGCAAACACTCACTCCAGACCTGTAAGAACCCTTGGTAATTCACTTGCGTATTAAAGTTTGAGAAGCATGGGCCTGGGTGCTGACAGCATCAATAGTTACAAAATCCAAAGAAGGTAGAGCCCAAAAGGCAAACTTGAGGACACTGTAATTAGAACCCCCACTTGAAGTTTTTCTTCCTGTTAAACCTTGGAGTTTTGTAAAGGCAGCAGCATTCCTTAACTAAATGGTCTTCCCAACTTAGGTTTCACCTCCCTCCCATCCTATCCTATACATTGCCCCCTGAGGGAGCTTTCTTCCTCTCTACTTGTTTTGTTTCCTCTCCTTTCATCTACTAGAAAGAAGTCCAAATTCCTTACTATGAAATACAAGAGCATTCAAACCCTGACCCCTGCCTATCTTTCACCATTCTTGCGTATCTTCTCTATACCAGAAGTTTACAAACCAGATGAATCACCCAGGCAGTTTGGTTTTTTCTCTTTTAAGCTCCTCAAGTGAGCTAAAAGGCAGTTAGGATTGAGAACCACTGCCTTACGTCTTGAACAAAACTATGTGCCATACTTCCATGGAAAAGCAAAAGCACATCCTAGTGCCTCTGCCTGCTTTCTTCTCATACTTTGCCCTTGTCCTCTGGGATGAATCCATAGGCTTTCTTAACAACTTAACTATCATCTGTTCTATTTTTTTTTTAAGATAAAGAGACTAGTTTTTTAAAAATTAATTAATTAACTTATTTATTTATTTTGGCTGTGTTGGGTCTTTGTTGCCGTGCACGGGCTTTCTCTAGTTGCGGCAAGCAGGGGCTACTCTTCGTTGCAGTATGCGTGCTTCTCATTGCAGTGCCTTCCCTTGTTGCGGAGCATGGGCTCTAGGTGCACTGGCTTCAGTAGTTGTGACGTGTGGGCTCACTAGTTGCAGCACGCAGGCTCTAGGGTGTGTGGGCTTCAGTAGTTGTGGTGCGCGAGCTCTAGAGCGCAGGCTCAGTACTTGTGGCGCACGGGTTTAGTTACTCTGTGGCATGTGGGATCTTCCCGGACCAGGGTTCAAACCCGTGTCCCCTGCATCGGCAGGTGGATTCTTAACCACTGCACCACCCGGGAAGTCCCTATCATCTGTTCTTTGAGGGAAGACCTCTCTTTCTCTTCCTTCCCTACCTCTCGCCTGCAGTCAGATGGAATTAGGGGTTTCTTGCTCTTTGCTCCTACAGTACCTTGTGCTTACATCTATATTACAGCACAGCCCACACTGTTTATGAAACAGTTTGTCTGTCCTACTAGACACTGATCTCATGTGAAAGCAGGAATTGTATCCTATTCATCTTTATATTCTCCGTGCTTGGGCACAGAGGCTAGAAGATAATAGATATGTAACAAATGCTTACTGAAAATTTTTGGAGCCTGTTGAATAGACCTAGAGTGATGTAAAGTAAAGCAAAACAAGACCAACACCTTCCTATCTACTAGACGATTTCATTATCAAAAAAAACCCTTTCTGTTTAACAATTCTACATTTAGAAATAAAAGGCAAGTTTAATTCATATATAAACTGCAATGAAAGTTCTCAGTTGAAGTAGATTTAATCAACCCAACAGTGAATATCAGATGCTTTTCACTTTTAATAGTAAAAGGATAGATGAAAACAAGAGGGTTCTGAGTGTCTGAAAACAGTATTAAGAAGAGGATAGAAAGCAGGGGGTTATTAGTAGGTTGAAATCTTCATAAATACTAAGAGGAAGTCACAGATAATGTCCAATTGATGAACCAAAAAAGATATGCATATTATTAAAATGTGGAAATAAATACCAGGAAGAAGAGCTAAGAGAATGGAGGGCAGGGTGGGGTAAGGGTGAGTGGTAGAGAACTGCTATTAAAAAAAAATAATAATAAACCTTTCAGCACTATTTGTCCATAAAAACAAAAACTGTTATTTTTTAAAATGTGATGGTTCAGGGAATGGATTACCAAAAGAATAAAATGACATCAGCAGACAACGAAATACTACATAAACTTTACTATTAGGTGTACTGGGGAAAAAAAGAAGTACTTCTATCCTGCAGCTGTTTACTGCCAACAACTTTGTTCATGACTTATATGAATATCTGTATTGTGATGTATAAGAAATTTCACCCCAGGGGAGTCCATTAAGGCATCTAGTACAGAAATAAAATCTGGGAATCATTTTCCAGACAAATCACTTCTTAAATGGAAAGACAGACCACCCCCCAAATTTCCTTCTTCAAATTTTAAGGAAAACATATAACCCATAGTCATTTTCAAAATATGCCACTTGACTTAACCATTATTTTGCAAAAATTCCAGATACAGAACACAAAACAGCAAAAGCCAAATAATTTTAAGATTTTTCTATTGTGGCCGCAAATGTCAAAATTTCTACACAAATAAAGCTAAGTATATCCAATGGTTAACCAAATTGTATTTTAGTGCAAATACCATTATGGTCTTTAAAAAAAAATTTTTTTAACCTAAGAACATAACCAAAAGTGGGCCTTAGAATTCTTTTAAGGGAAGTGGTATTTTCTTACAAACTGATTCTTTTGGAAGAATTCAAATATTGCATCTACAACTCATATTGGGAATATAGATACCTATAAAGAACACAGAAATATATAACCATTACATGTGGTCTAACTTTTACTATGTTTTTCTATTTAAAAAATCTATCAGGAACACTAGATTTGGTGAACAGAAAAGAGAAATATCTAAAATTATTTTACTGCCCTTCATAACATAAAAGCCTATGAAAAGAGGAGGCATTTGAAATTACTATATAGACCCAAATCTGTGAAGTATCAAGAAATGTTCCAAAATCCAGGAAATATAAAGTGAAAACATTCTTGATATGGTTTTTGAAAAAAATGTACTTTGACAAGATCTAAACCTACAATTTTTAAGGACTTAATGTGTGTTAATTTGATAAAAACTAAACTGTGATAATCTGGTGCTACAGGGGCTACTAACGCTTACCTCAAGGGAACCTACTGCAGATAAAGTCCCGTCACTTGCACAGTCCTTTCAGCTGCCTGCCAGTTGTCTCTGTGGAAGGGAAAGCCTGATGAGTGAGAGCCCTATGCCACACTCCTTTGGAGTGTCAGGGTGCCTGCACAGAACTCCACAAAACTGTCTACCTAGAGATTCCTAGACGCTTTCAATAACACAGGGCTTAAAAAGATGCCACCTTTGATATTCCCCTTCCACTGAACACCAAAACCAAATGCCTAAGAGTTACTGGGTGCTAATGACCTATGGTATTATTATCATGGTGATATATCTATTACTAACCCAAGCAGCAAAAGACTAAAATGGATCAAGTAGAAGTTAACACTGACAGGGAAAATACACACACACACACACACACACACACACAAATACACACACACACACACACATATGTTGAAAAGTAAGTGACAGAACTCCATAATCTGAGAAGAGGAAATATTACAGACTGTATCTGCAAAAAGTGAAGTTGCAGCATCAACAATGAATGCTACTACCCAAAGAACCTCCTGTCTAAACAGTGTTTAAAATGCCATCAAGAATATCACGCTCAACGTGAACTACACCATGGATCCAAATACCTACTTATAAAATTCCATATATTTTCTTAGTGGGGAGAGTACGTGGGTGGGGGAGGAGGGGATTTTTCAGATATTTTAAAATATGTAAAGTGAAAACCAACAGCGTGAAATCCCACAAGAAATTTCAAAAAGAGAAAAAAAATGTGTTTCTGTATCTCAAAAAGTAAACAAACCTTTACTTAGGACCAAACTAAGAGGGAAGTAGAACAAGAAATAATAGAAAACTGCGAAATACAACGTATTGCAAAACCACGTTCATCTCTTAGAATTATGAACGGCTAGTAACTTAAGAATATCTGTCAATACCATTAATGTACAAGTTCACCTACATAACCAAAGAAACTATATTTTCTTTCTAATGTCCAATACAGTCTTCAGTTTGAATGCTGTGCTTCATAAAACAGAATAAAATGCTCCTACAAAAAACTTAACAAGGATTAACCTTTAGCACAAGTATTAAAGAAGAAAAAAATTAATTAAAAAAAACAGTGATTCCAACTTTTACTTATTAATAGCACCACACTTAAAATGAAGTTACTTACCTCTGATTCTTTGTCACTCAAAGATCCCAAGCTTCCAAAACTGTGATTAGAGCTTTCATTATTTGTTGAGGCCTGTTGAAGATTTTTAAAAAGGTAAAAATTAGGAGTAATTTTAAATGGAACATTTTACAAAGTAAATAATCTGTCTTTATAATTAAAAATAAAATATGATTCCTTTAAATAGGGAAGACAAATGAAGTAAAAATAAGATGCACCAACTTCTTAAAAAACTTAAAACTTCTTGGAAAGTTTTATCAAATCAATAAAATTCTGCTGTGTTTCAAGAACTGACTTGTGTTAGCTGACTTTTTAGAATATCAAATTCAGAAGCAAAGGAAGTGAGATGTTGTTAAGATAAAAAGATCCCTAAAATTACTACCCAATGTATAAAAACTAATGCCTCCTTTAACTGAAAGTATTATTTGTGTTCCTTAATTTTCATCACAATCTTATGAAATTCCATCATATCTCACCCACACCCCTTTGCCTCTTCATATTAACAAACTGGTCAATCTTTGGTTTCTGTTTGTTTGGGTTTAGCCTTTTAAAAAAATCTTTTACTAACTTGACCATTTTAACTGCGTCACTCAGAAGAGTGTTTAAATTTCCTTTTCAATATTTTTGAACTGTGACAGTAATGAACTATCACTATGGCGGATAACATTTTCTATGTTTCTAATATGTTTCTATGATGGTTATTACTTTGTCGACTTTTTTGGACCATCAGTACATTAGATCAATGTCTTCCAGGAATGTTTAGACCAGACAGACCATAGCATATATGCCAAAGATGACATATGAATGAACTTCATGTACAAGCAGGCCAGCTGGTATCCGTTTCCCTTCAAGTTGTAAGAGTAGCTGCTAATACTACCATTACAAGGTTGCAAATTAGCCTATAATTACCCTTAGACTGGCTAATTTCCAAACTGATGACTGATATGATACATTGCATATATGTCCAGTGCTATGCTGCACAATGTAAAGGCTATTTTCACCACAAAATAGCAGTTGAACTAAGATTCAAGCACTATTTAGAGGAATTATAATCTAATTAGGGTAAGATTATCAAACTTGAAAAAGAGAACACCATAAACAGCAATTAAGAAGTGATAGGGGGCTTCCCTGGTGGCGCAGTGGTTGAGAGTCCGCCTGCCGATGCAGGGGACACGGGTTCGTGCCCCGATCCCGGAAGATCCCACAGCAGGCGGAGCGGCTGGGCCCGCGAGCCATGGCCGCGGAGCCTGTGTGTCCGGAGCCTGTGCTCCGCAACGGGAGAGGCCACAGCAGTGAGAGGCCCGCGTACAGCAAAAAAAAAAAAAAAAAAAAAAAAAAAAAAGAAGTGATAGGGCTTCCCTGGTGGCGCAGTGGTTGAGAGTCCGCCTGCCGATGCAGGGGACACGGGTTCGTGCCCTGATCCCGGAAGATCCCACATGCCGCGGAGCGGCTGGGCCCGCGAGCCATGGCCGCGGAGCCTGTGTGTCCGGAGCCTGTGCTCCGCAACGGGAGAGGCCACAGCAGTGAGAGGCCCGCGTACAGCAAAAAAAAAAAAAAAAGAAGTGATAAATTATAAAGATTCAGGGACAATGGAGGCAGTGGCAACATTTCTGAGCATCCCTAAATCCCCAAACCCACATACAACACTTACAACAAAATTGGGTGACAAGGAAATCTACATAAATCTCCCTAAAACAGCAAGTGGGAACAAATCACCAACAACCATAGAACCTGCATGGTATGAGAAGCAGCAGAAGAAAACAGAGTGTCTCACACATCTGAGAACAGAGACTCCCAAAACAGCTATAACTGGGTTTCTGCATTTTCCTGAAGTCTGAAGGTGGGGCAGTTAGCCTCTATGAACTCTTAAAACTGATCCTTCACTAACAGTGTCACAATGAGGATAAGCTACTGAGCATGGAATCAAAATTGAGCACATTAGGTACAATGAAGATTAAGGAATGAGAATAGTTGGGAAGGGAGCAAAGCCTTAGAAATCATAGAAAGCAAATGCCACACTTTTGAAGAGTTCCCCAAAACAACAGTAGAGGGAGCTTTTTAAGAAATGCCATCCTAAACCATAAAAAAGTAAGCAACAGAAAATGATGTAGGTCAATCCTATGGAAATTATAGGGAAAAAAAGAAAAAGATACAGAATTACATCCTGATAATAAAATCATACCAGAAATATATGCCCACGAAATAGGTGAAAATTATAACCAACTACTTCAAAATGAGATAAAAGTCATTACAAAAATGACTCAAGGGCTTCCCTGGTGGCGCAGTGGTTGAGAGTCCGCCTGTTGATGCAGGGGACACAGGTTCGTGCCCCGGTTCCGGGAAGATCCCACATGCCGCAGAGCAGCTGGGCCCATGAGCCATGGCCGCTGAGCCTGTGTGTCCGGAGCCTGTGCTCCGCAACGGGAGAGGCCACAGCAGTGAGAGGCCCGCGTACCGCAAAAAAAAAAAAAAAAAGACTCAAGACGTGCAAGAACAACATAAATCAGATTTCAAAACAGAACTCAGGAAAGCATTAGAAATTGAAAAAAAATGTTTCAGAAATGAAGATTAAGCCTGAATGAACCAAACAGAAAATACATACAACAGATAATGCTTTAAGAGAATGAGAAGGTAAAATGGAGGAACGTTTCGAAATCAAAAGAAATGAAGAGATTAAAAGGATGAGAGAAAGCAACAACTTAATGAAGTAACAAGGATCCAACATTCAGATAACAGAAGTCTTTAAAGAGCACTACCATAAGAGAATAAATAGTAAAGACTATAATTCAAGAAAACTTTCTTGAAAAAAAACAAAAAACAAAACCTGAAACTGTGTACACTTAAGAATTCGGCCCAGAAGGCCAACATCTAACTTTTCAAAGGCAACACTTTA
The DNA here is from genome assembly GCF_964341445.2 of Mesoplodon mirus. Taxonomy (NCBI): domain Eukaryota; kingdom Metazoa; phylum Chordata; class Mammalia; order Artiodactyla; family Ziphiidae; genus Mesoplodon; species Mesoplodon mirus. The sequence goes on from NC_138984.1 coordinate 85,756,498, forward strand.
TTTATGCCAGAAGAAAACACAGTAACATATTTCAGATATTCAAGAAAAGAAAATCGGAATTAAGTGTCTTATATTTCGTAAAATTGATTTTTATCACATGGAAGACACAGATAAACTTATCTTAAGGCCAAAAATTGGGAAACACTGGCTCCCATGAGCCCTTCCAAAAGAATCTAGAGAATAAGCATTAGACAACCAAACTGAATAGCTTCAACCTAAGAATTTATGGCAAGCAATATTATTATTTACTTGTTGATAAAGACTAAATGAGAAGTACAAGGAAGAGAGTATAAAATTTAATGGCTAAATGCATGCAAAGTTGTTAACACAATTTTTTAAAAAACTGTGCTATGGAAATTCATGGAAAGCACAAGCAAAAAATGTTTTAACTATTTTCCATAATCTCTTTGATCACTGTGATAGTACACATTGTTGAGACTGCTGTGTGTGTGAGATATAGAAAGGAGTAAATAAATAGTTATGTGATATTCTAATTCTATCATCTGCTTTATGTCCTTCAGAACCACAATTCTTGGTATAGAAGAAAGAAGATAAAGATGTAAATAAAAACCTTACAGTTCTGATTTGAACTGGAAATATTAATATAAACACATGAGATTTTTACTTTTTAAAACAAACCAAAAAATCCTGCCATGAGTAATAACAGAATACCTCTTATCAGACCAACATTCCCTCAGATAACAATAAATTCTGGAAAAAAATATAAATAACAACTACCTGAAGGCACTTGAGCAGCCAAAAATAGGCAGAATCTGGTTAGGAGACAATATTTGGAAGGAGGAAATAGAACTGGATGGGTTTCCTGTTTTTACAGCTTTTGCCTGAGGGAAGGCCCCTAGATTGAGCTGCACAGAGCAGTTGAAATGTGAATCAAAAGATGCAGTCTTACTGGCTTGAAAAGCAGAGTTTGGAGCTACCACAGCAGCCGAAAAGTGAGAAGGCACATACTGGAAAATAAAGAACCACAAAGAGAGAGAACCACAAAAAACTCTACCCATGTCTCTGACTGGTCACTGTTATATGCAAGAGTGGATCAGACTCTAAGCAGTCCAGGTAAGATTAAAATGACTTAGAGACATCAGCTGCCATCCTTTGTGGGGAGACACAGCTTAGATTTCAGTTCACCCAAGTTAATTGCTTGCTAATACAAATAATAACCAAAATATTAACACTCTCCAGAAAAATACACTAAACCCCAGAGTCACTACAATGTATCATTCACAGTATGCAGGATGTAACAGAAAATTTCTAAGCATATGAAGAAACAAGAAAATGTTACCCATACTCAAGAGAAAAGACAATCAATAGAGACCAACCACAAGGTAACCCAGGTATTGGAATTAACAGACAAAGATCTTAAAGCAGCTACCTGCAAGTTATGTTCAAGACACCAAGGGAAAATAAACTTATAAATAAAGGAACAAATTGTAAATTTCAGCAGAGAAATAAAAATATAAAAAAGAGCCAAATGGAAATAGCAAAACTGAAAAATTCACTTTCTAAAATAAAATATCCACTGTATGGCCTTAACAGCAGAATGGAGAAAGTACTGAAGATAGATCAAAAAATTATTCCAACTAAAAAATAGAGAGAAAAATACTGAAAAGCAGTTGTCTGTTGGACACTATTAAGTAGTCTAACATAAATGAATTTGGAGTCATAGAAGGAGAGAAAAAGGAGCAAAAAAAAAAAATTTTGAAAAAGCAATAGGAAGAAAATTCTAAACACCGGTGAAAGACGTAAATTTACAGATTGAAGTAGCTCACTGATGTCCCCAAACAGGATAAGTACAAAGAAGATCATACCTAGGTACATCATAGTCAAACTGCTGAAAACCAAAGATTAAAAAAAAACACCTTACCTCATACCTGTTAGAGTGGCTATTATCAAAAAGACAAGAAATGAGAAGTGTTGGCAAGGATGTGGAGACAAGGGAACCCTCCTACACTGCTGGTGGGAATGTATTGGGATGGCCGAAAAGTGCCTTCGGTTTTTAAGTAAAAATAAAAGACACATTTTTCATTTTCACCAAGAACTTTATTGAAAAACGTATTCACCCTTTTGTTCCACTACCTTCTTCCATTTTTCAGGCAACTTCATAATTCCACCTTCCTGAAACTTTTTATCTTTTTGAGCAAAGAACTGTTCCAGGTGCCTTCTTCAGTCTTCCAGGGAACCGAAATTTTTTCCATTAAGACAATTTTGTAAAGACTGAAATAAATGGAAATCCAAAAGTGCAATGTCTGGTGAATACAGAGGGATGAATCAGAACTTCCCAGCCAAGCTGTAACAGTTTTTGCCTGGTTATCAAAGAAACACGTGGTCTTGCATCATCCTGATGGAAGATTATACCTTTTCTATTGACTAGTTCTGGATGCTTTTCGTTGAGTGCTGCTTTCAGCTGGTCTAATTGAGAGCAGTACTTGCTGGAAATAATCATTTGGTTTTCCGGAAGGAGCTCATCACAGAGGACTCCCTTCCAATCCCACCATATACACAACATCACCTTCTTTGGATGAAGACTGGCCTTTGGTGTGGATGGTGGTGGTTCATTTCACTTGCCCCACAATCTCTTCCTTCCATTCCATATTACCATACAGTATCCACTTTTCACTGCCCGTCACAATTTGTTTTTAAAACGGAACATTTTCATTATGTTTAAGTAGAGACTTGCATGCGGAAATACAGTCAAGAAGGTGTTTTTTCGCTTAACTTATATGGAACCCAAACATCAAAGCGAATAACATAACCAACCTGGTGCAAATGAGTTTCAACACTTGATTTGGATATTTTGAGTATGTCAGCTATCTCCTGCATGGTATAACGCTAACTGTTCTCAATTAATGTCTCGATTTGATCACTATCAACTTCAACTGGTCTACCCGACCGTGGAGCATCACCCAGCAAGAAATCTGCAGCACAAAACTTCGCAAACCATTTTTGACATGTTCAATCAGTCACAGCACCTTCTCCATACACTGCAGAAATCTTTTTTTGCATTTCAGTTGCATTTTTACCTTTCTTGAAACAACAAAGCATAATAGGCCGAAAATGTTGTTTTTTTTCTTCCATCTTCAGTATTAAAATGGCTACACAAAAATTCACCAATTTTGGTAAGCCTTTTTTAAAAATGCACGCTGATATGACAGCTGTCACATATAATCTAACAAAATTGTTTCTATTGAAGTTAAAGACGACTAACTGCTACTAGAGCCATCTTATGGAGAAAACTGAACGAAACTTTTGGCCAATGCAATAAACTGGTGCAGCCACTATAGAAAACTGTGGAGTTTCCTCAAAAAATTAAAAATAGAACTACCATATGATCTAGCATTTCCATTTCGAAGTGTTTATCTGAAGAAAACAAAAACAGTAACTCAAAATGATATCTGCAACCATAAACAATACCAAAAGACAACCCTCAGGGGCTTCCCTGGTGGCGCAGTGGTTGGGAATCCGCCTGCCGATGCAGGGGACATGGGTTCATGCCCCGGTCTGGGAAGATCCCACATGCCGCGGAGCGGCTGGGCCCGTGAGCCATGGCAGCTGAGCCTGCGCGTCCGGAGCCTGTGCTCCGCAACGGGAGGGGCCACAACAGTGAGAGGCCCGCGTACCGCAAAAAAAAAAAAAAAAGACAACCCTCAGAATGGGAGAAAATATTTGCAAATGAAGCAACTGACAAAGGATTAATCTCCAAAATTTACAAACAGCTCATGCAGCTCAATATCAAAAAAACAAACAACCCAATCCAAAAACGGGCAGAAGACCTAAATAGACATTTCTCCAAAGAAGATATACAGACTGCCAACAAACACATGAAAGAATGCTCAACATCATTAATCATTAGAGAAATGCAAATCAAAATGACAATGAGATATCATCTCACACCGGTCAGAATGGTTATCATCAAAAAATCTAGAAACAATAAATGCTGGAGAGGGTGTGGAGAAAAGGGAACAGTCTTGCACTGTTGGTGGGAATGTAAATTCTGGAGAAAAGGGAACACTCTTGCACTGTTGGTAGGAATGTAAATTGATACAGCCACTATGGAGAACAGTATGGAGGTTCCTTAAAAAACTAAAAATAGAACTACCATACGACCTAGCAATCCCACTACTGGGCATATAACCTGAGAAAACCAGAATTCAAAAAGAGTCATGTACCAAAATGTTCATTGCAGCTCTATTTACAATAGCCAGGAGATGGAAACAACCTAAGTGTCCATCATCGGATGAATGGGCAAAGAAGATGTGGCACATATATACAATGGAATATTACTCAGCCATAAAAAGAAACAAAACTGAGTTATTTGTAGTGAGGTGGATGGATCTAGAGTCTGTCATACAGAGTGAAGTAAGTCAGAAAGAGAAAAACAGATACCGTATGCTAACACATATATATATGGAATCTAAGAAAAAAAAAAAAGGTCATGAAGAACCTAGGGGCAAGATGGGAATAAAGACACAGACCTACCAGAGAATGGACTTGAGGATATGGGGAGGAGGAAGGGTAAGCTGTGACAAAGTGAGAGAGTGTCATGGACATATATACACTACCAAACGTAAAATAGATAGCTAGTGGGAAGCAGCCGCATAGCACAGGGAGATCAGCTCAGTGCTTTGTGACCACCTAGAGGGGTGGGAAAGGGAGGGTGGGAGGGAGGGAGACGCAAGAGGGAAGAGATATGGGAACATATGTATATGTATAACTGATTCACTTTGTTATAAAGCAGAAACTAACACACCATTGTAAAGCAATTATACTCCAATAAAGATGTTAAAAAAGAAAAAAAAAAAGGGAAAAAATGATATCCACACCCCAATGTTCACTGCAGCATTATTTACAATAGCCAAGATATGGAAGCAACCTAAGTGTCCATCAATTGATGAATGGATAAAGAAAATGTGGTGTGTGTGTGTGTGTGTATATATATATATATGAATACATATATATGAATACTATTCAGCCATTAAAAAAGGGAAATCTTGCCATTTTCGACGACATGGATGGTCCTAGAGGACATTATGCTAAGTGAAATAAGTCAAAGAAAGACAAATACCTTCTGATCTCACTTATTTGTGGAATCTTCAAAAACAACAAACAGAAAAAACCCCAAGCTCATGGATACAGAGAAGAGACTGGTGATTGCTGGCGGAGGGGGGGTCGGGGGGTGGGTAGAGGGGAGAAATGGATAAAAGGGGTCAACAGGTACAAACTCCCAGTTATAAAATAAATAAGTCTTGGGGATGTAACACACAGCATGGCAACGATAGTTAATAATACTGTATTTGCATATTTGGAAATTGCTGAGAGTAAATCTTAAAAGTCCTCATCACAAGGAAAAAAACTGTAACCAAGTATGGATGTTAACTAGGCTATGGTAATCACTTTGCAACATATATAAATATGGAATCATTATGCTATACACATGTAATCTAATCTTACCTGTAATCTTACATGTCACCTATACCTCATTAAAAAATTTATGATTTTTTTTAAAAAAGAAAAAAATCTTGAAAGCAGCCAGAGAAAGATAACATATTATATTCATGAGAACAAAAAAGGATATGACTGATGGTTAGCTTGTCATAATAGATATTGGAGGTCAGATTTCATCTCTGGAAAAGGTGAGCCAAGAGAACTCTGGATTGAGACACATAAGGCACAGCTGAGGAAAGAGACGACATTAAGTGCATGTCTACACACTAAATGAAGAGACTCTTAGCACCTTCCTGTGCTAAATTCTGGAAAGTCAGCAGCCAAACTTAAACTCTACAGGCTGGAGAGTACAGAATTTCTCTCTAGGAAAATAAACCATCTCAAGAGACAAGACTTACAGACACCAAGAATCAAAAATCTCTCAGAAAAATGAGCCAGCCAAGTCATCCTACTGTAGTAAGTCCTGCCTACTCAAACAATGCTTCCAATAAGTGTTTCAGTGCCTGAAGTATAGATATGCAAAGCCCAATATCACCAGATGTCTGAAAAATATAAACAAATTTTTTTTTAAAACCCATAAGAAAAAGACAACCCAGGGAGCAGGAAAAAAATTCACACAGAACTATTACTAATATCCTAGTGACAGCCAACTACGAAAATGAAACATTTCAAGAACAACCCAAAGGGACTTTCCCTTGTGGTCCAGTGGTTAAGACTCCACGCTTCCACTGCTGGTTGGGGAACTAAGATCCTGCATGTTGTACAGTGCAGCCAAAAAATAAATAAATAAATAACATTTTTTGTAATTAAAAAAAGAGAACCCCCCCAAAAAAAAACAATCTGCTGGAAATTAAAAATATGATAGCTGAAACACACAGGAAAAAAAAAAGGATGAATTCAAAGATAAAGTTGAAGAAATCTTCCCAGAAAGAGACCAAAAAACCTCGAAAAAAGAAAACTAGAGAATCAGTCCAAGAGGTACTGCTCCAAATGAGAGTTCCAGAAAAAAAAGAAAGAGAAAATTAATGAGCTAAAATTATCAAAGAAATAATTCAAGACTTTTCAAGAAGTGAGAGAGTAGCATTGACACATATACACCACCAAATGTAAAACAGATAGCTAGTGGGAAGCAGCTGCATAGCACAGGGAGATGAGCTCGGTGCTCTATGACCACCTAGAGGGTTGGGATGGAGACGCAAGAGGGAGGGGATATGGGGATATATGTATACATATAGCTGATTCACTTTGTTATACAGCAGAAACTAACACAACATTGTACAGCAATTATACTCCAATAAAGATGTTTAAAAAAAAAAGGAACTGGAAAACATTAGTTTTTGGATTGGAAGGACACACTTTTGAACCAAGCACACTGGTTCAATGAAGATCCATACCAAGGCACATTATAATAAATAAATTTAAATGCCAAGGATTTGAAGCTTCTAGAGAAGACTAAACAGGAATACCTACAAAGGATCAGGAATGAGAATGGCACTGGAGTGCTCAGGAGTAACACTGGAAGCTAGAAAGCAATGGAACAATGCCTTCAAAATTCTGTTAAAATGATTTCCAAACTACAATTCTACACCCAAACTAACAACCAAGTGGGAAGAGGAGAATATGCAAGGTCTCAAAAATCTGACTACTCATTTACCTTTTCTCAGGAAGTAACTAGAGAATTTGCTCCACCAAAACAAAAGAATAAACCAAGAAAGAGGAAAATATGGCATACAAGAAACAGGAGCTCAAACACGGGACACACACAAAAGGAATTTCCATGATGATAAAGAAGAGGGATTCCAGGATGACAAGGCACCCAGAAGAAACAGAGTAACTAGCCTAGGTAAGAATGGAAGTATGGAAGATTTCAGGGGTATGTCTACAGAAATATAAGAATAAAATAAATAAATTTATATTTGAAAATGAGAGGTTTACACACCTCTGCTGGAGACTAATGGATGCTTACACTGAACACTAACAAACTAAAGAAATAAATCAACTCTAGGAAAAACAAAAAGTTGTACAAAAGAAGAAACGTAATCATGGAATCTCACAGCTGTGAATAAAATTTATAGTCATAACATAAACAATGAAATAATGACCTAACCCAAAACTAAAATATTTCTAAATCAGGATAGGGTCAGGGAAGTTTTGAGTATTTCTACAGGGGTAGAGGGTTGGATCATTTAAGAGTTAACGCCTCGGGGCTTCTCTGGTGGCGCAGTTGTTGAGAGTCTGCCTGCCAATGCAGGGGACACAGGTTTGTGCCCCGGTCCGGGAGGATCCCACATGCCACAGAGTGGCTGGGCCCGTGAGCCATGGCCGCTGAGCCTGCACGTCCGGAGCCTGTGCTCCGCAATGGGGGAGGCCACAGCAGTGAGAGGCCCGTGTACCGCAAAAAAAAAAAAAAAAAAAAAAAAAGATAACGTTATGCAGACTGTCCCACATTGCTTTCTTTTCTTTATGTTGGAAAAATTCCAAATCAATACATAGATAGCTTCTTCATTCCCCTTTTCCTTTGCTACTTCCTTTCTTTCAAACAGGTGCAGAGTATTCCACTGGATGTACTACATTTCAATAATTCTTTATTGACCTTGCCATAAAACACGAAGAATTTAGCTCACTGGCATCACAACTTCCCCTTCTTCCTGATATATTTTTATTTTCAAATCTTCAGTTACTTTCACTTCAAATAATAAACTTTTTTTTTTTTTTTTTTTTGGCAGTACGTGGGCCTCTCACTGTTGTGGCCTCTCCCGTTGCGAAGCACAGGCTCCGGACGCGCAGGCTCAGCGGCCATGGCTCACGGGCCCAGCCGCTCCGCGGCACGTGGGATCTTCCTGGACCGGGGCACGAACCCGTGTCCCCTGCATTGGCAGGCGGACTCTCAACCACTGCGCCACCAGGGAAGTCCTAAACAAACTTTTTTATTCTTTAACTTTAAACTGTGTATGACTCCTTAATATGTAAAATAAAATACATCTTTACATTTCCTCCTTCTCCCAACAGGATAGCTACACTATAACTTTACATCAGTACAATTTATAACATTTACGTCCTATCTGTATTCCTGCAACAGAGCCAAAACTCATGCCACAAGGATCTGTGGCAAGTACAATAAACAGGTGAAGTAGGCTTGGGATAAGAGAAAAGAAGTGGCATATGATAGAATAACAGTTCTTTCTCTTCCAATTTTTGTTATCAGCTATGAACACTGAATTAGCAAATGGTGAATCCTTGATGCTAAGGGAAATACAGGATTAGGTTCCTGTAAGCTTCTCATCACAAGTTCATCAACCGATCAACACAAAACCTTATTTTGTTTTTTGTCTTTATATATATATATCTTGGCTGTGCTGGGTCTCCACTGCGGGCTTCTCTCTAGTTGCGGCATGCGGGCTGTCTAGTTGTGGCACACAGGTTTACTTGCCGCGCAGCGTGTGGGATCTTAGTTCCCCAACCAGGGATCGAACCCACGTCCCCTGCACTGGAAGGCAGATTCTCAACCACTGGACCACCAGGGAAGTCCCCATAACCTTGTTTTATATAAAAGTGTGTTTCTGTTTAAAGACCCCTTGTTTAATATGTACTGTCAATTCATTCACATTGAATTCATGGCCAACAACACTGTAACTCATGCCTGAATGAAGCTAATCTGACAAGCATATTTTCCCCCTAAGGCACATCACAGTCTTCTTGTGCTTAGAACACTAGATAACACTTGACTACTACCCTGAGGGGCTATTTTAAACAGTAAAACTACCAAAAAAAAAAGCACAAAAATGTGAAAAACATGGCATTAAGTAAACTGAGAAAAGAATACTTGTTTACAGTATGAGAGCTGAAAATGTAGGCAGTGTCACTTTATTCAGCCTCAGGCGACTCAAATTTTTCACCACTCTGCATATGCACAGGCCTGTGAATGACCAGCAAAAGCAATGTAAGTATTGGTTTTGAAGTTACAAATAAGTTGAATAAAGAGTATTGATTGTATGTATCTATCAAATCAAGCTTATAATCATATTGTGCAAATCCTGTATAGCCTTGCTCTTTTATATATGTTTGAACAGTCAAAATCCAGAAGAATTATATTAAAATCCCTCAATATAGCTGTATTTTAATAAATTTACCATGTATTTTTAAAACTGTTTGCTATATAAAAGTTTATAGCTGTCATATCTTTTTTATGGATGCTTAGTCCTTAAAAAGTATCTACCTTTGTTTCATTCAGGCTTTTGGTTTTGAAGACTGTTTCATTTGATACTCATTCATACATTCAAAAATAATTATTGAGGGCCTTAGTATTGTTGTAGATGCTAGGGATATAGCAGTGGAAAAAAAAAAAAAGACTTTGGGCTTCCCTGGTGGCGCAGTGGTTGAGAGTCCGCCTGCCGATGCAGGGGATACGGGTTCGTGCCCCGGTCCAAGAGGATCCCACATGCCGCGGAGCGGCTGGGCCCGCGGCTATGGCCGCTGGGCCTGCGCGTCCGGAGCCTGTGCTCCGCAACGGGAGAGGCCACAACAGTGAGAGGCCCGCGTACCAAAAAAAAAAAAAAAGACTTAGGTCCAAGTGCTCATGAAGTTTACGTTACAAGAAGGGAAACAGACAATAAACAAACATATATTTAGTAATATATAAGGAATCAATAAGTACTTTAAAAAAAACTAAGTAGAGAAAGGGAGAGTGGTATAGGTATCATACCTATACATAGAGCAGTCAAAGAATGCCGCTCTAAAGAGGTGACATTTGAGCAGAAGCTTGAATGCAGTGAGAGACAAGTGTGTTTGAGGTAAATGGCAAATAAACCAGTGTGAGTGCGGTAGTGGGACAGTTATTAGTTGAATAGGGTAGTCTAGAGCTAGATCAGAAGGTCTACTTAGAGTACTGAATTTTATTTTAAATGTGATGGGAAGTCTTTGGAAGGGTCTGAAGTTGGGGAGAAACTGATCTCAAATTTGTATTTAATTCTACTTTCTTTTACTTTATGATTATCTGAACTATTTTCTTTCCAGTTACTTCCTATCTTTGTCATTTTGAGGGGATGTTTCCTCTCAACAGCCTAAAGATGGATTCTCATTTATTATCATAACATATACTTGGCTTTATTTCTTCCATATTATATAATCGCAGGTAAAAATAGAATATTTTTGTTTCCTCTTTCTCTCTTCCTCACTTTTATTAGACTAAATATCTTTTTGCTCCTTCTCCTACACCCTATCACAGTAAAAGTTCTATGTATAGCACCTCTGTTGCTTGTGCTTATTACTTTCCTACTTTTAGCAAACATAACCCTATTCTTCTCTAAAGACAAATAAAATCTTAATGAATTATTCTGTAGTCCTAGATGATTTTCTTACCTTTCTCCCCTGTTCCTCTTCTCCCAGAGCATGATCACTATCAGAAATACGATCCTTCAAATGCTTTTATTTCCACAATACAAACTCCTGGTGTCACTATTATTAAAATTTGCCCCTACTAATACTGCATTTCACAGGCACATTATCACCATCAATTTAAATAAAAACACTGTAAGAGTCATTGCTCACCACTATGTTACATTCTGTAAGCTTTACCTACCTTCCTTCCTTCCTTCCTTCATTGATTCATTCATTGATTCATTCATTCATTTATTTATTTATGGCTGCGTTGGGTAATCGGTGCTGCGTGCAGGCCTACATTTGTTTTTAAATTTAAATGAATGTTTTTAAAATACAAGCTTACCCCCAAAAGAACAGTAAAACCAACATTAATTCAATATCAACATCCAACATACAGTCCATACTCAAATTTCCCCTGTTGTCTCAAAAATGTCCTTTCAAACTGTTTTTCTCCCAATCCAGGAGCAAATTAGAACCCACGGATTCACACATTGCATTTGGCTACTAAGTCTCTTTCATCTCATCCAACCCAGAATAGTCCCTCTGCTTCCCTTTGTTCTTCATGGCACTGAATACTTTTAAAGAGTCCAGGCTAGCAGGATGTCCCAGGAGTATTTCCTCATGATTAAATTCAAATCAAACATTTCCAGCATGAAAACTACAGGTGATGAGTGTTCTTCCTATTCCATCACCCTCAGGATACATATGTCAGGCTCTCTGTGACATTGCCAATGCAAAGCTTGACCTTACTTATTATGGTGGTGACCGACAAATCTCTCCTTTTTAAAGGCATATTTTCTCTTTTATAATTAATAACTAACCTATAGAGTGAAACTTTGAGACCTTGTAAAACACTGTTCTCCAAAACATTTTACTAAATGGTTTTAGCATCCATTGATGATCCTTACCTTAATCAATAATTATACTAGGAAATACTGTGTTGATTTTCTGATTCTGTATTCCTTCTACATTAGTTAACACTCTTCTAAGAGACTGCCACATAACAATAAGCATACCTAGCTTGGTTCCTAAGTACCATTCCCCACTAAAATGAAGCAGGGCTCTTTGAAAAGGTCTGTTCACATTCAGCACAGAGACCACAGTGATACTAGAGAGAGATGGTAGAGATGTGTATGTATACATAAGCATAAAATTGGCAAAAATATTTATATTTCTTAAATCTAGATAAAGAGTATACAAGTATTCTTTGTAAAATATTTTCAATTTTTCTAAAGGTATAGTATTTTTTTTCAAAGTAAAAAGTTGTTTAAAAAACAAACAAAAGGGCTTCCCTGGTGGCGCAGTGGTTGAGAGTCTGCCTGCCGATGCAGGGGACACGGGTTCGTGCCCCGGTCCAGGAAGATCCCACATCCCGCGGAGCGGCTGGGCCCATGAGCCATGGCCGCTGGGCCTGCACATCCTAAGCCTGTGCTCCGCGACGGGAGAGGCCACAGCAGTGAGAGGCCCGCATACCGCAAAAAACAAAAAACAAAAAACAAACCCCCCCCAAAAAAACGGGGGGGAGGAGCGGAGACCCTGCAGGAATGCATAAATACCAGTTTGAGAGAACAGAAATAAATAAATGGGTATAGACTGTCATCATAAAACTGAAACTAGAATATGTAACTTTAAAACATCAGGAAAAACTCCATTTGTCCAATGGAAAGCAACGAGTAGAAGGGAATAAAAGTCAAGTACGATTAGAAGATATCAGCCAATAGATGGCAGAACCAAGTCAGAAAATAAAAATAATTATAATAAGTATAATGGACTAAACCCACCATTTAAGAGATAAAAATGCTCATATTCCATCAAAAAAAGTTGACATATTGTCTATAAGAAACACACTTAAAAACAATAAAAATTAAAGAATAGAAAAACATATACCTAATATGAACCAAAAGAAAGTTGAGGGATAGTATTCTTAAGATTTGAAAAAACAAATATTAAAAAAAAAATTATATAGTCATGAAACGAAAAGAAGATATATGCATGTAAAAATATAGCCTCAAAATACATCAAGCAAAAACTGATAAACTACAAGCTGGAATGCATAAAGCTGAAAGGTATACATCAATAATCACAGTTAAATACAATTAGGAGCTATTAGATATGAAATGTTTATAAAACAGGGCACATTTCAGGATTGATGCCATTAGAACTGTATTTTCAAAATGTAACACAATAAATTATAAGTTTGTAACGAAAGATTAGCTCAAAATAACTAATAATCTAACAGGAGGGAATATACAAATGTTTACAGTAGCTTTATCTGTAATTCTTAAAATATTGAAAGTAACCTAAATGTTCCTTATCTAGAAGAAATGGATTAAAAAGAACTGTGGTATACTTTTACACACTACTATATAAAAAACAGATAATCAACAAGGACCTACTGTATAGCACAGGAAACTATACTCAGTATCTTATAACAACATATAATAGAAAAGAATCTAAAAAAGAATATATATATACATATATATGTATGCATAACTAAATCATTTTGCTATACATCTGAAACACAACATTGTAAGTCAACTATATTTCAATAAAATTTTTTTTAATTGTTGTGTATTTTATACAATAGGATACTATTCAACAATAAAAAGTAACTATTGGTAACATTACAACCACACGGATGAATCTCAAAGAAATGCATTATGCTAACTTATAAAAAGTCAGACTCAAAAGGCTACATATTTACAATACTTACCCCATTTATATGACATGCTTGCAAAGGCAAAACTATAAAAACAGAAAACAGATCAGTGGTTGCCAGAGGCAACCTAAAGGGATAGAGTGCAAAAGGACACCGGGGAGTATTTTGGGAACTATTTTATATCTTAATTGTGGTGGGAGTTACACAATTTGTATACATTCACAAAACTTATAGCAGAACTATATGATAAAAAGGGGTGAATTCTACCCTATGTAAATTATACATAACTTAATAAAAACCACGGGGGGGCTCTCATAACCAAACATTAAAATCTATACATTTTATCGTATGTTAATTCTGTCTTTATATAAATAAATAAATAATCTGATTCATTCGACTCAATAGCTGGAAGAAGAGCCACGGAGCAAATCCAAAGTAACAAGTAAATTATGATGATAGAAATCAATGGGGGAAAAAAAGTGAAATAGATTAAAACCAAATCTGTTTCTTTGATTAGTCAGAGCTCTGGCAAGAATGAACAGAAAAGAAGAACTGAAAGAATAAACGGAAATGAAATAACAAAGGAGATTTTTTAAAGTGTTATAACCATACACTAATAAGTTTGAAAAGCTTAATTGAAATAGATTAATAAACTAAGTAATATTAAAGAAATTTAAATGGTAGTGAAAGACCTTCCTTGCAACAAACCCCAGGCCAAGACAGTTTTACAGGTAAATGTCTACTCATCTTCCCATGAACGTTTTCTACCACATACAGGATGCTGAAAAAACTGAAAATAGTGAAAGAAGCAGCAGGTCATTTTATGGGGCTAGTGTGACACTGTTTTATAGACAAGGTAGAGTGATGAAAATGTCCTGTATCTTAAAAGGAACATGGATTACTACGAGTGTACACATTTGTCAAAACTCACTAAATCATTACTCTTCAGGTCTGTGCATCTATTTCTCTTATAAGCATATATGTAAAAATCCTAACTAAAATAGTTAATCATGTATTAAATCCAAAAGTATTTTCTAATATTTATTTATTTATCTTTATTCTTTTGGCTGGGTCGGGACATCGTTGCAGTGCATGGGCTTCTCTCTAGTTGTGGAGTGAGGCTTTTCTCTCTCTAGTTGTGGCGTGCAGGCTCCAGGGCGCATGGGCTCTGTAGTTTGCGGCATGCAGGCTCTCTTATTGAGGCACGCGAGCTCAGTAGTTGTGGCGCGCAGGCTTATTTGCCCCACAGCATGTGGGATCTTAGTTCCCCGACCAGACATCGAACCTGCGTCCCCTGCACTGGAAGGCAGATTCTTTGCCACTGGACCACCAGGTAAGTCCCCTAATAAAGTATTTTTTTAAATAGTGTATCAGGGATTTCCCTGGTGGCACAGTGGTTAAGAATCTGCCTGCCAATGCAGGGGACGTGGGTTCGAGCCCTGGTCCGGGAAGATCCCACATGCCGCGGAGCAACTAAGCCCGTGCACCACAACTACTGAGCCTGTGCTCTAGAGCCCACCAGCCACAACTACTGAGCCCACATGCCACAACTACTGAAGCCCGCATACCTGGAGCCCATGCTCCACAACAAGAGAAGCCACCGCAGTGAAAAGTCCACACGCCGCAACGAAGAGTAGCCCCTGCTTGCCACAACTAGAGAAAAGCCCATGTGCAGCAACGAAGACCCAACACAGCCAAAAATGAATAAATAAATAAAATAGTGTATCATAACCAAGTAGGGTTTATCACAGCAATGAAAACTTCAACTTTTTAAAATTTGTTATACTTATTATTTTTAAAACAAACAAAAACTTCTTAACTAACCAGTAATAAAAAAGTTCTTCTGTAATTTGGTCATGGTTATATACACAAAACCTATAACAAACACTACACTTAATGGAGAAACTTTAGATGATTCCTTCTCAACAAGACATAGTACTGAAGCTCATGACCAATATAAAAAAAAAAAAATTGGGGGAAGATAACTATTTCTCTTATAGAAACCTAGAGAATCAACAGAGTAGTACAACCAATAAGAGACCAAAAGCAAGACTGCTACATACAAGACCAGCCTATAAAAATTAAAAAAAACCCTAGGTCAGCAATAGCGAACTAGAAAATAAAAAATACTTCAGCCACAAAAACTTTAAAGTATCCAGGAATAAGCCCCCCAAATTCATAAAAACTAGCCAAGAATTCTTAAGAACTCTACAGAGAGAACCGAACAAATGGAAAGACATTTCATGCACTTGGATGGGACAACCTAATCTTATAGATTTCGGTACTCCCAAAATTAATCTATAAATTCAATGCATTCAGAATAAAAATTCCATTTGAATCTTTTAAGGAAAAAGATACAAGTAAGTTATTGCAGAAGAATAATCCACAAATGCTAACAAGCAAATAAAGAGATGCTCAAATTTTATATGAGGGAATAAAGATCCATAAATAATTAAGTCAACCTTACAAAAGAAGATTAAAGGAGAGACTTGCTCTACCATATAAAGAAGACATACCAAAATACAACTGTATTCTTTTTTATGTGATACTGGCACAAGAACACAGAGAGACCACCAGAACATTAGAGAAATCTCAGACACAGATTGGTATATACACCTGGCAACTTAATATATGATACAGGTGCCAGCACAAGTCAGTGGGAAAATATGGATAATTTAAGAAGCATTGTGGAGAAAACTGGTTTACTACATGGAGAAAAATAAAACTCGATCTCTATCAATACTATGTAAAAGATAAGGCCTCAGACTAAAGAGTAAATATAAAAGTAAAACTGTATAATTAATAGAAGGAGCTGTAGAATATCTTCGTGCCTCAGGGGTGGGGAAGAAGTATTTAACTTTTAGAATACCATCAGAGTCCACTGGACCCAATTTTAGTTTTTTAGCTTCTTTTTCAAGTAATCCTGTTTATAATAATTAATATTTCAGGACTTTTATTCTTTCTTAGAGATCATCCATAGAATAAAACTAAGATTTATTTTTAATAGAATAAAACACATTCTAGCTTGCAATTAATTACCAGATGTCCACTGGCCTTTCATCAATCTACAATACATTATGGGATCTTACTGATCTTACTTTTCCTATATTTTGTTATTATACCATCCTAGGAACTCATCATTACTTATCACTGTTCATCAATTATTCCCAACTATGCTAATACAAAGAAAAGCCACTAAAATAAAAAGAAAATGGAAGAATGATGGTATGATAGGCAAAATATTGGCCTCCCAGTGATGTCCATGCCCTAAACACCAGAATCTGTGAAAGTTATTTTACATGGCAAAAGGGACTTGCAGATGTGATTAAGGATAAGAATTTTGAGTTGGGGAAATTATACCAGGTTATCCAAATTGGGGTGGGCCCAATCTAATCACATGAGTACTTAAAAGTGAAGAATCTTCTAGGCTATGGTCCAAAACAGGTGACTGCCAAAGAACCATAAGAGAGATACAACATTGCTGCCTTTGAAGATGGAGGAAGGAAACCACCAGCCAAGGAATGCAGGCAGCCTCTCAAAGCTGGAAAAGGCAAGGCAAAAAGATCCTTCCCTAGAGCCCCCAGAAAGGAATGCAGCCTTGCAGACACCTTGATTTTAGCCCAATGAGAGCGGTGTCAGACTTCTGATGCTACAGAACTGTAAGATAATAAATCTGTACTGTTTTGAGCAACTTGGTGATAAATTATTATAGTATAAATAGAAAAACAACACAGATTTAATGACCTAAAAGGACGATGCAATAGTCAAATAAATTATGATCTTTTAGTTGTCTTCTTGCCTTGCCCAAAGTACCACATCATCTTTCAAAAATGTATAAATGACTAAGAAACCATCTTTGGAGTCTGATTTTAGCTTTCATTGACTCCAGCTGAGAATTAAGAAATTTTCATTTTCTACTTAAGATAATCAAGAGAAGAAAATGACAGAAGACAATTTATAATTATTAGACAAATCAGAAAATAAATACAAAGAGATAACAGCACCTAAAACTGATGATGGTGACACTGACTATATAAATGAAATTTGAGTCTTCAAATGACAGTATCCTAGATGAATTTTCTCAAATTCAAGAATCAATGAATTGGACAATACATTTCTAAGGGGAAAAAAAAAGGGAAACATGGTATTCTCATCAGTTAAGTCGTTCAACTGAAGGACTTCACCATACAATATTCGGCAACGAGAACCTGGACCATTGCATTATGCTCAAAGGACACATAACAATATCCTTCATCTTTTATGATGTTTGTGCACCAAGATTTACTTGATACAAAGAGATTTTTAAGTATGTTTAAATTCATATTAAAATTTCTAATAAAGTTGTTTTTCATTATAGTTTTATTCTTATTGTTGTAAATTAGTAAAACAACAAAATATAAACATAGCAAAAAGGTCTATTTGACCCAGATGGTTAATGGTGATGACTGTTTTTCTTAGGTACAGACCATAAAGCAAAAAAATTGGTGAGTTTGAATACAACAAAATTAAATAGTTCTGTACAATGATGGATACCATGAACAAAGTTAACAGACACGACAAAATGGCAAGTTATTTGCACTGTATGTAATCAACATGGAATAAATATGTAGAATATACAAGGAACATGGGAAAATCAGTTTGAAAAAGAAAGTAATTCTGACAGAAAAATAGGCAAAGAACTGGAACAATTTATAAGACTCCCAAAAAGCTAACAAGCATTGAAGAAATGCTCAAAATAATTGGTGGTACAAGTAAGACAAAGATACATTATTTTGTACCAACTGAACTATCAAAAATGAGGAATCTGGATGATTCCAAGTGTTTCTGGGATATGGAGATATAGAAACAGTTGTATAAAACAAATCTGCTGAGAGTGCAGGTTAGTTTTATTAGTTTATACAACTGTTCTGAATAGCAATCTTGTGCTGTTTATTCAATTTAAATCTATACATACCCTATGCCTTATCAAATCTGCTCTTGGGAATATATTCTAAACAAATGCTCACAAAGTTCCATAAGGGAACAATTACAAGAAATTCAGGGCTTCCCTGGTGGCGCAGTGGTTGAGAGTCCGCCTGCTGATGCAGGGGACGCGGGTTCGTGCCCCGGTCCGGGAGGATCCTGCGTGCTGCGGAGCAGCTGGGCCCGTGAGCCACGGCTGCTGGGCCTGCACGTCCGGAGCCTGTGCTCCGCAACGGGAGAGGCCACAACAGTGAGAGGCCCGCGTACCGCAAAAAAAAAAAAAAAAAAAAAGAAATTCACTGCAGTGTGAGGTAGTGGGGGGTTGGAGACAACCTGGTATCTACCACTGGAAAGCCCAACAGATACACTATTAATTTTATGCAGCAGTGAGCAGCAGTGGATTAGTGTACAGATAGGAACATTCACAATAGAAACATGGGTGATGGGGCAAGGAAGAATCAAAAACAAAGGACAGGAGAGGTAACAATTATGTAAATGGCAGAAAGGCAGTACAATCTACCAAGCTCCTTTTTACCCCTGAAACCTATTATGCTATATTACAACATAATGCCCCCAAATATATTATGCTATACTAGAAATCAGGTATAAAAACACTGGATTTGGGCCTCCCTGGTGGCGCAGTGGTTGAGAGTCCGTCTGCCGATGCAGGGGATACGGGTTCGTGCCCCGGTCTGGGAGGATCCCATATGCCGCGGAGCGGCTGGGCCCGTGAGCCATGGCCGCTGAGCCTGCGCATCCGGAGCCTGTGCTCCGCAACGGGAGAGGCCACAACAGTGAGAGGCCCGCGTACCACAAAAAAAAAAAAAAAAAAAACACTGGATTTTTTTCTACACATTATAAAAATTATAGTAAGTATAATCTGCTGTTAAGTACGTATGTAGGGATCCTTTACAAAATATATTTTATATCATTTAATACAAGGAAAAAATGTCAAATAAAGATTACAATTTTACTCACTTTAGCTCCAACACTGCAACTGCCCGTGCTCCCAGTGCTCCCACTTGCAACTCCTGTAAATCTAGCTTCCAATAATTCTTGCCTTCTTGGATCCAGACTATGAAGCTCATCCATTGCACCTATTAAGATAAAAAAAAAAAAAGTACACGCACATACATATATATGTATTTATATACACACATCACAAAATATGTGTATGTAATTAGTTGAGATGTAAATATAAACTTAGTGAATTCTAAAAACAGATGAAAGTAAGGACTTAAAGGTTTTTATAATGTCCACACTTATTTATCAAAATAATCTATGGTGATGGTGGATTTCCAATACTTTTGACTGCAATCTACATTAAGAAATATATTTTCACCCAAATCAGTACACACATACATACATATATTAAAAGTTCCACAAATACTTCTTACTGTATGCAGTACACTCCAATATTTTCTAGTCTATTCTAGTCCATTAAAAAGGAAAAACACTGATTGTGAGCTATTAAACTGATTTCATGAGCCATTAATGGACCCAGGTCCATAGCCTGAAAAATACCACTTCTCATAATGCAATCTCCCTATTCTAAGCTGATACAGAATTTTGGCACTAAGTGGTATTATTACTTATTTTGCTCATATATACTTTATCTGACTAACTAATTTTAAACTGGGAGGACTCTTACTGTCACATTCCCAAAATTTTTTGTACAGTTGATAGTTTTCAGTTTCTATCAGATAGACAGAAAACACACACATATATCAAGCAGATAACTGAGGTAACATCTATTATTAAACAATAACCCTGAAAATTAAGGGGGAAAAATGAGTGCCCTCCTGTAACTGCTACTATGCAAACTAAAGCACCACAAATTCTAGTTAAAGTTCAATTAAACTCTTAAAAATTCTTTTATCCATGTCTGCTAATTCTCTACTGATAAAACCTTAGAACTGACATAAATGGTTGGTTCTCAAAGGGAGCAGGGAGGATATTATCAGAATTCAGAATCACATGGGGAGCATTTATAAATTACACTAGACCACTCCCATGTACCCAGACATTCCTCTCATAAAGGTTAAGAGCTATTCCTATAGATCTTACCCTTTAAAGTTCCCTTCATTACCCTCCATCTTCATCTGGATAGAGGACCACAAGGATAATGGCCATCCTTCCATGTTTATTAGCATTCCTGTACCTGCATATATCTTCCCTGGCCATTCCTCATTCTTCCATCTTAGACAAAAAGGTAGCTACCTTCAAAAAACTAAAGACTTCGGTTCTTGCTTTTGATCCCATTCCTTCTTGATATTCAAGGAATCTTGCATTTGCATGTATCCCCCCCTCTCTCTTGCATCTTTCCCCTCCCTGCCTCCTTCTGCCTCATTTATATGTCTTTAAAAAAGAAAAAACAAAAACAAAAAAACTTTTGTTTGAATTTCGTGCTATTAATATTATCATTTAATCCTTTCCTTGAACTAGTGATTTATAACCCTATCCTCCTTAGGTCCCTGAAATATGGTTTCTATTATAAGTATACTCCTGACAATGTACTTTCAAGTATCCCCAGTACTTCCAATTTTCTGATCCTGGTACTACATCAGAAACAGTCATTGTCAGATGATAGACAGATAGATAAGAAGAGCATTTGCTCCAAGGCTCTGATTTTTTTTTCCATTTTCTTCATAATGTTTGACAAGCAGAAGTGTCTAATTTTGGTGAAGTGAAAATTATCTAAGTTTTCTATTTACAGTTATTATTTTTCTATTCTTTCCAAGAAAACTTTGCACGTCCCAAAGTAAAAAACATAGTGGATTTAACCAAGATGATGGAGTAGAAGGACATGCTCTGCGAGAACACCAGAATCACAACTAGCTGCTGGACAATCATCGACAGGAAGACACTGGAACTCACCAAAAAAGATACCCCACATCCAAAGACAAAGGAGAAGCCACAATGAGATGGTAGGAGGGGCACAATCACAGTAAAATCAAATCCCATAACTGCTGGGTGGGTGACTCACAGACTGGAGAAACATTTATACCACAGAAGTCCACCCACTGGAGTGAAGGTTCTGAGCCCCAAGTCTGGGGGTCTGGCAATGGGAGGAGGAATTCCTAGAGAATCAGACTTTGAAGCCTAGTGAGAATTGATTGCAGGACTTCAACAGGACTAGGGGAAACAGAGACTCCACTCTTGGGGGACACACACAAAGTAGTGTGTGCATCGGGACCCAGGGGAAGGAGCAGTGACCCCTGGGGAGACTGAACCAGACCTACCTGCCAGTGTTGGAGGGTATCCTACAGAGACGGGGGGGTGGGGGTGGCTCTGTTTCACCGTGGGGACAAGGACACTGGCAGCAGAAGTTCAGGGAAGTACTCCTTGGCGTGAGCCCTCCCACAGTCTGTCATTAGCCCCACCAAAGAGCCCAGGTAGGCTCCAGTGTTGGGTCGCCTCAGGCCAAACGACCAACAGGGAGGGAACCCAGCCCCACCCATCAGCAGTCAATCGGATTAAAGTTTCACTGAGCTCAGCCCACCAGAGCAACACTCAGCTCTACCCACCACCAGTCCCTCCCATCAAGCCTCTTAGATAGCCTCATCCATCAGAGGGCAGACAGCAGAAGAAGAACTACAATCCTGCAGCCTGTGGAACAAAAATCACATTCACAGAAAGATAGACAAGATGAAAAGGCAGAGGGCTATGTACCAGATGAAGGAACAAGATAAAACCCCAGAAAAACAACTAAATGAAGTGGAGACAGGCAACCTTCCAGAAAAAGAATTCAAAATAATGATAGTAAAAATGATCCAGGACCTCAGAAAAAGAATGGAGGCAAAGATGGAGAAGATGCAAGAAATGTTTAACAAAGACCTAGAAGAATTAAAGAACAAACAAACAGAGAAAAACAATACAATAACTGAAATGAAAACTACACTAGAAGGAACCAATAGCAGGATAACTGAGGCAGAAGAACGGATAAGTAACATGGAAGACAGATTGGTGGAATTCACTGCTGCGGAAGAGAATAAAGAAAAAAGAATGAAAAGAAATGAAGACAGCCTAAGAGACCTCTGAGGCAACATTAAACTCAACAACATTCTCATTATAGGGGACCCAGAGGGGAAGAGAGAGAAAAAGGACCAGAGAAAATATTTGAAAAGATTATACTCGAAAACTTCCCTAACATGGGAAAGGAAATAGCCACCCAACTCCAGGAAACGCAGTGAGTCCCATATAGGATAAAACCAAGGAGAAACATGCCAAGACACATAGTAATCAAATTGGCAAAAATTAAAGACAAAGAAAAATTATTGAAAGCAGCAAGGGAAAAACAACGAATAACATACAAGGGAACTCCCGTAAGATTAACAGCTGATTTCTCAGCAGAAACTCTACAAGCCAGAAGGGCGTGGCATAATATACTTAAAGTGATGAAAGGGAAGAACCTACAACCAAGATTACTCTACCAGGCAAGGATCTCATTCAGATTCCACGGAGAAATCAAAAGCTTTACAGACAAGAACAACCTAAGAGAATTCAGCACCACCAAACCAGCTCTACAACAAATGCTAAAGGAACTTCTCTAAGTGGGAAACACAAGAGAAGAAAATGACCTACAAAAACGAACCCAAAACAATAAAGAAAATGGTCATGGGAACATACGTAGCGATAATTACCTTAAACGTGAATGGATTAAATGCTCCAACCAAAAGACAGAGGCTTGCTGAATGGATACAAAACAAGACCCATATATATGCTGTCTACAAGAGACCCACTTCAAACCTAGGGACACATACAGACTGAAAGTGAGGGGATGGAAAAAGATATTCCATGCAAATGGAAAACAAAAGAAAGCTGGAGTAGCAATACTCGTATCAGATAAAATAGACATTAAAATAAAGAATGTTACAAGAGACAAGGACACTACATAATGATCAAGGGATCGATCCAAGAAAAAGATATAACAATTATAAGTATATATGCACCGAACATAGGAGCACCTCAATACATAAGGCAACCGCTAACAGCTATAAAAGAGTAAATCAACAGTAACACAATAATAGTGGGGGACTTTAACACCTCACTTACACCAATGGACAGATCATCCAAAATGAAAATAAATAAGGAAACACAAACTTTAAATGACAGAAGAGACCAAATATATTTAATTGATATTTATAGGACATTCCATCCAAAAATAGCAGATTACACTTTCTTCTCAGTTGTTCATGGAACATTCTCCAGGATAGATCACATCTTGGGTCACAAATCAAGCCTCAGTAAATTTTAAAAAACTGAAATCATATCAAGCATCTTTTCTGACCACAACGCTATGAAATTAGAAATGAATTACAGGGAAAAAATCGTAAAAACCACAAACACATGGAGGCTAAACAATACGTTACTAAATAACCAAAAGATCACTGAAGAAATCAGAGGAAATCAAAAAATACCTAGAGACAAATGACAATGAAAACACGAAGATGCAAAACCTATGGGATGCAGCAAAAGCAGTTTTAAGAGGGAAGTTTATAGCTATACAAGTCTACCTCAAGAAATAAGAAAAATCTCAAGTAAACAATCTAATCTTACACCTAAAGGAACTAGAGAAAGAAGAACAAACAAAACCCAAGGTTAGCAGAAGGAAAGAAATCATAAAGATCACAGCAGATATAAATGAAATAGAAACAAAGAAAACAATAGCAAAGATCAATAAAACTAAAAGCTGGTTCTTTGAGAAGATAAACAAAATTAATAAACCATTAGCCAGACTCATCAAGAAAAAGAGGGGAGAGGACTCAAATCAATAAAATCAGAAATGAAAAAGGAGAAGTTACAACAGACACGGCAGAAATATAAAGCAGCCTAAGAGACTACTACAAGCAACTCTATGCCAATAAAATGGACAATCTGGAAGAAATAGACAAATTCTTAGAAAGATATAACCTTCCAAGACTGAACCAGGAAGAAACACAAAATATGAACAGACCAATCACAAGTAATGAAATTGAAACTGTGATTAAAAATCTTCCAACAGGGCTTCACTGGTGGCGCAGTGGTTGAGAGTCCGCCTGCCGATACAGGGGACACGGGTTTGTGCCCCGGTCCGGGAAGATCCCACATGCCGCGGAGCAGCTGGGCCCGTGAGCCATGGCCGCTGAGCCTGTGCGTCCGGAGCCTGTGCTCCACAACAGTGAGAGGCAAAAAAAAAAAAAAAAAATCTTCCAACAAACAGAAGTCCAGGACCAGACGGCTTCACAGCTGAATTCTATCAAACATTTAGAGAAGAGCTAACACCCATCCTTCTCAAACTCTTCCAAAAAATTGCAGAGGAAGGAACACTCCCAAACTCATTCTATGAGGCCACCATCACCCTGATACCAAAACGAGACAAAGATACTACAAAAAAAGAAAATTACAGACCAATATCACTGATGAATATAGATGCAAAAATACTCAACAAAATACTAGCAAACAGAATACAACAACACATTCAAAGGAGCATACACCATGATCAAGTGGGATTTATCGCAGGGATGCAAGGATTCTTCAATATACACAAATCAATCAATGTGATACACCATATTAACAAATTGAAGAAGAAAAACCATATGATCCTCTCAACAGATGCAGAAAGAGCTTTTGACAAAATTCAACACTCATTTATGATAAAAACTCTCCAAAAAGTGGGCATAGAGGGAACCTACCTCAACATACTAAAGGCCATATATGACAAACCCACAGCAAACATCATTCTCAATGGTGAAAAATTAAAAGCATTTCCTCTAAGATCAGGAACGAGATAAGGATGTCCACTCTCACCACCATTATTCAACATAGTTTTGGAAGTCCTAGTCAGAGCAATCAAAGAGGAAAAAGAAATAAAAGGAGTGCAAATTGGAAAAGAAGAAGTAAAACTGTCACTGTTTGCAGATGACATGATACTATACATAGAGAATCCTAAATATGCCACCAGAAAACTACTAGAGGTAATCAATGAATTTGGTAAAGTTGCAGGACACAAAATTAATGCACAAAAATCTCTTGCATTCCTATACACTAATGATGAAAAATCTGAAAGAGAATTTAAGGAAACAGCGCCATTTACCATTGCAACAAAAAGAATAAAATACCTAGGAATAAACCTACCTAGGGAGACAAAAGACCTGTATGCAGAAAACTACACGATACTGATGAAAGAAGTTAAAGATGATACCAACAGATGGAGAGATATACCATGTTCTTGGATTGGAAGAATCAATATTGTGAAAATGACTATACTACCCAAAGCAATCTACAGATTCAATGCAATCCTTATCAAATTACCAATGTCATTTTTTACGGAAGTAGAACAAACCATCTTAAAATTTGTGTGGAGACACAAAAGACCCCGAATAGCCAAAGCAGTCTTGACGGGAAAAAACGGAGCTGGAGGAATCAGACTCCCTGACTTCAGACTATACTACAAAGCTACAGTAATCAAGACAATGTGGTACTGGCACAAAAACAGTAACATATATCAATGGAACAAGATAGAAAGCCCAGAGGTAAACTCACGCACCTATGGTCAACTAATCTATGACAAAGGAGGCAAAGATATACAATGGAGAAAAGACAGTCTCTTCAATAAGTGGTGCTGAGAAAACTGGACAGCTACATGTAAAAGAATGAAATTAGAACACTCCCTAACACCATACACAAAAATAAACTCAAAATGGATTTGAGACCTAAATGTAAGACCAGACACTATAAAACTCTTAGAGGAAAACATAGGAAGAACACTCTTTGACATAAATCACAGCAAGATCTTTTATGGTCCACCTCCTAGAATAATGGAAATGAAAACAAAAATAAACAAATGTGACCTAATGAAACTTAAAAGCTTTTGCACAGCAAAGGAAACCATAAACAAGACAAAAAGACAACCCTCAGAATGGGAGAAAATATTTACAAATGAATCAACAGACAAAGGATTAATCTCCAAAATATATAAACAGCTCATGCGGCTCAATATTAAAGAAACAAACAACCCAATCCAAAAATGGGCAGAAGACCTAAATAAACATTTCTCCAAAGAAGATATACAGATGGCCAAGAAGCACATGGAAAGCTGTTCAACATCACTAATTATTAGAGTAATGCAAATCAAAACTACAATGAGGTATCACCTCACACCAGTTAGAATGGGCATCATCAGAAAATCTACAAACAACAAATGCTGGAGAGGGTGTGGAGAAAAGGGAACCTTCTTGAACTGTTGGTGGGAATGTAAATTGATACAGGCACTATGCAGAATAGTATGGACGTTCCTTAAAAAACGAAAAATAGAATTACCATATGATCCAGCAATCCCACTACTGGGCATATACCCAGAAAAAAACATAATTCAAAAAGACACATGCACCCCAATGTTCACTGCAGCACTATTTACAATAGCCAGGCCAGGGAAGCAACCTAAATGTCCATCGACAGACGAATGGATAAAGAAGATGTGGTACATATATACAATGGAATATTACTCAGCCATAAAAAGGAACGAAATTGAGTCATTTGTTGAGACGTGGATGGATCTAGAGACTGTCATACAGAGTGAAGTAAGTCAGAAAGAGAAAAACAAATATCGTATATTAACGCATGTATGTGGAACCTAGAAAAGCAGTACAGATGAACCGGTTTGCAGGGTAGAAGCTGAGACACAGATGTAGAGAACAAACGTATGGACACCAAGGGGGGAAAACCGTGGTGGGGTGGGGATGGTGGTGTGCTGAATTGGGCGATTGGGATTGACATGTATACACTGATGTGTATAAAGCTGATGACTAATAAGAAACTGCACTATAAAACAAACAAACAAAAATAACTAATAGTAAACTTTCTTTGGGTTATTTGTATGGAAATATGTTAATATAATGTTTCAGACATTACATGAAATTTCTAAAAATCTTATATGTTCTGGTATAATGTTATCAATCATAATTCTAGTTATTACCTTAAAATGTATATCTCAGAAATAACTGAAAAAAAACCATAGTAATCTTTGTAAGTTTTATGTTTTTCTGCTTAGGTCCATGATTTATCCTAAATTATTATTTGTATATGGTATGAGGGCAAGGATTTTTTCCCATGTGGTTTTCCTGTTTTATTAACCACCATTCACTGAAAAACAAAAACAGCAAAATTCTGCATCCACCAATAAATAGCCTTGGTAGCTTTGTCAAAAGTCAAAATATATATATATATGGTCTAGTATAAAGACAGACATATAAACCAATGGGATAAAATAGAGAGCCCCGAAATAAGAGCGCCAAGACCACTCTATGTGGAAAAAAGTCTTTTCAACAAATGGTATTTGAAAAACTGGATATCCACATGCAAAAATGTTAAGTTGAACCCTTACCTTAACACCAAATACAAAAATTAACTCAAAATGCATCAAATACTTAAACATAAAGACCTTAATATCATTAATCATTAGGGAAATGCACATTAAAACCACAATGAGATACCACTTCACACCCATTAGGATGGCTATTATGAAAAAAAGACAATAACAAGTGTTATCAAGGATGTGGAGAAGTTTGAACCCTTGTGTGTTGGTGGTGGGAATGTAAACTGCTGCAGTCACTGTGGAAAACAGTATGGCAGTTCCTCAGAAAATTAAACATAGAATTACTACATTATCCAGACAGTTCCATCTCTGAGTGTGTATATGTGTGTATGTGGGTGTGCTTCACCCCCAAAGGAAGTGAAAGCAAAGACTCATATAGATATTTGTACATCCATGTTGATAGCATTATTCCCAATGGCCAAAAGGAAAGAGCACCCTAAGTGTCCACCAATGAATGAATGGATGAATAAATAAAATGTAGTGTACACATAAAATGGAATACTATTCAGCATTAAAAATGAAGGAAATTTTGACTAGAACATAGAACTTTGTAGACATTATGCTAAGGGAAATATTCAAAGACACAGAAGGACAAATACTGTATGAACCCTTGTGTGCTGGTGGTGGAAATGTAAACTGGTGCGGTCACTGTGGAAAATAGCATGGCTATTATACTAGAGTCCTAGAGTAGTCAAATTCACAGAGGCAGAAAGTAGAATCATGGATGCCAAGGGCTGAGGAACATGGTGGAATAGGGAGTTAGTGTTTAATGGGTACAGAGATTTGCTTGGGGAAGATAAAGTTCTGGAGATATGATGGTGATAGCAGTAGGACAGTGAGAATGTACTTAATGCCACTGAACCATACATCTAAAAATGGTTAAAATGGTAAATTTTATTTATGTATATTTTACCACAATTCTTAAAAATAATTTTTAAAAAAGAAAATGATAAATTGGATTTAATCAAAAATTTGAATTTGCTAGTTCAAAAAACACAGTTATAAAAATGAAAAGGCAAGCAAGAGACTGAGAGAAAATGTTTACAAAACATGTATGTGCTATATATACTATGTCCACTCTTTGGCTTGGAAACTGGTTGCTGGCCCAATAGAATTTATCAGGAAAGATGAGGACATTAGTCCCTACTTTGACTTGCACCAGCTAACAATGTGGTATTTTGTTTCCCATTGTTTTTGTTTCTTAGATGTATAGCTTCCTCTCCTCCATGAGGTCCCAGAGGAAGCTGTACATTCAAGGGAAAACAAAACAATTAGCTTCTAACTGAAAACCCTTACTAGGGTTCCCAACTCCACTGTAGTCCTTAACACCTTCTAACGAGTTTTTGTGATATTTTAAAGAGTCAGTATGTCCAAAAGACCCTGGTATAACTCCTGGCACATAACAGATGCTTAACAAATATTAGCATACCTGTCTAAAAATCTACCTAACCTTGAATACTACAGCCTTGCTTCTCAAAATGCAGTCCACTGACAGCAGCATCTGTTATCACCTCAGATGCTTATAAGAAAAGCAAAATCTTGGGTTCCACTCCAGACCTACCAAATCAGAATCCATATTTTAACAAGAGCCTCAGAAAATTATGTACATTCAAGTTTGAGAAGCACTGCTATAGAACAGAGGATACCACAAACTTTGGAAAGAGCCTAATCATAAATATTTTAGTCTCTGTAGGCCACTGGGCAAAATCATGTAGATGTTTATATAACAAGAGAGAAAAGCTTCCCACAAACTTTTGTTGACAAAATTTAAGATGTAATGGGACTTCCCTGGTGGCGCAGTGGTTAAGAACCCGCCTGCCAATTCAGGGGACATGGGTTCGATCCCTGGTCCAGGAAGATCCCACATACCAACGGGGCAACTAAGCCCATGCGCCACAACTACTGAGCCTGTGCTCTAGAGCCCATGAGCCACAACTACTGAGCCCGTGTGCCTAGAGCCCATGCCCCACAAGAGAAGCCACCACAATGAGAAGCCCGCACATTGCAACAAAGAGTAGCCCCCACTTGCCGCAACTAGAGAAAGCTCGCACACAGCAATGAAGACCCAACGCAGCCAAAAATAAATAAATGAATAAAAAATTTTTAAAAATTTAAAAAAGATGTATATGATAACTCTATATAATATATTGTAATAGATCAGTCTGATCATGAAAAGAATGGAATTGGCAGGGGAGGGGGGAACATTCCGCTTAATTTGAGTTTCCTGTAATCAAAATATATTGCAATGTATCTGATAAGGATGATCAGATTTTATGGATTTATCTTTGAAAAAGTCTTTTCTGAAAAATAAGTACTGCCAAATGCTGATATAAACCTGGAAGCATATGACTTTGAGCATATTCATTATTTCAAAGGCAGTTAGAGAAGTCTATTAGATTATTCTTTTGATATTTGCCTCTCAGTATGTCTGAAAAATGCTGCTGGAACTGTAGTTTGAGGTTGGAAAATATATTCAAGCAAATTCATGTGGGAATGAAGATCTCACTTTGATGGGATGAGAAGTGTATAAAGCAGCTTGATGTTACATGTAATTCAAACATTAAGTTACCACTCAAATGGCTTTACTGTAGCTAAATTTCACGTATGAGTGCTATTTTGCCTTGTAATTTTAGGTTAAATTCATTTAAAAATATTTCCAACTTTGCAGAAAAAGCTGATTTCCAAAGCCAATTAGTATTTGATAATAGTGGTTGAGGGCAGTCCCCTTTGTTCAGAAAAATTTCAATCTCAGTCCTAAAATCAAAAAACTGCAATAAAATGTTACCACTGCTAAGCCAGTCAGGATATTCAGCTTCTATTTGTAACAAAAATTTGTGCAGCTGATGCTAGTTAGGTCCATGAGAGCAAATGGAGCTCACCATTAACAATACTGATTCAATAACATGATAAATTCACCTATTTTCTGCAAAGTACCTGTTGATGAATAATACAATGAATAACAGTAGGCTTTGAACGCCTCACATTTTTACAAGCTTTGTAAATGTGTCCAACTAAGCCTTTTTCTGTTTCACACATATTTTTACCAGCATCAGCTGTAGCACGTCTTCGCAGATTCCACCTCAGGTTGTACTTAGTGTTTTCTCAACTTTGAAAATACTCTTGCCTGTAGTTGTTCTACACAGATTATTCACAGAGCCTAATTTTTCTGCCACTTCAAACTTGGCATTGACTCCTCCAATAAACAACAACTGAGTAGTATCAATAAAATCTGTGAACTCATCAAGACACAAGGAAAACCACTCAAAATCTTTTGCCTTGTTTTTAAATTGACTATTGACATTGCTTCAAATGTCCTCAACTCTTAAGTCAACTGTTCTTGCCAAAAAGTTAATAGTCTAAAACAAGTTTATTTTCTCTGGACACATTTCTTTGCTGCAATCAAACACAGTTTAATTAACTCACCATCAGTAAATAGCTTTCTTTGCTTGGCTAACGAATGAGTCACTCAGAAACTTATTTTGTTGGCAGCCTCATTTTCAATTTTATTTTTTATGAAGTTATGCTGTAATGAGATATTCCACTTCAAATGGACTGTTACTTTAAAAATTTGAGAGTTGAGAATACTGTGTGTATGCTTAGTCTAGTAATGTCAACATATACTGTATTCTACCACACAGTGTCACTGCAAAATAAGAACAATTTCTTGCTATCTAATTCAATAATAAAATAATATACACTCCACTGTGTCTTAAAAAGCATGCCACTCAGAGTCCATTGTTCTCTTCTTTTCTTGTTTTGACATGATAGATGTGCACTGGTATAAAAAAAATAAAATAAATATTGCAGACTGCAATACACGTGGCACTCAAAATACTGTCAGGTTATAACTGCAGCACTGAAATTCGTAGTGCACCGAAGCAGTAAGAAGTGAAGAGAATGCCATATAGGGTCTCTGTCACAACTACTGAGCTCCGCAATTATAATGCAAAAGTGGCTGCGTTCCAATAAAACTTTACTTATGGGTACTAAAATTTGAATTTCACATGTCACAAAGTATTAGTCTTTTGATTTTTTTTTTAACCATGAAAAAATAGGTAGTTTGCTGACTCCTGTTATAACTAACACATTTCAAAAGTTTTAATCTTTTATGAAATCAAACTGTCATTTCTGATACATCCAAAAATTTGGTTCTCAATTACAAGAGGTGGGATTTTTCTGAAGAATATGTAATTTTACCATGATCCATGAAATTCTTCATTATACAATAAACGCTTATACTTTTGAAAAAGAAAAAAATATAAAAGGGACTTCCCTGGTGGCGCAGCGGTTAAGAATCCGCCTGCTAATGGAGGGGACACGGGTTCGATCCCTGGTCCGAGAAGAGCCCACATGCCATGGAGCAACTAAGCCTGTGCGTCACAACTACTGAGCCTGTGCTCTAGAGCCCGCGAGCCACAACTATGGAGCCCGTGTGCCAAAACTATTGAAGTCCGCACACCTAGAGCCCGTGCTCCACAATGAGAAGCCACTGCAATGAGAGAAGCCTGCGCACCGCAACAAAGAGTAGCCCCCACTCGCTGCAACTAGAGAAAGCCCATGCGCCGCAACTAGAGAAAGCCCGTGCGCAGCAGCGAAGACCCAATGCAGCCAAAAATAAAATTAATTTTAAAAAAAAGAAAAAGAAATGGCAGTGACCTGCCCAAAAGCCATTCTATGTTAAAAAAAATTATAAAAGACACTATAAAAACCATACCATCCTTAAAGAATGCCCCATCTCAAAATACAACCACCTGTCTCCTAATTATGCTACTATTCTTACTGAACTGCTCCCCAAGATCTATTGTAAACCCAAAACTTCACATAAAACATATAACAAGAGATGTCACTACTCAAATTAGAGATCAATCACATCCTATTTTATGAAGAACAATTTTAGGAAAACAACATAAATAAAACCACAATTTGAGCATTAGAGCAGTCTGTCATGGCCCCTTCTAATAACTTTTTTTTCCTCTCTCTCTCCTTCTCTTTCACACACACACTCACAAACTCACTCAATAAATGTCAATTATTATACAAGTATGGCCTCCCAAGGTGGTCAGTCTAAAAAAGGACACATGTACTTGGACATATTAGCAGCTCTGGTTGTTCAACATTACTTTATAGTTATAGCACCTTTTTTATGACAATGAATCAATTTTTCATTATTTCATTTTTAAAGTACCTTAAGTCTTCATCTTCCTTAGCAGAGAGTCAAAACAAAATAAAAATATCTAGAAAGCATGTTTTCAAAAGGTTAAAACCAGAATACCAGTTACCAAAAAGAAATGAGTTTGTTCAATAAGACCTTTCTAATATTAGATTCAACTGCTACTCAGCCATTACTTCATTTCTTTTAGATTTAAAACTTCCTTTACTCTGAAAATATTTTAATTCATTCCAGGTTTTAATTGTTACTTTTCATATTACATATGATAAGCTGATTTATACAGAACAGTAAAGTCTTTCTTCAATTAATACCTGTCACATTATGCCTGACAAGGTAGAGATTAAAAACAGAAATACCATAATAAAGTTAGAAATTATTTCAACAAGATAAAATATTCCATTTAAATCATTCCTTTTCATTAGTTTTTAAAATGCATTTGAAAGTATAGGAAACTAAAAGAATTCAACAAGTTTACACTGTTTAACACTCCAGAATTACTTCTGACTCGTCTTTAAACACAGACTCTAACATGGTTAATAAATAGAACATATCTATGTTCATATACAGTATTTTGTATACTTAGTGGATATACTTATTATTTTTGTTGACTACATTGCATTTCATCATTTATTCCACTGTCTGATCTCCTACTTAAAACCAAATATTCTAATTTTTTGGCATTTAAATGAACATGTTAAATGAACTATCACAAGAGCAGTCCAAATTCTTTATTTCCTAATATACTTTCTCCCCCAGGAATCCAATAAAAATACCACCCACATTTTTTATAATGATTTAAAATATTAACATTTGGACATTAAATTCACTTAAAATTTAACTGTACCTATCTAGAATTTTTTCCAAAGGGAAATATCATACAATTTCTCACAAATTTAGCCTTTCCCTACTGATCTGAAATACATCTCTAGTCATGTGTCACATTCTGATATAAACATAGGTGTGTTTCTATATTTAATTGTTTCACTAAACTATTTCTTTTTGTGTGTGTGTGTGTGTTCTGTGGACCTCTCACTGTTGTGGCCTCTCCCGTTGCGGAGCACAGGCTCCGGACGCACAGGCTCAGCAGCCATGGCTCACGGGCCCAGCCACTCCGCGGCATGTGGGATCTTCCCGGACCGGGGCACGAACCCGTGTTCCCTGCATTGGAAGGCGGACTCTCAACCACTGCGCCACTAGGGAAGCCCTCACTAAACTATTTCTGAACCATATATATCCCCATTCTATCTATCTACACATACAAATATTTATGTATTGTACATATACACATAAATATTTCACCTAGAATGACTGAAAAGAGTATGTATAAAAAGCCAAGTTTCTGAATCTATTCTACTGATACACATTCAGTTACGTAAGCCTGTGGTAAAGAGAAAACCGGTCTGATCTAAAATCACTCCAAGTCAGATTAATACCTCACCTTATCTTTAACATAAGTCATTTTAAACACTTTAATTATAACCCTTCCAGCAAAGGATTCAGACAACCTGAGACCGAATTTTCATATAACGATACGCAGCTTGCCCCAGAGGTGAGGCATAGAGTTCTCGTTTATGCTTCTCTATACTGTCATGACCTTGAAGCATGAGAATAATTTAATTTCAATTTTATTCTTATAAATAAAAAATGTCTTGACAGCTACTTTTTCTTTCATCAAAAATAAAACACACACACAGATAGACAAGTTGTGTCAATATGGCCAAGTTCCTTAACCTCTCCATGTTTCAGCTTCCTTATGTATAAAATGGAGATAATAAAAGTATATACCTTATAGTTGTTAGAGTAAAATAAGTTAATATGAAGAGTTCTGAACTATATCTGTCACTTAGTAGTCAATAAATGTGAACATATATGTATGCTAAAATGCAAGTGCTCAATAAACATTGGCATGTATAATGTATATAATATAAGCTCTCTTCCAGCTTTCTCCCTGAAGCTAGAAGTTCCTGGTAGGTAGAATAGCATATACTTCAATGCCTCATTTCTTTAATGTATTAATAACATGACTAACTCCTCTTCCTCTAGCTTATAATAATTTACCTTAAAAAGCAATCATACACATATACACACATACATATATACATATATGTATCACACACACATACATATATATGTATATATACATACATACGTATCTTAATACTAGGCTATTTTTCTATTTTAACATATAGTTCTCATTTTAAAGATAAGGAAATTGAGACACTGAGAGGTTGTCACAATGTCTTTTGTCAGAACTTATATCCACTCAACTAAGCACCCTTGTCCCAAAGGAATGGTCCAAAAGAAGGGTGTAAGGGTGTGTGTGTGGGGGGGTGTGAAAGAGAAAGAGCGCCTGCCGAGAGAGCACGTGACTGCACACGTAAGAAGGAATGTTCTCCAGGAAAGCTCCAAAACAGGATTTTGGTAAAACCTCCTCACTACTAGGAAGTCAGCTGGTATCCTATCACTAACCAAAGTACTAATTACTTAAGAATCTTTTCTGGTTTCATGCCTTTTCCCATTATTAATACAAAACATACTTGTATTATAACAATAATAAACAATACAAAAATAGAAAAGTGAAAAGTCCGAATACTTCCTTGTCTCCCAAAATCCCACTCCTCACAGGTAACCATTTAACATGGCTTAAAAAGCACAGCGATGATTTACTGCCCACAGTACTCCTTCTTGGTCTATTCTTCGATCCCAATAGTGCAGGGTAAAAGAAGGGCTACAGAACAGTCTTAGAGTTCATTTGCAACAGGGAAGGAAATCTCTGACCAGGAAGTAAGTTGCATGTACTACATGTAAGAAGTCCAACTTGAGCACTATCTACCTATTAAAATACTACCTAAAACAATGCATTATAATAAACAAGGATAAAATATTCTAAATGTTTATACAGTGATTTCAACCTAAGTATCATTTCACCAACACTGGCTCTATCATGGCTTCAACAAGACTCCTGAAATGAATTTCTTCGGACATTTATTGTAGCAATATAACTTTAGGGCTAAGGTGGGCTCTGCTGCAAGACTGAGTTCAAATCCCAGCTCTGCCACTTAAAGACCTCCTCATCCATAAATTTCTGGTAATAACAAAGTCTAGCTCACAGGATTGTTAGGTGAATTAAATGAGATAATACTTGTAAGCCCTTAGCAGGTTCCTGGAATATACAGCCTCATTAATTTTTAATTACTCTTACTAAGTGCCAGAAGAATAAGCAACTTACCCAAAATTGCATACCAAACAAGTGATGTGAGGAGAGAAAGCAACAAAAAATTATCAGTAGACAGGAGAGCAAGCCAATTTACTCACTTACTTTTCAATTTCTCTAGCCTAAGCCTTCATATAAAGAAGAAATATATATTTCTTTCAATTAACAGATCTACAAAATTTCCAGCAAAACAGACTACTCTGTTTAGGAACCCTACCTGCTCTAAGTGCATAAACATGTTCAACACAAATTATACTGCTCGATGAAAATAAAAATAATCTTTAACCATCACTCCTAACTCTGAATTGATGTAAAACTCCAGAGTGCCAAAGTTTAGGATCCAGATACATAAATTAGTGCATAAGCCCACTGAGATCATAATGTTCCTCTAGAAAGATACATTTCCCAATGAGCAAATACCCAAAAAACAAAGAAATTTTAATTTTAGTAATAACTTCTATTAGCTGCAACCGTAACAGAAACACTAACCTGTAACTTGAGATAAATATATAACACAAACTAAGTAAGCCAATTTGAACAAAGGATGAAATATTATAATTTTTAACAGGTTCAACTGTATGAAGTTAAAAGTATTCAACCATTTTTAATCTATAAAATAGGTTCAGATGGTTCAACCCAATACTCAATGGCCTATGGTATAATCAATCCCCTAGTGCCTTTACAAATGATTATGACTGCCATTTTTTACAGTGTTAAGTGATTCAAATAAATTGTGGGTCACATCATTCTCATACATCTTTATTAGTGTTTAAATCTCAAAACTGCCAAAACAGAGTGACAGATGCAAAGTCTTACTAAGTTTATAGCTTATAAGGTTGGCCCTCAAATTTTCACCATAGTCTCTAGCAAATCTATACAATCATTTAAAAAGTCTGACTTATATACCAAGGTTTCTTTCAATTATAGCAATTTTCCAACATTTCTTTCCCAACGCCAATTTATTTGCCTTATGTAAAAAGGGACATGTATTTTTATAAAATTGTGACGATAAGGAAGCAATTTGAAGTCTTTTCCTTTTTACCCTTGGTCATGAACCCAAAATTGCCAACAGTACAGAAAAATGCAAAAAACTAGAACCTAAAATAATCCCACCCATTGTCTACTACCCAAAGATAACCAAAGTTAACATTTAGGTTTATTTTCTTCCAGTCTTTTTTCTGTATACTTTTTACTCAACAATTAAGATTACACTTTATAGTAGCTCCCAGCATTCAAAGATGTTTCCACATTTCTAATTTCAACCATCTGCAAAAGACTCTGAAAGTTGATGACATAAAAACTGCTGAAGTGCTACTAAATGAGAGAAACTTACAACACAACCTCCATGCATCCAATTCTCAGTTTGGGTTTGTTTTTCCTTGTCTGTAGTCATATATCTGGAAACTCACAGTTACTCCAACCCCCCACGAAAAACATTTTTTTGGGAAAAATGTTCCCCCCAAATAAACACAATTAATAACATTAATGATAAAAATGACACAGTAGTTATTTGCCATAAAAAGCAAGCTTCAGGGGACTTCTCTGGTGATTCAGTGAATAAGACTCTGGGCTCCCAATGCAGGGGGCCCAGGTTCGATCCCCGGTCAGGGAACTAGATCCCGTGTGCATGCCTCAACTAAGAGTCCACATGCTGCAACAGCATGAATGAATGAATGAATGAATGAATATTAAAAAAAAAACAAAAACAAGCTTCAGATAAATTACAAACATGTATTTATATAATACATTCACTGCATGTTAATGTTACTATCCTAATAATATAATGCAGTGTACATGTTTAATAAAATTTATTTAAATTTCTTTACAAATAACTCCAACTTTTGTGTTAAAATTGATGAGTATTGAAGCTGTGTGATGGGTACATTAGGGTTCACTGCAATATTCACTCTACTTCAATAAATTAAATTTTTTTCCCATAATAAAAAGTTAACTTCTTACATTTTCCCACATTTTTGTGAGGAAATTTGTGTTTTAAGGGCATTTGCAAATTTCAGAACTAGAAAGTTGTCTGGCACCCATTACTACTGTCAAGATGCTACACTACTTACTGCTTTCTACCCTATGTTCTCCCAATTATACAAAAGCAATTTTCCACATTATTATGTTTTCATTAACATTATTTTCATGGCTACCTAACATTCCATTAAATGGATATACATTAATATGTTTAATTATTCCCCATACCATTGGGGATTCAAGTGGTTTCTAATTTCTTGCTATTAAAAACAGTGCTACCAGCAAAGGAAACCATAAACAAGACCAAAAGACAACCCTCAGAATGGGAGAAAATATTTGCAAATGAAGCAACTGACAAAGGATTTATAAGTGATTTATATATTTATAACTGACAAAATTTATAAGCAGCTCACGTAGCTCAATAGCAAAAAAACAAACAACCCAATCCAAAAATGGGCAGAAGACCTAAATAGACATTTCTCCAAAGAAGATATACAGACTGCCAACAAACACATGAAAGAATGCTCAACATCATTAATCATTAGAGAAATGCAAATCCAAACTACAATGAGATATCATCTCACACCAGTCAGAATGGCCATCATCAAAAAATCTAGAAACAATAAATGCTGGAGAGGGTGTGGAGAAAAGGGAACACTCTTGCACTGCTGCTGGGAATGTGAATTGGTACAGCTACTATGGAGAACAGTATTGAGGTTCCTTAAAAAACTACAAATAGAACTACCATATGACCCAGCAATCCCACTACTGGGCATATACCCTGAGAAAACCATAATTCAAAAAGAGACATGTACCAAAATGTTCACTGCAGCTCTATTCACAACAGCCCGGAGATGGAAACAACCTAAGTGTCCATCATCGGATGAATGGATAAAGAAGATGTGGCACATATATACAATGGAATATTACTCAGCCATAAAAAGAAACGAAATTGAGCTATTTGTAATGAGGTGGATAGACCTAGAGTCTGTCATACAGAGTGAAGTAAGTCAGAAAGAGAAAGACAAATACCGTATGCTAACACATATATATGGAATTTAAGAAAAAAAAATGTCATGAAGAACCTAGGGGTAAGACAGGAATAAAGACACAGACCTACTAGAGAATGGACTTGAGGATATGGGGAGGGGGAAGGGTAAGCTGTGACAAAGTGAGAGAGTGTCATGGACATATATACACTACCAAACGTAGACTAGATAATGGGAAGCAGCCGCATAGCACAGGGAGATCAGCTCAGTGCTTTGTGACCACCTAGAGGGGTGGGAGAGGGAGGGTGGGAGGGAGGGAGACGCAAGAGGGAAGAGATATGGGAACATATGTATATGTATAACTGATTCACTTTGTTATAAAGCAGAAACTAACACACCATTGTAAATCAATTATACTCCAATAAAGATGAAAAACAAAAAACAAAAAACACAGTGCTGCAGCAAACACTGTCCTACCTAAAATGCTTTATTTGAATGTAGGGTTATTTCCTTAATACAATGGCTCCCAAAGCATGATAAGAAAGACTGTAAATATTTACTATACCTCCCCAGACTCACCTCAGCAATCTCCATCCAGAGTCATTAGGTAACTGTGCAGGAAAGGGTTAACACAGTAGACCTGAGGATGCTATCTTTAGAAAGTCCTCCCAGCAAAGAAATCCCCACCTTTCCCTAACTGATAAGGTGGCTCACAGTGCCTAGGTTATACAAACAATGTAGTAAGAAGATGCCCCAGTAAAAACCTTGAATGCAGAGTCTCTAGTGGACTTCCCTGGACACACACATTGCACACAAGTTGCTGAAATTTCACTGCTGGGGGAAGTGTGTGCACTCCCTGTGCCCCCTCTTGTGAGGGAGAGAACATAAGGAAGCCTAAATATGGATCCCTCCAGGCTCTCCCTACGCTTTTTTCCCTTATGATCCGGCTGTTCATCTTTACTATGTCACCATAGTACATCTCAACCATGAATACAACTATATGCTGAGCCCACTAGTCTTTCTAGCAAAACTGACACAGTATATGAAGCCCACAGACCACTCTAAGATACCATGTTCAGAGCTCTAGGCAAGGACTGGTGATTACCCTGCTTTCTGAGGTTATGGAGAACCCCCTATGTAAGTTAATTTTACATACCTCCTTCCCATGCCAAGACAGGTGAATGCTTCTTAGTTTTGAAACTCCTTGGCAGACACAGTCATTCTGAGTCTGCAACTGTATCAATGAGCTGGCTTATCTCCTCCTCTCACAAGAATGTAAGCTCCAAAAGAACAGGAATTTGGGGGTTGGGGGTGGTTTATTTGTTCACTGAAATATCCAGGTGCCTAAAAGAATGCCCAACACATAGAAGACTCTCGATAAGTATTTGTTTAACAAATAAATGGATATTCTCGGGTATCCTATCCCCAAATTCTCAAAATGAAGAAACCTACTAGGGACTTCCCTGGTGGCGCAGTGGTTAAGAATCCGCTTGCCAATGCAGGGGACACAGATTCGAGCCCTGGTCCAGGAAGATCCCACATGCTGCGGAGCAACTAAGCCCGTGTGCCACAACTACTGAGCCTGCGCTCTAGAGCCCATGAGCCACAACTACTGGAGCCTGCATGCCTAGAGCCCAAGCTCTGCAACAAGAGAAGCCACCTCAATGAGAAGTCTGCACACTGCAACAAAGAGTGGCTCCCACGCTCAGCAACTAGAGAAAGCCTGCGCTCTGCAATGAAGACCCAATGCAGCCATAAATAAATAAATAAATAAGTGAATGAACAGAATAGAATAGAATATATGCTACTTACAAGAGACTTACAACTTTTATAAACAAAAGTTGAAAGTAAAAGAATGCAGAAAGATATACCGTGCAAACACTTAGCATCTGAAAGCTAGTGTTATCTGTCTTAACACTAGATAAAGTACACTCTAAGGCAAAATGCTTTACTAGGGGGACATATCATGATAATAAAAGGCTTGATTCAGCAGGTAGACACAAAAATTCTTAATTGGTAAGCACCTATAACATATTTGAAATATATAAGGCAAAAAGGACAGAAACTATACAGAGAAACAGACAAATCTGTAATTGTTTTTGGACATTTTAACAAATCTTCCTCTGAATAAGAGCAAATAAACGAAAAAAGTAATGATAACAATTTTAAAAAGAAACAAACTTGATATAACTGATATACCTATTACACCACATCTAACAACTGTACCCAACAAAAAAATTTTTTTTGTTCTATACAAGGAATATTTACCAAGACAGACCGTATGTTGGGCCATAAAGCAAGTCTCAAATTTTAAAGCTAAAATCTTTTATCTTTAGTTCTTATTATGGTACAGCTAAGTTAGAAATTAGTAATAAAAAGCCATTTAGAAATACCTTATGTTTAAAAATTAAGCAGTATACTTCTGAATAATCTATAGCCCAATGAACAAAGCCAGAAGTTGGTTCCATGAAAAGACATATGAACTGGTAAGATGGGTCAAGAAAAGAGACAAGACACAGACAGTGACTATCTGGAATGAAAAAGAGGACACCACTACAGACCCTAGATATAGAAAGATCACAAGGGAATATTTACAATTTTATGCAGACACATTTGAGATTTTAGATAAAATGGAAAGATTCCTAGAAGATACAATTTACCAAAACTGATATGAAAATTAAAACTCTAAAGAGTATTATGACATTATAGAAATTGAAGCCATTACTTAAAACTTCACAGAGAAAACTCCAGGACTAGAAAGCTTCAGTGAATTCTACCAAGTATTTAAAGATGCTGGACTTCCCTGGTGGCGCAGTGGTTAAGAATCCACCTGCCAATGCAGAGGATACAGGTTCACGCCCTGGTCCAGGAGGATCCCACGTGCCGCGGAGCAACTATGAGCTCCCATGTGCCACAACTACTGAGCCTGTGCTCTAGAGCCCACGAGCCACAACTACTGAGCCCGTGTGCCACAACTACTGAAGCCCGCACGCCTAGAGCCCAAGCTCCACAATGGGAGAGGCCACCACAGTGAGAGGCCCACGTGCTGCAGTGAAGAGTGGCCCCCGCTCGCCACAGCTAGGGAGGGCCTGCGCGCAGCAACGAAGACCCAACGCAGCCAAATAAATAAATAA
This sequence comes from Mesoplodon mirus, assembly GCF_964341445.2. Taxonomy (NCBI): domain Eukaryota; kingdom Metazoa; phylum Chordata; class Mammalia; order Artiodactyla; family Ziphiidae; genus Mesoplodon; species Mesoplodon mirus. The sequence continues at coordinate 85,798,797 of NC_138984.1, forward strand.
ATAAATAAAATAAAAAATAGATGCTGTAACACCCTTCTTAAATTCTTTGAGAAAAACGGTAAAAGAAAAAGTACTTCCCAACTCATTTTTATGAAGTCAATGTTACCTTGATAAAAAACCTAAACTTTTTAGAAATGAAGATTAAGCCTGAATGAACCCAAGAGAAAATACATACAACAGATAACGCTTTAAGAGAACGAGAGGGTCAAAAGGAGGAACAGTTTTGAAATCAAAAGAAATGACGAGATTAAAAGGATGAAAGTAACCACTTAATGACATAACAAGGATCCAACATTCAGAAAACAGAAGTCTTTAAAATGCACTACCATAAGAGAATAAACAGTAAAAACTGTAATTCAAGAAAACTTTCTCGAAAATTAAAAAAAAAAATTGAAACTACTGAATGAAGGAGCACCATGTATACTTAAGAATTCAGCCCAGTAGGCCAACAACTAATTTTTCAAAGGCAACACTTTATGCTAGAAGAAAACAGAATAACGTATTTCAGATATTCAAGACAAGAAAATATAAAGTGTCTTATATTCAGTAAAACTGATTTTTAGCACATGGAAGACACAGATAAACTGTTATCAAAATGCCAAAAAATTGGGAAATACTGCTCCCATGAGTCCTCCCCAAAGAATCTAGAGAATAAGTTTGTGAGAAAGTTAAGTTATAGACCTATCTCATTCATGAACATAGGTGTAAAAATACTAAACAAAAGATCAGCGAAGTAATTTGTATAAAAAGAATAATAGCTCACAATTAAATTGGGTTTAGTCCAGGAATACAAGGTTGGTTTAATACTTAAAGAGCAATAAAATAATTTATCACATTAAAAAAAAACCTGGAAAAAAGTTAAATGATTGTCCAAATAGATGCAGAAAAAGCATTTGATAAAATTCAATAGCCATTTGTGATTTGAACAAAAAAAAAATTAGTAACTAGTAACAGGAATTTCCTTGACCTGAGAAAGGATACACCCAAAATAGCCATATAATAAGTTCTAAAATACTGAAAAATTCTCCCCCCACTTCTAAAATTAGTAACAACACAAGGAGTCCCACTATAACCAATTTATTCAATACTGTACTAGAGGTCACAGTCACTATAATAAGGCTGGAAAAACAAATTAAGTATAAGGATTGGAAAAGATGAAACGAAATTATCATTCATAGGTCGTATGTTTATTGAAGATGAATCTAGCTGAGATAAATTATCAGAATTATAAGCAAGGTTGCTGGTTACCAAGTCGATATGCAAAAATTAACTGGATTTCTACATATCAGCAATAAAGAGAAACTAATAAAAGTTAAAGAGATCCTATTTACAATAACATCAAAAAGTAAAAATAAAACATCTAAAAGTGCAACAGTAATTATGCAAGTTTATTACAGAGAAAACTATAAAACATTATTAAAATGATGAAGGGAATACACTATATACATGAATTATAACACTCATTATTATAAAGATATGATTAATAGATTCAGTGTAATCTCAATGAAACCCCCAACAGATCGATGTGTTTATTTGTTTGGTTTTTGAAATTAGCCAAAAATAGCCAAGGCAATGTTGAAGAAAATCAATAAAGTGTGTATTAATTCCCTATTGCTGTCCTAATAACAAGTTACTACAAACTTAGCAGCTTAAAACACCCTTTTTTTTTTTCTTTTTTTGCGGTACGTGGGCCTCTCACTGTTGTGGCCTCTCCCGTTGCGGAGCACAGACTCCCGACGCGCAGGCCCAGCGGCCATGACTCACGGGCCCAGCCGCTCCGCGGCATGTGGGATCTTCCCAGACCGGAGCACGAACTCGTGTCCCCTACATCGGCAGGCGGACTCTCAACCACTGCGCCACCAAGGAAGCCCCCAAAACACCCATTTATTATCTCCAGTTTCTATGGGTCAGAAATCTTGGTGCGGCATGGCTCAGCTGGTTCTCTGCTTAGAGTCTCACAACGATAAAATCAAGGTATCAGCCAGGCTGTGTTCCTGGCTAGACACTCTAGGAGAGAATACATTTCCAGGTTCATTTAGGATGTTGGCAACACTAAGTTCCAAGCAGCTGCAGGGCAAGAGGTCCCCATTTCCTTGCTGTCCATCACGTGGGGTTTAGTCTCAGCTTTTAGAGGCTCCCTACATTCCTTGGCTCATGGTCCCCTTCCAAAGGCAGTAACACCAGGTCAAGTCCTTTTCATTGCTTCTGAGACAAATCCCTCTGACCTCTCCTTCTGCCCCTTTCCTCTTTTGCTTCCTTCTTCTGCCTTCTTCTCTTCTGACTTTTCTATTTTCAAGGGCTTGTGTGATTATATGGGACCTACCAAAATAATCTCACTATTTTAAGGTCTGTTGATTAGTCACTTTAATTACATCTGCAAAATCACTTCACAGCACTTCCTAGGTTAGTATTCAACTGAAGAATTGGGACAGAAATGTTGGGAGAACATCTTTAGAATTCCACCTATCAAAAAACAGGGAAGTTGGATTTACTGGATATCAACCTAATTATGAAACTACAGTAATTTTAAAAATATGATACCGGCACAAAAACAGACAAACATAATACAGAATATAGAGCCTAGAAACTGACCTGTTTCTGGGCAGACACTTGATTTACAAAAAAGGGTAGCACTGCAAAACAGTGGGAAAGAACAATTCTTTTCAGTAATTTGTGCTGGGACATCAGGACACTCACAGGGAAATGAAACCTACTCCCATCTCACACCACACAGAAAAAAATCAACTACAGAAGGATTACAGATCTAAATATGAAAAGCATAATAACAACAAAGCTTCTGAAAGATAATACCGGAGAGTGGGACTTTAGGAATAGTGGCATGAGGAGCTCAGTGGACCATTTCTCCAGTAAAAGAACAATTTAACTGGTGAAAAAAAAAATTTTTTTAACAACCAACCATTTAATGTCTCTGAAAATTGTCCTAAGGGCATACAGCAAATGGAAAAACATTTATTCAAGAAAACATACTAAACGGAGGTGAGAACAGCAAGTATCCATGACATATGGGCCATAAGCCACTCCCAATTACACCCCTCAACTCAGGGTGACAGAAGTTCTACACCAGACAGGTGCTACAGGAGCTCCCACACTCCAGCCTAGGACTAAAATTTCACCCCGGTAGGGGAAGGCTGCTGGCATCTCTCACCTGTCGCACCCCCAGCTCCATGTTGCAGAAACTCTATGCCAGGGAGGCCTGGATGAGAAGAACAGGGGTCCCTCCATCCAACCAGCCCCCACTTATAAGGCAGAAAAGCTCTTCTCCAGGTGGAGTAGGCCAAAAACACTAGGTCCCAATTCCTCACTCATAAGGCAGAAGTTCTTTACCAGGAGGGGCAAGATGAAAGTAGGATTTACTCTCCTTGCCCAGCACACTACTCCTAGAGTGGGTGTCACTTCAAGAGAAGTGATCTCCTTGCCTCTGACTCTAATTTCACTGAGGCAAGGCAGAGGTTCTTCCCAGGGGAAAAGGTAGACCATTAGGAACAGAAAGCTCTGTCCACCCCACCTAACAGAATGACTTTACTAGAACAGACTGTGGGGGACCTCACTTCTAAGGGCAATGTCCAAAACTATGGAGATCCTGGAGGTGAATAACTAAAAGGAGGCAGGTAGTTCCACAACAGCAGTAGCAACAAGCAAAGCTACAAACCAGCTAGAAGTTTAACAGAGAGAACTAGGCAAAGAAAAAGGCGGTAAGATTCTTCAAGGTAAGCAGCACAAGTCTCAAAGGCTGGCAACACTTCGCTTCTGCAGAGACCTGACTTAATGCAATCAATCTATGGAGCAATTTATGCCCTGGGATGTTGGGGAAAACAATAGAGCAATAAGCTAGCAGTCAGTGGAGGCTGACAGCTGCCTGTGACAGCAATAGAAGCAGACCAGCCAAAAGCTTAATGGGGAGATCAGGGAAAGAGGCAAAGAAAACAAGGCCAAAACCAATCAGCTCTAGGGCTTCCCTAGTGGCGCAGTGGTTGAGAGTCTGCCTGCCGATGCAGGGGACACAGGTTTGTGCCCTGGTCCAGGAAGATCCCAAATGCCGCAGAGCGGCTGGGCCCGTGAGCCATGGCCGTTGAGCCTGCGCGTCCGGAGCCTGTGCTCTGCAACGGGAGAGGCCACAACAGTGAGAGGCCCACATACCGCAAAAAAAAAAAAAAAAAATCAGCTCTGGTGGTCAGGGAGACTGCACACGATTTTGAGAGGGCCCAGATGTTGGATTCATCAGACAGAGTTTAAAGCAGCTATTATAAATATGTTCAAAGAACTAAAGGAAATCATGTTTCAATAATTAAAGGAAGATATTATTACAATGTCTCATCAAGCGAGAATATCAATGAAAAACAGGAATTACACAAAATAATCAAATGAGAAAATATGAATACCAGTAAAGAGAGCGTAACTGCATATTTCTTCTCCTTTCTTCCCTGAACTAATTTAAAAAGCAATTACACATACCACATGTATATAACTGTATTGTTGGGTCTATAACATAGAAAACATAATGAATTTGACAGTAACAGCACAAAGAAGACAGGTGGAAACAAACTTTATTGGAGTAAGGATATAACATCATATGGTATAAATCAAATCTACATGAGGTAACATCGACATATACACACTACAAATGTAAAATAGATAGCTAGTGGGAAGCAGTTGCATAGCACAGGGAGATCAGCTCAGTGCTTTGTGACCACTTAGAGGGGTGCGATAGGGAAGGTGGGAGGGAGGCACAAGAGGAAGAGGATATGGGGATATATGTATACATATAGCTGATTCACTTTGTTATACAGCAGAAACTAACACAACATTGTAAAGCAATTACACTCCAATAAAGATTTAAAAAAAACCTACATGAGGAAATGAAGAGAACCAGAAATAATACATAAGGTCAGTACAAAAACTAGAAAGGGGTTTTCCTTTCTCATCTCAGTATCTTTAAAAAAGACTTTAAATCATACAAAATAATTATAACAATATATTCTGGGGTAACATATAGCAACATATATAACAAAAAAAGGGGAGGATGGAGTAGAGCTATGTAAAGAATAAAGTTTCTATATACTACTCAAAGTAAGTTAGTGTAAATCTGAACCACGTTTTGATAAGATGTATAACGTAAACTTAGAGCCATCACTAAGAAAATAACTCAAAAAAGAATTAAAAATCACAAAAGCAATTAAAATGTTACAACAGAAAATACTCAGTGCAAAAGAAAACAGTAACGTGGGTACAGAAGGAGAAAAAGACATGAGACACAGAGAGAACAAACGCAAAATGGCAGACATAAATCCAACCATAACAAAAACATTGAATGTGAATGGATTAAGCAATATAATCAAGAGGCAGAGACTGGGAATCGATTAAAAAAGAACAAGATCAAATTAAATACTGTCCACAAAAGACACACTTTAGATCCAAAGACACAAACAGGATAAAAATAAATGGCTGGAAAAAGACCCTGCAAACAGCAACCACAGAAGAACTGAAGTGGATATACTAATATCAGCTTCTAAAATGATTTTAGAGGTGAAGAGGAACATTTTATAACAAAGGGTCAATCCATCAGTAAGATACAAAAATTATAAACATATATGTACCTTATAACAAACCTTCAAAATACTTGAAACAAAGCTGACAGAAACAAAGGGAGAAAAAGACAATTCAAAACTAGCTGGAATATTTCAATACTCCATTTTCAATAATAAATAGAACTAAGCAGAAAAATAAAAAGGAAATAGAAAACAAACACAATAAACCAACTAGACCTAAAAGACATCTAGAGAATACTCCATTCGACAACAGAATACATGCTCTTCTAAGGCACACATGGAACACTCTCCAAGACAGACCATATGCTAGGCTACAAAACAAGAATCAACAAATTTAAAAGAAGTGAAAGCACACAAAGTATGTTCTCTGACCACAATGGAATTAAATTAGAAATCAAATACAGAAGAAAATTAGAGAAATTCACAAATATGTGGAAATTAACATACTCCTAAATTACCAATAAGTCAAAGGAAAAAATCAAAAGGAAAATTAGAAAATGCTTGAAATGAATAAAAATAAAAACACAACATATCACAACTTACGGGACGGAACTTGTGCAAGCCTCTTAGATAGCCTCATCCACCAGGGGCAGACAGCAGAAGCAAGAAGAACTACAATTCTGCAGCCTGTGGAACAAAAACCACATTCAAAGAAAGATAGACAAGATGAAAAGGCAGAGGGCTATGTACCAAATGAAGGAACAAGATAAAACCCCCCAGAAAAACAACTAAATGAAGTGGAGACAGGCAACCTTCCAGAAAATGAATTCAGAATAATCATAGTGAAGATGATCCAGGACGTCAGAAAAAGAATGGAGGCGAAGATTGAGAAGATGCAAGAAATGTTTCACAAAGATCTATAACAATTAAAGAACAAACAAACAGATAAACAATACCATAACTGAAATGAAAACTATACTACAAGGAATCAACAGCAGAATAACTGAGGCAGAAGAACGGATAACTGACCTGGAAGACAGAATGGTGGAATTCACTGCTGCAGAACAGAATAAAGAAAAAAGAATAAAAAGAAATGAAGACAGCCTAAGAGACCTCTGGGGCAACATTAAATGCAACAACATTCCCATTATAGGAGACCCAGAGAAGAGAGAGAAAAAGGACCAGAGAAAATATTTGAAGAGATTATAGTCGAAAACTTCCCTAACATGGGAAAGGAAATAGCCACCCAAGTCCAGGAAGCACAGAGAGTCCCATACAGGATAAACTCAAGGAGAATCACACTGAGACACACAGTAATCAAACTGGCAAAAATTAAAAACAAAGAAAAATTACTGAAAGCAACAAGGGAAAAACAATGAATAACATACAAGGGAACTCCCGTAAGATTAACAGCTGATTTCTCAGCAGAAACTCTACAAGCCAGAAGGGAGTGGCATAATATACTTAAAGTGATGAAAGGGAAGAACCTACAACCAAGATTACTCTACCAGGCAAGGATCTCATTCAGATTCCACGGAGAAATCAAAAGCTTTACAGACAAGCACAACCTAAGAGAATTCAGCACCACCAAACCAGCTCTACAACAAATGCTAAAGGAACTTCTCTAAGTGGGAAACACAAGAGAAGAAAACGACCTACAAAAACGAACCCAAAACAATAAAGAAAATGGTCATAGGAACATACATAGCAATAATTACCTTAAACGTGAATGGATTAAATGCTCCAACCAAAAGACAGAGGCTTGCTGAATGGATACAAAAACAAGACCCATATATATGCTGTCTACAAGAGACCCGCTTCAAACCTAGGGACACATACAGACTGAAAGTGAGGGGATGGAAAAAGATATTCCATGCAAATGGAAAACAAAAGAAAGCTGGAGTAGCAATACTCGTATCAGATAAAATAGATATTAAAATAAAGAATGTTACAAGGGACAAGGAAGGACACTACATAATGATCAAGGGATCAATCCAAGAAGAAGATATAACAATTATAAATATAAATGCATCCAACATAGGAGCACCTCAATACATAAGGCAACTGCTAACAGCTATAAAAGAGGAAACTGACAGTAACACAATAATAGTGGGAGACTTTATCACCTCACTTACACCAATGGACAGATCATCCAAAATGAAAATTAATAAGGAAACACAAGCTTTAAATGACACGAGAACAGATAGACTTAATTGATATTTATAGGACATTCCATGCAAAAACAGCAGATTACACTTTCTTCTCAATTGCTCATGGAACATTCTCAAGGATACATCACATCTTGGCAAGGTCACAAATCAAGCCTCAGTAAATTTAAGAAAACTGAAATCATATCAAGCATCTTTTCTGACCACAACGCTATGAGATTAGAAATGAATTACAGGGAAAAAAACGTAAAAACCACAAACACATGGAGGCTAAACAATACGTTACTAAATAACCAAGAGATCACTGAAGAAATGAAAGAGGAAATCAAAAATTACCTAGAAACACATCACAATGAAAACACAAGGATCCAAAACCTATGGGATGCAGCAAAAGCAATTTTAAGAGGGAAGTTTATAGCTATACAAACCTACCTCGAGAAACAAGAAAAATCTCAAATAAATAATCTAACCTTACACCTAAAGGAACTAGAGAAAGAACAAAAAACAAAACCCAAGGTTAGCAGAAGGAAAGAAATCATAAAGTTCAGAGCAGAAATAAATGAAATAGAAACAAAGAAAACAGCAAAAGATCTATAAAACTAGAAGCTGGTTCTCTGAGAAGATAAAATCAATAAACCAGTAGCCAGACTCATCAAGAAAAAGAGGGAGAGGACTCAAATCAATAAAATCAGAAATGAAAAAGGAGAAGTTACAACAGACACCACAGAAATACAAAGCATCCTAAGAGACTACTACAAGCAACTCTATGCCAATAAAATGGACAACCTGGAAGAAATGGACAAATTCTTAGAAAGGTATAACTTTCCAACACAGAACCAGGAAGAGATAGAAAATATGAGCAGAGCAATCACAGGAAATGAAATTGAAACTGTGATTAAAAATCTTCCAACAAACAAAAGTCCATGACCAGATGGCTTCACAGGTAGGTAAATTCTATCAAACATTTAGAGAAGAGCTAACACCCATCCTTCTCATACTCCTCCAAAAAATTGCAGAGGAGGGAACACTCCCAAACTCATTCTATGAGGCCACCATCACCCTGATACCAAAATGAGACAAAAATACTACAAAAAAAGAAAATTACAGACCAATATCACTCATGAATATAGATGCAAAAATACTCAACAAAATACTAGCAAACAGAATCCAACAACACATTAAAAGGATCACACACCATGATCAAGTGGGATTTATCCCAAGGATTCAAGAACTCTTCAATATATGCAAATCAATCAATGTGATACACCACATTAACGAACTGAAAAATAAAAACCATATGATCAACTTAAAAGATGCAGAAAAAGCCTTTAACAAAATTCAACACCCATTTATGATAAAAACTCTCCAGAAAGTGGGCAAAGAGGGAACCTACCTCAACATACTAAAGGCCATATATGACAAACCCACAGCAAACATCATTCTCAATGGTGAAAAACTGAAAGCATTTCCCCTAAGATCAGGAACAAGACAAGGATGTCCACTCTCACCACTATTATTCAACATAGTTTTGGAAGTCCTAGTCACGGCAATCAAAGAAGAAAAAGAAACAAAAGGAATCCAAATTGGAAAAGAAGAAGTAAAACTGTCACTGTTTGAAGATGACATGATACTATACACAGAGAATCCTAAAGATGCCACCAGAAAACTACTGGAGCTAATCAAGGAATTTGGTAAAGCTGCAGGAGACAAAATTAATGCACAGAAATCTCTTGCATTCCTATATACTAATGATGAAAAATCTGAAAGAGAAATTAGGGAAACACTTCCATTTACCACTGCAACAAAAAGAATAAAATACCTAGGAATAAACCTACCTAGAGAGACAAAAGACCTGTATGCAGAAAACTATAAGACACTGATGAAAGAAGTTAAAGGTGATACCAACAGATGGAGAGATATACCATGTTCTTGGATTGGAAGAATCAATATTGTGAAAATGACTATACTACCGAAAGCAATCTATAGATTCAACACAATCCCTATCAAATTACCAATGGCATTTTTTACAGAACTAGAACAAAAAAATCTTAAAATTTGTATGGAGACACAAAAGACCTCGAATAGCCAAAGCAGTCTTGAGGGAAAAAAATGGAGCTGGAGGAATCAGACTCCCTGACTTCAGACTATACTACAAAGCTACAGTAATCAAGACAATATAGTACAGGCACAAAAACAGAAATATAGATCAATAGAACAAGATAGAAAGCCCAGAGATAAATCCACACACATATGGTCAACTAATCTATGACAAAGGAGGCAAGGATATACAATGGAGAAAAGACAGTCTCTTCAATAAGTGGTGCTGGGAAAACTGGACAGCTACATGTAAAAGAATGAAATTAGAACACTCCCTAACACCATACACATAAATAAACTCAAAATGGATTAGAGACCTAAATGTAAGATCAGACACTATAAAACTCTTAGAGGAAAACATAGGAAGAACACTCTTTGACATAAATCACAACAAGATCTTTTTTGATCCACCTCCTAGAGTAATGGAAATAAAAACAAAAATAAGCAAATGCAACCTAATGAAACTTAAAAGCTCTTGCACAGCAAAGGAAACCATAAACAAGACGAAAAGACAACCCTCAGAATGGGAGAAAATATTTGCAAACGAATCAACAGACAAAGCATTAATCTCCAAAATATATAAACATCTCATGCAGCTCAATATTAAAGAAACAAACAACCCAATCAAAAAATGGGCAGGGCTTCCCTGGTGGCGCAGTGGTTGAGAGTCCGCCTGCCGATGCAGGGGACGCGGGTTCATGCCCCGGTCCGGGAAGATCTCACATGCCGTGGAGCGGCTGGGCCTGTGAGCCATGGCCGCTGAGCCTGCGCGTCCGGAGCCTGTGCTCTGCAACGGGAGAGGCCACAACAGTGAGAGGCCCACGTACCACAAAAAAAAAAAAAAAAAAAACTACAATGAGGTATCACCTCACACCAGTTAGAATGGGCATCATCAGAAAATCTACAAACAACAAATGCTAGAGAGGGTGTGGAGAAAAGGGAACCCTCTGGCACTGTTGGTGGGAATGTAATTTGATACAGCCACTATGGAGAACAGTATGGAGGTTCCTTAAAAAGTAAAAATAGAATTACCATATAACCCAGCAATCCCACTACTGGGCATATACCCAGAGAAAACCATAATTCAAAAAGACACATGCAACCCAATGTTCACTGCAGCACTATTTACAATAGCCAGGTCATGGAAGCAACCTAAATGCCCATCGACAGATGAATGAATAAAGAAGATGTGGTACATATATACAATGGAATATTACTCAGCCATAAAAACGAACGAAACTGGGTCATTTGTAGAGACATGGATGAATCTAGAGATTGTCATACAGAGTGAATTAAGTCAGAAAGAGAATAACAAATATCATATATTAACGCATATATGTGGAACCTAGAAAAATGGTACAGATGAACCGGTTTGCAGGGCAGAAATTGAGACACAGATGTAGAGAACAAACATATGGACACCAAGGGGGGGAAGCGGTGGGGGATGGCGGTGGTGGTGTGATGAATTGGGAGATTGGGATTGACATGTATACACTGATGTGTATAAAATGGATGACTAATAAGAACCTGCTATATAAAAAAATAAAACTTTAAAATTCAAAAAAAAGATTTTTAAATATTGTTAAATTTATTTATTTAACCTTTGCAAATTTTTATATTGTGTGTTTTACAACATGTGTAATATATCAGCATATATTGTAACATTTTACAAAAAAAAAGAACTTACAGGGTGAATTAATTGAGTGCTTACAGGGAAATTTACAGTTGTAAATGCCTATATTAAAAAAAGAGAAAAAAAGGAAAACATTTTTCATGTATTGAGATACTTCTTAAATACCATAAGGGAGCGGGGGAACAGGCCACAGAACGGCGGAGGGGTGTTAATAAAAAAAAAAAGTACTTATCCAAAATACAAAAAGAATTTCTTCAATTAATTTTTTATTTTTGTAAAGAGAAACAACACAAAGGAAAACTGATCAAAAGATCTGAACAGGTACTTCACAAGATATATCCAAAAGTCAATAAACTTATGAAAAAATAGTAAACCTCTTAACTCATCAGGGAAATGACAAATAAAACCACAAATACCACCTAATATCCACCAGAATATCAAAAATAAATAATATTAACAATTCCAGCTGTCGGTGAGGGTGTAGCGCAGTGGGAACTCTCATACACTGTTCACGGGAATGTAAACTGTTACAACCACTTTGGGAAACTGGCAGTATCTGTTAAAGGCAAACACACACATAGCCTATAACCCAGTAAATTTACTGTTAGGTATATACTCAATAGAAATTAATAGTACATGAAGAGACAGGTATAAATATGTTCATACAGCATTATTAGTAATATAGAGAAGTGGAAACAACCCAAACATCTATCAACAGATTGCATAAATAAACTGTGGTATATGCATACAAGTAATATTATAGAGCAATGAAAGTGAACAACAGTTACAGGAATTAACATGGATGAAACTCTAAAACATACGTGAAACAAAAGCAGCTAGAAAAATATATATACTGTGTGAGTCCGTTTATATAAAATTCAAAACAGGCATAATTAAGTCAGAATAGTGATTGCTTTGGAGGAAGGGAGAAGGTAGTGAATGACTGATGAGTGCAGGAAGAGAGCTCTGAAATGCTGCCTATGTTCTATTTCTTAACTGAGTGGTTGTTACGTACATCGATTTATAGTAATTCACTGAGCATTATTTATCCTGTGCATTTTCTGTATGTATTAATATTATGATACAATAATGAAAGGTAAAGCACCATATAACATTAAAAAATAAAATCAATTGAATCACAGTAAAATGAGAGTACTTGAACTTTAGAGAGTAATAATTTTTTAAAGACTGGGCTTTTGATATAAATATTAAGTTTAAGTTCAATCTCACTAGCAATCAAGACATACCAACTGAAACAAAATGATAACATTTAATAGTTAAACTGGAGGAAAACTGTCTAATTCCCTTCTCTAGGGAATACTCTGTTCATACCTATGGACAGAAATACAATTTCCTTCCTTCCCACTTTTCCTTTTTAAAAAACTTTCCTTCACAGCACTGGAGAGGGTTGCTCTATGATCCACAGGAGAACAGTGCTACTGTGGTTCCTGAATTTCCAGTTTCTAGTTCAGTCCCCTTGAGACCTAAATGGGTTCTAAGAGATACTCAGCCCTATATCCTTCTAATAATAAATTTGTTTTGCTAAAGTTTTTTTCTAGCAACCAAATGGCCAATGAATATAACACCTTGATATAGGCTATGCTACAACCACATTATATAATAATTCTGTTTATATCAGAAGTTGAAACTGGCATCACAAATTGTTTTATCTGACCCACAGTGGTTTTTTTTTTTTTTTTAAGTATAAATTACATGCTATGAATTGTAGTCTTCCTCACTAGACTCTGGCCAAGCTCCTAGGAGACAAGGACTATATCTTACATACCTTTGTTTACCCAGTGCTATGCTCCAGGCCCAAAAATACTTGCTGAATTAATAAACAAACTATGCCAATAAGGTTTCTATAAAATTCTAAAGCTCTGACAATTGATTCACTTCTGAGAAGCAAAAACAGATTTTAAAATCCTGGTTATCCCATAAGGAAAACAATAGTGACAATACACATTAAATGACATTAAAAAAATTCATGCCCTTTTGCCCAGTAAAGCAAATCCTTAAAATGTAAAATAAAGAAATAAATCGAAGGAAGAAAAATTGTATGTATAATAAATACCACAATATTATATAGTGAAAAGAAATGAGACTAACAATTATGATTATCACTTGAAATCTGCCTCTGTCATACACAACCCTGCTAGAATTCTTCAAAGAGCCAGGGAGATAATATATGTATGTATGTCAAGTGTACTCTGGTCATAAGGATCTTAATCCAGATGGTACTTGTTCCCTATTCTTGACATTGAAACGAAGAAAAAATGTTTAATTCTAAAGCATCCTTGTATCTAAATATAATAGTAACAGTTAACACATACTGATTGGTTAACACGCCACAAATTTCTCATTTAATTCTCACAACCTTATGAAATAGTTACTATTTCTTATCCCATCCTACAATCAAGAAAACCTAGGAATTCCCTGGCAGTCCAGTGGTTAATACTCCACGCTTCCACTGCAGGGGGCACGGATTTGATTCCTAGTCGGGGAACCAAGATCCAGAAAGGCACACGGCCAAAAAAAAAGCATTTAAAAAAAAAAAAAAGAAAGAAAATCTACAGATGCATGGAGAGGTTAAGTAACTTACTACAGTAAGTGGCAAAACCTAAACTGATATCCGGGTCTAACAAATATGTGCTTGTAACTACTTCTACATAATAATGCTTCTAACATAAGGTACCAATATCTAAGTATAAAAAACTAAGTATAATGCTGTCAACTAAGTCAGAGAAGTAGGAGACACTGATAGGAAAGAGGAGTAGGGGGCCAAGAGCTTGCCAAGGACTGCCATTCATTAGCCTGTTGGGTTTGTTGTTTAAAACTATAAAATAGGGCTTCCCCGGTGGCGCAGCAGTTGAGAGTCTGCCTGCCGATGCAGGGGACACGGGTTCGTGTCCCGTTCCGGGAAGATCCCACATGCCACGGAGCGGCTAGGCCCGTGAGCCATGGCCACTGAGCCTGCGCATCTGGAGCCTGTGCTCCACAACGGGAGAGGCCACAACAGTGAGAGGCCTGCATACCACAAAAAAAAAAAACTATAAAATAAAAAATTTTTAAATAGTGAGAGAAATGCCCGGAGAAAATATAATAAAGCATTTGATAAACTGGATTAGATACATGTTCAGTATGAAGATCGCAACCCTTTGGTTAACTGCAAGGCACTGTGTTAATAATGTTTAAGCCCAGTAATTCCTAGGATGAGGTGAACCCCGCCTGGTTCAAAAATACATGCCTAGGGTTTCCCTGGTGGCGCAGCGGTTGAGAGTCCGCCTGCCGATGCGGGGAGCACGGGTTCGTGCCCCGGTCCGGGAGGATCCCACGTGCCGCGGAGCGGCTGGGCCCGTGAGCCATGGCCGCTGGGCCTGCGCGTCCAAGCCTGTGCTCCGCAACGGGAGAGGCCGCAGCAGTGAGAGGCCCGCATACCGCAAAAAAAAAAAAAAAAAAAAAAGCCTATCTCATGCACTGCTGCTATATGAGTGGAACACAATTCTTCAAATAATAATTTGGCAATAGTTATCAAAAGCCTTTAATTGTTTTTATATTTTTTTGCCCTGATAATTCCATCACTGGGAATCCTCTTCGGGGGGTGGGGGAGCTTTTACTCAGAGATATTACATCAATATCTATTGTAGCCAAAAAGTAAAAGTAAAAAGAAAAAAAAACCTAAATAACTAACTATGGTAGTTAAGATGTTTTTGTTCACCATGATCCATCCATTCCTCAGGAAAACTACCACTCACCTAATTTGTGTGACCTTCAGTGGTCTGTCAATCATGGCTTTCTGTGGATTCCCCAACTCACTCTACCTACAGCCATAGTGGCTACCTTGCTGTACATCTCCCAGGTACGAGTGATTGGTTAAGGAATTGACAATCATAATACATCATCATCAACCCAGAAGTGACATGTGGACATTAGGAAAAAGTTTTGCCTGCCAAGTGTGGTTGCTAAGCCAAAGGTATGTGACTGAGCTCCAAAAGCAATAGGCTAGAAGAACCCAGAAATGGAGTCAAAGAGGCTCAGTGACATTATTTGAGATGTTGGATCTAAGCTGTTTCCAGAGCCATTCCACCCTCCTCCACACATACAATTCCCAGTTACATGAACCAGTAAATTCCTTTTTTAATTTACCAAAGCTTGTGTTAAGTTTTTATCACAGGTAAGCAAAGGAATCATGACTAACACACTACCAAAAGAAGAATGGTTAACTAAGTAAATTATAGTACATCCATTCAGTATCCCTGTGGTTAAAATTCAGTGGAATAATGCTAACAGAATAGTATAACTGTTAAGAGCATGCACTCAGGAGCTTAGTCTGAATCCTGACTCTGCTACATATTCGCTATGTGTCCTTGGGTTAGTTAATCTCTCTGTGGCTCAACTTCCTCATCTGTAAAATAGGGATACAACAGTACCTACTTCATGACTGTTAGAAGTAAATGATTTACTATTTACAAAGTGCCTAGAACAAGTCCTACCATTAATAAGTATATGTATCTTTCAAATAAATGAGATAAGCAAAAATATATACAAAGTTAACTAAACCATGTAACTTCACTGATGTTTTTTAAAATCTGTGCACAGAAAAAGGAAAAACTATGTTTTTAAAAAAGCAAAAATACCCTATTTGTCAAAAAAAAAACAAAAAAAGAAACATGCCTCAGGTCTCATGAAAGACAGGATGAATCTGATTGGCCTCATACAAATCCCCCTGACCTTCTCCAGAGGCACCATATTCACCATCAGACAAGAAGCACATACATAGTGTCAAGTGTGGAATTATGAAATCACAATTTATGACACAACACAATACCAGCAAGTACCAGGTTAAAGCTTAATTTAAACCTAGAAGTCATTTCTCCAACTAAACTAGTTTCCAGGGAAAGGTACAAATTTATGAACAGAACGAACTCTTAATAATCCATATAAATGAAGGAGAACAAATATTATGTCAGCCCCCAAAACCACTCATATTTGGCTTTGTACTGCATCTTTGTAGCATACAAGCATTTTAACTTAAATAGAGGTACCTGTCTTCGTGAAATTCACAAAATTTCAAACCTAATAGTGAAGCCACATTGAGAAGATTTAAGTTTCACAACCTACCACCTATTTCAAATCTGCATCTTTCTACATCATGCTTTGAATTCCTATCAACCCTTTCAAATTCTTCCTCTCATTAGATACACTAAATAATACATGTTACCAAGGGATCTGTTTTGTATTCAATAAGGTAATTAAAGCTTTAAGTGTTTTAAAAAATACTTCTTATAAGATGAATCAGATTAAGCTTCAAGCTTCCTTTCCCTGCCATATTGAATACTAATAAAACTCAAACATCTGCCACTAAAGCATCTCAATTTTGTTCAGAGCCTCATGCACCAGGTTAAAACCCTCCACAATAAGTGGACTATTCCTATATGGACAGTCAAAAATTCTCCATTCAAATTCTAATTTGTTATTGCTGTGGTGAGCTTATGAGGTCAAAATATTAAGATAAATGGCATCCCAATTTAATTATTAAACATGAAGGTAAGATTTTTCATTAGTATACCTCTAACGTTTTCCATGAAACTTAAGATCTGTACAAATTGGTTTTGGATTTTTCTTTTTTTTAATCTTATCTCCACATACATACAAAACTCATGCAAAAAAATAATAATAACAAAGTTTACCAGTAAATTGAATGAGCTTAAAAGACTGATTAGTAAATTAAAATATGTTAAGGGAAAACTAAGAAATTACCCAAAACTAAATTTCCATATCTTACGCAATATATCCCAGTGGTTAAAATGCAGACTTGATTCAAATCTCAGCCCTAACATTTACTACTCTGTGTCATACTGGGCAAGTTTCTTTACTTCTCTGTGCTTTGGTTCCTCATCTGTAAAATGAGAATGATAATTGTATATACCTCACAGAGTTACAAGAATTAAATGAATTAACATGTACAAACAATAAACTTTAGCTATTATTGTTATCCATTATCACTCTCTAAAATATAACTTGCCTATGAATTACTAAAATGAGTATCTCCCTGGGTCTGAAATACGTGCATATTAAGTATATAATCACTCTGTTTAAAAAAAAAAAAAAAAGCTTTAACAGATCTTCAACAAAACTTTTCGTTAGGTGCCACCTCTATAGAGCAGCAGTCCCCAACCTTTTGGCACCAGGGACCGGTTTTGTGGAAGACAATTTTTCCACAGACAGGGGTGGGGAATGGTTCAGGCGGTAATGCAAGCGATGGGGAGCAGCAGATGAAGCTTTGCTCACTTGATGCCACTCACCTCCTGCTATGCAGCCCGGTCCCTAACAGGTCCCTAACAGGCCACAGACCGCAGCTGTAGCGGTCTCCCGGGGATTTGGGGACCCCTGCTACAGAGGACATCCTACTATGCACTGAGAATATGGAAATGAACAAAACAGTCTCTGAATTCAAGACCTTTCTGTCTAGTACGCAAAAAAATAAAACTATAATAAAAGGTAGTATGACAAAGGTGCTATGAAACAGACAATCCTATATGACACTAAGGAGCAGAGGCATCCAACTCGGGGGGAAACACCCCAGAAATAATTTCTGAGGAACAATCACCTAGTTGCTTCACTTCAGGGCCCCACATTATTATTTATGTAATTTACACAGCTTTTAATATCTTCTTAACAGTGTTTTATTTTTATTTTATTTTATTTTTTTTTCTTTTTGCGGTATGCGGGCCTCTCACTGTTGTGGCCTCCCCCGTTGCGGAGCACAGGCTCCGGATGCGCAGGCCCAGCGGCCATGGCTCACGGGCCCAGCCGCTCCACGGCATATGGGATCCTCCCAGACCGGGGCACGAACCCGTATCCCCTGCATCGGCAGGCGGACTCTCAACCACTGCGCCACCAGGGAGGCCCCTTAACAGTGTTTTAGAATGTAGATCGTTAAAAAGATCACAGCACACTACTGCTTACCATGCTCATAACTAAACTTAAAAATCTTTTGGTAAGAACGAAGATGAGTATCTTCTCTTAACAAATTATAACAGAACCTTGAAAAGGTCACACTGCTTCCTCAAGAAACATTTCTTTCACCAATAAATAAAAGCCACAAACTTTCCTCCAGTAAATTATAATTAGCACTAATGTCAAATTAGTAATATTTTTGAGCTGTTAGAGAACTCTGAAGGCTTCGAATTCAACTCCCTCATTTTACAGATGAAAAGGAGCCACAAAGTATAATGGAGAAAGCACTAAGTTGAAAGTCAGAAAACTGAATCTTGGTCCCACCGCTCCTACAGTAAAAGCCTGGGCAAATTATCTAAGTTTCCTCATCTGTAAAATGAGAGGTTTGGATTCATTTGCTTCCAAGGTCCCTTTCAGCTCTGTAATTCTCATTTTATGAAACTGAAGCAGAGGGATAAGCAACTTGCCCAAAGTCACCCAGCTAGGTAATGGCAAAACTGGGACTACACTTGGATTCCAATTATCAATGCACTTTCTCTTCTCTACCATACTTCTTCTCCTACGTCACCATTCCTCTAAATTATTCTAAGATTTCTGGAAATTATTAAAGAGCATGAAGGAGTTTATTAAACTAACTGACTTAATCCTATGGCTCTTCTATAGAAAATGTGCTTTAAGTCTAAACGCAAGAAATACATGAAGTCTCAAGCTGTGCCACTTACTACACCTAAGTTGACCCCAAGAAAGTTACAGGAGTTTAACCTTGACTTCCCAGCACCTAAAATCTAACCTTTCAATACATCTCACAGAAGAGATTATGTTCCATATTAAATTAAAATATGAATTGCTATAGGTAATGATAGCTAGTACATGCATAATTCTCTCAATAAAATGAGAATTTAAATTCTTCACTTTATGTTCTGGTTTTATTTAATATGCATTTTTAAATTCAAGAGAGACCAATTTAAATGCTTTGCCTTCATGCATCCTTTTTTCAGACTCTCTAGCTTTAAAACCATTAGATTAAGCACATTACTTCTGAAATCACATACACAATTACAAATGAAAGACTATACAGACTGCTGACAGTTTCTCTTTCTGAACTGAAAATCAGCCCCCCACAGCATCCTAAAATTCTGTGCCCAAGTATATGACAACTCTACTAAACTGTACCGTAAGCAGCATCTGATTCCCTAAAATGTCTTCAAAGCTTATTATATTTCACAGGGAATTCATCAGGATTTCAGGAAGACTGACAGTGTTGATTCCAGAAAATACAGAAAAATCCTCAGAGGAAAAGCACAATAAAAATGCAAAAGAGTAGTAAAGTCAATGATAGCTTCATGCTACTGACTTAAGAGAATATTCAAAAACATTCATGGATATGTAAGTACAGTTTAACTATATTCATGAATTTTCAAAGAATCACAGAATGTTTGCAATTTTTAACTGATGGGACCTTAAGTCACTTAATCTAATAGCACACAAAATAAGAATCTACAGAATTTATCTCTAGCTCCCCCAAAAAAGTCTCCGTAGTTTGCTTTAAATTCTTTAAAGCAGTTCATTGCTGGCCAAGTCTAGCAGTTATACAGTTTTTACATTCTTGTCAAAAAGTTATACTGAATTCATTCTGTGCCTTCCTAACTTTCACCTGCTGGTCCATCTTCTCTAACAGCATAATGAACACATTCTCCCTTCAATTTATGTGTTTGAAATGCCTGAAAACAGCTATACTTTTTCCCACCATTTAGTCTCTTCTTTAGTCTAAATGTATGGTCCACAGATTTCTTGTGGGTACTGAAGACACTTCCGGGATAAAATGTACTTCCACATCACAAGTACCTTTAAAAAAAACTGCCACTTGTCGAATTTTGGTGTAATATCAAAGAATAACTTCCAAAAAGACTATTAAAATAATTATTTTGGGCTTCCCTGGTGGTGCAGTGGTTGAGAGTCTGCCTGCCGATGCAGGGGACACGGGTTCGTGCCCCCAGGAAGATCCCACATGCCGCAGAGCGGCTGGGCCCGTGAGCCATGGCCGCTGAGCCTGCGCGTCCGGAGCCTGTGTTCCGCAACGGGAGAGGCCACAACAGTGAGAGG
Source organism: Mesoplodon mirus (assembly GCF_964341445.2). Taxonomy (NCBI): domain Eukaryota; kingdom Metazoa; phylum Chordata; class Mammalia; order Artiodactyla; family Ziphiidae; genus Mesoplodon; species Mesoplodon mirus. The sequence continues at coordinate 85,819,265 of NC_138984.1, forward strand.
CCCGCGTACCGCAAAAAAAAAAAAAAAAAAAAAAAAAAAAAAAAAATATATATATATATATATATATATATCTCAACAGATTGAAAGAAGAAAATCCAGCTGTCTTCTAGTAAGCCAGAAATTAAAGTGATTTGTAAAAATATAAAACAATGCCATCAGCCTCACTGAAGCGTGTTTTGTTTTAATTTTTGGCTGCATTGGGTCTTCGTTGCCGTGCGCAGACTTTCTCTAGTTGCGGTGCATGGGCTTATCATTGAGTGCAGGTTCAATGCAGGCTCTCATTGAGTGCAGGCTCAGCAGTTGTGGCGCACGGGCTTAGTTGCTCTGCAGTATGTGGGATATTCCCGGATCAGGGGTCAAACCGGTGTCCTCTGAATTGACAGGGGGATTCTTAACCACTGTGCTACCAGGGAAGTCCCCTCACTAAAGTTGTTGTTTTAGAATATTTATCTTCATTTTAAAATTTGGGGCTTCCCTGGTGGCGCAGTGGTTGAGAGTCCGCCTGCCGATGCAGGAGACACCGGTTCGTGCCCCGGTCCAGGAAGATCCCACGTGCCACAGAGCGGCTGGGCCCGTGAGCCATGGCTGCTGAGCCTGCGCGTCCGGAGCCTGTGCTCCGCGGCGGAAGAGGCCACAGCAGTGAGAGGCCCCCATACAGCAAAAATAAATAAATAAATAAATAAATAAATAAATAAAATTTGTTAACATGTAATCAGATTGTTATTTTTAGATAAATATTTTTGAAGATATTTCATTTCAAATATAGTAAATATCAATAGACATAACCCACATAAACAAAATCTCTTCCTCAATAATTTTTAAGGGAGTAAAGGGGTCCTGAGACCAAAAAGGCTAAAGCACAGCCTACTTCTCAGGGGCAGATTCCCCGACTTCTAACTATCTTGGATTTCCCTCTCTCCTCTAATACGTACATATGCCTCTGTAAGGGAGGCACCTACCATATATCTATATATTCATGAGCTAGAATCCTTAAACATACAACCCTGTCTTGCTCCGGCAGGTGACTTCAAGAAATTAAAGGGCCATCTGGTATACTTAACTGTTCACATCTCCCTACAGGTATTACTCAATCATCTGGAGTCAAATACTTTAACTCTTCTGTCTAAAGGATGCAGTCTGTAAATATGGAAACAGAGAGCAAGTTTATTTAAACTGCGATATTATCTTTTTGACCAAACTACTTTCGTTATTTATATAAAAGTAAAGCACATTATTCATATCTGGCAAGATGAAGCAGAAAGCCAAGTCTTTTGTATAACCATTTATTTGACTCTTAGCAGTAACCCATTCAAAAGTACCTATGGGGCTTCCCTGGTGGCGCAGTGGTTGAGAGTCCACCTGCCGATGCAGGGGACACGGGTTTGTGCCCCGGTCCGGGGAGAATCCCACATGCCGTGGAGCGGCTGGGCCTGTGAGCCATGGCCGCCGAGCCTGCGCGTCCGGAGCCTGTGCTCCGCAATGGGAGAGGCCACAACAGTGAGAGGCCCGTGTACCAAAAAAAAAAAAAAAAAAAAAAAAAAAACCTATGTACTGATACGCAAAAAAAACACCTGCTCATCTAGCCAGTACACACACCAGGTTCCTCGGCCTCGGCAAACAAACCTGACCTTATTTGAAAATTTAATTTCCTAACTTCCTACATCCTTATTCACAGATTAGAAGATAAAGTGGGATAGAGAATTTAGCCACAGGTTTAAAAGACCCAGTGTGAAATCTAGAGCTACACTGCTGAGCACCTCAGAGAATTTTAAGATTGATAAAGGAAGAGCTTTGGGACTCCGAGGGAAGAAAGAAGTCTACACTATATCATATAAATTCCTAAATCTTATGAGTTAGGCTTATAGATAAGATACTTATGGAACAACTTTGAAAATAGCCCATTTTCAAAGTAAAGTTTGCTTAAAAGGAGTTCATCACATATGTAACTTTATATATATACATATACATATGTGTATCTCTTTTAAGTTTAAAATTTTCTATTATATATTAAATTTAATTGGCTCAATTTTTCATGAAACAGAGTTTATTCTCTCCTTGATACATACACTCAAGTTCCATTAATAGTAATGGTTCTTACTATCTATCAGTCACCAGCAATTAAAGCTCTCAATTTACATCAATTACACAACATACTAATGTTACTTGGAAAAGATGCAAAGCACTTGTTAAAATAAAAACTGGGATCACACTCAAAAGAAAATGTTTCCATCTTGATACCTAGGGCTTCATATATGCAATTCCTATTAGCATTAGTGAAATCTGAAACTATAGCTTCAAGATAAATATATATAATCCTAGAGAGAATTAACAGTTTTAACTTACTTCCTGGTTGGTCAAAAAAAGCAATGTACCACTGTCACCATACAGGTACTTGGGTGTGAAGTATAACTTCCACAAAAGCATGTCCTGTTATTTCATTAGTAAATAGAGACTCACTATTCAGGCTACATAAAAATCCAAACTGCTGGACAAAATTTCTGGTTATTTGGAGGGTCAAGCTAAATTATTCCAACCCCTGAAAAATTTAAAACATCAGGAAAATTGCAGAATAGTATGAGTTTTTTAACTAGAGTTGAAGTAACCTCAGAAACTCAAAATCTAGATTTTTCAGCCCCCAAATCATTAATTACAGATGGTATAGATGAGCAATTCAACACTATGCCCTCAGTATCTAGCACAGTGCTTAGCTCACAGAAATGGCTCAGCAAATATTTAAGAAATGAATGAAAAAAAGGTATAGCCTTAAAAGAGAGTCTTTCCCAAGACCATCATTTACTATCACTCATTACACTATCATTCCTAACACTATCATTAAGCATCTTAATGAAAGTACAGACAAAAGTAAAAGCATGCTAAAAGCACCAACCGCTCTGTTTACAAAATAGGTTTTAAAACATTCATTTACAAATTTTCAACTGCAAAAAGAAAAATCACCAGGTGTACTAAATTTGAGTGAGTCAATAAATAAACTTTTACCTTCTAATAATCAGAACTCAGGGTTGGGGGTGAGATGGAAAGGGGAAATGTCATGTCAATGTATTCAGCATGCTTAATGGATGCCATAAATCAAACCTTCCCCTGAATTTTCCAGAGCAAATTCATACCAATCTTTGAGCCTATTGTCACTTTCACACATGCTCACAGGAACAAAATGACAAAGAATGCTGTGCCTGAACCACTGGATTCAGGGCACAAACCACTTGATTAACAAATGTCAAGGCTCTGAGTCGTAAATATTGACAGATATTTTCAAGATAAATTAATCCCACCGACTCCTGCATAAATCAAAGCTCCTGGTATCTTTAAAGGATTCACTAGACTACTGGACTTCCAGACGTTTTTTTTGAAAATGTGGCTACAATCTCCCTGTGTGACACAACCGGCCGTGAACAACCCATTTACCAATTGCTGATGAATACCGCTAAACGTTTTCCAGACAAAAGAGCGTTAAACGTGGTTCTACGCACATTTATTCTTCCCCCATAATTCTCCCAAATTTCATTTTATGTCGTATTCTTAAAGTTAAATACAGCAAGTTGAAATTTTAGTCAAAAGCACTCCGGTGTCTTACTAGCTGTGTAACTGCTACATCTGGTGGCAGCACACTTGCATGCAAGAAGCCAGAAAACTTAGAAAACAATTGTAACCGATCTGGTGCGTGTTTGCAGTAACCTTTACGCAGATATTTCCCACAAAACCCACGACCCTGTCAAAGAACAGTAGCCTACTTGCAGTAGAGAGAGAACGCACAAACACGCAGGAGATGATGGCGAAGCAAAGTTGCAACCATCTGGAGGGATGGTTTTAAAAGCCTGCCCACGAATCAGTCTGTCGTTTAAACTGCTCTAGGGGGCCAGGCAAGGGATCAAAGTCGGCTTTGATAATTTCAGAGGCTCCCCCCAAAGGGCAGAGACCCTGCAAACGAGAGGCATCCTCCAGGTCCTGGGCAGCAAAGCTCGCAGAGCGGGGACCGCCTCTAGGGGAGGAGTGCGCGAGGGAAGGGGAGGGGGCTCGAGGATGAATGCTTCACCAAGAGGGAAAATCCACCAGAGACCCGAGGCCAGGAGGTTAAGAGTGCTGAGTGTACTAGCAAATGGAGCAGAAAGGGGCTCGCGTCCGGGGTCAGGCTTCCCATCCCAGCAGGACTGGCTCTTAGGAAGCCCAGGCGAGTCTGTGCGCCGCGCCTCGCTCCGGCCCCTCCAGCGCGCACCCCCTCGTCGGTCTTCTCAGCCACCCGCGAACCACCACCCACACACGGAGCACTACCTCCCCGGAGCCGGGAGGCCTCGAGTCCACCTCGCCCCCTCCCCCACCCCGGGGTCGGAGGAAGGAGACGCGGGGGCGCGGGGGCCGCGGCGCAGGAGGGGAGGCCCGCGAGCGGGCGCGGGCGCGACGGCGCTTACCTTCCCTGGGCCTCCCGGATGGCGGCGTGTGATTCAGCAGGGACCTGGCCGCCGTCGCCGAGCCCGGGGTTGGAGACGTGGAGAGCTGGGACCAAGATGGCGGCCCCTCCAAACTTCCACTGCTACTTTGGACACTCATCAAGCTACTTTCTGGGAACCCGACTCCCCCCCTGCGACGGCAGCGGCGGCAACGGCAACGGCACCGGCACCCGCCTCCGTCATGGCGGGGGCCGCGCTGAGGGCGAGCGAGAGAGCGAGGGCAGGGAGGGGAGATTCAAGGGGATGGGGGAGGAAACCGAGAAGGGGGGAGGTGGGGAGGGTAGAGGTGAGGGGAGGAGAGGGGACGGGGAGGAGGAAAAGGGGGAGAAGTGAGGGAGCCGGCGGGCGCGCCGGGGAAGAGGCAGAGGGAAGGAGCGCGGCGGCGGAGGTGTCGAGGGGGCGCCCGCTGGGGCCGGGGTCGGAAAGCGGGCGGAGCGCGGGTTGCGCCGGCCGAGAAGACTTCCGCGGGCGGAACCTGCCGGCACCTCTGCAGTGCGTCGGCCCCCGGCGTCGCCCGGGTGGCGGCGGCGGCGGCGGCGGGTGGTGGGTGGCGGCTGAGGCGGCGGGGTAACCTCTGCATCAGTTACAGGCGGCGGCGGCGTCACGCGCCGCCTATGCAAACACTATCGCGAGGCTCCTGCGCCTCCGGTAGCGGCGGCGGCGGCGGCGGCAGCCGCGGGAGCAGGCTTGGGGGAGGGACTGCCAGGGGTTGGGGGCGGGGGGGCTGGGGAGGGAACGAGCGCGCGAGGGAGGAGACGCGGGCGCCGGGCGCTGCTGGTTCACCAGCGGGTAGCAGCGCTGCGCGGGAGCCCGGCCGACCGACTGGCGTGCGCGGGGGTGGCCTCCCCGAGCCGGCCGGAGGGAGGCGCACCCCGCACGCGCCCCCGCCGCGCTGCACTGGCTCCCGCGCCCGATCCGCTGCCACCTGACTCCCCCTCTCTCTCGCGGAAGCGCGCTTGGCTTCCGACCCACACCCCGCCTGGAGAGAAATGCTTCTGCTCTCACTGGGCTGTCGTTTCTCAGGAGTTCGATGTGATCATTTCTCAAAATGGAACTGAAAAGTTGAGAGTTGCGTCTTTCTTGCCCCTCTGTACTGTGCAAAAAAACCGGTGTGCCTCTCCCCGTCTACAGAATGGGAGTGATTATCGAATAAAAGAGCTAAGAAAATAAGTTGGGGGGGATGGAAATAAAACTTTATGAATGTTTTCCAAAAAAGAAAATGTTTACCGGTGTTCTGCGCTGCATGCGTGGTCTAGCAGTTCTTTGTTTTAAAACAGTAGGTGGAAAATCTAAGAAAATTTTGATCACCGAATTCACATATTTAGGGAAACTATCCAGGGTTCATCTTGTAGAAAAGGGCATGGTTTCTAGAAAGTTCCAGGGCCGCTGCTGAGCCCTGACTACAAAATCCTAAAGCAAATTGCAGCATTTGCTGAAATTTATAGGTACAGTGTAACTTTCTACACACCCACACACGGACAGACACATAAGGGATTGGGCATCTTGTACATAAAGGAGCTGTCTAATAGTTCAGGAAAAATACAAGGCAATTGCTCTCTTTAAAAAACCAAATTGAATAGAACACTAAAAATTATTATATACAGCAAGTGTACTGGCACGAGGAAATGGCATGCAGGGGGACAAAAATGTCATTTCTATTTTTTATTTTTATGACTTTGCATTTCTCATAGTAATGTTTTGTTCAGATAAACTATCATACTAGAATAGAACCTTGGTTGTCAGTTATCTCCAGAGGTAATTTTAGTTTTCTTATGCTTCAGATTCTTCAGTGAGTTTTTAGTAATGTTCTTTTCAAACTTAAGAGGGACATCTCACAAATTAAACAATTTTTATTTTTTTAAATTAATTATTTATCTATTTAGGCTGCTCCGGGTCTTAGTTGCTGCACGCGGGATCTTCACTGCAGCACGCGGCTCTTAGTTGTGGCATGCATGCAGGATCTAGTTCCCTGACCAGGGATGGAAACGGGGGCCCCTTGCATTGGGAACACAGGAGTCTTACCCACTGGACCACCAGGGAAGTCCCCTAAACAACTTTAGCGAGGTATAATTAACATACAATAAACTACACATATTTAAACTGTACAACTTGATAAGTTTTGATGTGTATACAACCCTGAAACCATTTATAAAATCAAGTAGTGAATATATCCATCAGCCTCCAAAATTTCCTCTACCCCTTTGTGGTTCCTCTTCCCCTACACCCCCATTCCCAAGTAACCACAGATATGCTTTCTGTCACTTAGATTAGCTTGCATTTTCCAGAACTTTAGATAAATGGAATCGTTAGGTTTGTACACTTTTGTCTGGCTTCTTTTACTCAACATAATTATTTTGAGATTCATCTACATTGTTGCATTTATCAGTAGTTCATTTCTTTTTATTGCTGAGTATTCCATTGTGTAACTATACCGCACTTTGTTTATCCATTCACCTGTTGATGGACATTTGCACTGTTTCCACTTTTTGGCTATTATGAATAATGCTAGTATGAACATTTGTGTACAAGTCTTTGTGTGGACATATGCCTTCCTCTCTCTTGGATACATATCTAGAACCTTACCATTAGATTTTTATACCAAAGCACATTCACCCTAAGGCAAAACAAGAATTCCTATATGATAGGTAATAGGCAACTGTATGCTCTTTCAGTATTTTAAAAGAGTAAGCTTAGTCAGCTGATTGTGGTGAAAAGAGCACAGGACAGGAAGGAAGTCAAGAGGCCTGGGTACTAGTCTCAGCAGGTAACAATCCTTCTCGATTCAATTTCCTCATCTATGAAAAAGAGGTTAGAGTCACTAGGTGATCTCTAAAGCTCCTACCAATTCCAAGACTTTATATGGAGCTCAGCTCCTCTCGAGAGTAGTAAACAAAACCCAACCAAAGAGATTTGATAGTAGGTTATCTTCCTCCCAACCCTCCCCAGAGCCTCAGGTTACCTTTACACCAACCCCGGTTACATTTTATGCAGACTGACTCCTTTTATTTTAAATGGTAACTAGAGGATCACAGCAAATAACATAATCCAATTACTTTCGATTTATTTTTGTTACAAGTGCTGCCTTAGAAAGACAATTAAGTGATTGGTTCCTGCTTTCTTGTAGCTTATGATAAAGATAGTCAACACTGACTTACTTATAAAGAGGCTACTGCCAGCAATAGGGAGCTACTTAAATAAACCGTGGCTTAGCCTGAAAATAGAATGCCACGCCATCACTTAAAATCATGTCTTTGAAGAATACTGAAAAGGATGATAAAATTTTCGTGTATATTGTAAGAGAAGACATGGGTATGATCCCGATTTGTTTGTAAGTATGCAAAACAAATGACTGCAAGGATGCACCCCAAAAAGTGCATGGCTAGCCTTGGGCTGTAAGATTGCATAATTATTCTTTTCTACTTTCAGCTTTGCCAAATTTTGTACAATGAATCATGTATTTCTTAAGTAATTTAAGCATGAAAAGGGCCTGGGGCTTCCCTGGTGGCCCAGTGGTTAAGAGTCCGCCTGCCGATGCAGGGGACGCGGGTTCGTTCCCCTGTCTGGGAAGATCCCACATGCCGAGGAGCGGCTAAACCCATGAGCCATGGCTGCTGAGCCTGCGCGTCCGGAGCCTGTGCTCCGCAACAGGAGACGCCACAACAGTGAGAGGCCTGCATACCGCAAAGAAAAAAAAAAGTGCCTGGATGCAAATAGTGCAAATACATAATTTTATTAAATTATTGTTATAAATGAAAGCTTTTAAATGGTAAGGAGAGGCTCCTCCACCCCTTGCATGTCAGCTAGTACACAAGCATTCAAATAACGTTTGATAGAGAGATGGGATGGCTAGAGCGTTAGCTTCCTCAACAGGAAAAGATATAAGAAAGTCAGGAGATTCCAGATTCAGCCACTCTGGGGAAGGAGAACTATCAAGGAAAGCAAGAAAAGATCATTGGAAGGGGGTTTAGGGCAAGATTTCTTGGGGAAATACTCCCAGAGGGAAAGCCAGCCTGAAAACACAGGAGTAAAACTGCCTACAAAGAATTGGGGAGAATATTCTTTCTGTGAATTGAGAGCTCCATGAGGACAGGGACCGAAGCCCCTAGTGCAATGCCCGGCACAGAATAAAGGACTCTGTCACAGAATGGGTAATGAGGATCAATGAGCTGGGATACAGGTGAGGGAGCAGTCCAGGAGAGGAGGTCTTCAAGCCTCTCCTGATAGAAGGTCACATACAAAAGGGGAGATCTAAGCCCTGATCTATAGGCTAGTCATAATTTACAACTATGTTTATTAGACTCTTTTCTATTTATATACCATAGTAAAAAGTATTTACAAAGCATCCAATATTATAGATATAATAATTTTTTATACCTCTTAACATTTGATTCCTTCTAAATTTGAGGAAACAATTAATGCTTAAGTCCCTTTCCCCCAAACCAGTCAGAAATGAGCCCAGAGACTGGATGAAATGTTCTTTCTTAGTACTCCCCCATACAGGGGGATGCTGGAGCCAGTTCATACCACCCAGAGAGCAGATTGTACAAGTCTCTCCCTCAACTCAGAGTTTAATGATGTCACATTGGTAGCTTGAAACTGGCCATGGTAAGAGTATTTACAACACCAAAGTCAGCAAAATCTACAAATCAAGGCTTCCTCACCAGCACACCACTGCTCCCACAGTACATAGATCATTGCCTTATTATCCTCCATTTCCCCGCCTTGGCTAAAAGCCTAGGGAGGGCAAGGACCTTGTCTGTCATGTTTACAGTTATAGTCCCAACATCTAGCACCTGCTTGGCATACAGCTGGTGCTGATACATATTTGTTGAGCCAATCAATTACTCACAGAGCTGGTTAGCAAGCACCTGAGCCCCCTGAGCTAATCTGCTTGTAAACAACTCTGTTGGCCATGCTAGCAGAGGAAGAAAAGGCCAAATACTCCCCCACCCCCTCACACTTTCACTTCATTGGCCAATGTTTGTGATTTGGTAAAGTTCACTGACCTTGTTAGGGTTGCCAGATGAAATATAAATTTTGCAAGGGCCATACTGATACTAAAAAGTTATTTGTTGTTTATGTAAAATTCAAATGTAACTGAGCATCCTATATTTTTATTTGCTACATCTGGCAACCCTAGCCCTTTTGAACTAAGCAAAACATAGTTAATGATGTATTACCTAGTAAAGTTGAAGATCCTATTACCTGGCAATTCCATTCCAAATAATATATCTTAGAGTAATTCTTGTTCATGTGCACCAGGAGAAAGAACAAGCATGTCCGTAGCATTACTGTCAATAGCTGCCGGAAACTGGAAACCACCCAAATGTCCAACAACAAGAAAACAGATAAATAGAGTTATGTATATTCACACAATAGGATACTATACAACAATTAAAATGCTCACAGGCATAATGCTGATTTATAAGAACAAGTTAAAGAAGGATGAAGGCAGTTTGATTCATTTATAAAACATTCAGAAACATTCAAAACTAAATAATATAGTGTTCAGGAATATATATGTGGCAAAACTAGAAAGAAAAAAGAAAAATGAATGAGAAGCCAAAATCAGAGTAGGTACTACCATCAGGGAAAAGGGGGGATGTGATCATGGAGGACCCACAGGGGCTTCAAAAGCATCAATAAATAACCTACTGTTAAGTTTGGTGAGAGTGTGGAGGTATGTTTGCCTTATTCTTTTTCTTTAAACTATATATATTTATAATGTATATATATATATATATATATATATCAGATCTGCTCTAATATGTATGAAATATTACATTACAAATGTTTAGGAAATGGGGTGTGCTAGGCCTTTTTATTAGAGTGAACTGAAATGCCCAGCCTGTCTCCTCTTGCCTGAACTCACCCGCAGATTTGATTTCCTTCTTTGTCTGAATGTATGCACACAAATCGGAGCTCTCAAGATACCTGCCCTACCATCGTGACATGTCACCTTAGTAGTACTCTTTTTGGTAGATGCTTGGACAGATGACTCCATTGCATTGGATTATGAAGAATTCTCATTTCACTGAGTGTGTTCTACCTGCCCTGCACAATTCACAAAGCAACTGCTTGAAGATTATGGTTTCCAAATCCCTGCAGAGATAGTTTCAGGGTTTTGTGCATAATAGGCTAGGTTACATTTCCTCTGCTCTCTCTAGCAGTGGAAGTGGTTTCCTTCTGGTTTGTCTACTCATTGGGGGAGGGGAGGCTTGATCTATACATAACAAAAGCTGGAATTATTAGATTCTCAAAACAGATTCATTTCACCTTAGGTTAAAAATTATAATCAGCTTCAGAACAATATTACCTCCCCCAAAGAGCACTAGAGGCTGTTTCTCCAAGGGCATGAGTATTATGAAATGTTTACAAAAACAAAGTGCAACAAGCAAACAGTGCTCATAGCAGATTTTAAATCAACAATGTACCCCTTAACAAAGCAGTCTACTTAGAAAAGTGATTAAGAAAACATATAAAACCAATTGTAATCTAGTGTTCCACTTCACTCATCCTAAGTCTTACTGATTAAACTAAAATATAAATTCATCACTTCAGAGGGAAGGACAAAGATTCCCAAAACCTTACTTACACTGGACTTTGTTTCTGCAGTCTAAATCTTTTTGTAGGCAAAGAAACTGATGTTCCTTTTCATAAACATTAATATCAAATATCCTTGATTTTTGACAATATCTTTCCAACTGTATGGTTTCAAGGCTTTCAAAATCACTTAATGTAAAAAAAAACAAAAACAAAAAAGCAAACAAAATCACTTAATGTGTGACTTCCCTGGTGGTGCAGTGGTTAAGAATCCGCCTGCCAATGCAGGGAAAACGGGTTCAAGCCCTGGTCCGGGAAGATCCCACATGCCACAGAGCAAACTACACCTGTGCACCACAACTACTGAAGCCCACGCACCTAGAGCCCATGCTCCACAACAAGAGAAGCCACCGCAATCAGAAGCCCACACGCGGCAACGAAGAGTAGACCCCGTTCACCAAAACTAGAGAAAGCCCGCGCACAGCAACAAAGACCCAACGCAGCCAAAAATAAATAAATTTTTTAAAAAAGACCCAACACAGCCAAAAAATTAATTAATTTTTAAAAATCACCTAATGCTTTCCTAGCAAATAAAAAATGCTAAATCTTTCTTAGATACACGACAAAAATAATGTGAGATGTATATAACCTCATACATATTTAGAAACTTTGAAACAATATAAAAACATCAAATATTGATGAGAATTTCTCCCCCTTCCTCCCCAAAAGTCAAAAAGTCACCATGAAGCAAGAGAGGGGTTTCTGAGATGCAAATAGTATTCTGTTCCAGGTGCTGGTTAGAAGTGAGTGTCTAGTTTGTGAAACTACACTTACAGTAAAAAGTTAGAAAAATTTTTTTAGAAAAAATAACCTGGCATTTGTGATTCTAAGTATTTGCACACGTGCATGTGCACACACGCATGCGGGCATACACTCTAAAGAGAAATTTCTTGTTTAATGAGAAAATAAAAAGGAGTATTTTTTTAAAAAGGAAAATGTTCTTAATGTGAGGGGAAATGAATGGCAGTTTCTTATGGAAAGAAAATGTCTTGAAACCAATAAACACACGATGAAATTTCCAAAACTGCCACCATGAAAAATTCCTCAAGTAAATATTTATCTACTTAGCTATTGCTCACTTGGAGCACTTAATAAAGTTGTTTGGGAATGGTTTATAACTTGTATATCCATTGGTTTTGAAAACTGTTACAGACTGATAAGCATTGGTTTCAGGAATTATTTGTTGAGCACCTATCAGGGATAAAGCAATTTGCCAGCTGCTGTGGAAGTGCAGAGTGAGTCACACATGTAGCTTAGAGGTAATGATCAAAGAATAGTCCAGCAAATGACTACTATCCAAAGTAGAAAATGATGCATTTCCTAGAAAAATGGGAGAATTTGGAGGCAGGAAAGATTACATTTGAGGCTTCCTAAATGAGGAGCAATTTCAGCCGGGCCTTGAAGTGCATCAAAGTGATCTAAATTATTATTTCCTTTTCAAGATTCAAAATTTATCCATCAGAGTCTGGATCTATTCCATACACCAACTTAAGTCTCTATTCTATTTTTTTATTATATTTTCAGTTTCAGATAGTCTTGAGCACCTAGTTAAATCTTTGCTTATTTCCCGTTTTTCCCTTGTTTAGAAGCCTCAAAACACTTTTCCAATCCCTCCTAGAACTGCATCTTTCAATTTACCATAGGCTTCTCCTTGCTCTATGAGTTGGGAGAAGACATGGACACTAGTATCAAAAAATAATTTTTCTGGGGGCTTCCCTAGTGGTGCAGTGGTTGAGAGTCCGCCTGCCGATGCAGGGGACACGGGTTCATGCCCCGGTCTGGGAAGATCCCACATGCCGCGGAGCGGCTGGGCCCGTGAGCCATGGCCGCTGAGCTTGCGCGTCCAGAGCCTGTGCTCCTCAACGGGAGAGGCCACAACAGTGAGAGGCCCGCGTACGGCAAAAAAAAAAAAAAAGTAATTTTCCTCACTGAAACTAAGTCACCTGCTATGCAACATGGAGAAAGGAAACCAAATTAAGTTACATAAAGCATTGACTTTATTGGTAATCAACAAAAAAGCATATCAGGAACATTCTCCCATGAATCTGACACAAATTGATGAATCATAAAATGAGTCACTGAATCATAAAAAGAACTCATGATTTGGAAGATAGGGTTGGAAAGAGTTGGTGGAGATGCCCAAAACAATAATGAGAGGTGAATTGATGCTAAGTCTGAAATGCTAAAAGAGCTATAGCAACAACATAGTTATACTGAGATTTTATTTAAAATGATGGGATTTCTTTTGGGAAGCAATTTAGCAATATGGATCAAAAATCCTTTAAAAATGTATTCCTTTTGGGACTTCTCTGGTTCAGTGGTTAAGACTTCCTGCTCCCAATGCAGGGGGCACAGGTTCGGTCCCTGGTTGGGGAGCTAAGATCCTGCATGCCGCACACTGAGGCCAAAAAAAAAAAAAAAAAAAAAAAAAAGGTATTCCTTTTGACCCACTAATTTCATTCTGGAAATCTGCCCTAACGAAATAATCCTAAGTTAGAAAAAAAGTGCTTTTTCTCCTTTCGCACAAAGATAATTTTATTCAATATTATTTACAATAATTAAAAGTTGAAAATAACCTAAATGTACAATAATAAGGATGTGGAAATAACTTATGGCTCATCTAATATGATAAGGTCATTAAAATGATTATGAAGATTTTATATAACCAGAAACAACTGGTTTGCTTATAAGAGCACTTCAGTGAATAAAGCAGCATATAAAAATTATATATACAATATAATCTCAATCACATAAAATGTATATAGTAAAAAGACTGAAGGGACATATACTAAAATATTAACAGTGGTTGTCTTCATGTTATAAAATGATGGCAGATTTTTGTTGCTGGCCTTTGTACTTTTGGGTATTGTCCAAATATTTTATAGGAATAGCAATTACTTTATGAGGAAAAAAAACTGTATTTTTCCAAATGACTGGGTTTACTACCCCAGATTAGATTAATGAAAACAAACAAAAGGAAGGATCAGCAGGTGATAGGGAAAGAAAAAAATGTTTGGTGCCTCCTTTTCCATAGTTTCCAAAGGTTATTGTTTGGCTTTTTATTGGTACAATTAAACAAGTGTAGATTTTAAAAGTATTTGTGGAAAGCTCTCAGGAACCCACTAGCAGAATCAGAGGAATGTCCACCTTCAAAAAATCACAGTAGAAAATAAGAGAAAACAAAACCAAGTCTGCAGAGCAAATGACAAAACTGCAAAGAAACAGCGTGCATGTATGAAAAAAAGGCACAAAATCATGGCAGCATTGAGACTAAGCATGATCAGTTTACTTATTAAATTTAGATTCCCTACTAATAGAAAAAGCCTCTCAGATTGTGTTAAAGACCAAAATCCAATACTTTGCTGCTTATAAAAAATACATCTAAACAAAATAACATAAAAAGACTAGAGAAAAGGATGGGTGAAATGTAGTAAGCAAGCTTGCAATAAATTAGAGGAGCATTATTAAGTCAAAATAGAATCCAAGGCAAAAAATCTTAAAGGTTATTTTTATTTAATATGAATATTAGATACCCAAAAAAGATAAGCGGCAATAGACACAAACAATTCACACAGTGGAAATATGATTAGTTAATTGAGGGAATGTGATGGAATCACGATCTCTCTGGTATCTGTTTTTCCTCTCCACCCTGGGCACATGGGAAAACTATACTTCCCAGATTCCCTTCAGTGAGATGGGGCCGTGTTACTAGATATAGACATCAGAACATGAGCTGAAATTGGGTGTGTCCCATCCAGGCCAAGAATTTAGGAGTCTACGTGCCACCATAGCACTCTCTTTTCTTCTAACAGGGATTATAGAGAGCACATAATAATGTGAAGTCACATGATGGAAGCGACCTGGATCTCCCAGTCACTGCAGGGAGACCAGCTGCCTTATAAATTGGCCCACTGGCACTGGACTTTGTATGAGGAAAAATAAACCCATGTTATTTTAAGCCTCTGAAATTTGGTGCTTTATTTGCTACTGCAGCAGAGTCTATCCTGTCTTAATTAATACAATAAAGAAACGGCAAACTGCCCAAACAATCAAGAAATTTGAGTCTGACAATGAGGTTCCACTTCCCATGTGTTAAACAGAAGAGAGGAAAAAAACCTTAAAATGTTAATACTCAGTACAGTGGGGGAAAGGATAACCTTTTCAATAAATTAGACTGTGTCAAATGGATAGCCACATAGAATATGCATCTTGATCCCTACCTTACACCAACTACAAAAATATATTCCAGATGGATTGCAGATCTAAATATGAAAATAAAAAATAAAGCACTTAAAGGAAAACATGGGGGGACTTCCCTGGTGGTGCAGTTGTTGGGAGTCTGCCTGCTAATGCAGGGGACAGGAGTTCAAGCCCTGGTCCGGTAGGATCCCACCTGCTGCGGAGCAGCTAAGCCCGTACGACACAACTACTAAGGCCCGTGTGCCTAGAGCCCGTGCTCCGCAACGGGAGAGGCCACCGTAGTGAGAGGTCCACGCACCGCAACGGGGAGTGGCCCCCGCTTGCTGCAACTAGAGGAGGCCTGCGTGCAGTAACGAAGACCCAACGCAGCCAAAAATAAATAATAAATAAATAAAATTTTTAATTAAAAAAAAAAGAAAACATGGGGAAATATCTTCATGGCTTACAGGTGGGCAAAGATTTCTTAAACAGAACACAAATGTGCTGGCCATAGGAAGAAATTTGACAGACTGAACTATATTAAGAATATCTGATCACTGAGAGACTTTATCTAAGATAGTGGAAGGAAACATGGAGTCGGAAGATATTTGCAATATATACACCTGATAAAGGACTTATATTCAGAATATGTAAAATAACAACACTAACCTCCTACAAATCAATAAGGAAAAGACAATACAGTAGAAAAGTAGACAAAAACCTTGAACAATTACTTCAAAAAGAGCACATCCAAATGGCTAAAAAACATATGATAAGATGCTAAACATCTTTGGCTAACAAGGAAATGCAACTTGAAGCCAAATAAGATACCATTCACCAGAAGACTACAATGAAAAAGACAAAATATCAGACAGCATGTAGAGCACCAGGAAGTCCCATACACTGAAGGAAGTGAAAAGTGGTGCCCTTGGAAAATGGGGCAGTAACTACCAAAGCTGAAAATATACATATGTTATGATCCATCAGTTCATTCCTAAGTACATTGCCAATAGAAATGCATACATATATTCATCAAAGGACATATATAAGAATGTTCATAAAGCAGCACTGTGCATAATAGCCCCAAACCAGAAACTACCCAATGCCTACCAGAATAAATACATGGTGGAACTTTCACACAATAGAATACCATACAGAAATGAAAATTAACGAATCATAGCTACACCAGTGACATGATGAATTGTACAAACATAATGTCAAACAAAAGATTACATATTATGTGATTCCATTTATATAAAGTTCAAAAACAGTTAAAACCACCCCATAATGTTAAATAATTCAGCACACCTTTGGAGGGTATATGAGGCAGAATTCTGGGATGCTGGTAATGCTCTGTTTCTTGATTTAGGTTCAGATCATACAGTGCGTTCACTTTGAAAATTCATCAAGCTGTACACTTAGATTTTTACACTTTGGTGCATGTGTATTTTACTTCAATGAAATGTTTAACATATATAATAAAAATATATACATTCCACAAATACATAATACCAAATTATAGCAAGGACCTAGTTAAACTTGTATTTTCATACATTATTGGTATCAAGGAGAAAATGGTACAACCATTTTGGAAAGTAATTTGGATGTATATGTGCAATATACATTAACTATATAACAACACACATATATTCCCATTTCTGAGAATCTTTCCTAAGGAAAAAATCCAAAACATGGGAGAAAACTATGAACAAAAGTTTTTATCACAGAGCTAAGGTCAACTATAACTAGAGCATATCCTCTTGGTATATTTTTATTCAGTTTTGACTGCTTTGAAAACTCTAGTGCAACATGAGAAAAACTTTTGGTATACTGTAAGGTGAAAAAGGAAAAAGGAAATTGCATATACCTAATTATTATAATTAAATAAAGATACAACTTAGAATAAAATGACTAGAAAGGAAAACACACAAATGACACATACACAACATCCCTGCCCAGTCTCAACCACTCCAAAAATCACATAGGTAATGATGCCTCTTTAATCTGTATCTCTAGCCCACACATATCTTTTGAGCCCCAGGATATTCAAACTCATCACTACACATCTTCCCTTGGATGTTTCACAGGTACCTCAATTTTTTCCTCCTATATTTTTTACCTTGGGTGGAAACTCAGCCAAGAATAAGAACAGGGATAGTTATCTAAACCAGAGATCTGAGAGTCATTCTTGTCATCCCTCACTATACATTCCTAATACCCCCATCCCTTACCATTTCCTAAGTCCACACTGTCTCCTAAAGAGCCCTTTGAATTCACCCGTCTCCATCCATTCATCCATCCATCCATCTATCCATCCTTCTGCCATTGCCTTTACCATTTCCCACCTAGATTATTGCAAGATCTCTCTAACTAGTCTTCCTGCTTTCAGCCTCTTTCAATTCAGCTGCTGTAGTTATAGTTGTAATACCAAATCTGAGTGTGCTTTTCCATTTTAAAATTCTTCTGGGGACTTCCCTGGTGGCACAGTGGTTAAGCATCCTCCTGCTAATGCAGGGGACACGGGTTCGAGCCCTGGTCCGGGGAGACCCCACATGCCGCGGAGCAAGTAAGCCTGTGCACCACAACTACTGAGCCTGCGCTCTAGAGCCCACAAGCCACAACTACTGAAGCCTGTACGCCTAGAGCCCGTGCTCCACAATGAGAAGCCACCGCAATGAGAAGCCTGCGCTCCACAACGAAGAGTAGCCACCACTCGCCGCAACTAGAGAAAGTCCGTGTGCAGCAGTGAACACCCAACACAGCCAAAAATGAATAAAAAATAAATAAATAAATTTTAAAAATAAAATAAAATTCTTCTGTGGTTACTCGTAAGTGACTGGATAAAGTTCAAACTCTCTAGTACAGCCTATGGTGATTCTTTTTATCTTGTTATCTCCTGCCTATCTTTCCAGTTTTATGTCTGGTTACTCCCTCCCGGGAATCCCACACTCCAGCAACAAAGTTATTACAGTGGCCAAACAGGTTGTACTCTCTGTCTCACTTCCCTTGACTTCTTCCAGCTACCAGAATTCTTTCTCCCACCTTTTCCCAACCTTATTTACCTGGCCCATCAACCAAAACTCAGTTCAAGATTCTCCTTGACTGGGAAAACTTCAGGGATCATATTTTTATATGGTTGTAATCATGGGGTACACTCAATTTTCCACCTGGTTTCTATCACTAACATTACAGCATGAGCAATTTTCTAGTTAGCCAAGGTGCTCTTCATAATTATCATTTAACATGCAATAAATTCTCTGTCTTCTTTGCTCCCATCGTATGCTCCATATAACCTTTATTACATCACCTATCACTTTGTTTTGTAGTCATTTTTTTATGTGTTCACCTCCCCCACTAGGCCCTGAATTATTTGAGGGAAGAGATTTTTGTTGTATTTGTTTCTATATCCCCAGCACAGAGTCTGCTGCAGAGTAGGAATTCACTAAATAAAAGAGAACGAGGGCTTCCCTGGTGGTGCAGTGGTTGAGAGTCCGCCTGCCGATGCATGGGACACGGGTTTGTGCCCCGGTCCAGGAAGATCCCACATGCCGCGGAGCGGCTGGGCCCGTGAGCCATGGCCGCTGGGCCTGCGCGTCCGGAGCCTGTGCTCCGCAACGGGAGAGGCCGCAACAGTGAGAGGCCTGCGTACCGCAAAAAAAAAAAAAAAAAAAAAAAAAAAAAAGCGAACGAATGACTAAATAATGGTTGAGTTAGCTCAAGAGAATACGGTAATATATTTTTTTTTCCTTTTCTCAGTTGCCCAAACTTTCTGTGGCTACTTATTTACTTAGATTTGCCATCTTAAAAAAAAAGGGAGGGGGGATTTAGAATATAGTTTTCAGTAGTATTATATTACCTTTACTACTTTAAATTATTTTTGATTTATCAAACATATTACAACTCCCAACTTTGCTTAATATGTATGTGTACAATGAAGACTGGACAAGCATTTGTTATCTCCTGCTCTATTTGTAGCACACTTTCATTGTACCTAATTAACAGTTAACGCTCAGTGCTTATCATACTGGTCCTTCTAGTATGTCTTTGATTCAGCTGGTTACTCTGTCCTCCTTGAACCTCTGTCTTTCTTTGACCTCTGGAACACTATCCTGGTTACCTTCTTTTTTTTTTTTTTAGCTTTTTTTGTTGTTGTTGTTTTCTATCTATCTATCTATCTATTCATTTATTTATTTGTTTGTTTGTTTGTTTGTTTATTTATTTATTTATTTATGGCTGTGTTGGGTCTTCGTTTCTGTGCGAGGGCTTTCTCTAGTTGTGGCATGCGGGGACCACTCTTCATCACGGTGCACGGGCCTCTCACTATCACGGCCTCTCTTGTTGCGGAGCACAGGCTCCAGACGCACAGGTTCAGTAGTTGTGGCTCACGGGCCCAGCCGCTCTGCGGCATGTGGGATCTTCCCAGACCAGGGCTCGAACCCATGTCCCCTGCATTGGCAGGCAGATTCTCAACCACTGCGCCACCAGGGAAGCCCCTGTTACCTTCTTTTGATCAGTCCTGTCGCTGGGCCCTCTGCTTTCTCTTCTGATTCATTAAATGTTGGAGCCCACCAAGGCTCAATCCATGATTCCCCTCTCTTCTCTCCTGCAGCCAACTACCTCATTCCCTTTGGCCCTGGTTCTCAAGCCTAGCTACACATTAGAATCACCTGAGAAGCTTTTAAAAAGAAACGCCAAATCCAGGTCCCTTTTCTATCAGAAACTCTATCAGAACCTCTGGGGGCAGAGCCAGGATTTCATAGGTTTTAAAGCATCTTAAGTGATTCTAATGAGGGACCAGTATTGAGGATCACATTGAATGGGTTTAAATAACATCTCTATGCAGATTAGTTCAAAATATATGTCCCTAGCCCTGACCTCTCTTTGAGCCTCAACCTCAAATATCCAATTGGTTCTCAACAGCTTCTCTTGGGCTGTCTAATAACTACCATGTCCAAAACTAAATGCTTGATTTTTGCCCCCAAACCTGCTTTTTTCCCAGTCTTCCCACCTCTGCACATGATCCCATCATTTAGTAGCTGCTCCCACCAAAATCCTAGGGATGATCTTTGAATCCACACTCCTCTCACTTCTCACATCCACATAATTCAGTCCTGATCTGTTGTACACTAAATGTATTTTCCAAATTTTACTATTTCCCCTCTCCTCCAAGCCTACTGCCCTAGCCTAGGCTAGCATTATCTCTTATAGAGCTAAAGAAATAGCTGGTAATTAATCTCCCTGCTTACACTCCTGCATTCCTAACCTCTATTTTTTCCCCTTGTGATGGGTACTTTTAGGATCTACTATTAGCAAATTTATATATACCATACAGCAGTGTTAACTAAAGTCATCATGTTGTACATTACATCTCCAGTACTTATTTATCTTATAATTTTTTTTTTTATCTTATAATTTAAAGTTTGTACCTTTTGACCCCCTTATTCCAATTCCCCCCACCACCACCAATAGTCAATGTAATTTAGACTCAATGAAACATGGTAGTAAGTACTCAGATAAATAACATAATGGGCTGGGAGAACTAAATAAACATATAAGTAGAATAAATGTTATATATCTGGGCCAAAAAAATTATATCCTGGTTAATATATAGAGAGAGGAAACACACCATAGAAACAGGAGATTTTCATTGGTGTGAGAGGGGCAGAAAACCCTGGGTTGCACCTCAAACACTGCTGGGGAAGCCCTTGGCATGCAGAACCCTAGGTGTCTTGAGGGCAAAGAGAGAGTCACTGGAAACAGAAATCAAACTTGGAACAGAACTGGTCATCAAAGAAAAAGAAGTATCAAGGATACTGGACAAAGGTTTGTCCAAAACCTGTCTCTTCTCAACTAACAAAGTGATACAAGTATAGCATTTTTTTAGGCTCTAAGTCATTGCTGAACAAGGTCCCCCAAAAGATATGGGAGTATCTCCTACCAAGGGTTTAGTGCATTTTTTAAAACAAATATATTTTTATATTAATAGCACCAGTGTTTTTTTAGCTAGCATTTTTCGGTTTGGTTTGGTTTTTGGCCACACGGTGCAGCATGTGGGATCTTAATTCCCTGACCAGGGATTGAATGCGTGCCCCCTGCATTGGGAGCCTGGAGTCTTAACCACTGGACAGCCAGGGAAGTCCTAGCTAGCATTTTTTAATGCTTACCATATGCCAGGTACCACACAGAGTGTTTATATGCATTATCTAATTTGATTCTAACAGTAAACTCTGTGAGACAGGTACTATTGTTATCCTCATTTTACAAATGAGAAAGCTAAGGCTTAGAGGAATTAGGGAGCTTGTCCAAAGTCATGCAGATATTAAGGGAAGAAACCAGAATTGAAACCCAGGTCTGTTTGGGGCCAAAGTCCATGCTCTCAACTGCTCTGGATACTGCTTTTTATATATTTCTATCCCCACAGACTACGCTTCTAAATTTCTGGATGGAATGTCATGCAGCTTTCAATTACAGACTGGAGCCAAAAGGAAGTGTGCTTTTTAGCTTTTCACCCTTTCCTACTTCCTGACCATCTTTCTTCTTCCTTGAAGAAGAAATATAAGATAAACAGACTTGGTTGCAGACATACTTTGAGACAAGGGTAACAAAACCTATCAAACCACAAGAACAACAGTGGAAAGATATCTCCAAGCTTGATGATCAAAGTAACCAAGATACAGTTAAGCAAAGTATTAGCCAAAATGGACTGTCAGGTTATAAGGAAAACTACAGAGAAGCTTCAGATCTCACTTCCTAAATAGATTCAAACAAAGCTGCTATAATGTATATTGCCTTTATACTTTTTGCTAAACATTTATAGACTTATTAAACTAAAGAAATATAAGTGTGAGTTATGCTTTGTGTCACTTTTCTGGTTTGGGGTATCAATTTAACTTAACATTATCAAAACAGGCTTAATTTTCAAGTATTATAGCCTTTTACACGGATGACTTTTTTTTTTCCAGAAATGATGTTCCATTTATTCACTGAAAAAGAGGGAGATTAGGCCTTCTTGATGAATTTCTTCCAATCTCCCAAAACTTCCTCTCTTCACTCTTCCAAAATAACACATTGAGAAACATGTTGGTACAAAAACCACATGTTATTCCCCCCTCACAAAATCAGGTGGCTGTATTACAGGAATGAAGCCAGATCAAAGACATAAAGAGAAAAAGTCACCACTTATACTGAAACATAACAGTGTAAGAATTCAGGTATTCTGTAGAATTATTACCAGCATAGTAAAAATACTTCCACCTGGATCTTTTAAATTTGAAAGTGATCACATTGAAGACCTGAGGTTACAAGAGACCACAGTATGAACCAGAATTCCATTTTCCTTCTAAGACTTCAGTGGAAAAGGTAAGTATTTGGAATGAGTTTCCTTTGGGAAAGACTGGGGAAAATAAAACCCTGGCCATTGTCAAAAGGCATGGGGGTCTTTCTGGAGCCAAAAGCAATGGAATTAAACTCCAGTAGGAACAAGCTCATTTCCACTCCAAGAGCCCAGAATAAACTCAAAAAAGGAACAAGGTCTCCTTGGTTCCAGTACTCTGATGGTGACCAGGGCCACCTGGTTAAAGGTAACACCTGAGGGTTTGAAAGGCAAATCTTAATTGTGGTTTAATTTTTTTTTTGCTTTCTGATGTTAAGGAAAAAAGTTCTAGGGTGTTCTATAAACACCTTCCCACACCCTCACATATGTAAAGCTTTATAGAATATATAGGAAAGGTATCCAAAAGATGTTCCACTTTGCATTCTAAATGAAACTGCCACTTGAGACTGTGAAGAGGCCAGGTGCTTTGGAAATCAAGCTCTACTCAAAACACCCTTTCCCCACCCATGGAAAGACAGAGGGGAGGGAAGAAGGACAAGAAGAGAAAACCAAGAACTCTTAAGTCACTCATACACTGATGACTATTAAATCTTATACATACTTTTTTTAATATATACACTTTTTATCACATTGGATAATTCAGTGTATTTTCAGTGCTGTAATTTTGAATGACTGTTTCTAAGGTTCTGAGGTAGCTTGCATCTGCTCTAGTTACAGCTTTTTATAGCCTCATCTAATGATGGATTTGAAGACTATTCTAATATTTATTGTTACACCAGAATAGGTCTTACATTCCATATAAGAAGGTATGGAATAGCAATTCCCGACTGTATAGGGAAATTGACAATGCTTCTCTGATGACAAGCACAGTTGTGGTGGTGTGACCAATTTACTCATTTCCTTAATAACCTTCATAGCTGTAATGAGTCATCCCTGTCTCTTATTCTAAATTATAGGGCACCCTTTTATTCCCAAATCAAATGAATATACATGATGACATTTTTTTCTTTCTTACTCTCATTTTCAAGACTTAATTTTTCATAATCTGCAGTTAAGAGCATCAGACAGACATGAGTTGGAATCTTGGCTAAGAGGAAGAAAAGATGAGAGAAGGTGTGGATTCCTCCGCTGCCCCCTCCTTGTCCTCTAGACATCTTTCAGAGGCTTTGAAACACAGCCAGGCTCTTTGTTGCTGTGAGACTGACATTTAAGCAGCTAGCCCCTTCCATTCATTTTATGAAAAAGGAAAGAGGAAGAGAAAGAGGAGAGGAGGAAGTAGTTTTTGGTTTGACAATCAAGCAGACAGTATTTGCTCTATACATCAATTTCATTATTCACAAATATGGAATTTTTAAAGGAGCCATTAAAGAAAAGTCATCTGAGGGTGTAGAGAAAAGGGAACCCTCCTACACTGTTGGTGGGAATGTAAGTTGGCACAACGATTATGGAGAATAGTATGGAGGTTCCTTAAAAAACTAAATATAGAACTACCATATGATCCAGCAATCCCACTCCTGGGCATATATCCAGAGAAAACCATACTTCAAAAATATACATGCACCTTAATGTTCATTACTGCAGCGTTATTTACAATAGCCAAGACATGGAAGGAACCTAAATGTCCATCAACAGATGAATGGATAAAGAAGATACGGTACATATATACAATGGAATATTACTCAGCCATTAAAAAGAATGAAATAAAGCCATTTGCAGCAATATGAGTGTATCCAGAGATTAGCATACTAAGTGAAGTAAGTCAGACAGAGAAAGACAAATATCATATGCAACCGCTTATATGTGGAATCCAAAAAAAAAAAAAGATACAAATGAACTTATTTACAAAACAGAAACAGACTCACAGGCCAGACTTAGAGAAGGAATTTATGGTTATCAGGTTGCGGGGTGGCACGGGGCAGGGGGAATGTTAAAGGAGAGGGATAGATTGGGAGTTTGGGATTGACATGTACATGCTGCTGTATTTAAAACTGATAACTAACAAGGACCCTACTGTATAGTACTGGGGACTCTGCTCAATATTCTGTAATACTTAAATGGGAAAATAATTTGGAAAAGAATAGATACATGTATATATATAACTGAATCACTTTCCTGTACACCTGAAACTAGCACAACATTGTTAATCAGCTATGCTCCAATATAAAATAAAAATTAAAAAAAAAAAAGAAAGAAAAGTCATCTGAGAAGGCAGAGGAACACATCCACCCTCCAGGTCCCAGTGTGTTAGTAGGTGGTATTTATCATAGGAATTCTGATGCTGAGCTGATGAGAAAGCCAGCCTCAGCATACTCCTAGTTGTTTTATCCATACTGTAATCTTTCTTCTGGAGTATGGATAATTGAAGTCACAGGTTAGCAACATAGTAGTGCTGCAAACTAAACAGACCAATTGTTTTCTCCTATGATTCCTCGAAACAGAGGCGGAACTGTCTCAGCAGAGAAGATTGCAACATGTTTTAACTTGTTGCTTCAGCAGCACACAAGGCTTCTCTAAATTGGCTTAAAAATGACTGACTGGGGCTTCCCTGGTGGCGCAGTGGTTAAGAGTCTGCCTACCGATGCGGGGGACACGGGTTCGTGCCCAGGTCCAGGAAGATCCCACATGCCGCGGAGCGGCTGGGCCCGTGAGCCATGGCCGCTGAGCCTGCGCGTCCGGAGCCTGTGCTCCGCAATAGGAGGGGCCACAGCAGTGAGAGGCCCGCGTACCGCAAAAAAAAAAAAGTAAAAAAAAAAAAAAGAGTGACTGTTATTGAGACAAAGATTAGAAACCAAATTTTCAGTCACGTAAATTCTGCAAATGAGTCACTTGACATGTTAGAAGGAGTATATGGGCATGAAAACAGTGGTAAGAGGAAGTATTTTTTACTTTAACATAAAGTTCAAAGTTAGAGAAGATGCCACTCATAAAACTACAGGCCTAACAAAAATGTTGAAAAGTTCACAGATGATTAACTCTGATAATGATGATTGAGGAGTTGTATTTACACAGATTCATTCTGTAAGAAACCTTGAGCACAAGAAAGTTTCTGTTTGGACTATGAACAAGGACAATAAAGTTCTGCCATTTGTTCTCATCTTTCAACAGAAGCTGGAAGAATTAGTGTCTCATTAAGAAAAACAGTAGCTGAAACAAAATATGGTGTTTCTTTTAGGAAATGGAAATAAAATATCAAAGTTGGTGGTGTAAAACTCTAGCATCACCAAGACCCCCAAACTGTCAGACTCACAAGTGAAGGCAATGTTGGTTTTTTTCCTGACTCCAATAAGTATGGATCATTCCATGTGCTTAAGCAGTGAGGTGAAAATATAAACACTCTAAAGCTTTAGTGAACATCTGAGAAATCCAAAGTGAAAAGCCATGCCAACACTTGAACCCAAGTGTTCTAATGTCTTGTATGTCTCCAGCCCTGCCCCTCCACCATGTTAACATCATCAAGGTTCTAGGTCCTCACCTCTCTCCATTTCTTCCTAATCTGTCAGCTCCCTCTGGCTTCACTTCCTTCGTTATCCAGTCAGACCCCACAGTCCATCTCTTCAACCCCACTCTTGCCAAAACAATTAACTTCCTTATTCCTTTGAGAGGTCATTCACCGAACCCACTCTGAATCAATCCAAGCACTGGCTTCTCCCTCTTATACCTGAACATCTGGAGAAATAAGAATCATCAAGCTATCACAAATTGATGTTAGTAATAAGAATCACCAAGCTATCAAAAATTGATGTTAGGGGGCTTCTCTGGTGGCTGAGAGTGGTTGAGAGTCTGCCTGCCGATGCAGGGGACACGGGTTTGTGCCCCGGTCCGGGAAGATCCCACATGCCGCGGAGCGGCTGGGCCCGTGAGCCATGGCCACTGAGCCTGTGCATCCGGAGCCTGTGCTCCGCAACGGGAGAGGCCACAACAGTGAGAGGCCTGCGTACCATAAAAACAAACAAACAAAAATTGATGTTAGTAATAAGAATCACCAGACTATCAAAAATTAATGTTAGTACTGGAGATCATTTTGTAATATATAGAAATATCAAACTGCTATGTTGTATACCTGGAAGTAACATGGTGTTGTAGGTCATTTAGACCTCAGTTACAGAAATAAAAATTAAAATTAAAAAATAATGTTAGTAATGGATATCTCCGGGAATATAGGGATATAGGGAAATTTCACTCTCTGTACTAATAAATGTAGAAGGAATGATGGAATTAGAAAATCACATTTTGACAATCAGCATAGTAACAATTCAGGCACGAGGCGTCAATGGATGCTAATACTAAAGTCTGAAAGAGGAATGAGGAACAGAGTTCTATACAGTCTCAAAGTACTTCCTTCAAATACCTATTAATTACAAAAAGGTAGAGGAGTAATTTTTCAGTTGAGAAACCTGTCAGATACCATCTTAAGCAACTGATCAAATCAATGCCACCAGAAATGGGACAAACTGATGTCATAGGCTACATATTGGGATTCAATAAGAAGAATCCAGCTTCACTTCTGTGATGTTCCAGGGTGATCTGGGTCTAATCATAAGGAAACTTCAAATAAACCTATATTGAGAGGCGTTCTACAAAATTATTGGCCTGTAGTCTTCAAAAATGTCAAGGTCGGGCTTCCCTGGTGGCACAGTGGTTGAGAGTCCGCCTGCCGATGCAGGGGACACGGGTTCATGCCCCGGCCCAGGAAGATCCCACATGTCGCGGAGCGGCTGGGCCCGTGAGCCATGGCCGCTGGGCCTGCGCGTCCGGAGCCTGTGCTCCACAGCGGGAGAGCCCACAACAGTGAGAGGACCACGTACCGCAAAAAAAAAAAATTGTCAAGGTCATGGAAGTCAAGGAAAGACTGAAGAACTGTTTCAGGGTGAAGGCAACTAGAGGAATGTGACAACTGGGTACAGAACCAAAATATGTGTTTTTACAACATCACCAAGCAATTAACTCAATTCTGACACCATCTACCTGGAGATAGCATCAGATCCCACAGGTTAACGTCTCAGTCCAACAAGACTGCCTCCCCCACTTCAAGATGCCAGTCACAAATCCAGGTTGTTATTTGTACTTCTGACCAATTGGCTATAAATTAGAAGCTTTCACAACCCTCTCCTCAGGTTCAATTAATTCGATAGAGCAGCTCACAGAACTCAGAGAAACATTTACTTATGTATACCAGTTTGTTATAAAAGGATATAATTCAGTAACAGCCAGATGGAAGAGATGCCTAGGGTAAGGGATGTGGTAAGGGGTGCAGAACTTCCACGTTGTCTAGGTGTGCCACTCTCCCCACACCTCCATGCGTTCACCAGCCGAACTCTATCCTTTTGAGTTTTCAAGTAGTCTTCATTACATAGGCATGATTAACTAAATTGCTGATCATTGGTAATTGATTCAACCTTCAGCCCCTCTCCCTCCTGGAGGTCAAGGGTGGGACTGAAATTTCCAACCTTCTCTCTATCACATGGTTGGTTACCATGGCAACCATCCCCCACCCTTGCAGGCTTTCCAACTCACTTCATTAACATAACTCAGGTATGGGACTTCCCTGGTGGAAGTTAAGAATCCACCTGCCAATGCAGGGGACACAGGCTCAAGCCCTGGTCCAGGAAGATTCCACATGCCGTGGAGCAACTAAGCCCGTGCGCCACAACTACTGACCCTGCGCTCTAGAGCCCATGAGCTACAACTACTGAAGCCAGTGCGCCTAGAGCCTGTGCTCCACAACAAGAGAAGCCACCACAATGTAAATCCCGTGCACCGCAACAAGGAGTGGCCCCGCTCACCACAACTAGAGAAAGCCCGCACGCAGCAACGAAGACCCAATGCAGCCAAAAATAAATTAATAAATTTAAAAAGAAAACATAACTCAGGTATGGTTGAAAGGGGTTTGTTATGAATATCCAGACACCTTTATGGCTTAGAAAATTCCAAGGGTTTTAGGACCTTTGTGCCAAAAAAATGGGGTGAAGATCAAATATATATTTCTTATTATAAATCACAACATCACAAACACGTGAACCTGGAGTGAATCCTTTTGCTATAAAGAATATTATTGGGACAATTGCCAAACTTGAATAGGGCTTCTAGACAAAGGATATATGGGAGTTCTTTGCATAATTCTTGCAACTTTCTGTAAGTTTGAAATTTTTTAAATACTGTAAGTTGTTTCCAAATAAAAAGTGAAAAACAAACCTGCTTTTCCATTTTTAAAATCAAGAATCATTGGATACATACACACAAAAAATAAGTATAATGTACATATAAGTTATGACCTTTAAAAATAAAAATGAACTCCTGTGAATTTACCACTCAATTTGAGAAATTAAACATTTATCAATAATGTTAAAGTTTCCAGTGTGCTCCTCTCCACCTCACCCCCACCCCAGGAAATAGTATCCTGAATATGTTTTATCATTCCCTTCTTTTCTTTAAAGATTTACCACATATATAGAAATTCCTAAATAATATTTTCTAATAACTAAAGAAATTTAGCTTTTCCCCCTTCTTTATTTATTGGTTGCTTTGATTTCATCTTTAAATCATCTTTTTTATCATTTGCCCATTTTTCTAAGTTTTTTCCTTATTGGTTTGTAAATACTCTTTATATACTACAGGTATTATCTTTGTTATTTATGTGGCCAATATTTTTTCCTAGTCTGATGGTTATCTTTTAACTTTGTACATTTCTTGTGGTGCTTTTCACTTTACAGATGTTTTGAATATTTATTGGGTCAAGTCTGTTGATAGTTTTATTTACGACCTCTGGATTTCTTATCCTATCCAGGAAGGTCTTCCTAATTTAAAGATATCCTCCTGTGGTTTCTTCTAATACTTTGGTAGTTTTGTTTATTTTTATGTTTAGATCTTTAATCCATAAGTAATTTATTCTTTGTTTATGGTGTGAGGTAGAGATCTAAATTGACATTTTTCACCTGTGATAGGCAGAATAATGGCCCATAAGAGAGGTCTATACCTTAAACTTCAGAACCTGTAATGTCACCTGACATGACAAAAGAGATTTTGCAGATGTGATTAAGGTTATGGAATTTGAAATGAGGAGATTATCCTGTGTCATCCAGGTGAGCCCAATCTAACTGTATGAGTCCTTAAAATTGGAGAACCTTTCCTGGCTGTGGTCAGAAGGAAGTGTGACCATAGAAGAATGGTTAGAGGGAATTCCCTGGCAGTCCAGTGGTTAGGACTTCACGCTTTCACTGCCGAGGGCCTGGGTTCAATCCCTGGTCAGGGAACTAAGATCCTACAAGCTGCACAGCATGGCCAAAAAAAAAAAAAAAAAAAAAAGGTGGGGGGAGGGGGAAGAAAGAAAAAGAGTGGTTAGAAAAATGCATTGTTGCTGGCTTTGGAGATGGAAGGGAGGCCAAAGAATGAGGATGGCTTCTAGAAACAGAAAAGACAAGGAAATAAATTCTCACCTACAGCCTCCAGGAAGGAATGCGATCTTGCAGACACATTGATTTTAGCCTAGTGGGCCCCATGTCGGACTTCTGACCTACGGAACTGTAAGATTATGAATTTGAATTTAAGCCACCAGGTTTTTGGTAATTTGTTAATTGGAAAACTAATATACCCCTCTAACCAACACTTTTTTTTTAAATCAAATATTCCATCTTGTTCCTAGTAAATTAAAATGCCATCTTTATATAATTCCCAGGCACATGTTGGTTTCTGAACTCTCTATTACGATCCGTTAATCAGAATGGATCTCTTTTCCTGATCCATAATCATATTGCTTAATTACTGTTACTTTATAATTTTTTTATATTTAATGTCTTAAATCCTTCCTCTCCTTTTAATCCCCACTCCTACCTCTCTGTTTAGGACCTCTTCATTTCTCTCATCTTTCCTGACATCTTAACCACTCTGTCTCTGGTTTCTCCCTCCTCCAGTTCATTTTCCACTCTGTTGTTAGAATGATTTGAAATGCAAGTATCCTCAGACTTCTATCCTTCAAGTCCTTCACAGCCATCCTTCATCTCCAATTCAAAGTCCAAATTCCTTAGTATGGTACATAGAAGTGTTAGGACAAATGATGCTGCCTATCTCACCAGTGTCATCTCCTGCCCCTCCTTAATAGACACCAAAGAACTTGAAGCTCGCAGAATGCACCACACTGAATCCTTTGTAGCTTGGATATGTTACTGCAACTGCCCAGAGTATCTTCCATTCCTCCTCCAAGCCAATGAGCACTGCACATTCAAAACTCAGATAAAACATCAGATTCCCTCAGCAAACTTTCCACATTCCTCATTGTGAAACTGAGCTAGTGCCCTTCCTTTGCATTCCCATAGCCTCATAAGTATACCCCTTCTAGCATGCACTTATATGTTTGTACTGCAGTTGTTGGTTCACTTGCCTCCCTACCTTACTAGATACTGAACTCCTTAAAGGCAGGAATTGCCTTTCATTTCTATACCCACAGTACTTAAAACAGAGTGCTAACAACATTGTAATAATAACGAATATGAAAAACAATGAAATAAGTGGTACCTGTTATTAAAACCTGGGTTAAGTGCTTTTCATAATTCAATAACTACGAAGTGTCAGCTCATAATTTTGTGTTTTGTGGAACTGTTTTGTTTTGTTTTGTTTGTTTGTTTTTGCGGTACGTGGGCCTCTCACTGTTGCGGCCTCTCCTGTTGCGGAGCACAGGCTCCAGACGCGCAGGCTCAGCGGCCATGACTCACGGGGCTAGCCGCTCCGTGGCATGTGGGATCTTCCCGGACCGGGGCACGAACCCGTGTCCCCTGCATTGGCAGGAGGACTCTCAACCACTGTGCCACCAGGGAAGCCCTTGTGGAATTGTTTTTAACTAAAAGTAATATTATCCAGCTTGTTCACTCATCTTATTCACAAGGCTTGGCTACAAGTGACTTTGGGTTGTTTCCAAAGGAAGAAAGTTTCTCCTGTTGAACAAATTCAAAAGAACATGACTCAGGCTCTAAAAGTAATCCAGAAGAGAATTTCTAAAATATTTTGAGTAGGAATGGTTTTATTGGATTGTTTCAGTAGGAATAACACTTAAACACCTGTGAGAACCACCAGATTCATTTAGGTGCCCCTCCTCTGTGCTCCCATACAGATGAACACAAATAGCTAGCCTAGCACATATCATATGGAAGTAATGTTCAGTCATCCCTTGGTACCTTGGTACCCTTGATATTGGTTCCACGATTCCTGTGGATACCAAAATGTGCAGATGCTCAAGTCTCATATAAAATTGCATTGGACAGTCAGCCCTTGGTATCCCCAGCTTCACATTCATGGATTCAACCTTGAATATCTTTCTACCAGTGGTTTTCAATCAGGAGGATAATACAGGGGCACACACCCCCCTCCCCGTAGGAGGTTTAGGGAAATTTTTGATTGTCCTAATGATGCGGGGGGGGGGGGTTGTGCCCCTGTCATTTAGTGGCTTAGGAGCCAGAGATGCTAAATATCCTACAATGTGCAGGACAGTCCTGCGTGACAAAGAATTATCCTGCTAGTGTTCACTAAACTTACTGTGGTAATCATTTCATGATGTATGTAAGTCAAATCATCCCTCTCTACACCTAAACTTATACAGTGCTATATGTCAATTAAATACCAATAAAACTGGAAGAAAAAAATATCCTCCCCAAATTGCCCATAGTGACCCATTAAGAAGCTGACTTTTTTTTTTTTTTTTTAATCTTTGACTTCCCATTGGCTTGGAAAGCCCAGCAATAAAAGTCACTCTGAACTGAAACTGCAAAGGGATGGGGGCAGGAATACTTAGCCATAGTCTGTAGGTTATGTGGGCTTAAATAATCAGTCCGTTACTTTGTGATCACCTTTCATAATTACTTCTATATTTCTCTCATATAATTGATGAAACATGAATGATTAGAGAATAAAGTCATTAAATTCAGCTATTTCTTTTTTCTTTTTTTGGTTGGTTCAGTTAAGGTTAATTCTAATCGAAATAGCAAGAAAAAAAAAGTTCATCTTCGGTACTTTCTTCCATCAATCCACCCATCTCTAGGAGTCTCCTTCATATTTTGGCATCCACCTCCAAAAGCCTCCCTAGTTTGGCACCAATCTAGGAAACAGACATCTTGGCCTGGAATATGTACACCTGATAACATCATTCCTTCAGGGTCCAAGGTCTTAATTGTTTGAGCTGATAATTCAGGCAGTTCTCAGATAATATAGTTTCTACATTATATCGAAATTCCCTTCCGGTTTTAACATTCTATGATTCAATACCATTAAAAATCTACAATATTTTCACAAGTCCATTCTAAATTTACTCATGACACTAAGCTATTTATCAGTGTTAACAGTTTTTACAAGAATAGTGCCAGTGCCATGAGTTGAAGTGCAAGAGAGAATTTTAAGGAGAAGGGAGCACAAGACCGTTTCAGCCAAATGGGAGATATTTTTTGAACTGCTGGATTTGGGGCTCCTCTAATCACAATTTTTAGGAAAGCAGCTTGCCACCATTCCCTAGATACATTCCTAGTTTTTATTTTATTTTATTTTTTTAAGATTTCTTTTTTAATGTGGACTATTTTTAAAGTCTTTATTGCATTTGTTACAATATTGCTTCGTTTTATGTTTTGTTTTGTTTTGTTTTTTGGCTGCAAGGCATGTGAGATCTTAGCTTCCCGACCAGGAATCGAACCCGCACCCCCTGCATTGGAAGGCGAAGTCTTAACCACTGAACTACCAGGGAAGTCCCCATTCCTAGTTTTTAAAACAGCATTGTTTATTGCTTGCTTCTGCTAAAATGTCAACTTCTCAGGAGCAAGAACACTGTCAGCTTTATTTGTACTACATCCCCAGCACCCAGAACCATATCTATTCTATGGAGGCACTCATTAAATATTTGTTGAATGAAAAAGTTATTTACTATAAGTAGAGATTTAATCATTTACCAATACGAGAATACAGTGATATTCTAAAACAAAAGGAAACTTCACGTTTAGAGGAGATTACATGACATATTGTGAACCTTGTACTGAAATGCAAAGTCACGGGAGGGGAGAGAAGCAGGAACCATCCATATGCATAACATGAAATATAAAAACACATTTCACTGAATTATAAGGAGCACTTAACTGTGGTGCAAAGGTCAAGTGAAATTCATTTATCCCTATGTTCAATTTAGGTGAAGAATATCTGGTAGGCTCTCAGCAAAAATAAGATCAATTTTAATGTATTACCCTGAAAAGCCCAAAGTCCACTAGTTTAAGCAATAATTCTGGATACACTTAAAATATAATTTTACAAGATCCTAATATGCACGTTAAGACCAAGGCAAAATACTTCATAGAAATAATGTTTAATACTTTACTGAGGACATACAAAGAAATTACAACAAACTCATTTACCTCATTTACGTTTAGTAGGAACCAGCAATTAATTCCATTTTACAAAAGGACAAAATAAAGATAAATGAAATGTAATTCAACCATGAAAATCATCTTAAATCAATACCACATCCTAAGTGAAATTTCCATGCAACAAGATAATATTGAGGGAATTCAAATAAAACTGAAAAAAATCAACTCAAATATTGATAGTATAATCTTAAAACTTCAAATATTCCTGACTTTTAAATGTCAATGAGAAGCATGGGAAAGACTTGTGAAAACACCATGCATTTTTCATTGCATAGGCAACCAATTTTTTAAATGTTCCAAGTCCCACAGAGGGTTGCAAAAGAAATTCTGTCTCCTGGATCCTTAATTCAAAATCAATACCAAGGGAAGCATTTTAATTTGTGATTGCATTCAGCAGCAAATAACAGAAAACATGACAAGTTTTTTTTCATGTACCAACAAGCTTGAAGGTAGAGAGTGACCTCAGGTTAGGAGCCTTATATCTTTCTGCGCCTCCATCTTAGCATATAGTTTTGCCTTCATGTTTTCATTTTGTGGTCACAAGATGGCTGCTCTACCTCCAGCATTGCACATGAGCTCCAAGTAGGAAGAAAATGACAAAGGCAAAAGGCCTATGCCAACTAAAACTTGGAAAGAGATTTATCAGAAGCCTCTATTCAGTGAATTTTTGCTAAGGTCTCATTGACCAGAACTTGTCTCACATGGCCACTCCAAGCTGCAAAGAAAGCTGTGAAAGGTACTGTTTCGCTGGCATTATGCCACACTCTTCATTTCTATAGGATTTATGCATAGTAAGCTCTTCCAAGTTAATGTAGTATTGGCTATCCAACTGGGGGGTCCTGAGTAAGAAAGGGTGTGAAACTCAGAGGCAAATTTACCCTGATGCTAATGAAGCTTAAACTCAGCTTCCCTCACTTACACAGATCCCTCCAAGACCCTGGGAGAAGTTCTGGAAATATGTTCACAAGGTCATAAATTTTTGTAAAATTTGTACACTTAAGACTGCAATTAATTAATACTACTGTTCTTTTCTACTCTGACTTTCCCATCCCTCAGGACACAATGTAAGTGTTGTTGGTGTGGCCATGGGTATTTGGAGGATCAAGCTAAGAGGAAGCTAAATTGAGGACACATTCAGTTTGAATTTAGTGGATTATATTAAGGAAGGTCACAGGTGCTTCAATGTATAGTTGAGTTACTGCCAGCCATCCAAGTGTAGGAATCATTTTCAGGAATACTCCTGCTGCCCACTGTGCTAACTCACCTGGCACCATGATGGGAAGGTAAGGGCTCAACGTAAAGGTCATTAGTAAGCCACTACAATAGGACATTGGTGACAAACTATTCAACAAATGTCTTCAACTCAAAGAGTTACATTAATTACTGACGAGAAAATTTGAAATGCTAAGTCTCATATATGAAAGACACTAGGTAAAAGTTTGCCAAAATTTGAAAATAATCCTAAAATTCTACATGTCATTTCCATTAAGTTTTGATGCTGAAAGAAACTTTTCTAAATGATCAACAGCAAAAAACAAAATTCAAACTTATTAGAGGAAAGCCTGGATTATCTTTCTATTCTATATAAAATGTAATTTCAAAATTTGAAAGCTTCATATAAAGAGACAAATAACAAGGATGCAGCAAAAAATATTTTTAAAAAATAGAGGTGTGTTAGGCAGTTAATAAAATGTGTGTTGTTTTTCTGGGTTTTGTGATATTCATGGTTTTCACCAGTTTTAAAATTTTAATTTGCTGTGATTCCTTTCCTCATTTTAAATAGTCACTTTTGTTCCTAATTTTGTATTTTATTTCTCTTAACAAGTTCCCCCAACCTCTAAGTTGGGTATTTTCAAGCTCCATAGAACCTGGTTCTGCCCTTGTGCCTTGGGACCCCAGTGAGTCCCCTAACAAGAAACACTTCCTAAGGCCTTCCAAATTTACCTCCACATCCCTTTTGGGAAGAAAGTGTAAGGAGGGTGCCGTTCTCCTAAGTCAGAACTGGAGCTGGCCAGAGATGCCTACTTGAAGTGTCCTTTCTCCTGAGCTGCACGCTGAATTCACTTAGCCTTCTTAGATGAAGGTCACCGTCGGGCATCTCACAGCAGCCAGGAGACGGCCACAGGAAAAAACAAAAGGGAAATAAGTTTTAAATTCTCTTACTCCTCCCAGTGAAAACTAAACCCCTTGGTCCCATTTAGGAACTCCATTTTGTCATTGACCCATATTTGCATTCTTTCTAGCTGGATGTAAGAAGGGGTTCACCCAGCGTGGCCAACACACTTCCCTGAGGGTGTCTTGTGAAACAGCAGTCTAACAAATCTCTGCTCCTTGGTATTACAGAATATAAAACAGAAATAGGGACTTCCCTGGTGGCACAGTGGTTAAGAATCTGCCTGCCAGTGCAGGGGACACAGGTTCAAGCCCTGGTCCGGGAAGATCCCACATACCACGGAGCAACTAAGCCCACGCGCCACAACTACTGAAGCCCGTGCGTCTAGAGCCCGTGCTCCACAATAAGAGAAGACACTGCAATGAGAAGCCTGCACACCTCAACAAAAGAAGTAGCCACCGCTCGCCTCAACTAGAGAAAACCCATGTGCAGCAATGAAGACCCAAATGCAGCTGAAAAAAAAAAAAAAACAGAAAAAAACAGAAATAGACCCACAGACATAGAAAGTGAACTTATGGTAACCAAAGGGGGAAGTTGGCGGAGGGGTGGCGGGCAGGAGAGGGATAAATTAGGAGTTCGGGATTAACATATACACACTATTATATATAAAATAGATGACCAACAAGGACCTACTGTATAGCACAGGGAACTCCACTCAATATTTTGTAATAACCTACAAGGGAAAAGAACCTGAAAAAGAATATATATATGTATATATTCACATATATACCTAGCTTAATCACTTTGCTGTACACTTGAAACTAACACAACATTTCAAATCAACTCTACTTCAATTAAAAATAAATAAATAAAAAATAAATTGGGGGCATGCTGCATACTAGAATCTTCTCTAAAGAGTCCCAAGGCACACTAGCATCTTCAGAGCTTTCAGAAGTACAGAAGTGAGTTGACTTTGATTCCACATTTTCTAATCTACTTTGTCCATAGGATCCTTTTTACCCCAGAATACACCTTGAGAATTTTTGCTCTAAATACATGTACAAACAGTATTACTATTATTATTATATTCATAACATAAGTGGCAAGCCTCCAAAGGGCATTTGGATTTTAAAGAGTTCTTGGTAACAAAACAAAGCAATCTGTAACACTGGACTTCAAGGGGTCATGGCCACAAGATCAGAGATAGTTTAAGACAATATTAGGGGACATGTTTCAAATCCCAACATCTTTTTTTTTTTTTTTTTTTTGCGGTATGCGGGCCTCTCACTGTTGTGGCCTCTCCCTCTGCGGAGCACAGGCTCCGGACGCGCAGGCCCAGCGACAATGGCTCACGGGCCCAGCCACCCCAGGGCATGCGGGATCCTCCCGGACCGAGGCACGAACCCGTGTCCCCCTGCATCGGCAGGCGGACTCCCAACCACTGTGCCACCAGGGAAGCCCTCAAATCCCAACATCTTGATAGTTGTTGTTCTAGCCATTCATAAGACTGGTCTTGAGCCTGTTTACAAAAGAGGATTTATGATGCAGGATGTTATTTGTTACTTGATTATGTTTCCATGCTATTATACTCAGATTTGGAATTAGTTGTCTAATGGATCAATAATACTTTAACACATGAACTTGTTAGTTTTTAGTTACAGAATCTATAGAATGATTAAGATGTAAAGCGTGCTAATTTTCCTTGGTTAATAATAAAGCCAATTTAAATTGTTATGAGAAATTTCATTTAAATTTGCTCTTTAACATATTCTGCTCAGGTACAAACCTGTACAGTATTGGTAACCACACATTTGGTAAAAGAAGGAAATCTGTGAGCTCAGCCATATGTTAAGATAAATCAAGTACGTGAAGCTAGTAGCCATGCTTAGAAAAATCAATACGAGGAGTGAATGAATGAAAGGCCTAATTTAGGGGGAACTGACTCACTACCACTAGGACTTCATAAACCTAACCAAAACCCTTGTGTCTTCAACGATATAAAATACATCTCCATGGTGACTTATAATTTTTTGTTTGGTTTTATTATTTATTTATTGGTTTAATAATGCAATTGCCCTGGTCATGGCATGTCTGGATCTTTTTTCCCTCTTATGCCAAAAGCAAATGGTTTACATGCCAGTGTGTCATGGATATAGTTGGGGCTCTGAATTGATGAAATGTATTTCTTTAATTTCTCTTCACATTAATCTGCAAACACAATGCTCAGGAAATGTAGGAAAATGAGCCTCTTCTATTAGGGCTACCATATATAGTTGTGCAGGTTGTGGACTGTACAACAGTCCACAAAAGTTGATCGTTCATTATGTAATTTTAGGTTCCACATTCTTTATTATGGAATAAACTAAATCTTTGTGGTTGAGAAAAAAGTTCAGTGAAATAAAATTTGAATAAAATTAGAAGTGAAAGCCATTGTATTTATTTTTCATTGAGAGGAAAAAAATCCATTTGTTTAATATTAGAAAAAAAAGAGAGGAGATTGAAGTGCAAGGCTCTTGGCAACCACTATGTGAATCATTATTCTGCTCATTCTTTGCTCCTTTTCTAACATACCCTTTTCCTCAATCAGTTCCAAATGCAGAATGTCTGTGTCTGGCAAGTGGAGTCAGCAGCAAAATTTCTCTGAGATGCATTTTTATATATTTGCTGTCAGTAGAGATGAAACTAGTGAAATGCTTCCAGCCCTCACCACTGAAGACATGAAATACTCTTCACAACCCCAAACACCCTTTTCCCAACAAGATAACGTTAGACACTAAGAAGAAAACAGTACCTGAACAAGATCTATAGTCTATCATTTTCCAGGGGGCAGTAATTAAATATATCCTCATGTTTTGCTCCTGAAATTACACATATAATCCCTGAATAATTAATACTGTTTCTTTTGTGTGCTATCGTCTTGTTAGATCTCTTTTTGGTTGAACGTATGGATAAAAACCTAAAAATGATTGCTCTTGTAAGATTTTCTGTTGAGATCCCAACTGGCTCAAAGGCATCGTAGCTGCTTTAAGTGAGATGTGGTGGGACTTTTCATTTTGTTTAAATGTAATACAGACAGTTGTCTCTTCCTTATTAGAAAACATCAAATCCAGGAGGATTTTTTTTTTAATGATCTCAAAAATTGACATATATATGCCAGTATTACATATATAATCATATATATATAATATAGGGCAGCCAAGTAACTGTCAATTTATATATATGTATATGTATCTCCTCAGGTGCATGGACAGAGGTTGTAGAGAACTAAGGCGAGGGGAATGGATTTCCTCTCTGTAGGGTGAGTGAGGGCATCCCTTTAATCGGCTCTAAAAGACTAAGCAGCTGGCAGTTGAAATACAAAAAAGGTATGCGAGGAAGGAAGTAGTCTGGAGGTCATTATCAGCCTGGTTTTAAGAGAGACTTCACAATGCGTTGAAAAAGAAAGTTTAAGGACTTCCCTGGTGGCGCAGTAGTTAAGAATCCGCCTGCAAATGCAGGGGACACGGGTTCAAGTTCCTCATCTGGGAAGATCCCACATGCTGCAGAGCAACTAAGCACGTGAACCACAACTACTGAGCCTGTGCTCTAGGGTCTGTGAGCCACAACTACTGAGCCTGTGTGCCACAACTACTGAAGCTTGCATGCCTAGAGTTCGTGCTCTGCAACAAGAGAGAAGCCACGGTGCACACCACAATGAAGAGTAGCTCCCGCTCGCCACAACTAGAGAAAGGCTGCGTGCAGCAACGTGCAGCCAAAAATAAATAAATGAATTAATTAATTAATTTTAAAAGGTCACCCAATTGTACGTTCTTGAAAAAAAAACAAAGAAAATGTAAAACTGGAATTGGGGTAGGGAGTGGGTGGTGGGACTCTGCCTGATCAAACTTAAGCATTAGTGAAAAAAATAACAAATTCTACCTGTATGAATGAATAGGTCTCCAAAAACTTACTTGGTGAGATTATTTAATGTTTTGCTTTGTTAAAACTTATTTTCATAGACTCTTTCAATGTAGTGAAATATGGCTAGAATCTGCATCTCAAGTAAATCATAATTTGGGTCTTTAGTTAGACTAGAAAAAACGAAATGTTCCTTTCCTCCTGGAAGTGGGAGACCCTACTTTCAGGAAGAATATCTGTGAAGAAAAAACAGACTCGGAGTAGTATGCTTTGAAATCTGGACTTCTATAAAGTGATAACATTGTTGTAATAGTGTTATAAAGTGTTTAACTGTATGGTTTAATGGGGGGGAAGTGGATGAGACGATATATGATAAATGCCTAGGTTTTTAGCAAAGAACTCATACTTTAAATCTTCTTATACTTAAGAGTTAATCTCTGAATATGAGAAGATTTCTTAGTTAAAAGTGACAGAGAAAAAATATTTATGGAAAAGAAAACTGGTTAAATAACATTTTCCTTTAAATAGCATTTTGAAAAAAAACTTCATGATAACAGTCCAGAACTACAGGCACAAATATTAAACATTCAATAGGATTTAATGTGGTGTTTTCAAAGTTTTATCAAGAGACTACCTGCAACAGACTCACTGGGAGGGTTCACTAAAGTGCAGATTCCTGGGCCCCACCCATACTTTTAAAATTGGGGGAGATGAGAACTCCAGAATCTGAATTTCAACTAATACCCTCACATGACTCCTAAGAACAGTAAGCTATGAGAACAGGTTTCTTGTGGGTAGAATACATACAATGTACCCATTTTTGTACCCACAGTACCTAGCATCCTGCCTGGCCCAGAGCAGATGTTCAGTAAATGTTTACTTAAGCAACTTGTGTAGGGGAGATGGTCTTTCTCCGCTAATCATAGCGTGAAGTCCAGGTGTTTACTTAAGGACAGTATTCATCTATGTCTTATAATTACCAGGAGAAAACAAGTACAGAAGAAAAAAGTGAAACCCAAAGGACATGGGCTGGAGAACTGGAAATACATTATAAATGTATTTGACATGCATATTTAATGTGTAATATAAATGCATAAGCTCAATTAATGTGCTATAAAGGTGTCAGCTCAATTAATTAAAGCATGAAACTTTTCTGCTCAGAGGCACCATTTAAGAAACAGGGCTTCCCTGGTGGCACAGTGGTTGAGAGTCCGCCTGCTGATGCAGGGGATACGGGTTCGTGCCCCGGTCCAGGAAGATCCCACATGCCAGGGAGCGGCTAGGCCCGTGAGCCATGGGCGCTGAGCCTGCGCGTCCGGAGCCTGTTGCTCCGCAACGGGAAAGGCCACAGCAGTGAGAGGCCCGCGTACCGCAAAAAAAAAAAAAAAAAGAAATAGCAATGGATCAACATAGCCCAACATCTCAATTGCAAAAAATATGTAAAATATCTGCCTCTTATGATGAGTAGGATAATTTTCAATATAAAAATTAACACATTTAAAACTGCAATGGAAAGATTCTGGAATGAGTGTGCCAAAGTAGAGGGTTGGAATGGCTTTGGATAGGATATATAAAAGGGCCATTAAAACTATTCAATTAGCAGGTTGTGAGACAGCTGGGCAGGATAGAGTTGGTGGTTGGGTTGGCGGTAATGAGAATGGGACGTTAGACCCGTATCCAAAGATGTACCAGAAGTAGGTCTGATTGACTGAAGGATGGAAATGAGAAATGATTGCAAATGCCCTTAAAACCCTGCATGATCAGAAAAACCTGAACCTAATATACTTATCCTCCCATCTACAAAAGAAAACATTTGCCTATTTTAGCTCTTTTCTGATTACAACTTAAAGTCTTTCCGATCTATTTACCTACTGATCAATTTTAAAATAAATTTATAGCACACTTCTACAGTTAAGGAATTTATTTGAAAGATTATAATGAACAAAGCATGGCTCTGATAGTGCCAGAATCAACCTTTTTTGGTAATATGTAATGTGCATTATTAAAAAATAAAGATCAAGTCCTGTCCATCCAGTAAGTTTCCAATGAAAGGGTCATGTACCCATTTTTTCAAAACAATGGAAGAACTGCTTTTTTTTTAAAGGTTATCTGTAACTAAGTTGTTCGCTACTTGGAACTATTTCTCTTAGAAGTAGTGTTATGTTAGTCATGTGCCCCTTTTAGATTAGTTTTCTACACTAGCCCACAAAATCATGCCAGGGTCACTCTGAACTCAGAAGTCCCAGGAGTAGTGAGTCTTTCTGAGCCTTGAGATCTGAAACCCAGAGTCACTTTGAAGTTGGAAGGATCCCTCGACAGTGGGTCTTCCGGGAGGTATGTGTTGGGGTGTGGCACAGCCAAAGCGGTAGATCCAGCAGTCCTCTTTGTTGGGGAAAAACTTCTCTGTCGTGGGAAGGTTCATCTTGTAAATTCAAAATTTGGAGGTTTCAGAGCCTGATCTATTGAAAAGGTTCTACAAGGCAGAAGTCATGGAATATGAGGTTTGGTATTTTCATGTCTTCATCATACGGAATACCAGTGAACAAGTAACCTGAGATTTTGTTGATATTTCAGACAAAGCAAGTCTAACGGGGTAAAAAAAAGCTATCCCACAAAGGGTAATTAGCAATCGCCAAGTAGATGGTACACCTTTGACACAGCTTACAATAATGGCTCATGGACTCCCTTTTCCTTGAAAACGTGGGAA
Organism: Mesoplodon mirus; assembly: GCF_964341445.2. Classification (NCBI taxonomy): domain Eukaryota; kingdom Metazoa; phylum Chordata; class Mammalia; order Artiodactyla; family Ziphiidae; genus Mesoplodon; species Mesoplodon mirus. Next base: position 85,861,947 of record NC_138984.1, read on the forward strand.
CCACTAGTATTAAAGTGGGAGACTGTAAAGAGGCCAACGTGGCAGAAGATTTTTCCCTTAATTAAATCAGAACCAATACTAGTAGAAAATAAAGCCCCATTGAAATATACAAATAAGCGTATTGCTTCTTTGAAAACCATGGTAGAAATAGAAATTGTGGGTTTTTCATTTTCCCCTCCCATCAAAATGCTATTTCTCAGCATTCCACAGTTATATTACATTATTTTAAGTGTGTTTCAGTGTATCCTTCAGGTGTTTCTTTTGCCATCCCATATCCTGGGCTGTTAAATTTCAGTTGAGTGATACCTTTGCACACAGGAGTTTTAAATTTTGGTCTGTGTAGCAATAATGATTTAGGTTTACCTTTATCATATGACTATCAGGAAATGGTTCTTTTCTCTGCATACCATTGGGATGACTTACATAGCCCACATTTTACAATCTTGGTGTGATGTATTGGGATCCATAAAGGTAGGCTTGATTGCTAGTTCTAAAAATCCATGGACCTCCAGGTTAAGAACCCATTCTTAGAGTTTTTTTTTAACTCTCCATTGCAAAATTTACTAAAACAGCTATTTGATATAGTGTTAATATTGTTAATCTTCCAATTAACTTCACTAAACTTTGAGGAATAAAGCTAGTGCTTTTTCCATTGTAAAAGTAATTTTAGGAGAAATAGGTACTCTCATACCCTACTGTTGAAAGTGTAAATTTTAAAAACATCTTAATTGTGGTAAGATACACTTAACATAAAACTTACTATCTTAACTTTTTTTAAGTGTAAGTTTCAGTAGTGTTAAACACATTCACATTGTTGTGTAACCAATCTCCAGAATACTTTTTATCTTGCAAAAATAAAACTCTATACGCATTGAACAACAACTCTTCATTCCCCCCATCCCAGCCCCTGGCAACCACCATTCTACTGTCTAGCTCTATGAATTTGACTAATTTAGGTAACTCATAAGTGGATTCATACAATACTTGTCTTTTTGAGGCTAGCTTATGTCACTTAGCATAATGTCCTCAAGATTCATCCATGTTGTAACGTGTCAGAATTTCCTTCTTTTAGAGGCTGAATAATATACCATTTTTATGTATATACCACATCTTGTTTATCCATTCATCTGTCAGTGGACACTGGGGTTGCTTCCTCCTTTTGGCTATTGTGAATAATGCCGCTATGAGCATGAGTGTGGAGAGTGAAAGCTTACACAAAATTTCTTGGAGGAAATTTAGCCATGTCAATAAAGTTACTGTGGATTGGCGATTGATGACCTAAATAAGGATTATAAAAGAGAGGATGATAAAATTATGGTTAAGTGAGGGTTAAACATTTAAGTAGGTATGTTGTATAGAAAACAAATTAAAAATTTGTGTATTGGATCAGAATTTTGAAGGATTTAGAGTTAGATTGGAATATTACTGTTAAAGTTGATAAATTAATGTAAACTTGAGATTTTCTAAAGAAATACCTTTTCCAGCTCTGCATTAAGGTGGCCTAGCAGTGTTATCATCCCGGCTACACCAGGACAACATGAAATGATATAATTTGTAACCTGAGCATGTACCCAGATTTTGGTCTTTAATTCTAGCAGCCATTACAAGTAGCTAATTTCATGTCCTACAACAGGGAGAAAAATCAACATAGGCTTAATATATCTTAATGTTTTCAGAAAGCAAGGATGTTGGGCTTCCCTGGTGGCGCAGTGGTTGAGAATCTGCCTGCCAATGCAGGGGACACAGGTTCAAGCCCTGGTCTGGGAAGATCCCACATACTGCGGAGCAACTAGGCCTGTGAGCCACAACTACTGAGCCTGCGCATCTGGAGCTTGTGCTCCGCAACAAGAGAGGCCGCGACAGTGAGTGGCCCGCGCACCGCGATGAGGAGTGGCCCCCGCTCGCCGCAACTAGAGAAAGCCCACACACAGAAATGAAGACCCAACACAGCCCAAAATATAAATAAATAAATAAATAAAATTTAAAAAAGAAAGCAAGGATGTTTTTTAATATTCACTGCAATGTTGAAAGGACAATGGAGCCAACTTAAAGTTAGTCCTGGTTAACTTACGTCAATTTGAACTTTCAAAAAAAAAAAAGATAATTATGGCTAATTGAAATGAGTTGCATCTGTGAAAATCCATGAGTCTGTAATGATGCTCAAAAAAGAAAAATCTACATATATTGTAGAAAAGGAAATTGTGACCTAAATATGGCAAATAAAATAGAATATGCTTAATTTTTAAAATGTATTTAATTAATTGTATTTAATTAAGTGTATGTAAATGTATTTAAATGTATTTTTAATAAATAGGGAAATGACATTTGTGGATGTCTTATTTTTTCTGTTAAATATATCACAATTAATAAATTATAGATACATATTTATGATTCTAAGATAGCTTTCTTTTTTGCATTTTAATATGTCTGAAATTGTGCTTCTACAGTGGATGGCCTTTTCAGTTGCTGTTGGTGAAGAGCTGTATGTTCACACTTGGTCAGAGCTGTTTATAATCTTTTCACTTCAGTTGAGTAATGTGCATTGTTGGTATTTTACAGGTTGAATTTAACCACCATTTGAAATGTCTTTTAAAAAGTTTCTACTGTAATTTTGGCATTGAAATGAGGTATTGTGTACAGAGAGAGGCAGCGAAACAGAGCAATGGAATGTGCCTTTGACATTAGTGAAGGCTTCATCTTCTGAGGAATGTCAACATATTTTCCATATTTTCTTTCAATGCAACAACTATGTGCTTTATGGAAACTGAGAAAGAGAGATACCCACAAGTAGATGAAGCTATGTTATATTTTGTCATTAGGATACATACAAAAAGATTCTTATTACTCAACAAAAAATACAACTGAAGGCAGGAAAAATTGCCAAATCCCTTGTAATAATTTCAGAGCAATGAGAGGCTAGTTTAACTGATTACTAAAGTCATGCAAGACTATTGTTAAGGCATTGTGTCATAGTTTAATTAGTTTTTTCCTTCTTATATAAAGGAAGGTATATAAAGGTATATAAAATATTGGAGCAGCTGACAGTAGCATCTTATGCTTGATAAAGTATGGGGTACATTTTTTTCTCTATTTGATTAAGAAGGGAAAGAAAAAGTTATGGAACTCTGAGATAGCCAAATAATAATGGAAAAAAAGGAGGAACTCTACAAGGATAGGAAGAACGAGGAAAGAGAATCCAAGAGAGGGTGGAAAGATGGTGGATTAGACACATGTTCCAAAGAGGCAGGTGGGGGCTTCCCTGGTGGCTCGGTGGTTAAGAATCTGCCTGCCAATGCAGGGGATATGGGTTCGAGCCCTGGTCTGGGAAGATCGCACATGCTGCGGAGCAATTAACCTGTGCGCCACAACTACTGAGCCTGTGTTCTAGAGCCCGTGAGCCACAACTACTGAGCCCCCGTGCCACAACTACTGAAGCCCGTGCGCCTAGAGCCCGTGCTCCACAACGAAGGGTAGCCCCCGCTCACCACAGCTAGAGAAAGCCCGCACATAGCAATGAAGATGGAACACAGCCCAAAATAAATAAATTACATAAATAAATGTATTTTGAAAAAATAGGAGAATTGTAAAATAAATTATGATGTGTCTATGACAGAATAATATATAGTGACTAAAAATGATGTTGTAGGTATATAAATTCATAGAGAAATGTTAAAAATATATAATGGGTAAGAAAAGCAGGTTTTGAAAAGGTAATAATGTAGGATCCTATAATTTGAAGAATTATATTCACTTCTTTTGTATAGCTTCCTAAAGGTAGAATAACTCAGTAAAGTGTCCTTTTTCAAAGTCTATTTGTTTAAGTCCTAATCTGCAGTAATCTCAGAATATTACTATATTTGAAGGGACTTTAAAGAGGTAAAGTTAAGTTAAAATGAGGTCATTAAAGTGGGCCCTAATCCAATATGACCTGTGTCCTTATAAGAAGAGGAAATTTGGACACAGCTACATACAAAAGGAAGATCATGTGAAGACACAGAAAGATGGTCATCTGCAATTTAAGTCCTCTGTACTTGTAGCATGTAGCTTCCCAACTGTAATAAACATTATAAATCCATTCTGTCCTCATCATTTTTATCATCAAAGAGCAAGGCCTCAGAAGAAACCAACCCTGCCTATACCTTGATCTTGGACTTCTAGCTTCCAGAATTGTAAGAAAATAAATTTCTGTTGTTTAAGCTACCCAGTCTGTGGTTTGTTATGGCAGCCCTAGCAAATGAATACACTATTGATCCACCTTCTCAAAATTTTCAGGAGCTTGTACCACGAGTGATGTATGAGAATACCTGTTTCATACCTTCTACTAGTTAATTAGTCGGCCAAAATATAGTATCATATCCTAGTTTGCATTTCTTTGCATTTTCCTTATGTTAAAAAGTTGTATGACTCTTCTGAATTTGGATGTCATTATACTGCCATGATCGGTGAACCAATTGATTACTCTTAGATGAATAAAGCTGAGCTGGCGACCAAGGTGTGTATTCACTGGGCCCCTCTGAAGGGGGAATCAGTTATCATGTCACCCACACCTTCACCGTCAATATCGCACCCCCTGTGTGTGTGACAGCCCTGGCTATAGGGCTGCTCCCCACCATTCCTCCTCTTACCATCCCTTCAGGCCTCACCATGACTACTGTTTTTCCAGTTTTAACACCAGTTCTCCCAGAAACCACACCCAGGCAAGTATGTGGGACAGGCAAGTATTTCAGTCCCAGAAATAATCAGAAAATCTCCGTAGTGAGCACATCTAATGGGCTGAGCACCACAGTAAACAAAGACAATTTCCCTGTGCAAAACCTAAGTAAAACAAAACAAACAAAACCCCCCCAAAACCCAGTCTTAAAGCTCAGGGATACTTTGGACTCTGAAGTTATTTGCCTTGTATTGCAACATCCTTATACCTGAACCACCTAGTGACTAAACTAGGGTGCTTTATAAGGGAAAATTTGCTAGCTAATTAAATTAGGGCAAGGTTAATTCATGGAGAATGCCATGAAATGTGAAGGAAATAGGCTTTTCTGACTGTTACCAGCAGGAGAATGGAAGCTGCATTTGAACCTGAATACATCCCAGAGCCTGAGAGTAACTTCACCCAGCAGGTGTGTACAGCTGGGTGGACCAGGGAGGGCAGTTATGAGCCGGCAGCCCAGAAGGTAGTTCTAAAGATACGTCTACTTATCTCATAAGATGTCTGCGGTGACCTCCTTTGGGCACATGAAAACCTTCCTTCTGGTTGATTTCTCTACTTCCTGCCCCATGTTACATTCTTAGAAACTGAAAAGTGCTCTGAAGACAGATGCTCAACAACTCAGAGAACTCGAATCTTACACGATTGTCACTGTCCATAACACGGTACATATTGCTGTAGAAACTTCATGCAATAAAATTTTAAAATATCATTTTGTTACTTACCTGGCTCACTTTCTATAACAGATTCTGGTGGTAGGAAGTCTTTTGGTTTTCACCACGAGTTATTTCAAACCGTTTGCCATGGTAAATTCACTTCCTCTTCCTTTTCTTGCATAAACTCATCTAAGGTGTCACAGTGTGGTTACCCCACATTCTAATACACCAGAAATATAACTATAATACTTCATTGATGTGCACATCAAAGCTTAATTTTTCAACGCTATTTTCTACTGACAACTCTCAGTCTAATATTCTACACCATAAATATGTTTGGTGATATCTGAGTTAAATGGACACTCCTTCTCCCTTTCCTCTCAGTTTAAAGCCTGACTAACAAGCCTTGCCAGTTTGGAACTCCAGAAATTGATTAGCATCTGCATAAGTGCAGCCTGGCCAGTCCAACAGTTGCGTTTTATCATAGAAAAACATTCCAGATTCCCTCCCCCCCATCCACTCCTCCTTAGGCTGACTTTTTGCCGCTTGAACCTAACATCTCCAAATTTCCTGAGATCTCTTGGGTTGATATTATCTTTATATCTTATAATAAGTCCTGATGTTTGATTCCATCATATCTTTCTTGCCTGGGTAAGTTAATATGGTTCCCTCAAGCATATAAGAGACATCCTATTACACTTCCTTTATCAACGTCAGTGTGGTCTAAGGGAGAAGGATTCTGAACCAGGAGACAGAAGATTTCAATTCCAGCACCAGCTCTTTTTATAACTGGTTATGTGACCTTGGAAAAGCAATTTAAGTCCTCCGTGCTTCTAGCATGTAGTTTCCCAACTGTAATAAATATTATAAATCCATTCTGTCCTTATCATTTTTATCATCAAAGAACATTTATCAAATGCCTACTTGGTGATGGCACCTTGCAGGGTGAGGCAGGCATGCAGTCAGTGCCCCTGTTATTCAGGGGTCTAAAGCAGAGAGTTTGAGCCTCATATGAGCATTTGATCACAAAATTTTACTGCTTTTTGGAGAAATAAGAGGAAAACACACAGTAGAAAAAAAAAATTTAAGGTAAATGTATTTAATATTTTAAAAAATCTGTCTTTTATCTAAAGATTAAATCTAATATATTTTTGGCATAAAAAGTCATCTCTTTTATGAGACACATCATTTCTTTTATGAAATTATGGTCATGGTAAATGTTACTTTCTAAAACTGTTCTCACCAAAATAAAAAATATTGCTTTTTAAAAAATTTTATCTCCAAAGTTTTTACTAATGGGGGAATTTCAAATCTGAGATCTGGCTGGGCCATATATCCCTTGAGAAAGGGTTTTCATCCCACCTCTAGAAGCCATCTTCCACTTGGAGACTCTGTGGTGTGTAGTTCTAGAACATTCTGAGTTGGTAGTCTCTGGGCAAGTGGGGACCTAGTGCCCCTACTGCCTTTTAGTGTCTGTGTGGTGTGGGTAAGCCCTTTAGTCCCTCTGCACCTTAGGCTCCTCATCTGTAAAATGGGGTTGAGGGAGGTCACCTTTTATCCTAATGGGTGACAAAGACTCTCTTCTTGAACTAACTCTAGTCTGGTTCCTCTAAACTCTCAAGGCCCTGACCTCAGGCTCTGTCCTTGAGACATTAGTCCAGTTTTAGCAAGAATCCTGCTGGGTCAGTTTAGTGGAAAATCCCGCACCCTTGATATCTGATCAAATTCCTCATCCCCCACTCTTAATATCTTATCACCCTGGCTTGCCTTCAGCAAGAATCCTGTTGAGTCAGTCTAGCAACAATCCCACTGGCTTTGATATTTTATCTTAGTAATTTTCCATACACTGATCCCCATCCTGCTCTTTGGCTATAAATCTCCACTTGTCCTTGCTGTGTTAGGAGTTGAACCAGATCTCTCTCCCCTCCAACACACCCCATTGTGGTAGTCCCCTTGAATAAAGTCTTCCTTTTAACAAGCATCACAAATAACTTTTTCTTTAACATAGGACACCTGAGAATGACATGTGTATTTGCATAGCTCTCTGGGACCCATTCCCTGGGCACTAATTGTATACAGCTTCACCCCTCTCACTCTCCCTTGATAAAGCACACCTGGATGCCAAGTGAGTTAAATTAATTCTATTTTAACAGTGGTTCTCAAACTGGAGTGTGCATCAGAATAACCTCTAGCACTGGTTTATCACAGGTTGCCCCACCCTAGAGTTGCTGATTCAGTAGGTCTGGGGTAGGACTTGAAAATTTGCATTTCTGTTGAATTCCCAAGTGATGCTGCTGCTCTTGCTGGTGGTCCTGGAACCACACTCTGAAAACCATTGTAGGGTAAGCACTTTGAATCCACTAGAATTTAGTGATCAACCCATCAATCAGTCAATCATTCACGAACTGTACTCTTATTATTTGTACTAAATTACTTTCTATACTTTGGTTTATCTGCTGAATTAGCGACCTCCAAGGACCGTCCATCTAAATAATTCTTTGATGTTTAAGTGAGGCAAGACAATGGGTCTTGATTCAGTTGAAGCCTGACTCCCTCTGCAATCATATCCTCTTCCCGCTCTTTCCAGTACCCCATCCACCCCACATACCTAAAGGCTCTGACACTCCGTGTCGCAGGGACCAAGGAGGACACACCGTGTCTTGGTTTCCTGCATAAAAGTTGAGTGCTCTTCTCCAGGTCTGGTCAGCTGTAAGAAGAATCTCCTATTTTCCTCAGGGATCTATCTAAGGGGATCAAATCTACATTCTGGCTCTCCTGAGGGTGGAGGGAGGTCATTCCAGGCCCAGCAAATGCTGCAATTTGCTTTTAAGAATGTCCAAGACAGGCACCACGGTGATATATTGCTCTTTCTCTGATAAAGCCTACAGGTCATTTTAAGTTGAAATCCAAAAGGAACCAAAGAAAACACACACACACACACACACACGTGTGTATATATATATGTATGTTTTCCTAATAGTGACATGTTGTCCGTGAAATATTTTAATGAATTGTTCCTCAGAGGCTGGTGGTCTAAAAGAAAGAAGAAACATTTCTCTGGGAATTTTGGAAGTCTACGGGAAGTCTGCCAGAAGCCAGGAACGACAGCTCAGCATTACAGGGAGTGAGACGTACACTGGGCAGCTGCCCCTTCACTCCAGGTCCAGTGTCTTTTAGAAGGAGGCTCTGGTAGGTGCATTCACACAATGGAACGCTTTATCCCCTCAGGCTTTTTTACAACAAACCACCACTGTGCCTTTCTAATGAGAATTAATTATAAGAATAGTCAACTCATGGTAGCTCATTTTTAATTAAAAAAGCTAACATGTATCACGGTTCTCTATGTGGCAGGCATGATTACAAGGACTTTCTTGGTATTAATTCATTTAGTCTTTACAACAATTCCATAAGTACTATTATTATCACCATGTTATAGACAAGCAAACCGAGGCACAAAGAATTAAGTGGCCCAAGGTCACGCCACTTAGTAAGAGGTAAAGGTAGGATTCAAACCACCTCTGGCCCCAGAGTCGCATTTTATGCTGCTTTTTTTTTAAATAGAGGACAACAGGGCTTCCCTGGTGGCGCAGTGGTTGAGAGTCCGCCTGCCGATGCAGGGGACACGGGTTCGTGCCCCGGTCTGGGAAGATCCCACATGCCGCGGAGCAGCTGGGTTCGTGAGCCATGGCCGCTGAGCCTGTGCGTCCGGAGCCTGTGCTCCGCGACAGGAGAGGCCACAACAGTGAGAGGCCCGCGTACCGCAAAAAGAAAAAAAAAAAAAAGAGGACAACAACCTTGCAGATTAATTAAATCCATGATTCAATGTTTTATTGAACCACTCAACAATCAGAAATTGTACTGGGTTAAATTGTGTCCAACCTCCCTCCTCCCCGCTGTGAATATCTCCAAGTCCTAACCCACAGTACTCCGGAATGTGACCTTTAGAAATAGGGTAGTTGCAGATGTAATTAGTTACAATGAGGTCACACTGCAGTAGGGTGGGCCCCTAATCCAATATGACTGGTGTGCTTATAAGAAGATGGCCATTTGTAGAAGACGTTAATAGACATCTCTCTAAAGAAAACATACAGATATCCAGTAGGCACATGAAAAGATGCTCAACATCACTAATTATTAGAGAAATGCAAATCAAAACTACAATGAGGTATCACCTCACACCAGTTAGAATAGGCATCATCAGAAAATCTACAAACAACAAGTGCTGGAGAGGGTGTGGAGAAAAGGGAACCCTCTTGCACTGTTGGTGGGAATGTAAATTGATACAGCCATTATGGAGAACAGTATGGAGGTTCCTTAAAAATCGAAAAATAGAACTACCATATGACCCAGCCATCCCACTACTGGGCATATACCCAGACAAAACTATAATTCAAAAAGACACACGCACCCCAATGTTCATAGCAGCACTGTTCACAATAGCCAAAACATGGAAACAACCTAAATGTCCAGCAATGGATGAATAGATAAAGAAGATATGGTACATATATACAATGGAGTACTACTCAGCCATAAAAAAGAATAAAATAATGTCATTTGCAGCACATGGATGCAACTAGAGATTATCATACTAAGTGAAATGAGTCAGAAAGAGAAAGACAAATACCATATATCACTTATATGTGGAGTCTAAAATATGGTAAAAACGAACCTATCTACAAAAGAGAAACAGACTCATAGACAAAGAACAGACTTGTGGTTGCCAAGGGGGAGGAGGAATGGGGGAGGGATGGACTGGGAGTTTAGGGTTAGTAGATGCAAAGTATTACATATAGTATGGATAAACAACAAGGTCCTACTGTATAGCACAGAGAACTATATTCAATATCCTGTGATAAACCATAACGGAAAAGAATATTAAAAAAGAATGTCAGGCTTCCCTGGTGGCGCAGTGGTTGGGAGTCCGCCTGCCGATGCGGGGGACTTGGGTTCATGCCCCGGTTCGGGAGGATCCCATGTGCCGCGGAGCGGCTGGGCCCATGGGCCATGGCCGCTGAGCCTGCGCGTCCGGAGCCTCTGCTCTGCGGTGGGAGAGGACCCAGTGGTGAGAGGCCCACGTACCGCAAAGAAAAAAAAGAATGTCTATGTTTGTATAACAGAGTCACTTTGCTGTACAGCAGAGAGTGCCACAACATTGTAAATCAACTCTACTTCAATTAAAAAAAAGAAAAAGAAAAAAAAAAGAAGATGGCCATTTGAAGACAGAGACCCACAGAGCTAACACCATGTGGCTATAAAGATAGGTGTTGGAGTTAGGCAGCTGCGAGCCAAGCAGCACCAAAGATTGCCAGCAAACCATCCGAAGCTAGGAAGAGGCAAGGAAGGAGTGCCCCTCTAGCCCTCCAAGGAAGGTTTCAGAGAAAATGTGGCTCTGCCAACCAACACCTTGATTTCAGACATCTAAACTCCAGGACTATGGAGACGATAAACGCTTGTTATTTTAAGCTCCCACTTTGTGGCATTTTCTTATGTTAATAAATGTTGTGGTCTGAATGAATTCTTCCAGCATTTACTAAGGGACTGCTCTTTGCCAAGACTATCTAAAAATGGGGCAACAAGTCTTAAAAATCAAGAGTAGACAGTGAATAACATTCCCCCTCCTCAAATTTTCAGATGACTTGATAAATATTAGCCACCAAGGTGTCTTCCAGAATCCCTAACACAAACATGACTGTGTTAAGATTTACTTTCTGGGCCCTCCTGTTCCATTAATCTATTTTCCAGCAATGCTTCACCTCTTTTCCAGTTCCTTGCCCCCCTCTGGTGGAGGTGCTAAAGAATGTAGAAAGGTATGAAAAGCAGAGGGCAGGAGGGAGAAGCACAACTCCCAAAACTGATCATGAGAGCCTACACACAACTATCAAACTGTAGAAAAAGCACTCTGAACACGTTTCAGACATTAGTATCTAATGAAGACTTATCAAGGTACTTTAAAAAAGGTTTGCCCAAAGACAACGAATGAAACGATTATTCTGAGAGTAAATTTATTGAACATGTTGAGTGAAAAGAGCAAAGAAAAGTATATGTCATATAGTCTCATTTTTATAAAACAATGATAAAAATTCCTGTGTACATATGTGTGTGCAAAACTGTTTATGTACATTTATGTATATTTGAGATTGTATGAACATGGAGAAAGAGGTGAAAGTATACTGTATTAGTTTCCTATGGCTGCTATAACAAACTGCCACAAACTTGGTGCCCTAAAACAACAGAGAGTAGTTAAATTCACACAGATGGAAAGTAGAATGGTGGTTTTCCGTTACTGGTGAGAAAAGGGGAGGGGGAGTTGTTACTGAATGGGTAAAGACCTTCAGTTTCGCAGGATGAAAAGAGTTCTGGGAATTAGTTGCACAACAGTGTAAACATACTTAACATTAAATGTACATTTAAAAATAGTTAAGATGATAAATTTTATATTCTGTATATCTTACCACAGTTTTTAAAAAAGCTTTACACTCTTCAGATAAGTATTATTTTTAACCCTATTTTGGAGGAAATGAGGCACTGGAACTTGCCCAAGATCACAATCATAGTAAATGGCAGAGCTGGGATTCAAATCCAGGACAATCTGACTCTAAAGACCTTCCTCCTAAACACTATGATGTATCAAAGATAACCTAAATGGGAGGGAAGTCCAAAAGGGAGAGGATATCTGTATGTGTATGGCTGATTCATTTTGTTGTGCAGTGGAGGCTAACACAACATTGTTAAACAACCACACTCCAATACAAATTAATAAAAAACAATTTTTTTAATAAAAAGGAAAAAGACACCCCCCCCAAAAAACAAAACAAAACAAAACAAAAAACAAAGTCATTCTCTTATGGTTCTGAAGGCCAGAAGTCTGCCATCAGCTTCTCTGGGCCAAAATTAAGGTACTGGGTGGGCTGCACTCCCTCTGGAATCTCTAGGGGAGAATCTATTCCTTACCTCTTCCAGGTCCTGGTTGTTGCTGATGTTCCCTGACTTATGGCTGCATCACTCCAATTTCTGCCTCTGTGGTCATATTGTCTTCTCCTCTCCTGTGAGTCAAATCTCCTCTGCTTCTCTCTTATAAGATCCTTGTGATTGTATTTAGGGCACTGCTGGATAATCCAGGATAATCTTTTATTTCAATATTCTTAATTTAATCACATCCGCAAAGATCCCTTTTCCATATAAGATGACACAGGTTCCAGGAATTAGAATCTGCTATCTTTTGAGAACCATTCTTCAGCCCATGACAGATACATGGGGAGGAGCAGAATGGTAGCCAACCTTCAAGATGAGCCCCACTGATCCTTTCCTTTTGATATTTGTGCCTTTTTGTAGTCCCTTCCCACACTGAATGAGGGCAGTCTATGTGTCCATCATGAGGTGGAGAAGTGACAGTGTACGATTTCCAGGCTAAGTCACAAAGGGCATTGTAGTTTCTGCTTTGCTCTCTTGGATAGACTGCTCTGAGGGAGACCAGCCATCATGTGAGGACACCCAAGCAGTGCTGTGGAGAGGCCCACATGCAGAGGAACTAAGGCCTCCCATCAACAATGAGCACCATGTTGCCAACTATATGAGTGTGCCGCCTTGGAAGTAGATCCTTGAGCCCCAGACAAGTCTTGAATAGTGACAGTATTCTCAGAACTGCCCAACTACCCAGCCGAGCTTTTCCTGACCCACAAAAAGGTATGAGAGATAATAATGCTTATTGCTGTTTTAATTGTGGGGTAATTTGTAGCAATAGATAGCCCCTATGGGAAAAGGAGAAACCAAGCCAAAAAACCAAGTAAACAAAACTATACTGAAAGAAATCCCTCTTGCTACCCCTGCATTTAAGTAAAATTATATATTAAAAAAATTCCACAGAGAATATTTTGGGCTCATACGATATTCATCTCTGAGAATAAGAAATTGATTTGAGCGACATACAGCATTTTACATTCTCAGGAGCAGAGGGGAAAGAGCCTGAAGTCTTGTTGTGGTTACTCTGCATCTTCTATACTGAGGAGTATAATTAGTATCTCTTGTTATTGCTTACCCTATCCATTCTCCTTTCTAGCAACAGGGCTCCACTTTTCCTCTAGGGAACTACTCTGGAAGAACATAAAGGAGCAAGAGAACGAAAAAAGAGCCTATTTGAAGGCAGAATTGTTTGAAAAATAAACAAACAAAGGAAGCCTCTGGATGCTCTGCTTATAACTTCAATAATCTGTGTAAGTCATATATTTAAAGGTGTACCTAGTTATGTGCGTGTGATGCCAATGCACTCCTCTTCTAAACCTCATAAACTCCTTGGATAAAAAAAGATGATGTATTGCTGTACAAGCTGTTAAAAAATTCAAAGCTTTCCACCACTTCACAATTAAGTATAGATTAGTTTAAAGCATTTTACAATATGATCGAACCTATTTTTCTAGTCTTCCCTCCCTCTATGTGGCTAAAATATTGTATTAATCAGCTCAGAGCTGCTGTAGCAAGATGTCATAGACTGGGTGCCTGAAAAAGTAGACATTTATTTTTTCAATCTAGAAGATGAAAGTCCAGGATCTGGGTGCCAGCAGTGTTGGTGTCTAGTGAGACCTCTCTTTCTGGCTTGTAGACAACTACCTTCTCACCATATCCTCACATGGCCTCTTCTCTGAGCACATGTAGAGAGCGAAAGAGAGAGATATCTGGTGTCTCTTCCTCTCCTTATAAGGATACCAGTCCTATTGGGTTAGGGCCCCACCTTTATGACCTCATTTAACCTTAATTACCTCCTTGAAAGCGCTGTCTCCAAATACAGTCACATTGGGGGTTAGGGCTTCAACATATGAATATTGGGGGGAGAACACAATTCAGTCCATAACAGATATTGACTGCTCACCAAATATCCATGTGCTCCCTAACATTTCCCGGGCTCCTTACAGTCAGTCAGGGTTATCTGACTAGTGGTGGCCAGTTGGCTGCAGCTAAAGACATTTCTGATTGAAGATTTTAAAAGCTTGGTGCATGACCTTCAGTTCTACTTTCCTCTTAATGACCTAGAAGCCATATATTCCAGATGGTGCACGTATAAGATGACATGGCCTCCATTAGCCTGGGTCTTGAAATGACTATGCTGGGGCAAAACCCACTGTCAGCTTGCAATGGACATGTGTCATGAATTAGAAGTAAATCTTTGTGGTGTTAAGCCTTTGTGATTTCAGGATAAATTTGTAATTAAGCAAAACCTTGCATATCCTGACTAATTCTTAAACCTTATCCTTCAAACTACTAAATAAATGGAAAGATGGTCCATGTTCATGGATCTGAAGTCCTATTATTGTTAAAATGGCAATACTCCCCAAATTGATCTACATATTCAACACAATCCATATTAAAATCTCACTTTTTTTTTTTAACAGAATTTGACAAGCTAATCCTAAAATTCATATGGAAATGCAAGGGACCCAAAATAGCCAAAACAATCTTGAAAAAAAGAACAAAATTGGAGGAATCACATTTCTCAATTTTAAAACTTACTACAAAGCTACATTAATCAAGTCAGTGTGGTACTGGCATAAGGACAGACATATATATAAATGCAATAGAATTGAGAATCCAGAAATAAACATTTACAATCAACTGATTTTTCAACAAGGTTTCCAAACAACTAAGTAAGGAAAGAATAGTCTTTTCAACAGATGATTCTGGGACAACTAAATATTCATATGCAAAAGAATGAATTTGGACCCCTAAAACACACAACATACAAAAGTCACTCAAAATGAATCAAAGGCCTAAATGTAAGGGGTAAATATGACAGTAGAAGCATAAACAACAAAAGAAAAAATAGATATATTTGACATCATCAAAATTAAAAATTTTTGTGCTTCAAAGGACATCATTAAGAAAGTGAGAAGCAACTCACAGATTGGGAGAAATTATTTACAGATCATATATGTAATAAGGGTCTTGTATGCAGAATATATAAAGAACTCTTACAACTCAACAATGAAAAGAAAAAATTTGATTTAAAAGTGGGCAGGACTTCCCTGGTGGCTCAGTGGTTAAGAATCTGCCTGCCCATGCAGGGGACATGGATTCGACCCCACATGCTGTGGAGCAACTAAGCCTGTGCACCACAACTACTGAGCCTGTGCCCTAGAGCCCATGAGCCACAACCACTGAGCCCACGTTCTACAACTACTGAAACCCACGTGCTCTAGGGCCGATGTGCCGAAACTACTGAGCCCGCGTGCTGCAACTACTGAAAGCCCGTGTGCCTAGAGCCCGTGCTCTGCAACAAGAGAAGCCCACACTCACTGCAACTAGAGAAAGCCCGCATGCAGCAACAAAGACCCAACGCAGCCAAAAAATAAAATAAAATAAAACCCCATATTAAAAAAAATAAACAAATTTTTAAAAAAGAAAGAAAATAGTAGAGCAACATCTTTAAAAAAAAAAAGTGGGCAAAGGATCTGAACAGACATTTCGCCAAAGAAAAAATAAAAATGGCCAGTTAGCACATTAAAGACGCTTAACATCATTAGTCATCAGGGAAATGCAAATGAAAACCACAATGAGTTACTACTTCACACCCACTATGTTGGCTACAAGAAAAAAAGGAAAAAAATTTTGGAGAGTATGTGGAGGAATTATAATCTCTGTACCTTGCTAGTGGGAATATAAAATGGTATAGCTGCTTTGGAAAATGGTTTGTTATTTTCTTAAATAGTTAAACATAGAACTACTATGACCCAGACTTTCCACTCCTTGGTTTATACCCAAGAAAAGTGAAAACATATATCAACAAAAAAACTCATACATGGATGTTCATACATTATTATTTATAAGAGCCCCAAAGTGGAAACAATGCAAATGTCCATCAATTGTTGAGTGGATACCTATGTGTTCTTTTTTTTAAAAATAAATTTATTTATTTGTTTGTTTGTTTTGGGCTGCACTGAGTCTTCGTTGCTGTGCGCAGGCTTTCCCTAGTTGCGGCGAGCCAGGGGCTACTCTGTTGCCGTGCGTGGGCTTCTCATTGCGGTGAGCTTCCCTTGTTGTGGAGCACAGGCTCTAGGCGCATGGGCTTCAGTAGCTGTGGCTCGCGGGCTCTAGAGCATAAGCTCAGTAGTTGTGGTGCACGGGCTTAATTGCTCTGCGGCATATGGGATCTTCCCAGCCCAGGGATCGAACCCATGACCCTTGCATTGGCAGGCAGATTCTTAACCCCTGCACCACCAGGGAAGTCCCTACATATGTGTTCTTAATGCCTCCTTAATTTCTGGAATAATCTTTACCTGACCCAAACCTAGAGTCAGCTATTTCTCCAAGGAGTCCTGGTTTCTTTCATCATTAGTGAATGGAATTTAGAACCAAAGATCTGGGCACTAAGCATACTCACTGTTGTTGGGCTAGTTGCTTCTAGGCACTATCAATGGACAGAGCTGGGTTTTCTGGTATTAGGTTTTTGGGTTTGTTTTTTTTTGTGGTACGTGGGCCTCTCACTGTTGTGGCCTCTCCCGTTGCGGAGCACAGGCTCCGGATGTGCAGGCTCAGCGGCCATGGCTCACGGGCCTAGCCGCTCCACGGCACGTGGGATCTTCCCGGACCGGGGCACGAACCTGTGTCCCCTGCATCGGTAGGCAGACTCTCAACCACTGCGCCACCAGGGAAGCCCTTCTGGTATTAGTTTTAAAAATAAAGCATCTTAATTTATAAATGTATAGGATATCCACCCACCCCTTATAATCTTCTGTGAGTATTTATGGATTTCCCTTGATGGAGTCCCACATATCAGAGCCCCAAGGAAACAAACTATGGTAATCCATGGAAAATGGTGGAACATGCAGTGAGAATGAGAAATAAGCTTTTGTTACTGTAAACCCTTGAAATTTGGGGTCATTTCTTACAATCAGCCTAATCTAGCCTAATCTGACTGTTACAGTAATTAGCACAAAGCACTGGGCTAGATACAAATATCATTTTAATATAAGTAGCAAGAGTATTAGGCAGTTAAAATCTTGCTTGCTTTCACATAAATACGTAAGGCATCAGCAGAGCAGAAGACCTATCAGAAATTTCTAACTTGCCAAATTTCCTAAAAAGCATCTGCTACTCAATTCTGACATAATACAGGCCAGTCTCTATATAACAGAGGTTAAAACCCCAGGAGAAACAGGGTAACAAGGGCCATGTTTTCCATATAAAAATTACTTCACTAGAATATGAGGACTCCATGTCACTGTACAGATTTATGAAGAAAACAGAATTCTTAATAGAGCCTCGGGCATCTGCTCATATCATGAAGGGAAAGCACTCCCAGAAGCAAGTAGACAACATTTGCCTAGAACCTGCTATTATTACACTCTGTGCATATGGTAGCTAAAAACTCATTAGTTCTATAATTCTGGCTGAAGTTGGCAAGCCACCTCCAGAAATATTTCATACAAGCAAAGTGACAGAAGGCAATTTCCTTTGTTACAGGATTAGCTGGTTAGGGTAGTGGTCATGCACACAAAAATCATCCAGATAAGAATGAAAACTACTCTTATGAAATTTATTTGCAGCTTCTGGTAAGTCAGTCTTCATGTCATTGGCCTCATTTTTGTCATCCAAGAATACATTATTGGTCTTATTTACATAATTTCTTTCAAATAGGATTAGAAAATATATTTCAGTAGCCACCATGAGGTAGATATATATTTATTTTGTAGCAACAAAAGAACAGGGTGTAGTTGCTTTGTTTTAATTTCCCTCCCACAGCCTCAGTTCCTTCTGTAGGCATTGTTTGTTTTCCTCTCCAGTGTACCAACCCCATCCTCTTTCTTTTAGTAAAAATGCCCCAGTAATACTTTGAGGCTCCCTACCACCCCTCGCCAGGTAGAGCTGACCCCCTCCCCCATCCTCAGGCTCTAGTGATGAATACAGGATCCAGACCTGGCCAATGAGAATATCAGTATGTCTTGCCCTCATGACTGGTTCAGAGATGGGCATGTGACCCAGTTTGGGCCAATGAGAGTCTCCCTCCGGTCTTGTGCTGAAACTATTAAGAAAGAGATACTCTCTTTCCAATGGATAGAATGTAAGCCTGGAGTTGCTTCTGGAATCTTTGCTACCACTTCAGGAGAGCCTGTCAGACAATGCAGCCATACAGAGGAAAGCAGAACTAAGAGATTCCTGGCTTTATCTTTTGTGTACCTGGATACAAATAATCTCAAAGCCACCAACCCTGCGCTCTTTTCATTTACATGAATCAGTAAATACTCTTTTTCCATTTAAACCAGTTGGATTTCTTTCATTTGCAACCATAAGAATTCTAATGCACTCACAATTATAGGACATACAGCCAGAAAAATATTATAGTCCTCCCTGGTATTATCTCTAGGACAAGTCATTGAACCAGAAACACAACACAAATAAAACTTCTTCCCAATGCAGTACATTTTCCCAAAGAATCTCAAAGCATTTACAATCTCAGAAAACCATACCCTGAAATATAAGAGTCACCTTGAAAGGACACCTAACTCTTGTTTGTAGAGTTGAAAATAACATTGCTGTTTTCCTGAGAATAGGCTATGTGCCAAGAACTGTACAAGGCATTTTATAGCTTTACTGTGTTTAATATTCACAACTATTTTATTAGGTTGGTATTATTATGCCTACTTTACAGATAAGGAAGTTGAGGCCCAGAGAGATTAATTTTCCTGAGGTGATTCAGCTCATAAATGAACTCTCCAGCATTTAAATTCATGTCTTTCTGGCTCAAGGTCTGTGATCTTCTAATTATTTATTATTTATTTATTTATTTATTTATTTGGCTGTATCCGGTCTTAGTTGCAGTGTGTGGGGCTTCTCTCTAGTTGTGGTGCGTGGGCTCTAGAGCGCACAGGCTTAGTTGTCCCACGGCATGTGGGATCTTAGTTCCCAGACCAGGGATCGAACCTGCGTCCCCTACACTGGAAGGAGAATTCTTAACCACTGGACCATGAGGAAAGTCCCAAAGACTGTGCTCTTCTAAGCAACATGGCTCATCTCTTTTCTTATGTCAATATTATGTCAATATTGACCTTTCTGTCAATACTTGCCTACTCACTGCTGACAACTGGCCTTCCTCCTCCTGAGGTCCTAGCTGCATGGACCAGAAATGGACACCTTACCTGGGCAAGGTAATTAGATCCATTCACTTGGGAATTTAAATGTGAGACCCAGAAGGATGTTCGCTCAGTGGTAGATTCTTGAGCTGAAAAGGCTTATGTGTCACCTGTAAGATGTACTTTTTCAGCTTAAGGAACAATATGGTCCTACATCTTTCATTTTTCCAATAATTTACTCAAGTTCTCACATGTACTTTTCCAGGGTCTCCTCTGTGAGGACTTCCCCCTGAATTGTGCAAGGCTCCCAGGGGCTTTCTTAGTGCAAAAGGATCCACCCTGTCAAACCTCAAAAAGAAAGAACTAGAAAGGTGATTAGTTTACTAGCAGTATTAGTCTTGTCCCTGCCACACAGCATTATGCTTCAGTGCTGGTCTTGTGCCTGCTGGTGGATGACTGCCTGTCTTCGTTAGCCCAGAGTCTCATACTTGGCCTCTAAGATCAGACCTTTGTTGACTTGCATTCACTTATTCAACACAGTGCCAGGAGAGCTGGGTCTCACAGAGAATCCAGCTATCAGAATTTTGTGTTTAGTTCAGGTCACCAGTTTAAACTCACCCTCCCCTTTGGAAGGTGCCATCTTTTTGGAAACTGTATTGTCCTCTCCCACCAGAGGACAGGCCCACCTTGGTTGACCCTGATAGGCTAGTGGACTTCATTTCTAAGAAAAAATGGTTAGAGGGTCTCTGTTCTTCTGTCCCAAGAAGTCCTTTCCTCAAGAGAAAGGTGCTAATGGCCCTTATATTTACATGATTAAGGAGGGGGCATTCAAAGGATTCCTTCATTAACAATGAAACTTGGTTCCTGGTTTAGTTATTGTTTCCACCTAAGAACACAGACACCTGCTAAAACAATTTCTAAATTGTACCTCACCATACATCCTGTGCCATCTTGAGTCAGAGGCATGACGAGTTAATTAGTAGAGGAAGCTGACTGATGAGAGAGAGAGAGAGAGACTTTCTGAGTTTGCATAAAGCTCCAGTTCCAGTGCATAAGACCTTGCTGTTCTTCTCGCCCCTCCTAAGTTCCACCCATGTTAATAAGTGGCCACCTCTGTTTAGGAGTTCATATTGCAGGTCAAGGTTATATTCCAGGAGAAGGTAACTTAACAGTACAAAAGAATAATAAAAGGTAATTATTTCCATAATGATTAGTATGAAAAATTAATATACATTTCTAGAATCCCACCCTCCAATTCTTCATCCATTAACTGCCACAAACACTTTAAATAATACTACATTGTCTTGCATAAATAATAAAGAAATTAAAAAAACTTTGTGTAACCATTCTTGAAAATGCTAATGTTGGGCTTGATGCTAGAATTTCTGGGGACTTCCTGGGTGGCACAGTAGGGTCAAGAATCCGCCTGCCAATTTTCCCGAACCAGGGGACACAGGTTCGATCCTTGGTCCGGGTAGATCCCAAATGCCGCGGAACAACAAAGCCCATGCGCCACAACTACTGAGCTCTGCTCTAGAGCCCAAGAGCCACAACTACTGAGCCCACATGCCACAACTCCTGAAGCCCACACGCCTAGAGCCCATGCTCCACAACAAGAGAAGCCACCACCATGAGAAGCCCGTGCCCTGCAACGAAGAGTAGCCCCCTCTTGCTGCAACAGAGAAAGCCCGCGTGCAGCAACGAAGACCCAATGCAACCAAGAATTAATTTAAAAAAAAGAATTTCTGAATGTTCTATGGAGAACACCAAAAGTAAGAACTATAAAAATGTTTTGGTGAAATGGCCAGAGTTATATAAAGGAGAAATGGGGCAGAGTTCTATCACTATCCTCCACTGTCAAGCCTGCAGGTATCTCGGGAGCCAAAAGCAGTTGGGAGACACGAAGATGCATTTTTTCATAGGCTTCATGAAATATATATCATGAAATATATATAATATATATATATGCTTTAAAATTATGAGTTGTTTGAAATATATAGAAAATGCAGAGAATAGTACCCATAAACCTCCCAGATTTGACGTCTTTTTACTTTTTGCACCATTGTATCAGTTTCCTAGGGCTGCCATAACAGGTCACCACTAACTTCATGGCTTAAAACAACAAAAATTTATTCTCTCACAGTTCTGGATTCCAGAAGTCCAAAATCAAGATGTCAGCAGGGTTGGTTCCTTCTGGAGGTTCAGGGGGAGAATCTTTTCTATCCCATCGCTGGTGGCTGCCAGCAATCCTTGGCGTTCCTCTGTGTGTCTTCTCCCCTTCTCTCCTCTTCTAAGGGTACAGTCAGCCCTTTGTATCCACGGGTTCCGCATCCACAGATTCGACCAACTGCAGATGGAAAATATTCAGAAAAAAATGTCTAGAAAGTTTCAAAAAGGAAAACTTAATTTGCCATACTCCTGCAACTATATACATAACATTTACATTGTATTTACAACTATTTACATATAATTTACATTGTATTAGATATTATAAGTAATCTAGAGATGATTTAAAGTATACAGGAGGATATGTGTAGGTTACATGCAAATACCACACCATTTTATATAAGGGACTTGAGCATCCCTGAATTTGGGTATCCGCAGCAGGTCCTAAAACCAGTCATCTGTGGACACCAAAGGATGACTACACTTGTCATTAGATTTAGGGCCCACCCTAATTCAGGATGTTCTCATCTCAAGATCCTTAAATTAATTTCATTTGCAAAGACCCTTTTTCCAAATAGGGTCATATTCACAGGCTTTTTGTGGAAGATATTTTTTGGGGGGCCACTATTCAATCCACTACAACTATTTACTTCAACTCTTACAAATAAAATGGCACAGATATCATTAAAATAACTTCCTCAACCTTCTTCTATTTCACTTCATCCACAGTTGTAACAACAATCCTAAGTGTTGCTGCTATGTAGGTTTTAATACTTTTACTACCTTTGTATCTGCAAAGAATTTGCAGTTGTTTATATATAGACACTATCTTTGTAAGATTAAAAGATTTCTGTAAATGATATCACCCTGTACATTTTCTTTTGCAACTTGTTTTTTTCACTGAATATTAATATTTTAAGATTTCCCTATGCAGATACATATAGCTCTGATTTACTTATTTTGACTATGGCATGAATATTCACAATTTATTTATCCATTCCTCTGTTGAAAGAGATTTACTCTTTTATGATTTGGGGTATTATAAACTTTGTGGTCAGGATCAACCCAGGATGTATCTCCCTATCCTTATATATACACACATGTGAGAACTTCTCTAGGGTGAATACCTTGAAGTGGAACTAATAGTTGTGTTTTTTTAATTTTATTTATTTATTTATTTTTGGCTGTGTTGGGTCTTCGTAGCTGAAGGTGGGCTTTCTCTAGTTGCAGTGAGTGGGAGCTACTCTTCATTGTGGTGTGCGTGCTTCCCACTGTGGTGGCTTCTCTTTGTTGCAGGGCACAGGCTCTAGGCATGCAGGCTTCAGTAGTTGTGGCACACGGCCTCAGTAGTTGTGGCTCTCGGGCTCTAGAGCACAGGCTCAGTCATTGTGGCGCACGGGCTTTCTTGCTCTGTGGCATGTGGGATCTTCCTGGACCAGGGCTTGAACCCGCGTCCCCTGCAATGGCAGGTGGATTCTTAACCACTGTGCTACCAGGAAAGTCCAATAGTTTTTTTTTTCCCCTGTATTTTTCTATTCTCTTGAAGAGAATATGTAGATGTTAACTGTTGTTTCTTGAAGGTTTGCTAACACCAGGCTATAAACTGTCTGGGCCTTATTCTGTTTGGGGGCTGGATTTTTTTTTTTCACTATAATTAAATTTCTTTAATGCTGTACGTATATTAAAGCTTTAAAATTCCCTTTTTAGTTAATTTTGTTTTTTTATATTTGTCTGGAAAATTTGCCACTTTATATTTTCAAATGTTTGTGTTTATGGTTGTTCATAATGACGTGGAATTGTGGTTTTATTATATAAGGTCAAAAGGTTGAATATTGGCAATTTCATGTGACGACATAATTTCTTGTGGCTTTAAATGTTCTTTCTTCCTTTGTAATTATGAACCCCTTTCATTACTGATATCATTATTTGTACCTCCTGCATATTTTTGGTTTATCACCAAACATCTCTCTATTTTACTAGTCTTTCAAAATATAAGATTATCTCTGCTGTTTCTTCATTTTTTATTTCATGAATTTCCAGTCTTGTTGTTATTTCTTCTCTTGCTGCCATCTTGTGACCTTTGAATTTACTCTTGCTCTTTTTCTAGATTCTTGAAGATTGAGCTCATGGCTTTTTAACACTTCTATTATCTGATATACATGCATTTAAGGCTATACTCTCCCAGA
This sequence comes from Mesoplodon mirus, assembly GCF_964341445.2. Classification (NCBI taxonomy): domain Eukaryota; kingdom Metazoa; phylum Chordata; class Mammalia; order Artiodactyla; family Ziphiidae; genus Mesoplodon; species Mesoplodon mirus. Next base: position 85,885,717 of record NC_138984.1, read on the forward strand.
TGTATCCAAATTTTACTGAGGCATCTCCATTGTCATTTGGTTCTACATATTTTTTATTTCTCTCTTAATTTTTTCTTTGAAAAGTAAATTATTTAAAAGTATATTTTTAGTGTCTAAAATACATGAGGGTTTTGTTCATTTAATTACCATCTTTTTAATAATTCATTTAAAATTTTATTTAGAGAAAATATATCAATTTTTTGGTATTTCTCTCTTTTTTATGGCCTAATGTATGATTTATTTTTGAAAGAGTTTATGTGTGCTTGAAAAGAATGGGTATTTGGGGACTTCCCTGGTGGCGCAGTGGTTAAGAATCCACCTGCCAATGCAAGGGTCACAGGTTCGATCCCTGGTCCGGGAAGATCCCACATGCCACGGAGCAACTAAGCCCATGTGCCACAACTACTGAGCCTGTGCTCCAGAGCCTGCGAGCCACAACTACTGAGCCCGTACACCACAACTACTGAAGCCTGCGTGCCTAGAGCCTGTGCTACACAAGAGAAGCCACCACAATAAGCCTGTGCACCACAACAAAGAGTAGCCCCCACTCACCACAACTAGAGAAAGCCCAAGCGCAGCAATGAAGACCCAGCGCAGCAACAAAGACCCAACGCAGCAAAAAGTATAAATAAATAAATAAGAATGGGTATTTTATAATTTTTATGGTGAAGTACTGTTTTTATGTGAAGCTGATAATTATGTAGTTCTAGTCTTCTAGAAGCTTACTGGTTTTCTTTGAGTCTTTGATCTATCAGTTTTGGATGGATGTTTTAAAATCTACTATGATTCTAGATTTGTAAACTGATCCTGTTCATTTTTGCTTTTTATATTTTGAGGTTTGTCTATTAGGCATATACAAAGATGACACTTATTTTCTCTTAGCACTTTTAAGACATTAATTCCATTTGCCTCTGACTTCTATTTTGTTGTCTATCCAGCTGTTGATCCAGTGTAGGCAATTTGTCTTTCCCTGCTGTTAGTTTTTTAAGATTTTTTCCTTTGTCTTTAATGTCCTGCTATTCCATTATGATGTTTCTAGGTAGATTACCCTACTTGGAAATCTTACAGAGTCCTCAGACTACTGATGCTGCCACTCAGCGCCCATTCCCTATGGCCAATATCCTGGTTTGGTCTTACCCTGAGCTATTGGCAACTTCTGGCTCTTATTACTCTGGTTTTGAGTTTTTGCTTTATTTCCAGAATTCATTTTTTTTCATTGTTTTACTTCTCTTGCTTTTTTCTTTAATTTTCTCACATTAAAAAAATGATTAAGGGGCTTCCCTGGTGGCGCAGTGGTTGGGAGTCCGCCTGCCGATGCAGGGGACATGGGTTCAAGCCCTGGTCCGGGAAGATCCCACATGCCGTGGAGCAACTAAGCCCGTGTGCCACAACTACTGAGCCTGCGCGCCTAGAGTCCGTGCTCCACAACAAGAGAAGCCACCGCAATGAGAAGCCCACGCACCTCAACGAAGAGTAGCCCCCCACTCACCGCAACTAGAGAAAGCCCACATGCAGCAACAAAGACCCAACGCAGCCAAAACTAAATAAAATAAATAATAAATTAAAAAAAAAAAGATTAAGTAATATTTTATCCAGCATTTTTCTGTGATTATGGTGGGAAGAGGTTCTTTGTCAGCTCTGCTGTCCATACTGATGAATCAGAAGGGTCTGAAATCCCTTTTTATTAAAGCTTTTTTTTTTTTGGCTGCATTGGGCCTTCATTGCTGTGCGCGGGCTTTCTCTAGTTGCGGCGAGCAGAGGCTACTCTCTGTTGCAGTTTGCAGGCTTCTCATTGAGGTGGCTTCTCTTGTTGCGCAGCATGGGCTCTAGGTGCGCAGGCTTCAGTAGTTGCAGCACATGGGCTTCAGTTGTTGCAGCATGTGGGCTCTAGAGCACAGGCTCAGTAGTTGTGGCACATGGGCTTAGTTGCTTCGCGGCATGTGGGATCTTCCCGGACCAGGGATCGAACCCGTGTCCCCTGCACTGGCAGGTGGATTCTTAACCACTGTGACAGCAGGGAAGTTCTGAAGTCCTCTTTATTCTTCTGTGAGATCATGAGAAGAAAATATAGAGTCAACTGCTTTCCACTAAGAGCCCAACATTGAGAATCAAGGAATAATATTCCCTTCCATCCAAAATCCCTGTCTGAATTAAGATCAGTATACTTAAAAAATGTGATGACTTACAGAATAAAATGTTTGTAGAAGTGAGTGATGCCATTATGAAAGGACATATTATTATTCACATTTTATAAGGGAGGAACTGAGGCTCAGAAGCTAAATAACTTCCCAAAGACAGTAAGTGGGAGAACCAAGATTTTAAGCTATGATTCTGAGACCAAAGCACACATTTCCCCTACTATGTTGCCTCCTAGGAAATTGTAATCTTTATAATAAGAAGAGACATTTTAAAAAGGTAAGAATTAAAGAATCAGAATACATTTATGGGCTAAACTGTGTAGTACAGAAAAAACTATAAAACAAGATATCAATGTGGGATATATATATATATATATATATCCTTCATTCCTGTTGAGAGAAACCAAATAGCTGCACGTCAGTTGAATGTATTCCTCACAGATAGAATTACCTGTTGAGAACAGTTTTGGAAGAGCTCAGCAGATGGCATTCCAAATGAGAGATGCCCACATGGGCTGTGAAGGCTATAAGGGATTTCAAATGTCTGTGTAAATGACATTGCTTTGAAAAGGGGGATTTTTTTTCTTTGTCTTTTAAAGGCTGTATCCACTTGTAAAGAGAGGCATTTGCCTTATATGGATTGGATCTAAATCTGTATGGACATCAGACTGTGTGTGGGAGTTGACCCAATGATATTGGGTGATTCTGAGGTTAGAGGTACTCTAGCTGATTTTTTTACTCTTAATATTTCAATTCTTATTTCTTCGTAAGATAAAGGGATCTGACTTCCCAATCAAATATGATATTTCCTGATATAAAGCTGATGGTAAGAGATGTTTCACGTTTTAATTCTAATGCTTTTTTGTTGTATATAACAGAAAACCCAACTAAAAGTGTCTAGACAGTAAGGAATTAATTTTTCCACATAGGAATTCTGGAGATAGAGTGATTTACAGGTTGGTTAATTTAAGAGCTCAGGAGTGTCATTAAAGACTGGCTCTTTCCCTGTGTTCTTGCTCCATCCCCAGTGTGTTGGGTTTTATCCCCTTGCTTGTCTCATCATAGTTCTGAGATGGCTGCCTCATCTTCAGAAATCTTCCCCTCATACAGCAAAGGAGAGACATCAAAAAAGGGCAGTTTTTCCTCTCTCCCAGAAGCTACCACTCACCCCAGAAAAGTTTCTTTCACACCTCATTTGCCAGAAGTGCCTCACACACCCATTCCTAAACAATCAATGGCAAGAAAAATGGAGTTTCCACAATGGATTTTGCTAACAGAGGCTCATTCTTTGGGGCTAGAGAGGGCCTCCTTCACTGAGTACATGGTCATGGTAAGGCTGAACCAAATCAGGGTTCTACTGGTAAGCAATATGGGAGGGACTGGCTATCGATAGGTAACCAATAATATTTGCCACACTTAAGTCTTGTTGGACTGGGGAAATGTGCTAACAATTGTTACCTTGGTCAACTGGTTTAAAAAGTGACTATCATTATTTAATCACCAAAGAGCTATGAATGACATTTTGTTTTTAACCAGAAATACTTTCTCTTTTTCAGTTCATGAAGCTTGCACCTATATCTTAAAAAACTACAGTTCTGTCTGCTCAAAACATCATCCCTTTTTATTACTTTCTTTTTCTTCTTCTTCTTTTTTTTTTTTTGAATGTGTTGGGTCTTAGTTGCGGCACGCAGGATCTTCACTGAGGCATGTGGGATCTTTTTCGCTGTGGAGTGTGGGCTCCTACTTGCGGCATGCGGGCTTCTCCCCAGTTGTGGCGTGCAGGTTTTCTCTCTCTAGTTGTGGTGCAGGGGCTCCAGAGCACGTGGGTTCTGTAGTTTGCGGCAGGGCTCTCTCGTTGAGGCGCACGAGCTGTAGTTGTGGCGCACGTGGGCTTAGTTGCCCCGTGGCATGTGGGATCTTAGTTCCCCAACCAGGGATCGAACCCACGTCCCCTGCATTGGAAGGTGGATTCTTTACCACTGGACCACGAGGGAAGTCCCCCATTTTCTTTTTTTTTCTTTCTTTTTTTTTTTTTTTTTTTTTTTTTTTTTTTTTTTTTTTTTTTTTGCGGTACGTGGGCCTCTCGCCACTGCGGCCTCTCCCGTTGCGGAGCACAGGCTCTGGACGTGCAGGCTCAGCGGCCATGGCTCACGGGCCCAGCCGCTCCACGGCATGTGGGATCTTCCCAGACTGGGGCACGAACCCATGTCCCCTGCATTGGCAGGCGGACTCTCAACCATTGCACCACCAGGGAAGCCCCCCTCCTTTTCTTAAAAAAAAAAAAAAATCAAAATTTTCACCACTCCAAACAAGTGAATCTTTTGGCCATTGCTAATCACTGTACCTACTTCTCTGGCCACAGAGCTGAGCATGTGACTCAGGATGGCCATAGCGATTGGTCTATGATGGGCACATGGCTCAGGCTAGGTCAAGTGTCTTCCTCAAGATTTTTCTAACTGGAGATGGAAGAAAATAATCATTTTTTTGAGGGTTAGGGTGGGAGTCACATACAGAATTATAAAGCCTAGACACAAATGCAGCCATGATTCTAGATGATATTAGGTTGGCCAAAATTTTCGTTCGGGTTTTTCCGTATCATCTTACAGAAATAGTTATAGCTGTCCTGAAACGATGAGGTCACATGCAGAAAAAAAATAGAAACAAGGTTTGGGTGGAAAGAGGGAAAGAGAAAGAAAGAAGGACAGAAAAAGGAACCCTCCTACACTGTTGGTGAGAATGTAAATTGGTGCAGCCACTATGGAGAATAGTATGGAGGTGCCTTAAAAAATTAAAAATAGAGTTACCATATGATCCTGCAATCCCACTCCTGGGCATATATCTGGAGAAAACTCTAATTCGAAATGGTACATGCACCCCAATGTTCATAGAAGCACTATTTACAATAGCCAAAACATGGAAGCAACCTAAATGTCCACCGACAAATGAATAGATAAGAAGATGTCGTATACATATACAATGGAATATTACTCAGCCATAAAAAAAGAATGAAATAATGTCATTTGCAGCAACACTGATGGACCTAGATATTATCATATTAAGTGAAGTAAGTCAGACAAAGACAAATATCATATGATGTCATATGTGTGGAATCTAAAAAAAATGATACAAATGAACTTATTTACAAAACAGAAATGGACATACAGACATAGAAGATAAACTTATGGTTACCAAAGGGGAGAGCTGGGGGTTTGGGGAGATAAATTAGGAGTTTGGGATTAACATATACACACTACTATATAAAATAGATAAACAACAAGGACCTACTGTATAGCACAGGGAACTATATTCAATATCTTGTAATAACCTATAATGGAAAAGAATCTGAAAAAGAATATATATATATATATATAACTGAATCACTTTGCTGTACAGTTGAAACTAACACAACATTGTAAATTAACTATACTTCAATTAAAAAGAAAGGAAGGAAGGGGGGCCTCCCTGGTGGCGCAGTGGTTGAGAGTCTGCCTGCTGATGCTAGGGGATACGGGTTTGTGCCCCGGTCCGGGAGGATCCCATATGCCGCGGAGCGGCTGGGCCCGCGAGCCATGGCCGCTGGGCCTGCGCGTCCGGAGCCTGTGCTCCACAACGGGAGAGGCTACAACAGTGAGAGGCCCGCGTACCGCAAAAAAAAAAAAAAAAAAGAAAGGAAGGAAGGAAGAAAGAAAGAAAGAAGCAGAAAAGGAAGAAAGAAAGAAGGACAGAGACAGAGACATGGTAGTGTTTGATTCACTGAACCCCTCATTTCTGCCTTTTTTTGAGGTTTGGTGTTTTGGACCAATAAACTCTTTTTTTATTTAAGCTAATTTGAATTAGATTACTCTTAATTGCAACAAGAAGAATCCTGACTAAACAGAGTCTTTTAATTATCTAAACTATATAGTTGAGGAGGATCAACATTCAAATTGTACAACAGAGGCACTGTATCAGTCAACGTCCAATCAGGAGGCAGAAACCATACAGTAATTTGAGCAGAGGAAGCTTAATATAAAGAATTGTTAACCATAATAGAGGATCAGAGTAATGAGGGAAATGGGTAGTAAGAGGTAAGGAGAATTCTAAATAATATAGGAATAGCAGATGTAATGGAGCAGCCACTACCCCTAGGGCTGAGTTAGAGTAATCATGGAAGAGTCTGCCAGCCCCTCTAGGCTGAGAGCCAGACCTTGTTCAAGTGGGCGGGCTGTATGACTCACTGAATGGCAGAGAAGTCCCTGTGGTACCATGTTAGGGCAATTTGCTGGAAATACACCTTCCTCAGAAAAGTTTTTAAAGGAGAGGTATCTTGGTAGAGGCATTCCACTACAAAACATTCCGAGTGGAGGGCCAAGGAAAACTGCTGGCTACTGGGTACTGCTGACCACCACCCACTGCAGTAGCCCAGTTCTGGAGAAAACTCACCTATCGCTGGTTGCCAGAGAAACCACCTACACTGCAGGAGCCTGCTGCAAGGCACACAGGAGCCAGCAGGAAAAACATCTTCTTCCTGAAATGTCTCTCCAGCAGCCCCTAATGACAAAGCTTAACATTATGCCAATTGGCAAAGGAAACATATTTAAAGGGCTCAGCTTCATTTTTGTAGAGCAGGCAATGAACAGTGAATTTGGAGCTGAGAGGCAATAAATTGAGAAGTGGCAAAGGTATCTTACTGGAATGTCTTGAGAACCCCATAATGTGCTGAGTTTGGGATCCAAGAATGAAGATTGCCTTACTTGACCTTGAAGAGACATGCAATTTTAAGAGTGTTTCAGGGTAACTATTCCTTAAGCAATTTCTTTCAGCAATCAAAAAATGAGACTCAGGGCCATTCAGCTCACTTTATGGTTGTTTCATAAGCAAACTGAACACCAACAGAAGATTCTGATATAGCATAGGTTTTGTTGGATAGCTTATCCCCTGCCATGAAAGGCAGTACAGCTTGTCAAAATCATTTGGTAATTTTGTTAGTCCAGGGCTTACAGAAAAACATTCTCCTTTACAGGGAAGAGGATACCACATCATGGACAGCATGCAGGTTCTAGAGTTGAAGCTTCATTTAGCCCTTTACTAGCTATTCAGTCTTGTGCAGGATACTCAACCATTCCCTCTTCTATTTCTTTCATCTATAAACTGATTATAATAATAGTCTCTCCCCCAGTGGTTGCTTTGAGGATTGAATGAGTTAATATGCTCAGTTGCTTAGAACAATTCCTTACCTCATAGTAAGTGGTTGGTAAATGGTAGCTATTATTATTAAAATCAGACCCTGGAAAATACCACCACCAGAGAGGGCTATAAAAGAAGACAAGGTGAAATCATTTGCAAACCCAAACTCTCATGTGCTTTAAATCTTGATGCTTTTCTCTACCAAAAGACCTCTTCTAAGTGGGTAAGACAAAGAGAGAGGAGAGGAGAGAGGACACACACACACACACACACACACAGACACACACACACACACACACACACACACTATGGGCTCCATTCATCCACTGTTTTCTTGGTCCCCCAGTAACAAAGTGACCGGTTTCTGCTCTATTTTCCCATGCTCCTGATTAGGATTTACTTGACTGAAGAACCCAACATTCTTTGATTTCTATAGTGAAGTCTAGGTCAGTGGCAAGAGGAGTCTCTATCCTCCTCAGCTGACACTTTCTCAGAGAAAAGAGCAGCTCTGTTCTGATTTTATTGTGTAACAGATGATTGATAAAGTGAATAGCCATTGTGTCAGTTTAAATTATGCTCTCTATCCTGACCCTAAACAAAAAATTGCAAAAGATCCTCTCTTCAAATTGCTATGCTCAGAACTACCCTCCCCATGAAGCTTTTCCTTCTATTCATGGGCCCCAAAATGCAGCAGTGGGACTGGGGGGAAAAGAGCCTGGGAAAGGGAAGGCCTATGGCAGCGGGGGCAGGGTAATTTGCTGACTTGAAATAAGGAAGTGGCTGACTGTGCGAATTCCAGGTGGCAGAACAAAGACCCAAGAGTAGAAGTGAGGGGCAGATTTTGGCTGACTGTTAGGTATAACAGTTCCTGATAGTCACTCTAAAACAAGATGGGCCACTGTACTAAGTAGTGACTTCTCCAAAGGAGACATGTTCAGGTGCAAGTGATGGATATTGCAGAGCAGATTCCTGCCTTGGTGGGGAGAATGGATGAGGTGACCTCTAGACTTTCTATGATTCCATGACACTTGATGGGACAAAGGGATAGCTGTGCTCTGACAATCAGTCTTATAGAGAGCTACTGGAGAATGGTTACTTGTTCAAAGGCTTGGGCATAAACCAATTCTTATTTGGGTATTCTGACTGACCAGACATTGTCAAGCCTTTCATTACTTAATCCTCTCAGCAAGCCACTATCAATTATTATTCCATTTTTACAAAAAAAGAAACTGAGGCTCAGAGAATTTAGGTTGCCCACCTTAATTAAAATCCAGTCCCAGCTGTCTTTGAGACAGCATTCTTAAACACTTTACTACTAAACAGAAACACTGGTTACAAATATGTAAACATATTTTAGATACCATACAAAATTAAGCAAACTTTAAAAGTAGTCAAATAAATTCAGATACAAAATTTTGTTACTATGTCATTAACAGTTATTCCTTAACAAAATCTTGATTTTTCTCATTTACTTTTCAGAAAAACCTCTCCCCACGCCCCACCCCCACCCCCCACCCCGCTCAGTTTTAAAGCTTTCAGGCCCAGGGCATGCTATGAAAAAAATCACTCTTTAAAAAATCATAATAGACATCACGGTGTTTTTCCTTTTGCATAAGCTAATTCAGAATTTTGAATAGTATGACTTCCATGTCTTTAAATTGCATCAATCTTTCTCTAATATCACCTTTCCTTGCTCTTTCTTCTTTCTGCTCAGAAAAAAATCATGCTCTTATAGGGGAGGAAAAAATTTCCTTTCTACCCTTCTAGGTTCTGTGGCTGGTCTAAGAATTAAATTGACATAAGACAGATTAACAGGAGGAAGACATTTTTAAAATTATGGGCAAAGGAGCTTCACAAAAGTATGAGGCTCAAAAGGCAGTTTCTTTCAAAAGCATCTGAAGAAGAATATACATATGTGTGTGTGTGTATATATATATACATATACATTCATATATAACTGAGTCACTTTGCTGTACACCTGAAACTAACACAACATTGTAAATCAACAATGCTTCAATTAAAAAAGGCAGCCAGACAATTAAGACACATACCTTCCTGAGCTGAGGAAAGAGACTGGGGTTTGGGGCTTCTAGGTGGTGGAGGGGGTGAGTTAATTTCTGGGAAGGTGAGAGGAGGAAATACATGGTAAATAATGAATGCCTTGTTATGCAAATAAGCCACTCAGGTGAAAAAGTTATTTCTGGTAGTAATTCTCTTCCTTCCTGGTCCGGTTACCCTTTCTAATGAAAATTTCCTTTATAAATGTAGATTTTCTTCCTACAAATGGAGAAATTTACACTTACTTTTAGGTACTTAAGGGAGGGGGGTGGGCATTTAAAAAGCTTTCCTGAGATTGCTGGGCCTTCGGCTGAAAATAATCCCCATGCCAAAGTGGCATATTTTGGGGTGGCATGTTTTGAACCCCTTTACTCTCCTGGGCTGTCCAAAGTTTGTGTCTAAACACTTTGTTTTCTTTTAACAGGAAACATTTCCCCTAGTACCCAAGTTACTAATTCACTCAATTAACTTCCTCCTTCATTACTTCTCAGTTGGTTTAAGTGACTTCTTTGCTAAACCCTGCAGTTTTACAATCTGCTCTGGCCAGCCTGCATCTTCAAAGAGAGTTTTTAGTTTAATCAAAACTTTAAATACTTCTTAACAGAATAGAACCATTTAAAAATTAAGTTATCTATGATGAAGGCATAGGCATAGCTAGTCCATACACCTCACTTGATTTATCTTCTCAGAAATGGTGCTATTAATAAACCTGATGTAAGTTGAATCTGATTTTCTCCTTTCCCCATAGGAAGGCGATGAAGCATCTAAGGGCCTGAAGCCCATGATTTAATGAATGGTAGTGAAACTGCACAACTCAGAGTGGGACTTGAACTCACTATCTTTTAATTGATATCACACACCTGCTTTCAGGACTTAATGAAGCTCAGGTTCTTTGTGTCTGGTTGCAGAAAGAATTCAGTGAGAGATAAAGTGATAGGTAAGAATTGGATTTATGTAGAGAGATATACATTCAATAGACAGAATATGGTCTGTCTCAAAGGTGAGAATGGCCCTAGGAGAAACACACTTCACAGACAGAGTGTGGGCCATCTCAGAAGGCAAGAGGCCTCAAAATATGGGTTGGTTACTTTTTATGGGCTGGGTAATTTCATAGGTTAAGGAGTGGGAGAAATATTCCAACTACTTCAGGGGAGGGGCAGGGATTTCCAGGAATTGAGCCACCACCCAATTTTTGGCCTTTTATATTCAGCCTCGGAACTGTCACGGTGCCTGTGGGTGTGTCATTTAGCATATGCTAAGGCATTACAATGAGCTTATAACGAAGCTCAAGGTCCACTGGAAGTCGAATCTTCTGCCATCTTGGGCCTAATCAATTCTAACTAGTTATGTTGTATCCTCAAGGGCAGTGTCATTCTTTAAAAGGTTGTGCCCTGCTCCCTTTCCTCCTGTTTCATTAGGAATTCATTAAAATGTAACAAGTGAGAAACTAGTAGAAAACTTAAAAATCAGCCAGAGACTCCATTTCTTCTACCGTACAAATACGGGATGGCAAGCTCACACTTCACAGTCAATAACATATATGTAATGCTGAAGAGTGTATAGTTTTCAAAAATATATGTAATCCAAATAGGAATTCATCACATCCAACTTCAATTTGCATGATAATAACATATAAACACACTACAAATAGTCTTTTTTAATATTCTTCATAATTTGTTCCTTATTTTTGCTGTAGCAAAGCAAAAATTGAAGGATCATTACACCTTGAGGCAAATGAATAATTTCTAAAGGAGATTTTGAGAAAGCTTTTTGGGAAAGCAACTTTATGGGATATTCAGAGTTTTGGGTACCTGGCTCAGGAAAGTTTGTTTCATTGTCTAACTTCCTAGCTTTATAAATCAAATTAATTGTGTTGGATTGTGGTATAATAAAAATATATGTTCGGACTTTGTTCCCAGTTTCTGGCACAGAGCTCCTAAAACTCTGGGAAATTTCCTGAGTGATAGGAGTCTTTTGTTGTTCCTAAGGCACCCCTTTCACACATATCAGAGTCTGTACTAATGAGATGACTTAGGGTGGGGCCCCTAGATAGTTTCAGAAAGCCCAAACAAGTATTAGTGTGTTGCAACTTTCAGCAAACCACCCCCTCCAGGGAGGGGATGGGGGCTGGAGATTGAGTTCAATCACCAATGGCCAATGATTTAATTAATCTTGCCTACTTAATGAAACTTCAGTAAAAACTCTTTAACACTGAGATTCAGAAATTCTGGGTTGGTGACTCAAATGTGCTGAGAAGGAAGGAATGAAAACTCTGCACCAACCCCAACCCTACTTCCAATACCTTCCCCTATGGGTCACTTACATGTGGCTGTTCCTGAGTTGCATCCTTTACAATAAAGCAATAAACAAAAGTAAAGATTTTTCCTAAGTTCTATGAATTGCTCTAGCAAATTATCACACCCAAGAGAGGGTAATGGGAACCCCTGAGTTTGTAGCCAAGTCAGTCGTAAGTGCAGGTAGTCTGGGGACCAGGGACTTGGGACTGGCATCTGAAGTGGGGATGGTTTGAGGTACTAAGCCCTTAACTTGGGTCTGCACTATCTCTGGATAGTGTCAGAATTGAGTGAAATTGCAGGATACTCAGTTGGTGTGGGAGAATTGGAGAATTGGTGTTGGAATGACATATTTGTTGTTGGAAAGAAACCACACATCTGTTGTCAGAAAAAAACATGCATGAATGTATGCAAGGTTTGTGTCCCCTCAAAATTCAAATGTTGAAATTGTAACCCCCCAATGTAATGGTATTTGGAGATGAGGTCTTCAGGAAGTAATTAGGTCATGAGAGTGCTGCCCTTATGAATAGGATTAGTGACCTTATAAGAAGATGAAAGGACCAGAGCTTTCTCTTTCCACCATGTGAGATTACAATGAGAAGTCACCAGTGTGCAACTCAGGAAAGGGTTCTTACCAGGACCTGAACGTGCTGGCACCCTGATCTTAGACTTCCAGATACCAGAACTGTGAGAAATAAATGTCTGTTGTTTATAAAGTTTACAGTACTTTGTTATAGAACTAAGACAGGATCCATTTTCTCCCAACTGATCAGATGATGCCACCTTGCAGCACTTGTATCACTATGATGAACTGCTTGTTTACCTGTCCGTCTGACCCACTAGACTGTGAGCAATTGGAAGACTGAATTGGGCTTTAATGCATCTGCATTCTCAAAGCTACATATCTTAGGCAAATCTAAGTTCTATGGGCATAAAACTTATACAATTTGGGGAAGAGAAGATTCTTCAAAGAACACAAAATTAGGTGAGAAGACATCACAACAAATTACAAATATAAAAAGCTGATAAATACCACCAAATTTATAAAAATAAAATATTTTATTTATTAACTGCTTGACACATCTCTATGATACAATTTTTCCTACTTTTTTGACTTGTACTCTTTGATTACCTCTTTCTTGTGACAACAATTTATAAGTTCATTTTCTATAGTGATTAGAAAGACAGTTCATGCTTTTCCCTAGTGTGGTTGATCAACATGTTATTCTTTGAATTGACCACACTCATATTAACCAGTGTATCATCAATGGCTCTGACCCTTCAGGTCACAGCAGAAGGTGACTTGGCACAATGAAGGTTAGGAGTATACCTACCAGCCATTCCCATGCTGGCACGGCCAGCAATAACTTTAACTATTCACAGAAATGACTGCCAACTACAAGAATTTTTACCACTAAGCTCAAACAAAATGTGTTCCTAACTTAACTTCCCTTAGTTGAATCCCTGAAATGACCACAGACTCTCCAAGGCCATCAGACACAAGGAAAACTTATGATAGAAGGGATGTCAGATTGGAAAGAGATAATAGTCTTAACCAATTGTGGTTATAATATTTTACTTTTCCAAATTTTGCAAAAATACATAACCAGTGAATATATTGCTAGGTGTACCCCTGGAAGAGGTCCATGAAATTGTGAGTCCCTGAAGATCAAGCTTTTTTGGCTTCATATCAAATTTTCCACTCCCTAGCATGGTGCCAGGCACAAAATAGGTGCCTAACAAGTACCCGAAGAGTGCACGAGTGAATGAGAGAGTTCATCTCTGTGCAGCCTGTTGAAGGGCAGTAATGATAACATAGGAAGGGAAGGAGTAAGAGTAAGTGCTTTGACTTAATTATTCTAAGAAGTCAGGGATTGTCTGATCTTTCCTTTTAAACATTTGTTCCAATGTAGTAAAAGAAATAAAAGGTTCTTCCGGTTAAAAACAGTGAAGTGATTAAATCCTCACAGCTCTGAAAATAACTTTTGCAGCACATACCTCATAGTCTCTTCTTGTTGCGTAAAAGCAAAGAGAGGGCTGGCAAATCCACTGGAAGATCAGGAGGCCTTCCAATTCCCTGCTGTCTTGATTCTGAATATCCCACTAGTCACTTAGCCTTATCACCTCAGTGAGTATCTCGACAATTTGGGGCATTCTTTAAAAACTTTGATATGATAAGTGCTTTCTCATTTTCAGATCAGGGTTTAAGTTTTATAGTCATCAAATTAAAATGTGAAAAGAAGCTTTTAAAATTTTAATTGGCACTCATAGGCACCATCAGGAGAATGCCTTCACAAACTGTTTAGGGAACATTTCTGATCACGAAAATAACCAACATTTCCAAAGCTTGAAAGAATAACTTTAAGAGTTCATATAGGACTTCCCTGGTGGCCCAGTGGTTAAGAATCTGCCTGCTAACACAGGGGACACAGGTTTGAGCCCTGGCCCGGGAAGATCCCACATGCTGTGGAGCAACTAAGCCCGTGTGCTGCAACTGCTGAAGCCCGCACACCTAGAGCCCATGCTCTGCAACAAGAGAAGCCACCACAGTGAGAAGCCTGCGCACCGAAACAGAGAGTAGCCCCCGCTTGCCGCAACTAGAGAAAAGCCTGTGTGCAGCAATGAAGACACAACGCAGCCATAAATAAATAAATAAATTTGTTCAAAAAAAAAGAGTTCATATAAAAGCCTATCCCATCCTAATAATTTGGGCCACTTACATCCTAGCTGAAAAATCAGCTCTTTGCTAATGTTATGGAGTATGGTAGAGGTATATATTGTTGTGTGGTTTATTTTTTCCTCTTACAGCCTCAGTTCTGCGTTGTGCCCCAAGTTATGACTTAGGGGGGCAAGTGGCTATGACCTCGTTGGAAGTCAGAAGTGGGTTTTGGGTTTTAACAAGAATAAGTCCAAACTTTGAGAAACTAAAGCTAATAAAAGTAGACTATTTAGATGGCCAATAAGCACATGAAAATATGCTCAACTTCGCTAATTATTAGAGAAATGCAAATCAAAACTACAGTGAGGTATCACCTCACACTGGTCAGAATGGCCATCATTAAAAAGTCTACAAATAATAAATGCTGAAGAGGGTGTGGAGAAAAGGGAACCCTCCTACGCTGTTGGGGAAAATGTAAATTGGTGCAGCCACTATGGAAAGCAGTATGGAGGTTCCTCAAAAACTAAAAATAGAGTTGCTATATGATCCAGCAATCCCACTCCTGGGCATATATCAGGAGAAAATGCTAATTCAAAAAGATACATGGACCCCAATGTTCATTGCAGCACTATTTACAATAGCCAAGACATGGAAGCCACCTAAATGTCCACCAACAGATGAATGGATAAAGATGTGATATACAGATATATATATATCTCCATGTTTATCCATTCTCTCTCTCTCTCCCTCTCCACACACACACACACAGAGGAATATTACTCGGCCATAAAAAAGGATGAAATAATGCCATTTGAAGCAACATGGATGGATCTAGAGACTATCATACTAAGTGATATGCTATCACTCATACGTGGAATCTAAAATATGATACAAATGAATTTATTTACAAAATAGAAACAGACTCACAGACATAGAAAACAAACTTACGGTTACCACAGGGGAAACTTGGGGGCAGGGGCAGGGATAAATTAGGAGTTTGGGATTGGCAGATGCAAGCTATCGTGTATAAAATAAATAAACAACAAGGTCCTATTGTATAGCACAGGAAACTATATTCAATATCTTGTAATAAACTATAATGGAAAAGAATACGAAAAAGAATATATATATATATATGTATAACAGAATCTGTTAGCTTTCTGTACACCAGAAACTAACATAACATTGTAAATTAACTATACTTCAATTTTAAAAAAATAGAATAGGCTATTTAAAGGATAAGAGGCCACAGACAGGAACACTGGGAACATACCCAGGTTATAGGCCAGTTCTGCTGGATGTGTATTTGTAGTTTCTCCAACATCAGGTAGTCAAACATCTCCCCTTAAAAATCCCACATAAGAGATATTTATTGTCATCGATGTTTATACTCAGCATCTGAAACTCTCTCCTCCGTTTGGGGAATGAATGTTATGAGTCTCAATGGGAAACAGTGACTACTTCTCACTGTAGAGGCAGAAAATGCCAAATGCTTATTTCCCAGCTTCCATATTGGAAGGTTGTGCCACAGTATGGGTAATGCCAATGAGAAATACCTGCCTCAGTGACCTAAAAGTGAGAGTCCCCCCATTTTTTCTTTGCAGGGGATGGTGGCATCAGCAGCAACTTCAGTTGGGGGGCAGCCTTTGGTGACATGGTTTTAGCCATGGTCCTGGCTGCTTCCTGCCCTCCTTATTCTTACCCATTTTTCATTTGTGGGAGTTGCTCAATATTGTTTCAAAAAATTTCTTTCTCACACACTACCTTAAAAAATTTTTTTTCCTCTTAAATCAGCCAGAATTAGTTTTTGTTGTGTGAAATTTGTGACCAAATTGTAGCTCTGACACCTTGGTCGCAGGTAAACTGCTATTTTAGGGGGTTTGAAGGGCACTTTGAAATTTTGAGTAGTTCTCTTAAGTATTTAAATATGACTCTATCCTGAATTTTAAACCTTAAAAAGAATGTTGACATCTATTATGATCATTGACCCTCACTGTAACACTTAAATAATTGGTGCACATATTATGAATCCAATTTTACAGCTTAGGAAACTGAGGCACAGAGAACCAGAGTGCTCTAAGTAACAAATCCACTTAATGGCAAAGCTGAGAATGTTGAAACCCAGTCCCAGATCTTTCTCTTTTTCCTTTACTAAATCTTTATTGTGAAAGCAAAAGAAAAGCAGAGAGAAAGGTCCAGCACCAGAACTCAATTCATATAAAGAGCAGAAAGGTAAAGACCAGCATCAAAATGACTTGAGGCAGCTGCTTCTGTCAAGGCAGCCCCTCAACTCAAAACAGGACGTGAAGGCAGCAGAAAGGGCTTTCAGGTCCCTCACTGTCTTCTGCTGCTAAAAAGACATCTCAAGAGAGTCCTCCTTTTCCTATGGCCAGCTTAGACTGTGGCTGATTGGGAAGTGCAGTGACAAGAAAATCAATCATCAATTTTCTGTGTTTAAGAATGACCTCTGTGAGGTTATCTTAAGGGGAGCAATTACTGCTAAAAACACAGTCATGGAGTAGTAATCAGAAAGGCTTTCTCTAATAAAACGACCAAAGGAGATATTTGTACTGAATAACATCCTTAAAACAAACTTACTTTGCAGAATACATTTCAGTTTCCTACTAATGCTTCTGCTTTATATAAAACTCAACTCTGTAAAGAGTAACTTGAACAATCAGAGCCCCAGGATATCAACTCCCAAACAGTCGTATGCGTTTAATGAGAACTTCAAGGAACATTCCTTAATTTGGAAGAGGTGCTGTCTATAGGCAATGATTGTAGTTATTGCAGGAAACCACTGAGAGTTCAGCTGTTGTGTTAAAAACAAACGGTCGGATTCCATCTTGGAGTTTCTCACAGATTATGTTCTATTCACACAAAAAACAAAATGCTTTGGGAAGTTATATTTTTTTGCTTTAATTCTGGTTTTTGTCTAAATTAGTTTAAAAATGTGTAGCTGATCCTTTATTTCCTCTATCACCCAGCCGCAGATAATAAACTGCAAATTGAGCGCAATGTAGAGAGCAACTGCTATCTCTGGTCGTCTGTGGAAGGATGGGGAATAAGTCTAGCAAAAGGGAAAGTCTAATTTTTTCTTTTTTTTTGCGCGGTACACGGGCCTCTCACTATTGTGGCCTCTCCCGTTGCGGAGCACAGGCTCTGGACACACAGGCCCAGCAGCCATGGCTCACGGGCCCAGCCACTCCACGGCATGTGGGATCTTCCCGGACCGGGGCACGAACCCGTGTCCCCTACATCGGCAGGCGGACTCTCAACCACTGCGCCACCAGGGAAGCCCAGTCTTTCCTAGTTTTAAAGACCTTCTGAGGAGGACTGGTCAGGCATTTTGTAGAATGAGATTCACCCAGTGTTTTTCTCATGTTTACACTGAGGTTATGGGCTTTGGGGAGGAAAACCACAGAGGTAAAGTCCCATTCTCACTGCATCATACAATCAACACAACCTGTCACTGTTGAAGTTTGGAGAGTCCACTTTTTCTTTCATTCTTAGGTACCTTCTTCCAGGTCCCCAAATAACACTCACTTGCTTTCTTTTCCAATTACTGAATTATTATAATTTCAAAAGTAAAATTGAAGATCCAGTATTCAAAGGTAGCGAGAGTACCTAAGGTAGGCAGGAATTCTATAAATTCCAAACCTGTAACATAGGAGAAGGCAGAAAGAGAAGCCTTCTTGTCTAAGCCTCTGCCTTCCTATTGTTCCCCTGACAAATCAAATCACCTCAGACTGAGGAGGCTCTTCCACGTCAGCATATAAACCAGGTGATACTGTCAGTAAAGGACAAGAGGAATTGCCAGTTGTGTCAATCATACTGTCCAGTATATTTTTATACAGCTTTCGTTTGGCTAAATATAGTTGCAATCCATTTCTGTTGCTAAGCATCATATTTTTTATTAGGCAAGGTACTCTATTTGAAAAAGCAAACAGAGTCTGAGTCTTGTAGTGAAGTGCCTGGAAAAAAAGGGACAGACTCTAAATGTCAATGACTTTGGTCAGTTTGAGCTTCCAGATGATTGTGGTACAGTTTCCTAAACCTACCTTACAAATGAGTCCGGGGAGTGACTCATCTTGCAGCCTCCTTGATTTTATTGCCATTTCTGTGTGTCTTATTTCACATATCTTTCCTGTCAGCTATAGAGAGGCTGAGCTACGGCTATGGCTGCTGAGCTGTGTCTCTCCACAGTCATGTGGTTCAGATGACAACAAAACAAATAGCTCACTCAGATGAGCAAGGGCTCTCCAGAGCACGGTGATCTGTAGGAGAGGGGAAGCAAAAATCTATTTAAAATCCTTCCTCGTGAAGAGATGCTTGGAATATATTAGACAGTGCAAGGAGTCTATGGGTTGCTAAAAATTGCAGCAGCTGACCCGTGGAGGTTTATGTAGAAAATTCTTCTCTGGCAGTTGAAGAAAAGCAGAATGGATGTTTGTCTATCTCAGTGGCTTAAGAATAAACTTCTCTGAAACAGGCATAGGCTAAATGTATTAGTCCGGGCTCCTAGTTGCAAATCAGACACCAACAGTAGGTCCTTTAAGCACAAAAGGAATGTTTTTGCAGAGCTCAGCAAATTGACCTGCCACTTATTTTTGTATGGCCCGAAAGTCAAGGATAATGGTTACATTTTAAAATATTGGATAAAATTTTTTAAAAAAGAATGATATTTCCTGACCCATAAAAATTATATGAAATTCAAACTTCAGTATCCATAAATAAAATGTCATTGGAGCCCAGTCACACTCATTTGCTTACATATTGTCTTATAGCTGCTTTCAGGCTACAGTGGTGGAACTGAATAGTGACAAAGACTATGTGACCCACAAAGCATGAAATATTTACTAATGCCTTAGCTCAGGCTGCCACAATAAAATACCATAAACTGAGTGTCTTAAACAACAGAAATTTATTTTCTCACAGTCCTGGAGACTAGAAATCCAAGATCAAGGTGCCAGCATTGGTTGATTTCTGGGGAGAGCTCTCTCCTTGGGCTGCAGACGGCTGCCTTCCTGCTGTGTCCTCCCATGGAGGAGAGAGAGAGAGAGATAGCAAGCTCTCTGGTGTCTCTTTTTTATAGGACACTACACCCATCATAAGGGCCCTATTCTCATGACCTCACCTAAGCCTATTTCCCAAAGCCCTATATTCAAATAGCATCATATTGTGGGTTAGGACTTCAACATATGAATTTTGGGAGGACACAATTCAATCTGCAGTAACTAACAATTCCTTTACAGAAAAGGTTTGCTAATCTCTGTACTAAAGGATATTAGGACACACACAGACTCTCCCAAGAGTGCCCGAGAACCATGCTACAAACTGTGTTGGAGGCAACACAGCTAGGAAATTCACAAAACACACTGCAAACTGGTTCAGGGAGACTCCCTCTCTACCACCCCAAGGTGCTGCTAATACTCCCAGCACCAGGCACTGGACAGGACTGCTAGAGGCCTTGGCATTGCTGCCTCTGTAAACTGGGGTGTTGCTCTTTGCATCCTACCAGAATGCATTCAGCCAGTGTCTGCTACTTGCACACAAGCTTTTGATTCAAAGTCTGGTGTGGGTGAAGCTGATTGGTGGATCCCAGATCACATGTCTGTGTTACCTACAGCTGCAAGGGATGCTGAGACAATGAGCTTCTGCAGGGAAGGGGGTGGGGAACCCATGATGTGACAAACTCTCTAAAGGTACTATCTAACAGCAAGTCACAATGTTAAAATGACTTCTTCCTACATTGTTTGTCCTCCACCACTTCCCCTGAGAATTGTTACCTCTTGAATAAACCCCTCTTCTCCATGGGAAATATCCCCATGTGGCATCCCAATATTTGACTTCCTGGATCCAGAGATTGTTTCTAACAAAATTCCCATTTTGGGAAAAAGTGGGGCTCAGTGATGAGGAACCTCTCTGCAATGGCATGATATGCTGTGTCTCTCCCTCCTTCCCTTATTAAATTCTCTGTTTAGAGATGAGTTGCTATCAGTGTTTCCCACTTTGGAATTAGGATTTGCCTCCTCTATCTGGGTCAGAATTTATTTTAATTCTTTCTTATGACAGCAACATGGGAACTCTGGGAGAACTAGAAAGAAAAGACTCAAAGGATTTCACATTCCCCTTATTCTTTTTAAAATACCATGTGAGGAGAACCTCCACTTTTAGCCAAGAAGGGGTAACAGGGACCAGATTTGGCTTCCATTCCAGAACAACCAGATTTTCCCCTTTCCACCAACACCCCCACCCCAAAGCTTAAAAAAAAAAACCAACCCAAAATATATAAAACAATGGTTTTCTAAGCACTGGACATCCAGCATTGAAAGATACAAGATGAGCCCTATGACTGACCTTGAGAGAGATTCTAGGTAATAGCGCAGGGAGGAGGAACCCAGAAGGAGTATGGCAGACTCTCTGAGTTGAGAAGAACAAGCTGAGAGTCCTGGGTGATCAAGAAGCCTGGAGTTCGAGGGAGGAAATTGCTCCACAGAGAGAGAACTCTGGAAATCTGCAGAGATTCCCACTTGAGCATTCAGAAGAGTACACACCAACCCATGTGAACAAGGAAACTGTCCCAGGCTGGAGAAAAAGCAATCTTAGGGCTTGAAAGAACAGTGTTCATTAGTAACACAGGACAAGAAATACTGACTGTTCCCACGAGCTAATCTGATAAACCTCAAAATTCACAAGGCATTTAGGAAAGTACTAAGTAAGACCTTAGTGGGGAATTGGTCTCACCTAACAAATCTCAAAAGCAAGATGCAAAATGTTCAATCTGCTTCCAAATAATTTAATTACATCCCAGAACAAAACCCAAGAATGTTTATAAGCAAACAAAAACATCCATCTCCCAATAGAGTAAAATTTACTATATTTGCATACAGCAAAAACTTATCAGGTATGCCAAGAAGCAGGAAATGAGGAGAAAAATTAACCAACTGAAACTGATAGGAAGCTGATACAGGAATTAGTGGCAAGGACATTAAAACAGTTGTTATTATTGTATTCTAGATATTCAAAAAAATTATCAGAAACAGGGAAAAATCAAATTTCTAAAGATAAAAACTAACATCTGAGATGAAAATTTCACTGATGAAGTCAATGGCAGAAGAAAAGATTAATAAACTTGAATACATAGCAATAGAAATTATCCAAAAATAAAACAGAGAGGAAAAAAAGATTTAAAAAAAAGAAGGGAAAGACCATCAGTGAGCTATAGGACAACTTCAAGCATCCTAAAATACATGTAATTGTATATCCAAGCTGGGGTAGGAACAGAGAAACTATTTGAAGAAATGATAGCTGAAAATATTCCAGTTTTGATGAAAACTATAAACTCACAGATCCAAGAAGCTCAATGAATTCCAAGCATAAGAAACATGAAGAAAACTACACTAAAGCACATCAGAACCAAATTGCTCAAAATCAATGATGAAGAGAAATTCTTAAAAGTAGCCACAGAAAAAAGACACATTATGTACAGAAAATCAAAGATAGGAATGACAGAAAATTCCTCATAGGAAACAATGCAAGGATAAGACAGTGGAGCAACATCTTTAAATAAATGAAAGAAAACAAAGCGTCACCTAGAAATTTATACCCAGCGAAATATCTTTCAAGTCAGAGGTTAGAACAAAGGCTATTTCAGACATACAAAAGCTGAAAGAATTCATCACTAACAGACCTGCACTATAAGAAATGTTAAAGGAAATCTTTCAGGCAGAAGGAAAATAACACCAGATAAAAATGCCTAACACCAGGCATATCTCAGAGATATTGTGGGTCTGGTTCCAGAACACTGCAATAAAGCGAATATCACAATAAAGTGAATCACACAAATTTTTTGACTTCCCAGTGCATATAAAAGTTATGTTTACACTATAATGTAGTCTATTAAGTGTGTGATAGCATTATGTCTAAAAACAATGTACATACCTTAATTAACGAATACAATAAAGTCAATAAAGCTAAAAAATAATAACCGTCATCTGAGACTTCAGTGAGTTGTAGTAGTAACATCAAAGATCACTGATCACAGATCACTGTAATAAATATAATAATAAAGAAAAGGTGTGGGGCTTCCCTGGTGGCGGAGTGGTTGAGAGTCCACCTGCCGATGCAGGGGACACGGGTTCGTGCCCCGGTCCGGGAAGATCCCACATGCCGCCGAGTGGCTAGGCCCGTGAGCCATGGCTGCTGAGCCTGCGCGTCCGGAGCCTGTGCTCCGCAACGGGAGAGGCCACAACAGTGAGAGGCCCGCGTACCGCAAAAAAAAAAGAAAAAAAAAGAAAAGGTGTGAAATATTGTGAGATTTACCAAAATGTGACACAAACACATGAAGTGAGCAAATGCTTTTGGAAAATTAGTGCTGCTAGACTTGCTAGATGCAGGGTAGCCACAAACCTTCAATTTGTAAAAAAACTTGAAGTATCTGCGAAGCACAATAAAGTGAAGCACAATAAAGGGAGATATACCTTTATGGATACACACAAGAATAGAGAGCAACAAAGATGGTAACTACATAGCCAAATATGTTAAATTTATTTTTCTTATAAGTTGAATATCTTTTAAAAGATAATTGATGGTTTAAACAAGAATAATAACAATGCATTGTGGGGATTATAACATATGCATAAGTAAAACACAGGAAAACAATAGCATAAGTGTTGGGAGGGAGACATAGAAGTATACCATTATAAAATTCATATAGTATATGTAAAGTGGTATAATATGTGAACATTATATTAAATAATGTAATAAGTTAAACATATAGTAACTACGTTAAAACAGACACTAAAATAACAAAATGAAAAGTTATAGCTAATAAATCAACAAAGGAGATAAAATGGAATCATAAAAAATACTCAATCCAAAAGAAGACCAGAAAAGAAGAATAGGATAATCAAGAATATATAAGTTGAGGAACTTCCCTGGTGGTGCAGTGGTTAAGAATCCGCCTGCCAATGAAGGGGATATGGGTTCAAGCCCTGGTCCGGGAAGATCTCACATGCCGCAGAGCAACTAAGCCTGTGTGCCACAACTGCTGAGCTTGCGCTCTAGAACCCACGAGCCACAACTACTGAGCCCCCGTGCCACAACTACTGAAGCCCATGCACCTAGAGCCCATGCTCCGCAATGAGAGAAGCACTGCAATGAGAAGCCTGTGCACCACAATGAAGAGTAGCCCCCACTCGCTGCAACTAGAGAAAGTCCATGCGCAGCAACGAAGACCCAATGCAGCCCAAAATAAAAATAATGAATAAATAAATTCATTAAAAAAATACAACACATCAAAATTTGTACAATGCTGCTAAAGAAGTACTTAGAAGATCATTTATGGCTCTAAATGCCTATATAAAAGAAAAGAAAGGACCCAAATTAATGACTCTATTTTCTACCTTAAGAAACTAGGAAAAGAAGAGCAATGAAACTCAAAGTAGGCAGAAAAAAAGAAATAAAAATCAGAGCGCAAATCAACGAAATAGAAAACAAAATCAATAGAAGGAATTGATGAGACCAAAAGCTGGTTGATTATCCTTACCTGCAAATGAGATTTGCAAAGCTTATATCTGATAAAGGACTTGCATCCAGAATATATAAAAAAACTCAAAACTCAATAAGGAAACAAGCCACACAATTAAAAAAAAAATAGGCAAGAGAATTAAACAGACATGGATGGCAAGTACACATATGAAGCATATGAAAAGATGCTCAGCATCACTAGTCATTAGGAAATGCAAATTAAAACTACAATGTAGTACCACTATATACCTACTGAGGGCTAAAATTAAAATAACTGACCATATCATGTGTTGGCAAGAAGGCAGAGGAACTTGAACCCATATATACTGCTGTGGGAATATAAAATGGCACAACCACTTTTGAAAACAGTTTGTCAGTTTCTTAGAAAGTTAAACATACACCTACCATATGATCCAGACATTCATTCTTAGGTATTTACCCAAGAGAAAAGAAAGCATACATCTACAGTCTTGTACTTGAATGTTCATAGCAGCTTCATTTATAATAGCCCCAACTTGGAAACAACCCAGACAGCCATCTATGGGTGAATGGGTAACAAACTGTGGTATATGCACCCAATGGAATACTACCCAGCAATAAAAAGGAATAAACTACTGACACATTCAACAACATGGATGAATCTCCAAATCATTACACTGAGCAAAAGAAGCCAGACAAAAAAGAGTATGTGCTGTATGTTTATTAATATAACATTCTAGAAAATTCAAACTAATGTACAGTGACAGAAAACAGGTTAGTAGTTTCCTGGTGGATGAGGAGATGGAGAGGTACAGATGAAGGGATCATAAAGGGCACAAGGAAACTTTCAGGAGTGATGGATATTTTCACTAAATTGATGGTGGTGATGATTTCATGGGTGGATACATACATCAAAACTTATCAAACTGTACATTTCAACCTTATGTTATTTGTTATATGTTATACCTCAAAAAAAAGTCAGGTATTTAAAAAAAAATCAAGATTGGGCATTACGCATACTATGTTTCTTCAGCCATTGTAATGGTTCAGGCCCAGAAACTGGTAGTTCTTTTGTGGGGTTTGGGGTGTTCTCTTACAGCCAAGTCTTTGCAAGCCATCCAAGGTGATAGGAAGGGGAGGGTGCCACAGTGTTGAGCTTCTGTATTTCTTTCTTCAAGGTAGAAATCAAAGGTCTTTGGGGTCTTCCAATCACAATTCTTTTATCTCATTTGAGTCACTGATGGGTAGGTTTCTTTATTTTACAGAAACATAAAGAGTGAGCATGATTCCTAAACAAAGTAGGGTATTTGCAGATGTTCTTGTCCTTTGACGCAGATATAAAGCCTATCTTCTGAGGCTGGTGGTCCAGTGGTTAAGACTCTGTGACTCTGTGCTCCCAATGCAGGGGGCCTGGTTTGATCCCTGGTCAGGGAACTAGATCCCGCATGCCACAACGAAGATCCCGCGTGCTGAAACTAAGACCCGGCACAGCCAAATTAAAAATAAATAAATAAATAAAGCCTATCTTCTGAGAAAGGACAAAGAGATTCATACGTGCCTTGCTTAAGAACAACAGACTAAAGTCGCAGCCTGTTAATTCCGTCTGCTTCCCATAGCAAGAAAGATTTTTTACAATGAGGTGTCAGAGGGTCTTCAGGCCCCATGGAGGGAATTTTCCTCAGGGGATCCCTTAACAACCTTCCCGTGTATTTAAGCCAACATGCTCCATCTCCTAGGGTAGTATGCCTTATCTCTAATTGTGGAATATAAGGCTTCGTTTTATTAAAAGAATTTGAGGCATGAGGAGGATGGAAAGTATTTGGTTGGTGGGGGTGAAGTCACATGGTTGCATATTTCTCTGGCCTTGATGAAATCATTTGTGCAGGGAAGAAACACCCAAAGTAAAGTCCTGTCAGATATATTCCAGAAATTGGTAGCTTTCCCAAGGCATTCAGTGACTGGAGCAGATAACTTGCTGGCAAAAGACAGTAAGGACCAAAATAAAAAGCAAACAAACTCAACTTTGAAGTCCATATTTCTCCATGCTTTCTTTTCTGGGTTTGTGGGGATATGTTTGCATAGCAAGAGGTGCCCCTTTCCCTCCCTTCCCTAGCAGAACTTCCCAGACCTCAGCTGCCTCCCTGGCTCCAGGGCTTCTATCCCAGCAGGCCAAGAGGCAGGCTCCTCTGCAATGTGATGCATGGGCGTCCAAAGGGCTTCCACCCAACACACTTACCTTCTTTTACAATGATTCTAGCCATGTTTCCAGTCTTCTGCATACTCGGAGTGTGTGAGGGAAATCCTCACAGGGGAGTTACTCATGTGAAAATGAAAAAAAGGAAACTTCATTTAAATTGGAGTCAGGGGACTTCCCTGGTGGCGCAGTGGTTAAGAATCCACCTGCCAATGCAGGACACACGGGTTTGATCCCTGATCCAGGAAGATCCCACATGCTGCAGAGCAACTAAGCCTGTGCGCCGCAACTACTGAGCCTGCGCTCTAGGGCCCGCGAGCCACAACTACTGAGCTTGCGTGCCACAACTACTGAAGCCCGCGCGCCTAGAGCCCGTGTTCCACAAGAGAAGCCACCGCAATGAGAAGCCTGCACACTGCAACGAAGAGTAGACCCTGCTCGCCGCAACTAGAGAAGGCCCTCACACAGCAATGCAGACCCAACGCAGCCAAAAATAAATAAATATATTTTTAAAACACACAAAATTTATTTAAAAAAAAAAATTGGAGTCAGGAAGGCCAGAAGTGGGAGCTCTCACACTCTACAACTCCGTGATATCTGCAGACCCCAAATAAGACTAGACTACCTTGCATCTCCAACAGGAAAAAGTTACTACTTTCCTACCCCAGCAGGAGGAAGATTTTCTCCCTCGCCTGGCAATGGCTCAGCCAATGAGAGACCATCATCACAACTCAGCCAATGAAAAGCCACTACACTTTGAACTCCCAGTTTCCTCCAATGGACTCTTTCTTTATAACAGCCCAACCTCCCCTTTCTCCTATAAAAGAATGTTCCTCTGCATTGTTTCTCCAGACTTGCCCATAGTTTTTGCTACAGCGTGCTTATGTGAACTGCAGTTTTCTGCTATACCTGAATGAACCCATTTTGCTGGTAAAATAACTGGCTATTTTAGCTTTAAGGTCAACTCTTCCCTACTCCAGGCAGGTTTCCCTGCCAAGGAATGCGGCTTTGGCCTCAATCAGCTGGATGGGGCTGGAATGTATTTTGCATATCCAGGTTCCCAGGATATGTGTTCCTGCTTCAAGAGAGTGTGAAACTGGGGGTCAGCTGTATGGCTGGGGAGATGTGTGAAAAATAGTGTGGGCATTTCACATTATGCCTGAAAACTACTATGAAACTCTAGGGAGAGCCTCAAAAGTGCATAAAAATAAAAATTGTCCTCTAGTAACGTAATCTCTCCTCATAAGACCTCAGAGAATATTTTCTAACAAAGGTAAGATCTGAATAAAATGAAAAGTGTTACTTTTATCCCCATTACTTGTTGGACAATGTTAGGCTACTCTATTCTTTAGGGACCTGTCACCAGTCCCAGAAATCTTCTGAGTATAGGAAAATTTTGTGTGTGCACAGAACATTAAGATAAACCATAATGACCAACCTTGAGTGAAACCCAACTCTGTGCTTTGTCCTCCCTCAAAAAGTGCCTAGTGAATTAGTTTGAACAGAAATGAAACCAAAATTTAATTTGAAAAATAAATACATAAACATGAAAAACATTCAACAATAAAAAAGGGGAATACAATGAAAGTAATTCCTCATCTAATCTCTGCCCCTTGTTCTCCTCCAAGGAGCACTGTTAATAATTACTTAATCTATACATAATCTATATATGGCATTGACATATATGTATACATTATATATATTCAGACATACACACAGAGAATAGATGGATTGATAAGTAGATAGATATAGATATCTCATGTATTCTTTTTTAGATTGTGAATTTCTCCATATATACAAAAGATTATAATGTATAAGTGAGGGACAAAGATTATGACTAACATGAACACTACTGTATCAGTCATGGTCCTAGAAACAGATGGCAGGCTCAAACTGGGAAACTGAGGAGACTTGAATAAAATATTTTCAAAGGTGCAGGCAGGTTTACGGGAACAATAAAGATAAGGCAGTACTCAACGGTTTATCCAGATTTTGTGGAGTTCTAAAGCATATTCAATTTTTAAAACCTTCTTTAAGAAAAAGAATGCAAAATCGTTGATATAAAAGTATGTACAGGGCTTCCCCGGTGGCGCAGTGGTTGAGAGTCCACCTGCCAATGCAGGGGACACGGGTTCGTGCCCCGGTCCGGGAGGATCCCACATGCCGAGCGGCTAAGTCCGTGAGCCATGGCCGCTGGGCCTGCGCATCTGGAGCCTGTGCTCCGCATCGGGAGAGGCCACAGCAGTGAGAGGCCCGCGTACCGCAAAAAAAAAAAAAAAAAAAAAACTAAGGAAACTCTCAGTCCATCTTCCATGCCTAAGAATGGTTTTGTCACTGCCTATGACAAGCACTTTCATGGCTCCTTATCCATTCAGGACAAAGTCTCAACTTCCCTGCATGACAAATGAGGCTCTTCATCCTCCTATTTCTTCTCACCGGTCTGGCCTCATAGTAGCACCTTCCTTCAATTACCTTTACCTGTTCTGTACAGTTTATACTCCAGGAACACTCAGCTACCTACAGTTCCAGAACATCCTATGCTCAGTCCCATTCCTGAGGCTTTCCACATGATGTTCTCTCTGCTTGGAATACCCTCTCCAGCTTGTGCACCTGGCAAACCCACCCCGTGCCTTCAAGTCACAGATGAAATGCTGGTCCTCCTACAAAGCTTTCTTTCACTCCCTCAGACACACTTCAGGTTTTCTTCTTTGTCACAGTCCCACTGATGCAATGATCTCACACTAATGCAACTGTTTGTAGGCTTATCTCCTCACTAGCCTGTAACTTTCTGGAGATCACAGACTGAAACTTCCCATCCTTGGATCCTAGGCACCCAGCACAGGGCCTGGCACACAGTAGGCACTCAGTGTGTTTTCAATGAATGAGCATTGAGCAGACTTCTATATGCCTAGCACCGTACTAAAATGTTATCTCATTTGTGCTTATAACAACCCTATGAAGAAGTAGTGTCATCCTTATTTTACAGATGAAGAAACTGAAGTTCAGTGAGTTTAGTTGGCACATAGCTCTTTCCACCCAGTTCTGATGCCAAAAATTTATGCTGTTTAATACATCATCCTGTTCCTCAAAGCAGGTAAACTGTGCTGTTTCAGTAGCACTTAAGCTAGCTGCATACGGCATGGCTGATCCACCTTTTTCTGAAATAATATACTGTTTTTCCATCTCTCAGAGATCAAAACCCCCATTATGTTTCTGTCCCAACCACTCCCACTGAAATTGCTCTTTTTCAAGGTCACATGTGATCTCTCTGCTGCTGAATCTAACAACCATTTTTCTCTTATCTTTTTTTGACTCTGGATAGTTTTCTACAAAGTTGATCACTCCCGTTGTTCTGGGAATAATTTTCTCTCAGCTTTTGTGACAAACCATTCTCAGTTTCTTCCTGGCCTCACTGGGCACTCTGTCTCAGTTCCCCTTTCTGGCTCTTCCTCCTCTTTCCTACCTCTAAACACTAGATTTCCTCAGAGTGAGGTCTTGAACTAGCTCCTCTTCTCTACCCAACCTCCTGCCCCAGGTGAGTTCACCTGGTCCCGTGAAATTAAATAGGATCCACATGCTGTTCGCCAATGGTGTATCTCCAGCCCAGTTGTCTGCTTACGTTCATATATCCAACTAGCTACTTGATATCTCTACTTGACTGTTTCACTGGAATGTCCTCAATTTTCATTGGCATCTCTTAATTCCTCCAGTCTCCCAGTGTTCCAGTTACTATAGCTATGTGACAAACCACTTCAAATCTTTTTTTAATTGAAGTATAGTTGATTTACAATGTTGTGTTAGTTTCAGGTGTACGGCCAAGTGATTCAGTTTTATATATATATACAACTTCCTGTTTGGTAACCATAAATTTGTTTTCAATGTCTGTGAGTCTATTTCTGTTTTGTAAATAAGTTCATTGGTATCATTTTTTTTAGATTCCACATATAAGTGATATATTTGTCTTTGTCTGACTTACTTTACTTAGTATGATAATCTCTAGGTCCATCATGTTGCTGCAAATGGCATTATTTCATTCTTTTCTATGGCTCACTTCAAATCTTAATAGGTCAGGAATTTGATATATGATAGCTAGCTAGCTAGCTAGATGTATTCATCCAATGGCAGCAAAAGAAGAGATATTTCTTCCTCAGTGCCTCTTTAGCCAGGAAGAAAAAAAATTCCCTTAAGAAGTCCTCCCCCAGGAGAGCCCAGGTCCAGACTTCTTGAGATTCCAGACATTAGATCCAGGTCCTGGAATGGACTTGGCTTCTTGGATCATGCTCTGTCCCTGGAGAAGTCATGCTTGTCAAATGATCAAAGCAATATATCACCTATATCTCTTATAGGAGGTGACCTCATTAAACCACACTTGTTTCTGGAGCTCAGAGAGGTCTGTGTTGGGTTTCCTAGGATCCCCATTTTTATCCAGGCAACCATCTGCAGCTAGGCCTGACCATCCACTTTTAGATCATCTCTGTAAATATTGTGCAATTCCAAACATTCAAAGACACAGACACAGTGGTTTCCAAACACTCTGGATTTGTTACAACACTACATTTATGCTTTGTAGTCCCCACTTACCTAAGAGCTATAGGCATCTATTTGATTTTCTTGAACTAAAAAGAATTACAGTGAAGTGATTTTGAAAGCATTTTTGAAACTTTTGCCAATTTCTTTAAGCTTGGTAAACAGCCTCAGGTGTCAAAAGACCAGCACTCCAAATCACCCATCTAAAGGCCTCTTGACAATGTCATTAGTACTGAAGGTTGGTTTACCATTTCATTTGGCCTTTTCAAGATGTTATTTTTTTCCCTTTTATTCACACTAGAGCTTCAGCCAAGAAAATGTACTCCCAGCTTCCCTTTCAGGAAGATTTTGCTTTTATTGTTTTTACTGCACTTATTTTTCTTTATTTTTTTTCTTATGATAACTTGCCATATTCTCTCTATATTTTATTCTTAAGATGATATTTAAGCCCTTGATACCTGCTACCTTTATTGATAACAAAATGGAAGCTTATTTGTCTCTTCCCTTTGAAACTCAGGAAGGATTTGTCAAGTGTGATGTTTTTTTTAAAAAAAAAAACCCAACAAACCAACTGTATCGGTTTGGCAAAGATTCACTGCTGCATTTGTGACGCTTTTCTCCAGTACTCTTCCTGGGACTGACAGTTTTTTGGTCTATTTCACTAGCTGCTGTAATGTGTTCCCTTACACTGTCTCATCCCCAATGGTTTGGTAGCAAGTCTGTGTGATGAATGAGTCATGGCGAACTGGAAACCAGAGTTAACACGTGGAGCCCTCCACACTCTCCCTCAACCCTGTAGAGGCCACCTCACATCCTTTCCCTGTTGCAAAGAGCCAGGTAATTTACTCTAATACCAATTCATCGGTCCAAAAGATGAGATTGTACAGACCTCACTGAGAGACTATGAAACTTTAGTGAGTACAAATCTGGGATTTTCTCAGCTACCCATTTCCCAGTGGAGAGTTTGCACTGTTTAAAATTTAACTATTCTGATATCTAAAGGATAGTTTTCTGGTTAGGAAAAAGAGTGAACGTTAATGAGCAACATTTTAATTAATTCTCTCAAGCTTTACCCAAACCCCTAACTATCTTATTGCTAAGGAGGATTCTACAAACTCTTTTCAGATGGAAATCCTTTGGACTGGTGCCTTACAGACCAACCTTGAGAACAATTTAATGTGACTGGTCTTTTATTGTTTTCAGTTCGTTCAAAGAAAAGCAAATATTTACTACATCGGATACTTTGTCTCTAGTCAACTGATGTTTTAAAAAGACAAGGTCTCTTTGAGCACTTTATTTTCTTCTAAGTACTCGGAAAAGTATTCTGTTCTGCAATGCTTTTCATAATGTCCCATCTGTTCTGATTTTTCAGAGGCTTTTTTTTTTTTTAATCTCCTCAGAAAATTCAATGAAAAAAAGGTAAAGGCTTTACTGCCAGTAAATTTTTGTTCCTCTTCTTTCTGGGAAAGAGCCAGTTTGAGTTTAAAAATAGACCTGAGAAATGTCTACAGCTTGAGATTCTTTCAACCCACTAATATTTGCTCTAGAATAATAAGGAGATTTGATACATCTGAACTAAAATGATCCCCATATTTGTTACCTTTCCATTTCAGATCAAATGAAACACCAAAGCAGCCTTCTCTCGAAGCAAAATCCATTATGTCAACCACCCCTTCTCTTATTTTTTTTTTTGCGGTACACGGGCCTCTCACTGTTGTGGCCTCTCCCGTTGCGGAGCACAGGCTCCGGATGCGCAGGCTCAGCGGCCATGGCTCACGGGCCCAGCCGCTCCGCGGCATGTGGGATCTTCCCAGACCGGGGCACGAACCCGCATCCACTGCATCGGCAGGCGGACTCTCAACCATTGCGCCACCAGGGAGGCCCCTCTTATTTTTAATTTATGCTGAAAAAAGTGAAGTTGGCAGTTTAGGTCATTCTAAATGCCCCATGTTAAACATTTATCAATTGATGCTATTTATTATTAATTTCCAATAGCAGTTACTGTGGTTCTAACACCAGATTTTTCTCCACTGGGAGAAACATATTGAGGCAATAAGAAAGAATGACTTAAAGTTAAAAAAAATGATATTACTGAGGTGTAATTGACATCAATAAAATTTACAAAATTTAAGTGTACAATCAATGAATTCTCTTAAGTGCGTATATTTGTTTAACTGCTCTCACAATTATGGCATAGAACATTTCCATCAACCCAAAAGGTTACCCCTTGTCTCTTTGTAATTCTTTTCCTATCTTGGGCAACCAGTGATCTGCCTTCAGTGACTCTAGTTTTGACTTTTCTAGAATATTACATAAACGGAATCACACAGTGTGTGGTCTTTCATGCCTGCCTTCTTTTGCTTAGCATAATGCTTTTGGGACTCATCCATGTTGCTGTGTGTATCAGTAGTACGTTGCTTTTTATTGCTGAGTAGTATTCCATCATTTAGATACAGCACACATTGTCAACCCATTCACGAGTTGATGAACGTTTGGGTGTTTCCAGATTTTGATTATGAATAAAGTTGTTAGGAATATTCAAGTACAAGTCTTTGGGTGAAATATGTTTTCATTTCTCTTGGGTGAATATCTCGGAGTGGGATTGCTGGGTCTGATGGTAAGTGTATGTTTAATTTCATAAAGGATGGCCAGTTTTCCAAAGTAGATGTACCATTTTGCATTCCCACCAGCAGTGTACAAACATTGTGGTTGTTCCACATCCGTATCAACACTTGGTATTGTCTGTCTTTTTTATTTTAGCCATTGTAGTGCTGGTGTAGTGGTATTTCATTGTCATTTTAATTTGCATTTCCCTAATGACTAAGGGTATTGAACATTTTTTCCTGCACTTATTTACTATACTCTTCTTTGGTGAGATGTCTATTCAAATCTCTTGCCTATTTTTTTTTTTTTTTTTTTTTTTTTAGTGAAGAAGGACGTCGGCTCAGCTTTTTATTTATTTATTTATTTTTGGCTTTATTGGGTCTTCGTTTCTGTGTGAGGGCTTTCTCTAGTTGCGGCAACTGGGGCCACTCTTCATCATGGTGCGCGGGCCTCTCACTATCGCGGCCTCTCTTGCTGCGGAGCACAGGCTCCAGAGGCGCAGGCTCAGCAGTTGTGGCTCACGGGCCTAGTTGCTCCGCAGCATGTGGGATCTTCCCAGACCAGGGTTTGAACCCGTGTCCCCTGCATTGGCAGGCAGATTCTCAACCACTGCGCCACCAGGGAAGCCCCCTCTTGCCTATTTTTAAAAATCAGGTTATAGGCTATGGAAATAGCTCAGTTGGGAGAGCGTTAGACTGAAAAAAATTAGGTTATCTTCTTATTACTGAGGCTTAAGAGTTCTTTATTCTGAATATAGGCCCTTTATCAGATATGCGTTTTGAAAATATTTTCTTTCAAAACAATGACTTAATTTAGCTAAAAATCAGAGGACTTCTGATAAGCTGACAAATCCAAAAGTGTGGTTGCTTGAATTTCTAATGTCAAAGTAGAGTTCTTGCCACGAATACATTGATGCTGTGATGCAGCCTCAAGGACAGTGTCAAAAGACCTATGTAATAAGATGGTTTGGACGTTTTGCCCTAGGAGCAGTTCATCTAGGCATACAAAAGCTATTCTAAAGGAGCTGTGGGTAAATTTCTCATATAAACTGTTTCCAGAGTGAAGTAAATATCCCTCTCCCCCACAATGGGGATGAACTTAAATTATGGCAATTCTAAGGCTTAGAGGAGTAGGGTGTTTTCTAGGAAGAGGAGTAGATAAGGGACATTTAGGTGGCCAAGGTCCTGTGTGTCCTCCACTGGTTTCTGTCTTACTCTCCTTAAAATAAGATTTTCCTCTTCTTGGTAACTTTTTATCCTGATATAATTTCAAACTTACAAAGAAAAGTTGCAAGAATAACACAAGGAACTCCCATATGTCCTTACCCAAGCTCACCAATTTTTCATTTTGCCCCAACTTAAATAAATTTTACATTTAATTTTTTGTTTCAGAAAAAAAACTAAGGCCTGGTTCTTTTTGAAGTTTTTATTCCCACTTATCTCCAGCCTAAGCGGCAGAAAAAGTAACAATCAACACTCCCATTTTACAGCCTGGGAGACTTGACACACAGAGAATCCTATCGCAGGACTCTGGGGACCCAGTACTGCCTGTAGCCACCATAAAGAAGCCAATCACCATTCAGCTTTGCTTTACAATCCATTTCCTTACCTCCTCCTGGTATCCTTGGCTCATATCCAAAGTGCTTGCACCTGACTCTTTGTTTTGATAACTGATATTGCTCTTATTATCCTGATCGTTGATGTGTCCTCTACCTTTGGTCATTCTGGGAAACAACGTAAGGCACCTGAACTTGGTACCCTGCTTTGCCTCAGTTTTATCAGCAGGCAACTTGACAAGCAGTAGTATTTTCAAGTCTGCATAACTAGTGATACCAGGTATCCCAACACCTACAGTCAGAGAACCAAGACATATTAGTGCTGAAAGGACCTTGAGATCATTCAGTACAAATCTTTCATCTTCAGATGAGGACACTGAGGCCCCAAGAGATATAGTATTTTGTCCAAGGTCACACAGTGAATTAGTAGCAAAGGTATGACTAAAATTCTAGTTTCATGCTTTTTTCCTACAATATACTGTTGCCTCAGATTTTATTACTACTAATAATTAATTCTCAGTTGTAAAAGTTCATGTATTTTTTCATGGAGTTAACATATATTTATTGCGCATTTATGAAGCACTATGCACTAAGTGTACAAGAGACTTAATTTCTCCCCCAGAGCTTACTTTCTGGCAGATAAATAGATGAATAAAAAGTAATTATGCATGGTGGATAATAGTATTGTGGTTCCTCAAAAAATTTAACATAGAACCACCAGCAATTCCATTTCTCGGATTGGAAGCAGGAACTTGAACAGATACTTGTACACTGTATTTGTCAGCTTGGGCTACCATAACAAAATGCCACAGACTGGATGGCTTAAACAGAAATTTTTTTTCTCACAGTTCTAGAGGTGAGAAGTCCAAGATCAAGGCACCATTTGGGTTAGTGAGATCTCTCTTCCTGACTTGTACATTGATCATCAGGAAGAGTATTCAGAGAAGTATTGTTCTGGTATGGCCAAACCCATAACCATAGTCTAATCATGAAAAAACATCAGATAAAATCTAATAGAGGGGCATCCTACAATATACCCTTCTTGCTATGTCCTCAAATGGACTCTTTTCTGTGTGTGCAGAGAAATCTCTCATGTCTCTTCCTCTTCTTCTAATGACACCAGTCTTATTGGATTAGGGTCCCACCCTATGACTTCATTTAATCCTAATTATCTCCCTAAAGGCCCTATCTCCAAATATAGTCACATTGGGGGCTAGGATTTTTTTTTTTTTTTGGCTGCACTGCGCAGCATGCAGGATTGAACCCATACCCCCTGCAGCGGAAGCACGGGAGTCTTAACCACTGGACTGCCAGGGAAGTCCTGGGGGCTAGGACTTTAACATATGAATTTGAGGGGGACACAATTCAGTCCATAACATACACCAATGTTCATAGCTGCAATAGTCACAATAGCCAAAAGATGGAAACAACCTTAATGTCCATCAACAGAAGAATGGAAAATCAAAATGTGGTATATACGTACAATGGAATATTAGCCTTAAAAAGAAAGGAAATTGTGAACCATGCTACAACATAATTGAGCTTTGAGGATATTATGCTAAACGAAATGAAGTGAGCCAGATTCAGAAGGGCAGATTGTATACAATTCCCCTCATTTAAGGTATCTAGAGTAGTCAAATTCATGGAGACAGAAAGTAGAATAGTGGTTTTGAGAGGCTGGGAGGAAGGAGAAACGTTATTATTTAATGGGTTAAGGGTTTCAGTTTGAGATGAAAAAGTTGTGGAGATAGATGGTGGTGATGGTTGCACAACAATATGAATGTACTTAATGTCACTGAACTGTACACTTAAAATGATTAAAAGTAAGTTTTATGTTATCTTTATTTTATCACAATAAAACAAAAAAGTAATTTTGGCTTCAGTATGCAGCTATGATACTGAGAAAGTGTTATTGCCCCCCTCCCCTGCCCATTTTAAATTGAAAAACAAGACAAAATATGAAGTAATGGTTTTCAAACATTGGAAACACAACACCTAGGACAGTAATTCCTCAGAGAAAAGAAATAAATGAGGTGAGCCTTATGACTGCCCTAGTTTATTGCCTAGAGAGTTCCAGGCTACAGCACAGGGAGGAAAAACCCAATCAGAGCCTAGCAGTCTTCCTGAGTTACGTAGCCAGAGTTGAGAATCTGGAGGATATAAAGTAGAGAGAATTCACAGGGCAGAGTGTCAGAGAGGAGAGAGCTGCACGGAGACAAAGTGAGGGCTCTTTCTGAGTCTTCAGTTAGGAACTAACCAGATATGTGAGTGAGGAACCCATCCAAGTAGAGGGCAAGACCCATTGGAAAGAAGCAGACACACAATCTTCAGACTTTACATAGGGCCAGGAATAATTCATGTTCTCAGCAGCCACAGTGGAAAAATTCTGTGCTACACTGATCATCAGGAAGAGTGCCCATGGGACTTCCCTGGCAGTCCAGTGGTTAAGACTTTGCCTTCCAATGCAGGGGGTGTGGGTTCGACCCCTGGTCAGACAGAGAAG
This sequence comes from Mesoplodon mirus, assembly GCF_964341445.2. Taxonomy (NCBI): domain Eukaryota; kingdom Metazoa; phylum Chordata; class Mammalia; order Artiodactyla; family Ziphiidae; genus Mesoplodon; species Mesoplodon mirus. The sequence continues at coordinate 85,922,925 of NC_138984.1, forward strand.
CTCATGCACCGCAACAGAGTAGCCCCCACTCGCCACAACTAGGGAAAACCTGCGTGCAGCAATGAAGACCCAATGCAGCCAAAAAATAAATAAATGAAAATTAAAAAAAAAAGATGATTATGCTTCATCCAATCTTCTTACCACCTGTTGTAACCTTAGTATAGTGATACCTAGGTTCACCATTCCTCTGGGAGTAAGACTCCATTCTTTAATAAAGTCTGGCTGGAGGAATAAGGGGCTCAGAGTCCTGTCTTTACTGATTTCAAACATAATCCTTTAAAATAAACTTAGGCTTAGCTTCTGCTACAACTTGATGGGATGCTCCTTTTGGTGAGGCAGAAGTATCTGCTTAAAAGTTAGAGGCAGACATTTGATGAAGGAGATCATACATGGCATAGCTAACTCTGTGCCCTTTCTCAACTAAACAGAGGAAAAAAATTGACACAATAGGCTGGGCTAAAGATGGAATAGAGGATTTGGGTTAGTAAAATGGTCTGGATATTTCCTTATTCTCATACATGCCCTTATTAGAAGCACCATGTTGGGTCACTGTTTTTTTTTTTTTTTTTTTTAATTTTATTTTATTTTATTTTAGATGTTGGGGGTAGGAGTTTATTAATTAATTAATTAATTTTTGCTGTGTTGGGTCTTCGTTTCTGTGCGAGGGCTTTCTCTAGTTGCGGCAAGCGGGGGCCACTCTTCATCGCGGTGCGCGGGCCTCACTATCGCGGCCTCTCTTGTTGCAGAGCACAGGCTCCAGACGCGCAGGCTCAGCAGTTGTGGCTCACGGGCCTAGTTGCTCCGCGGCATGTGGGATCCCCCCAGACCAGGGCTCGAACCCGTGTCCCCCGCATCAGCAGGCAGACTCCCAACCACTGCGCCACCAGGGAAGCCCTGGGTCACTGTTTTATAGCCTTATGTTATTTGTCATTTTTCCCAAGAATATGGGTCTTGCTTCCCCACGTAGAGAGCAGAATGCTTGATGGTAGGGACCGCACTTTGGCCTCTCTGAAAGTACAGCAACTAGTCCATGGTAGGTGTGGCAAAATTAATAAGGAGGAAAAATGCTTTATATTTATGTAAACACAAGTGAGTTAAAAAGTGATTGTAGGGAATTCCCTGGTGGTCCAGTGGTTAGGACTTGCCGCTTTCACTTCTGGGACCCGGGTTCGATCCCTGGTTGGGGAACTAAGATCCTGCAAGCTGTGAGGCGTGGTCAAAAAAAAAAAAAAAAAAAAGGGATCAGGCCTGCAGGTTTGAGAGGGGTTGAGAAGAAATCAGTTACCGTTTGGTACCTGTTTGGACTTTTTTCAGCTTTGTTCAGGTATAATTGACAAATAAAATGGTAAGATATTTAAAATGTACATTGTGATGATTTGAAATATGTGTGCATTGTGAAAGGACATTGAGTAAAACAAGTAGGTAATAAGATAGTGTATAGTGTGTGGCAAGATAGATATTTATCAAACTGAGTGGTGTGATCTTACTTCTTTTTTTCTTGTTTGCTCATCTGTATGTTCTACTTTCTTTACAAGGGGCATATTTTTTTTTAAGTAGGAAAAAATTATACAAGTATGTTTTAAATTGAATGAAATTCTGGATTCCCATTAAGAATTTGGACACTCAGGAGACTTTTCAAAATTCTCACCTGTCTTCAGTGGCTCAGAGGTGTGCTTATCTGGGAAGAGGGATGTGGGCGCATTTCCTTCGATGGAAGATAAGCCGCTCTTCAAACAGCCCACGCAGGTCTTAAAAGAACAGGGCTCAAGAAACTGACACAGAAGCCTCAGGGATATTGGAAAAAACCTAATGGTCCAACATTACGGGATTTAAAAAGTAAATTGTGGGACTTCCCTGGTGTCACAGTGGTTAAGAATCCACCCGCCAATGCAGGGGACACGGGTTCGAGCCCTGGTCCAGGAAGATCCCACATGCCGTGGAGCAACTAAGCCTATGCGCCACAACTACTGAGCCTGTGCTCTAGAGCCCACAAGCCACAACTACTGAGCTTGCGTGCCACAACTACTGAAGCCCGCACACCTAGAGCCCGTGTTCCACAATAAGAGAAGCACTGCAATGAGAAGCCCGTGCAGCGCAACGAAGAGTAGCCCCCGCTCACCGCAACTAGATAAAGCCCATGTGCAGCAACGAAGACCCAATGCAGCCAAAAGTAAATAAATAAAAATGTATAAATAAATAAACAAATAAATAAATAAAAGTAAATTATGGTACCTCCTGGTAACTGGAATATTTGCAGTCATTAAAATCTGTGGTTTATAAGAATATTTAATAACACGGGAAAATGCTCAAATTTTAACATTAAGTCTAAAGTTACATGCAGTTTACGCTATTTCAAAAGAGAATTATATGTGTAGTTTAATTTCCATAAGGAAACAGACCCAAATATTAATAAACATTATCCTTGGGTAATAAAAATATGAATAATTTGGGCTTCCTTACCCCTTTTGCTATTTTCAAAAATTCCTACCATGACTTACTTTTATAATTAGAACACACACAATATTATTATTACAATTATTTTTTAAAGAAGTTGGCTTGTAGAACTGGAGAGTGGTTTGTGGCACTGAAGCAGACAGCCTGGGTGTAAATTCCAGTTCGGCCAGTCCAGCAAGCCACTGTCCCTTTCTGTGTCTTAATTTCCTTACCTTAAAACAGACATAATGATAGCACCTACATAATAGGGTGACTGTAAGATTAAATGAGTTAATTCGTGATTAACATAATGCCTGGCAGTAAGCACCCCTCCAATTAATCTATTATTATTACTATTATTATTGTAGATTGAAAGTTCCAGCACCTTACCTATTACAAGTTTAGCTATTTCAAATAAAGGCTATTTTCTGAATATAATCACAGACCTCCAAGACCAAGGGGACTGCATACAATATTTATTGCAAAAAACTGTAATGATTTCCTTGAGGATTGGGTATATTTAGCTGTTGAATTAGGCAATGGAGAGCAAACTAGCTAGAGAGCAGCTGTGGCTGCTTTTCCTCTTTCTCTATGGCTTTAATACCCCAGGTGGGATCACTGCGTTATACCTGTTTATTCAAAGAGCAGAAGGATAAAGGAGCCCTCTCCGAATTTTTCTTTGGTGGGCTCTAAATTTAGAGCTGTATCTCCACCTCTCAGAGTTTGGTTCAATCCCATGAACCAAATTTGGGTGAAGAGATTCCCTGCCCACGATTACCCAGCTAATAAGGAGCAAGCAGATGTGGAACTTGAACTCATGTCTATCTGGCTCCACGGGTTAATGTTTAATTTATATAATACCTTCCAACTGCAAGACGAAAAGCTTCAAGAAGGCCACTTCATCCAAGACCCAACAGTGGGACATACAGAGGATCAATTTGTTTCCCACTTCTCATTCCTAAATGTCATCAACATAAAACAAATCAAGATCTAGCATGGCATTCATACAAAGATCAGCTCCTGACTCTAACATAGAGTATAGGGCAGAAGGGACCTACCTTCTTCATAAAACAGAGAAAGAGTTATAAAAGTGGCCCATGTGCACCATGAATTGGGTTAGAAATCTGTGTCCCAGTGTCATTATCTCAGGGAAATCAACCTCAGTTGAGGCAACAACTCTAGGTGACTGCTTAGGAAGGGAGGGGCAGCTTGGTGCTCTGAGAGCCTAGAGTTTCCCTGGCTCCTGCATCACTTAACAGTCTGTGCCATCAATCCCTGTCTGTTGTCTGTATCTCTGCCTAACTAGTAGTGATCTCTTTCACATGTCTCGTTCCTGCTTAATAACTAGAATACCACCACCTCTGTGAAGCCTGCCCCTACTCTCTGGGGGCAGCTAATTATTTCCTCCCTACTGAGCTCATCAGCTCTGGGCCTGTTCCTTCGTGGCAGTGCTTCTCCCACTGTGTATTGTTCTCTGTCCTGTCACAACCCTAATTAACTCTCTGAGGTCAAAGACTACAAGTTTTTTTTTAAGGTTGATGGGAGAATAAGTTGAGATGATGTAAGTAAAGTGATAGACAGTGCCTGGTACACAATAGGTACTCAGTAAATGTTCTCCCACTTTGTTGGTTCTCTCACTTGTAGACCCAGTACTCAGAGCAATTCCTTCAAGGCCACAGTCACTAAACACATTTTTCTTGAATAAATGAATGAGTAAATTAACAAGTGCATTCCACCTCCTGCCCCCAGGGCAGGCGTCACATCTTATACTGATCTATATCTCCTGGAATATCTTCTTCCTTTTATGTATATCTTCTGAAACATCTGTAACAATAGTGATCACATGACTGGGCACAGTACATGATGGACTTTCTCTTCTTGCAAAGGGTATTGAAAGATTGAACATTTACCTCTAGGACAGCTACAGGAAATATATTTTCTATCATCTGTTTCATCTTGAGTAAGTGAGATTGCCTGGGGTCTTATAGACAAAGCTTTCAATCTTGCTAGTAAAACTCAATTTAACCCACTTGCCAAGGAGAGGGCTGTTTTCCTTTCTTTCTTTCTAAACAGTTAAGAACGAATATAAACTAAAGAAGAATAAGCCCTCCAAAGTGAGAACCCTGCTGAAATCCAAGGGTTAACTGTTTTGATCCTAAAATCTCATTTATTTCCATATCCCCATGCCAGCCTCATAGGTACTCAAAAAAGTGTTTCTTTAATAAATAAAGTCCCTTTTAAGGAGATAAAGAGAAGGAAAGTGATGAACTCTACAGTGTAATTTTGTGACAGTCTGTGGCTTTAAAGGTAAACAGTACAGAGGAGAGATGAAAAAATAATAATTCACATATCTGGATAGCATTACACAATTGTAAAAGCATTTCCCCCACGTTATATAGTATTACTTACATAGCATTAATTGAACCCTTCCTGTATAATAGGTGATTTAAATACCATTGTGGCTAATCCTGACAACAAATCTTGAAACGTTATGACAGGGCTCATTTTATAGTTGGAAAAAACAAGCTTAGACAGGCTAGATGATTTGCCCAAGGTCACAGACCAATATTGATTACCTTCCCCACCATTAAAATGTGAGGTTCATGAGGGCAGCATCTCTAGCACCTAGAACAGTACCTGGCATATAGCAGATGCTAAATAAATATTTGCTGAGGAATTAACCTTGTTGGCTGACTCCAAAGCCTTAGCTCTTTCTGTAATGTCACCTGCTACTCTGTCAAATGGTCTTTTGAAGCATCCAGAAGTAGTACCCTCTTTACACCCATGAGAAACTGGGGTTCTAGGAGATGAAGTTAATTTGCCTAGAGCTAACAAGGATAGCTGGGCCAGGACTGGAACTCAAGGTTCCAGACTCCTAGCAGTGTTTTTTGTTGGCTAGTCTGCATGGAGGCCACGAGGCAGACTCAAGCTATAGCCCACTTTCTTTCTCCAAGAAAATCCACGGAGTCTGGCCTGAAGAGAAACAGTTAACAAAGAGTTCGGGTGAGGGAGGGATAAATTAGGAGTATGGGATTAACAGATACACACTAACATATATAAAATAGATAAACAACAAGGATTTACTGTATAGCACAGGGAACTATATTCAATGTCTTATAACAATCTATAATGGAAAAGAATTGGAAAAAAATAAAACTGAATCACTTTGCTGTACACCTGAAACTAACACAATCTTGTATAACACTATACTTCAATTAAAAAAAAAAAAGAGTTACATCCAAGACTTTCTGCCTAGAAAACAAAAGGCAACCTGATGCTGGAAGAAAATTATGTCCCCCAATAGATGAGTGGACATTTAGGGTTACCTTCTTATTACACCAGAATTTGATGTTTTGAGATAGGGCTAGTCATGTGGTGATGTCTAACCAGGCAGCAGCAACCTGACAGAAGCTACTTCATCACACAATTGTTTTTTTCTCCTAATCATATTACTTCAAATGGCCATGGGCCTTTAATTTTTCAAGGAAGAGATATGTATTCAATTAAACATCTTAAGGTTATACAGACATCATATATATATATATATTTTTTTTGCCAAAGACTTTTTTCTTCTTTTTTCATTTTATTTTTAATACCAAAGAAAATGTCTATGTATATCCTACAGTTATTATAAGTTAGTAGCTATGGCAACTCCTATATCGATTTGTTAAGTACCCAACTTAACACAGTGTCCCTATGCTAGGTATAGTGTAAGACAAGTAAGTAAATATATACATACATAAGTTAAAAGTTTACAATATTCCACACAGCATTAAAGAGGCCATGTAAAAGTAGATAAATTTATACCAAACCCACAGACAATCAAATAAAACTATTATTATCTGATATAATGGACAATGAAATATTTATAGCTATATAGGTCAAGGGACTAGCCCATCTCAACTGCCATTCCTTTTATACTTTCAGGCTATACTTCCTCCTTCTTTTTTATTAAAAAACAACAACAAAAAAACTTCAGAGTATTTTGTCTGTTTTTCTTTTCAAAGCATCAAAATCAGTGGAGACAAATCAGAGCCTATTCTGGTTACATCCACCTCAGGAATCCCCAAACCTAAGTATCTGGCAACAGCTTGCAGAAGAGCCATACAAACTACTCCTGGTGGGGAAAGAAGTCATCGACCTACTAGCCGCTCATGTGCTGACAAAGCCCCAACAAAGGAGATTATACATGGTCATAATAGCCGCATGGATATGCCTTTTGCAGCTGACACATCAGTCCCTGGATTCTCACACTGTGTCTGCTGTATGCCCTGGCAAAGCTCACTCTGAGGACACCGTGGAGATCTGGAGCCATGTTTTCCTTGGCTATTGTTCCTTCCCTCATCTCCACATTTAATAACTCCACATTGTACAGTGAAATCCTTGGCAAGGTAAGAAAGAAATCAAGCCTGGAAGCCAGGGACAGCTGCTGTCACTGGAAGGGATTCGTGACTGTCTCTTGCCCTTCTCTCTCCTCCTCAGTGCACTTTTGCTCCCCCCTAATTTTTCCATCGTATATATCTTTTATTGTTTTCTAAATATAGACTTGCTAAAACCTCAGTGGAAAGATCGTCTATTGAAACCAGAGTGATAGCAAGTAATGTGCCGGCAAATCGCAAAACAAATAGAGGGTACACTCAGCACTTTTGCTTCTGCTGCACAAAAGAACCCAAATAAGGCTCCTGGAAACATGGGTTGAGTAATCAAGTCTTTTTCCTGGATGTACAACCGCACAGCTTTGGGAGATAACGAATTCAGCTCGTGTAACTGTATACTCATCTAGAAGAGCAAAAGGAAGCACAAAAAGCGAGAAAAGGAGAGAGGGCCAAACTTTTAACTGCTTGCCTTCCTTCTGCACCTGCCATGACTCGCAAGCATAATATCATGTCCCTGCTGGCCACCTGTCCTGAATTCTGAGACCCCAAGACACCCATTGCCCTTGGAATTAAAGAATTACAAATGGAATTTTTGTACCTGCGAATTAAAAAAAAAAAAAGATAAGTGAGAGAACTTAGAAAAGATCCTTTGAAATGTTTCTATCACCCTTGTCAGGCTGTTTTCTGCCCCTGGTGAATGCTAACCAGACATATGAGTAAGGGCTCCTGAGGACCATTTGGCTGTTTTACTGAAATTAATTTTGGTTCCTACAGATTAACCATAAAGAATGCATTGGCTGCAGGTGTGCCAAAGCCAGCGTTAGGAGCAAACCCAGCAAATTTTGTGGAGATGGCTAATGACTCCTGCAAAATTAATTTAAATTGAAATAGGATAAGAACATATGGAAAAAATCAATCATTCCCCATTTTGAGCGAATATTATTTTAGTATGCATAGATTTCTGATATAATTTTCTTTCTTTCCCTTAAGGGCTGGGATGTACTCACACACTAAGTCTTTTTGCAAAAGAAAAGATTTTCTTTTTTCCCCAGGAAAGAGGAGATATGTGTTTCATAAATCTTTTTCCTTGTCTAATGTTGAAACATACATCTGGGGCTTCACAGATGCTGATAAAAGCCCTTGCAGAAAACACAACTCTGTTCTCGGGGTAATTATGCTTTCCTAGTGTCTGGACACTGGCTCTGGCTTCCATTTAGAATAAGATCTGGGCCCACTTATTATGCACGTCCACATTAACTGGACGATTTATAGAATTTAAATGTGAAATGAGGAGAAAGCAGAGAGGCAACAGCAACAGAATGGAAAATATAAAAGAAAAATATTTTTCAAGTGTTTGGAAAGAAATGACTACATTAACAAAAATCCCACAGCCCCATGTTCACACTCTTGTACTCCCATTTCATGTGCAAAGCCATCTCCAAAGTTTGGCTCCAGTTTTTCTGGAGGAGAATAAGACAGAAGTAGACACACCCATTTTAAGGGGTGGGTTCCCAGAGCAGGACACCAGTGTAATCCCTTCTCCTCCATAGACATTCTTCTAATACTATTTATAGTTTATGTACCTAAGTTATTTATACCTTATTCCAGAAAATATTTAAGGTAACGTTATTGATATAAATCCTCATCCACATCAAACACAAATATTTACTGATATTTATTTAATGTTCTTTATTCAACAAATATGGATTAAGATTCTGTTCTGCACCAGGTATTGTGTTAGGTACAGGGTAGGGGAGGATACAAAGAAGAATGAAGACTAGTTCCTGGCCTTGAGGACCACATAATTCAGGGATGAAACTGCCACATAACCTCCTAAATTTAAATATAGTAACATCGTTCATGCAAAAATGATCTACTGATTTTTTCCTCTCTTTTCACTTTGGATTTATTTTCACATGTATTTATTGGACATCTATTATGTGACAGGCAGTATGCTAGGAACTGGGGATATAAATTTGGATACAAAAATCAAAAGAAGAATTTCAAAACAACATTCCACAATTCTAGGGACAGCAGATGAGAAGTCAGAGGACATCTATTTGTAATATTGTGCCAGTGGAGGTGGAGAAGAGAATTCAGAAAATTAAAAAAAAAAACAACATTCCTATGTGGCTTTGGAAGAGTTCCTAACTTTTGTGGAAAGCAGGGAAATAGGGAGTGGTGAAGAACTAATGACTATCTAATTCAGTTTTCCTTAGGCTAATGTTATCACTAATCCCTGTTCCCTGAGCATTCATCAGCTGGGGACAGGGTGGGGATGGGAGGTTGGTGGCGAAGATTAAATCCAGATTCCAGTAGTCGGGTTTCAAACTTTAATTGTACAAAACCCACAAAAGAGATCATCTGGAATTGGGGATGGTAGGGAAAGAAAGGGGACATGAGGTAGCCAGGAAAGGAAGTCCTCAAGAGAAAAGGCAAGCTGGAGGAGAGTAAAATAAAAGACCAAGTCAGATAGTAACAGACCAAAAGAACAGCACTCTTCTTCCAGCCTTGCTGACTAGAATCCTGGTGTAAGCACTTAACCAAGTAATCAGTTTATGTGCTCCATCTGCCTAGCTAATCCCTAGGGGCCTGTGACTATGTTCTGGTCATCTGTAACGCTAAACCTCAGCAGGGTGCCTGGCTCAGAGTTGGCCTTCAGTAAGTGCTGGTTAAGTAGATAAGAAAATGAATCAAGTGAAGGAGAAGACAGAAATAAGTTCAACATGCATACGTATTCTGTGCACAGGAGGCTTTAGCTGCATCCTCTAAGTTTTGGTAAGTTGTATCTTCATTTTCATCCATCTCAAAGTAGTTTCTGGTTTCTTCTTTGACCCACTGATTATGTAGGTGCATACTGTTTAATTTCCACATATGTGTGAGTTTCCTAGATTTTTCCACAGGAAAATGATACTGTAAACTGCCCTAGTCTGGGAGGCCCAAGAAGAACACCATTTGGAGAGGACATGAGTGTACAGATTAGAAAAAGCACAAGATTTCCTGGTAACCTCTGCTCAGGATGAACTTATCGATATAAACCTGCCCTTCAGCTCTCCACCCAGAGAACACAGATGTGTTCAGCAAGTGAATATTCTTCCAAAATATAGATGAAATATATATCCAATCACACATGATCCCAGACACGGAAAGGCGTGGCACATAGCAGAATCAGGATTCCAGGCAGGCCACTGAGCATCATGGTTAGGAGCTTAGGTTCAAATTCCTATTCTGCCATGTTTTTGGCTGTATGATCTTGAGAAAGGTGTTAATTTCTCTAGGTTTCAATTTCCTCCTTTGTAAAATGGGGATAATAATAGTACCTATCCCATAAGGTTATTGTAGTAATAATAATAACCACATAAAACACAGCACCATAGGAAGCTTTCAATAAATGTTAGCAGGTATTATTGTTAGCACTTTGCGGCCTGGAGTCTGAAGCTTTCAATATCAAATATGCTGCTGTATGTATGCCCCCCTGAATAAAGGAACTGGAGCCATCCTTCCTGAGTTTGAATCCCTGCTCTCCCACATAATAGCTATTTGACCTTTATCAGATTACTTAAACTTTCTGTGCCTCAGTGTCCTCATTTCTAAAAGGGGGGTCAAAAAGACCTGCACAAGGTTATTCTGAGTAGATGAATTAATATAGGCAAAGCTCTTACAATAGTGCCCTTCCCATGCTAAGTAGCCAGTCCCTGCAATGATGAGACTTAAATTTTTATTAAGGCAACAGACAAAAACCAATAAAGAGACAATTAAACAAAAGTTACAAATTGTGGTAAGTGCTATGAAGGCAGTAAAATAAGGCTGAAATAGAGAATGGGGAGGGACACCTAATTAAGCTATCAGATGGTCAGGGAAGCCCTTCCTGAGGAGTAAACATTTGAGTTGACAGTTAAAGGAGGAAATGATTGAGGAACATTCCAATCTCAACCTTGCCAAGAACTGAAGGAAAAGCCTCTTAGGCATAGGGAACAGAAGAAGCAATGGCCAGAAGTGTATTTCAAGTTGAATTCCTAACAATATCTGCAATCGTCACATTCCTTAACATATCATGTCTATGTATCTTGTTTATATCAGAAGCGTGATGTAAAATGATGTAACATGATGAGACGTGAGGACATGTGCCAAATTCACATGCCTGAACCTTGCTGGGCACTTCCTTGAGCTGTGCATGTGTGTTACAGTGGTCTACTAAAGTGCACCATTTTATATGAGAACATGTGTAGATCTGAATTTTTATAAAAGACTAACGCAGACCTAAGCCTTCCTAATTCATGATCATTTAAGACATTCAAATAAAAGTACAGAAGAGGCAGGAGGATTCTTATTTTTAGGCTTGCGCAAAAACAAATTTACCTGGCAGCACAAGCTGATGATGACTTGTTTCCAGTGTGGTCACAATTTTGATATGGAACATGTGTGTGTGTGTGCGTGTGTGTGTGTGCGTGCATGTTGTGTTTTAGCAGTCTTTTCAATAGTTAGGAAATATATATATTTAAAACAAAGAAAGAAATGTCTATGGAACCCCTAATTTCACTCAACTCAGTGTCACAGACAGTTTGAAAAGTACTGCTGCAAAAATATCCCAGGTGGGAAAAAATTAATTTATCACCGTCCTCCATTCTCTCCCCATTGGCTGCTTTTATTTCATTCATTCATTTAACATATTTATTGAGCTCTGTGCTAGTTATTCTTCAACCTCTGCCCCCTCCTGCTCTCATCTATTTATCCTCCACTTTTCTCTGCACTGCTTAGGGCCCTGGGAGGCACATCACTCGGGGTCCCTTGCCCTTAGGCTTTTGGTTCCCTACAGCTGGTGGGTGCAGAGCAGAGATCAAAGGTGAGTCCTCTCCCGGCTTGGATCCTGGTTCTGGCAGTGACTGGGTCCCTCTGTAACTAGAACTGCTGCTAGGTGATCTCCTGCAGCACCTCCAATGCTCATCAACTCTAGTAACATCAGTTCCTCCCCTTCCTTTTAGACTGTTAACTGCTCCCCTCTGTTGCTAGTCTCTTGGTGCTTCGGCCTCCTTTGTGGATTTCTTTAACCGCACTTCTGTGAATTGTCCCTTCATTAACACCTCTTCAAAATCTAAACTGAGTATATCTCTTTTTCCTGCTAAGGCTCTGACTTGAACAAGCCTCTGCTACGTTCTAGACCAGTCCTGTCCAATTGAAATATAATTTTAAGCTTTTTATAGTAAAAAGGAACAGATACAATTAATTTTAATAATACATTTTAACTCATATTCAAAACATTATCATTTTAATGTGTAACCAATATAAAAACTTAGGAGATATTTTACATTCTCTTATTCATATGTCAAAACCCGATGTGTATTTTACATGTCTCAATTTGAACCAGCCACATTTCAAATGCTCAATAGCCACATGTGGCTGGTGGCTACCTTACAGGATAGTGCAGTTCTAGATACTGTGTTGGGGCTGGAGATACAGAGAGGAAAGATCTTATCCCTCCCATCATGGAGTGGATGCTCCAGTAAAAAATATGGACAAGCAGAGCATTACAAAATAATGCAGTAAATGCATAATCAGTGCTATGCATAAGATGCTATGGAAGCAGAGCTCTCTCTACCCGGGGGGTTTAGGGAGAGAAGATAATAGGGAACACTTGAGTGGGTCCTGAACACTGATTAGGATTCCGCCAAGGAAAGGAGAGTGGAGAGAGCAATGCAAGCGGACAGAGAGTCCTCACCTTTCCATCTGCCCTAGCTACGTCAGGCCTTTGGGACTACATCTGAAATGGACATCCTGACCACTTAGAGTACACTTGAATCTCCCTAATTATTCTGGTACAGATTTGGATAGATCTCTGTAGTCTTAGGCTTTGGGATGAAAAGTTTTCAAAGGAAACTCAACTAGGCAATAATGGGGAGGGTGCTGGTGAGACGTGTGTGAGGAGAATGCCTATAAACAGACACATTGAGAGAACCTGGATTCATTTTCCAAGGTAACGAAAATCTGGCCACTGATTGGCTTAGTTGGTTCAGGTTCCTGGGCACAGAGTCCAGTTTTATTTTCCTTATCTCATCTGTTGCCCTTGCTATTCTATAAGTGTTGTCACTGGACAGATATTAAAACTCACTGTTCCTATCTTTTGGAGATGCTTCTTTGTTGTTGTTGTTGTTTGTTGTTCATTTATTCTCCTTATATGAGCCTCATTTCTTCAGCGGTTCTGAGGACTTAAGGCTCAACATCAACATCCCCGAAGTCTGTATCTCATACGAAAACCCTACTGCCTTTAGCCAAATATATCTGTCTTTTCCCATTTCAAATGCAGACTCCCTTTAGGGCAGCTCAGAAAGTTCCTATTTCCTATCTGAGAGGCACTGCTGGTTCTCTGCCCTTTGAAGAGAGGATATAACTTAAGTGACAGTAAGGAATGGTCACATCTTTTCTGCCTCAATTTACCTTCGCAGCATACTTCATCAGATATTTCTGGAAGACTCACCTGACTCTCCTGAATCCCCCAACTTGTTTTCTAGCATAAAAGTACTTCACACATATAACAATAACAAAATAGAGCTGCTCACCTTTCAAGCCTAGGGCCTTGTGCGAGGTTCCTCTGATCCTGTTTAGGAGGTAATAAAGTACACTGCAGATCTCTTTGGGTAATTTCACAGTGCTTAATGGCTGGTGAGGATTTTTAAGGATACCCAAACAGTAATGAGAGAGGAAAGGAGGATAACTATTCTTAGATACTAAAAAAGAAGTATGTGCTTAACTCAGACAAACATTCTGCAGTCTTTCTGTATGAGCAGAGCTCTGATTTCCAAGAGGTTGGAGAACTATGGCTGTTTACATCCTTTGTCTGCAGCAGTCAGATGGTATATACACTGCAGCCTTATTTTCCTTGTCTCCTTCTTAAGTCAACCATAAATCATTTTCGATGCCGAGCTTTCCACAAAAATTCCCTGTGGTTTCTTTCAGTCTCACACTCCAACTATCACGTTGCGATTTCCACTGGCAATAATGTCAGCATCTGTTCTTCATATCAGCACTATTTGCAAATACTTTGAGACCAAGTCCTGATTACTACTCAAAAGTTCAACTTCTGTTTTCTCAGAGCCAAAACACATACTGTATTATCCAGTTTAAATAGTTTCCAATCCTCAACTGGGCAGCGGGCTTTTTAAGTTCCTCCCACTACTCATATTACTATTTTTAAATTTCTCTTTATCCTTTTCTTTCAATTCATTCACTGTATAGATGATTAACTTGGGTCTTGAACATGGCTAACTTTGCTCTTCTGCGCTCCCTATATCCCTTCTGAATTCCCCCCCACTAAGGATTTCTTCCGTCCATGCTGATGTGGACTCTGAGTTCTCTTACTCCCAAAGGCAATTTACTGATTGACGCCACCTTTTTGTTTTTCCTGAGTGGTCTAAGTCAGATCTCAGTGTGCCAGAAATCAGGCAACGATTGCACACAAAGAGTCAATTACTCTTAAAGAGAAATTTCTATGGCTTACATCTGGCTATCTTTCATCTCTCTGGCTTAAAACCTCCACAGTTTTGTTTATTTGTAATGTGCATGTATTTACATGGTTTGTTTTTGGTTTTGGTTTTATAAGTGAATGTATGTATGTGGTTTGATTTTGCTTCTGGTTTTATTTGTTATTTTTCTAAATGACTTGGTTGAACAGTTCTTCAAGGGAGCTGGGCATGCCATTCTAGGCACTGTCTGCAATAAACATTTTTATGAGCTGCCCCTTTTGCATAGACACTGTGTTTCTGGATTTGTGAGAAAGTATGTACTCATATGCTCGTGTGTGTGTACACATACATATGCAAAATACAGAAATTAAAACAAGAAACGGGAAACTACCTTACCAAACCCAATAGACCGAAGGACTTACATCTATATTATATAAAAAGGTCTTCTATAAGTTAATCAAAGATAGGTATGCATTTATACAAGAACTAGAAAAAATCATATAAATTATAAAGAAAATCACTAATATCTTACTAGATAACTAATACCAGTGTTACTACTAGCTCTAATTCTAACTTTTTTTTGAAGCCCCTCCATGTGTCAGGTACTCTTCTTATGCTTTACATTTAGAAATCCATTTAATCCAACAATAACTCTATAGATAGGCACTATTATTAGTCTGTTTACAAATGAGAAAACAGAGAGTCACAGAGAGGTTAGGTGACTCATCCACGGTTGCACAGCCAGATAAATGGAAAAAGGGACAATGAGAAAATTCACAGAAGATAAAATGCAATCACAAATGGAAAAATGTTCAAGATTGCCAGTAATCAAAGAAATGTACATTGACAGTAAGTATCCTTTCATACTACACCTTTAATGAGGCTGTGGTTAAACCGTCACTCTCAGATATAGTGAAAACAATGTAAATCATTGTAAGTTTTTAGGAAATCCGTTTGTCAGTACTTATAAACAACTGTAAAGAGACTCTCTTGAACTCAGTAATCACATCCCTAGAATTTATTCTTAGAAAGGTATTCAAAAGAAGACTCATATGAATAAAGTTTGCTGCAGCATTTTTATATTATCAAATATTAAAAGCAATCTAAATTTATAAATACAGAAATACTTAAGCTATGGTACATCAATGAAATGGAATATTATGTAGCCATTTAAACTATAATTATGAGTGATAATGATAATATAAAAACATTAGATAATGTTAAGTAAGGTAAGTCAAATATAAAATTTGACCTATTTGTAATTATATAAAATTATGTATACATATGCTCAAGGACCAGAATGGAACATAAAATGAAAACACTTGCAAATGTTAGGATGGCAAAATTTTTTTTTCCTATTTTTAATTGCCTTTATTTCTGTTATTTCCCATAAGATGGCAAAACCAGGAGTTGGGACAGAATAGAAGATGCTGTCTTTGCCTTTTGATAATATATAATTTAGCTGAGAATTTATAGAATCACTGACTTTTAGAGCTGAAAGGGACCTTATTGGACTCTTGGTTCAACTCCCTGATTTTACAAATAAATACTCTGAGGCAGAAAAAGACTGACTTGCTCAATTGCTCGTATTTAATTAGGAGCTAGAAATTACAAACCCAAAATGACTCACAATCATTTAGGGTACATTTGTTACAGAGAAATTAAGTTAATAGGACTCTATCTTGAAATATATTATATCCATAAAAATGACTATTTTACTAACTCTACCTTCTCATCTGCATTATCAACTGCCTCCTTTCCCCACATGAAATAAGCTTTATGCCAAAGCAAGAGCTCTAATTCTTGACTGTATGGTACACATCATGCATATTTTTGGCATTTCAAAGAATGTCAAAATATTTATCAAGGAGATGAGTATTTCAATAACAATAGGGAAGCTGCTAGTCATTTTCCTCTGATGATAACAGCAGGAATTCAATTAAGATTTGATAAATCAAATTGAATTTCACTTTAAAGCATTTAAAAAAATGTTTTCTAACACTGACTAAAAATCTATTTAAACCTCTTAAAAACTAATTTCTGGGATAGGGGCTTCCCTGGTGGTGCAGTGGTTAAGAATCCACCTGCCAATTCAGGGGACATGGGTTCAAGCCCTGGTCTTGGAAGATCCCACATGCTGCAGAGCAACTAAGCTCGTGCGCCACAACTACCAAGGCTGCGCTCTAGAGCCCGTGAGCCACAACTACTGAGCCCGCGTGCCACAACTACTGAAACCCACGTGCCTAGAGCCCGTGCTCCGCAACGAAGAGAAGCCACTGCAATGAGAAGCCCATGCACTGCAACGAAGAGTAGCCCCCGCTCGCCGCAACTAGAGAAAGCCCACACGCAGCAATGAACACCCAACGTAGCCAGAAAACAAAAACAAAAACAAAAACAAAAACCCACTAATTTCTGGGATAAAAATGAAGAATATAAATGTTTACACAGGTCTTGTAAAGACGCTCCCATCTACTCACGCATGATCACAAAAGAAAAACATGTCTTCAGGAAAAGTAAGACCCACCTGGCAGGTGAAGTTCTCTACTCATAAACCCATTTAGATTATGATCAGTTCTGGCTGGGCTCCTCTGAAAGGACGAATGAAAAACAAAAAACATGGTAAGAGGCTAAAGAAATTTTGGAAGTTGCAGATTGGTGTGGTGATACTAAAGTTGTTCCAGTGCATGTGTGTTGGGGCCGTTACGTCATGCCCCCATGGCTGATTTGCAAGAAGTGTGTATAAGGACAACTTGAGGTCATGAGGTCCTCACTGCTGGGATTCTAGCATGCCTGGGCAGAGTGCACTAGTACAGAGAGTTTCTGGGGGCATCAACCAAATAGCACCAGCAGCCAAAGTGATAGTAACGGCTGCTCCCATCAGTACCCTGTACCTGAGCCCTTGGCAGCAGCAGGAAGCAGCACCAGCTTTGGGCGCTGGGACAGGAGCATGGGCTGGGTGGAAAGCCCTGGATGCCATTTGATAGAAAAGAGCTGTTGAGACACTCTAAGGACTGAGGAAAAAGATAATAAGACACAGATAAGGAATAAGAGAGGAAGACTTTTAAGTAGAAATTGCTTATACATACAATCGGTAGGTTTTTTTGTTTTCTGATACGTATTTTATTAATCTCTCGTTCTCTCTCTCCCCTCCTCTTCGTCTCTCTCTCCCCTCACTATATTTCTTTTTTTGTCCCAGGAAGTTAAGAGATTTGATATACTAAGAAGACCTTTCCTGAGTATATAATCTGTAGTTTCAAGTTAATATTCATATATGTAGGTTCAAAACCTATTCAGATTTAACAATCTGACTCTACTTTTTTACAACTCCAAATCAGTTCAAAATCCATGGAATTCTATGCGATAGTTTCCTTTAAGTCATACCCTCAATGGTCCTCCACCCTGGCTAAGTATCAGAGTCTCTGAGAGAATCACAAACACCAATTCCCAGGGCCCCCGTGGACGGATAAAATCAGAATCAGGTGGTGGGACTGAAGCATCAAAACGTGTTAAGAGCTTCCCAGGTGCTTCTAATGAACAGCCAAGGTTGTGAGATCCATTGCTCCAACAGGAGCAGTTAGAAGCTTTCTAGAACAATTCTAGTTTCAATATGCATATGAATTACCCGGGGATCTTGTTAAAATGCAGATCCTGATTTAAAACGTCTGGGATGGGGACTGAGCTGAATTTCTAACAACCTCCCTGGTGATGCTGATGCTGCAAACCACCTTTTTTTTTTTTTTTTTTTTTTTTTTTTTTTTGCGGTACGCGGGCCTCTCACTGTTGTGGCCTCTCCCGTTGCAGAGCACAGGCTCCGGACGCGCAGGCCCAGCGGCCATGGCTCATGGGCCTAGCCACTCCGCGGCATGTGGGATCTTCCCGGACCGGGGCACGAACCTGTGTCACCTGCATCGGCAGGCAGACTCTCAACCACTGCACCACCAGGGAAGCCCCTGCAAACCACTTTTGAGTACAGAAAGGATCTAGGATAATTAGGTCCAGAATAGAGTGGGCAGTGATAAGCAACTAACAAAATAATAAACTTTTTAAAAAAGGGCAAAACAGAAAGTGTGTATAGCCTCATTTTATATGACCAAAACTTTTAACTTGGTCACAGATTCTAAAGAATCTAGATATTCTCGAAAGTCAAGGAAATACTGAAACTGGTAGCACGGACCTTTCTATATTGCCTCCTACCTCCCAGGTTTGCCATGTGTGTCATATTTGTGACACCCCTTAAGACCAAGCCTTAGGGACCACATTTGTAAGGGATATTTGGATTGAAATAGCAGGGAAGCCAAGGTAATAGGTAAGAAGATGAGCATGAACTCTGAAGGGAGATGTAAGAATCAGAAAAAGGGAAATGAACTTTTTTGTCCAAAGGCAGGAGGCAGAGAGCTGGAGTAAATGCAGTGCCTAGAATTCCAACTAAGACCCTCAACAAATGCTGGGGTGTTTTTTTTCTGTTGCGCCAGCACACTGTGCGGGGAGAGCCAAATGTAACACATTTGCTTTAGGCCCTCTCCATTTACCCATCACTCCCAAACACAAGGGTTGGTGGAAGGTCTGAAACTTTTCCAGGTCTGCTTGGTGAAGGGTTTGATGGTACATTCTTAGTGGTGGGTGTTATGAGAAGGTACTGTGGTGGTGGGAGCCCAGGATCTCTTGTACTTAAACCCTCTCTCCTGGGAGTGGGCAATGAGAGTGTATGCAAAATGCCAGGCTGAGGCCAAGTGGGCTGGGCATAGTGAAGACTGGTGGAAGGCAGGGTGGTGTGTATGGAAAGTGGACGGCAAGGGCAGAGAGCTAGAGACAGAAGGCAGCAAGTTCATGATTTGGGAAGGCCAGGCTGAACACCAGGGCTAGTTTTTGTTTTTAACTGTGGTAAAAATACACATAACACAAAACTTACCATCTTAACCATTTTTAGTGTACAGCCCAGTGGCACTAAGTACATTCACACTGTGTTACCATCACCACCATCCATCCACACAACTCTTTTCATCTTGCAAAACTAAAACCCTGGCAACCCCAGTCTACTTTCTGTCTCTATGAATTTGAATACGGTGTCATATTCCAAGAAATCATTGCTAAATTCAATGTCATGAAGCTTTAGTGTCTCTATGAATTACATGTACCTGTAAGTGGAATCATACCTTGTCCTTTTGTGACTGGCTTATTTCAACTACCATAATGTCCTCAAGGTTCATCTATGTTGTTATAGCATGTGTCAGAATTTCCTTCCTTTTAAAGACTGAATAATATCACTTTGTATGTATACACCATGTTTTGCTTACCCATTCATGTGCTGATGAACACTTGGGTTGCTTCCACCTTTTGGCTATTATGAATAATGCTGCTATAAATGTATATGTACAAATACCTCTTCAGGTCCCTGCTTTTTAAATCTTTTGGATATATATATAGAAGTGGGATTGTTGGGTTACATGGTAATTCTACTTTTAATCTTTTGAGGAACCACCATACTGTTTCCCATAGGCGCTGCACCATTTTACATTCCTACCAACAGGGCACAAGGGTTCCAATTTCTCCACATTCTTGCCAACAGTTATTTTCTGTTTTTTGACAGTGCCATCCTAATAGGTGTGAGGTGCTTTGCAACTGTGGTTTTGATTAGTCATGTTGAACATCTTTTCATGTGCTTACTGGCCATCTGTAATATCTTCTTTAGAGAAACCTCTGTTTAAGTCCTTGGCTCATTTTTTTTTCTTTTGCGGTACGCGGGCCTCTCACCGTTGTGGGCTCTCCCGTCGCGGAGCACAGGCTCCGGATGCGCAGGCTCAGCGGCCATGGCTCACGGGTCCAGCCGCTCCGCGGCATGTGGGATCTTCCCGGACCGGGGCCCGAACCCGTGCGCCACCAGGGAAGCCCCTTGGCTCATTTTTTAGTCGATTTTTTTGTTGTTGAGCTTAGGGGTTCTTCATATAGTCTGGCCATTAACCCCTTATCAAGTCTATGATCTGCATATATTCCCTCCCGTTCTGTGGGTTGTCCTTTCGCTCTGCTGACTGCCTTTTGACGTGCACAAGTTTCACGTTTCGATGTATGTTCCAACTTATCTTTCTGTTGTTGCTGCCTGTGCGTTTGGTGTCATATTCCAAGAAACCATTGCTAAATCCAACGTCATGAAGCTTTTCCCTTATGTTGTCCTCTAAGAATTTTACAGTTGTAGGTCTTACGTTTGGGTTTTTATCCATTTTGAATTAATCTTTCTATGTGGTATAAAGTTAGGGGCCAACCTAATTCTTTTTTTTAATTAATTAATTAATATATATATTTTTGGCTGCGTTGGGTCTTCACTGCTGCGTGCCGGCTTTCTCTGGTTGTGGTGAGCAGGGGCTACTCTTCGTTGTGCTGTGCCAGCTTCTCATTGCGGTGGCTTCTCTTGCTGCGGAGCACGGGCTCTAGAGCACAGGCTCAGTAGTTGTGGCTCATGGGCCTAGCTGCTCTGTGGCACGTGGGATCTTCCCGGACCAGGGCTTGAACCTGTGTCCCCTGCATTGGCAGGCGGATTTTCAACGACTGCACCACCAGGGAAGTCCTCAACTTAATTCTTTTGCACGTGGAAATTCAGTTTTCCCAATGTAATTTGTTGGAAAGACTGTCCTTGCCTCATTGAATGGTCTTGGCACCCTTTGCAAAAATCATTTGAGGATGTATGTAGAGGTTTATTTCTGGGCTCCACAGGGGCTAGTTTTCGAATTTATGTGATCAGGTGATGACTGTGGCAAGAGATGAGCCAGATGAGCCAGGTTTCTTGCTTGGATGACCAGCTCAGGTGAACAGGGTGTGGGGTGGGGCTTTGTAGCACTGGTAGCGGGAGTTTACAGCTCCCTTGAAGGCAGCTCAGACCTCATCTCAATTGTGACAGGTTGGATGGGTTGTGGTAATGCAGAATGGTGCTGAGAGGTATTCTAAGTGGAAGTCCTAAATGCTGTGGCAGGAGGTGATCTATGTAGAAGTATGGGCAGAATTATTAAAAGGGAACTTACACACAAGAGGGTCTGTGACACAGGGGCTACACCTTGTTTCACATGATTTGTTTGGCTTTTGCTGGGTAGTACGTGACTAGATTTATTCACGGAGGGCTTTGAAAAGGGTCTCAAAAACTAGGATGCAAATTAATATGCTGGGGTTGGGTAGACTATGGTGGTCGAATGGCAGTGGCCAGCTGAAGCCAAGAGATTTAAGTAGGAGATACCACATCTCAGACAAATGGTCATCCATCCTAAGTTGTGGGCATCTAAAGAGCAAGGGCCGAGTCTTATTCATTCCAGCATTGTGTCTGGCAATTTCTGGCACACAGTGGATGGATGCTTAATATATGTTTGAACTGAATTGAATGTAAGTCAAGAAAACAGCAATAATTTGAAATAAGAAAACTTAACTCTTCATAGTTAGGAAAATTTCTTATGGCTAATTTAAAATACGTATATTATAGGAAGAGTGCATTTCTCCTCCCTTAAAAAAAGATAGACTTGATCACCATCCTTTGTTTAAAAAAAACTATTAATTACCACTTATTAAGCACCAATTATCTCCAGGCATCATGTCTTGCACTTGATGTGCATTATATTTAGTCCTTACAACAATCTTCAGGTAAGCAATATCATCTCCAATTACTGAGGCTCAGAGATGTTACGTGTCTTGTTTAAGGTTACACAACCAGTAGGAGCGAAGCTAGGATTTATATCCAAATGGGCCCCATGTTTCTTCTCTGAGAACCCTTTTCACCTGTTTCTACCTGGGAGCTAGCATTCTCATCTTCTAGCATGCTCTTCTTCTAGGGTTAATAAACACATTTTCTTCAGCCTCT
This sequence comes from Mesoplodon mirus, assembly GCF_964341445.2. Taxonomy (NCBI): domain Eukaryota; kingdom Metazoa; phylum Chordata; class Mammalia; order Artiodactyla; family Ziphiidae; genus Mesoplodon; species Mesoplodon mirus. The sequence continues at coordinate 85,945,025 of NC_138984.1, forward strand.
AATCATGGCCCTTATAACAAATTATTACTAATCATTTATCTGTCTCTGGCCTTTCCCCAAGTTCTCCACGTTCTTTGAGTTTGGCATCAATCTAGCATTTAAACACTATTGAGCAGGGGAAAAAATTACAAGTTTTGACTTCAACAAAAGAACTGAATCATCTCCCTTTCCATTTTACATTGGCATAGAAACTATTTTGCACTGATTCACATATTCACAAAAAGTCAAAATTTTAAAAAGTGAACAAATAAAAGGAACAATAACCACCAGGAATCCTGGTGACAGCTGGGTGGTGAGCTGTGGTTTTGTGTACTTAACACAGACAACTGTATGAAAAGGATAGCAGCGAAAAGCACTGAGCACCTGGACCAAGCATTTCTACGTGCAAGAGCCCAGGCCCTGGCATTGTACACTCTGAGGTGAAGAGAGACAACAGGGCTCAGGAGGCAAAGCTGGACAAGTACTGTCACATGGATTTTTAGTCTCCCTGTGGTTTAGAGCAGTGCAGCTCAAGGGGTCGGTCGTGACTGGGTGCTGGTCTGGGAACTGTTTCATTCCTGGTCTGTGACAGGGTGAGCAGAAAGACCGAGTAAGTTTATAACTGATGAATCTAGTAAAAATCTTGGGCCTGTCTTTCCTTTTTCCTGTTCAACCCTTCATTCCCAAAACCTAGAGCAATGCCTGACATGTAGCTGGTAAGCACTGGCTGACAGGGCAGTAATATGGAGAGATTGTGGGGAGAGGGCAGAGACCAGGAAACAATGCCAGAAACTGGAGTATATCTTTTTTTTTTCCTACTAATTCATCTTTATTGTGTTTTATAAAAGTACTGGTCTGTGACAGGTTGGAAATGGGCAAAACAAAACAAAAAGCAACTACTGGTCCTTCACCTCAGATAGTTGGAGAAGTGCTGGTGTACAGTGAGTCGATGTAGAGGCGGTGCTTGGCAAAGTTGCTAGACCTCCTGGCCATTTATTTAGCAATCTAGTAAAGGTTTAAGTGTAGTAGCGTTCCTAGAATAAGTCACTGGTTATAACTTTGCAAATTGATTCTGTTTGCAGTCCCCGGTATTCTAACCACATACAAGTGTCAGTGCATACCCTGCGGATTCCACCCATCACTAAGGCAGATGCTTACAGACCAGGTAAGCTGCCACAGGCTTACAGGTAAATGCTGAGCAGATGACTCAGCAAGTGACTAAAAGACAAAATAGAGTCCACTCCACATTGCTCTAGTCTTGGTAGATGTGGGGTATGCTTTACCCAGCACTTACAGAACGTTTAGGTAATTCCCACTCCCGTTGTTTCTCGCCATGTAGACGGACAGCAACTGGTCTCCTCAGTGCTGTCTTCCTCATTCCTGGGAGAGGTGAAGTGACTTAGCTAAAAAGTGAATTTGGGAAATGAATTAGGCATGTTTAACCTAGTCCTTTTTCACTCTCTCTTGGAAGCCAGCTACTCTGTAAAAGGCTCTACAGGGGCAGACACCCCATGGGTAGAGTCTCATGGCTGTCCAGCTGTGGGTCTTGATTCTGGGGTTCAGTACTGGGGGGCAACTGTTTCCCTGCTCCCTGAGCCATTCTCTCCTGTACCAGCTACATTGGCAATTAAGCTCATGTTTTAATCTTCATCTGTTGGCACCTCAGTCTCTCAGTTGGTTTAAAATGTGGGCAGGGAACACAGGAATAGTACTTTGGGGGGCTTCTCAAACCTCACCAGATGGTTGTGACTGCATACCATGGTATTGTCTCATAGGCTATTCTGGCCTGTATTCTTTACTTGCCCTCCATTTATTTCCTTGCAGAGGGTCAGCAGATCTTAATCACTTGGTGACTCTATTATATTGATACCTAATCTGTTCCCCTGTGCAAAGTAGGAGCTAGACCTTCCTCTGTCACACTGGGGAATGAGGACGATCTTCTGGCTTGGCCAGTGTCCCCTTCTGCCTGTACCTCTCTGGGCGTGTTTATCCTAAAGCTGCACCCCATTTTTCCAGGTTTATGAACATCAATAAACTCATACTTTGTGACATGTCATGATGGCAAACAAGCACAAGGGCTCTGGAATCAAAAGTAAGAATCAGATAAAGGCAAATCTTTGCTCTTCTAAAAAGTATCAAAGGGGCTTCCCTGGTGGCGCAGTGGTTTAGAATCCGCCTGACAATGCAGGGGGCACGGGTTCGAGCTCTGGTCCAGGAAGATCCCACATGCCACAGAGCAACTAAGCTTGTGCGCCATAACTACTGAGCCTGCACTCTAGAGCCTGCGAGCCACAACTACTGAGCTTGCGTGCCACAACTACTGAAGTCTGCACACCTAGAGCCTGTGCTCCACAACGAGAAGCCACCGCAATGAGAAGCCCGTGTCCGCAAAGAAGAGTAGCTCCTGCTCGCCACAACCAAAGCCCACGCGCAGCAACGAAGACCCAACACAGCCAAAGATAAAAAAATAAAATAAAAATAAAAAGTACCAAAAAAAAGTATCAAGAACAAAATGTCTTAATGGCTATTTCTGTGATATAATTCAGGCAAACAGAAAAAGAGCTCATGGCCTCTGCAGCCTTCCTATTCCCAAGGCTCAGTGAAGTCTCTTTCTTTGGTTCTTCCTGAGCCAGGCTAGGAGGCATTTAAGCTTACAGTCTAGTTCTCTGAGGTTCAGTTTCAAGTCACTCTTGCTACAAACTTCTCTGACCTCACATTTTTCTTTGGGTCACTGGAACAGTATTTGGCTATTCTGCCTGTGAACACTGCCTACTTTCTCTAGGCCAGTGTGCCAGATGCTTCTGCTGGTAGCCTTTCCTAATGGTGACTGTTTGTATGTGTCTGGCTGAGCTTTAGAGGAATGACTGACCCTAGATTCCATTGTCATCATATTGACATGGTACGCTTCCTCAAATGGACCTTGTCTATGCCAATAACTTTGTCTGTAACTCCCCCCATATGGTATTTTATATTATAGATTAAGTCCTTAAAGACAACGCCTACCCCCGATGTAGTTAAGACCTTTGTCAGTCAAGGTTTTCTATTTTTATTATACAACTAACCTCAACTAACATCTTTTAGGGCTTCCCTGGTGGCGCAGTGGTTGAGAGTCCGCCTGCCGATGCAGGGGACACGGGTTCGTGCCCCGGTCCAGGAAGATCCCACGTGCCGCGGAGCGGCTGGGCCCGTGAGCCATGGCCGCTGAGCCTGCGCGTCCGGACCCTGTGCTCTGCAATGGGAGAGGCCACAACAGTGAGAGGACCACATACCGCAAAAAACCCCCCCAAAAACCCCATCTTTTAATGTAAAGAATGTATTAATATATAAAAATATAGGCTCCAGGTTTAGAAAGCCACTCTCTTTGGAAAGTTACTGACACTTCATAACAAACTATTAATAAATACCCCAAGGCAGGATGAATCAAGAGTAACTTACATTCATATATAAACATAACTATAGTATAGATAAAGTTTCATAACTAGAATAAAATTTAATGTAAACGTGCCAAAGAGAAGAAAGCACGAGATTTATAAAGCTTACATGAAGTCAGAAAATGTTCAACTGAGTAATAACCAAAGCTTCATTAACTTGGCAGTCTTGGGGACTTAGAAAGTGAGGTAGCTCAAGCCAAATTCCTTGGGTGTTACAGTCCCTCCCGTCCCAGGCCAGGCAACTGGCAATGGAACTGCAGTAGGGGTAAACACTGCATGTGTTGTACATCGTTTTCATTGTAGGTAAAAACCAGCAAACAGGGAATTCTTTATTCTTAAGAGTTTCCCTGTGCCCATGATCAGCTTCTGCATGCACTTGGAGGAGCGACAACCCTATTAAAATGTCTTTTAAAAAGCTAAAGCTAAATGACTAAACATTAAAGCTTTGAGGAATGGGGGGAAAAAACCTACAAGGAAAGCGTCAGCTTGCTTATCCAGGGAATGAGCAGAATTTAATTCTCATTCCAGCATGGGGCTGCTAGGCACCCAGCTCCTTTCACTCTGGGTAGAAAACAAATCCCCAAGTTGCTACCCAGCCAAACTTTAAAGGCCAGTCAGGAAATGAGCAGCACTCCCGAATGGGAAACGCTGGATCAGTGTTTTTTCTAAAGTAAACAAAAGATCTGCAAAAGTATTTCCTTGCACTATTTGGCAAGAGAAAGAAGCACCTGGAGAGTGAGTTAGGAAGAGAAAGCCTATAAGACAAGGGAGTAAAACAAGGATGGTTATAATGAAGCTTTGTCTTTGTCTCACTAATCTCCAGAGCCCAAGTATTCTATTACGAAACAAAGCAGCAAATGAAGAGATGCTCAGAAAGACTGGTTGATTAAGAATACATTCATGGAGAGGATAAACAGAGTAAATGCTTTTCTGGATCCTGAATTTCATCTTTCATTTGGATTTTTTAAAAAACCTTTAAAAATATCTTCCAAAGAGTCAAAGTGGAATATATACATTAAAATAAATGAGGGCTGTGAAGGAAGATGTATGAGCAAGGAGAAAAGCTATTATCCTTAGAGGCAGAAATTTCCTTGCTTCAATGCGGCATGTGACACTGGCAATTTCAGCCATTCTCTTTCAGTGCAAGTTCCAAATACTGCTTAAGGGGACGCTGTTCCAGCTCACCTGAGGGAGTGCGGCGTAACTAAAAATGTATGGAGAATTATCACGTCTGTTCAGCAGGACAGCCTCAGGAGAAAGACGTTACTCTCAAAAGGCAGGAGGTGAGAGAAATGAGGCAGCAATTGCATAGTGTTCCTTGTGTTAAGTACACAGCATTAAAAAAAAAAAACCCATCAACAAACTAATGCAAGAGACTCAACAGCATCTCATCATTAATTTTAGGAAGTTACACAGTTTTAGAGCTTTTTCTCAATGAGAAAGGCTTAAAGACTTGAAGGGTGACTGACCTTCCCCAAAGTTTTTTTTTTGCGGTACGTGGGCCTCTCACTGCTGTGGCCTCTCCCGTTGCGGAGCACAGGCTCCGGACACGCAGGCTCAGCGGCCATGGCTCACGGGCCCAGCCACTCCGCAGCATGTGGGATCTTCCCAGACCGGGGCACAAACCCATGTCCCCTGCATCGGCAGGCGACTCTCAACCACTGCGCCACCAGGGAAGCCCCCCAAAGTTTTTTGAAACAACCAACAACTGATATATAAAGATTAAGTAAGAAAAAACTAATTTTTCTGCAATGAACTAGGAAGTGTCACATAAAGGAGCAATGGGTTGAAAACACTGCCAAAGAATTTGTGTAAGGATAACAAAACTCATAGTTTTCCTGGACTAAACCCCACCAGCCCAAGTAGGAGATGTTCGGGGCTTTTTAGGAGGCAATGAACAGCTCACCTAATTTAGTAGTTAACACCTGATAGAAAAGCATATATTTTCTGGAGTCCAGACTCTACTTAGTGCCTATCTGCTGGAGAAAATCAAAGATAAAGACATAAATCACTGGGATGCCAAGGACACAGCTAACTAAATGCTATTTGTGACTACTTGAAGTCCATGTGCTCCTAAATATTATTTTTTTCTCCTTATGTAATGTTAACATGTATTTATCCATTCACCTGCCTCTAGCTGTTCCTGACTAAAGGTTAAGTGGTTGTGAAACCACATGCACCGTAGAATCCAAAGCAGCTGTTTTAAACTCTTGGACAGTGGTGGTGCCTCGTAGCTTGCTTTTGATGAGCTCCGGGAGCAGCTGAGGGTGAGCTGTCTTTGACCATCCGGAGGTTTTAATGTGCTCCATGCAGATCATGCCAACCTGGCTTGCCAGAGTTGGGGTCATTGTGCACTGAGACACTTCAGGATGGTGCTCAAGGCAGCTGTGCTCTACCGCCACCTGGGCCCCTCTGGCAGGTGAACTTGCATTTTCAATTTGATGCTGTTTTTCTTACCCTCTGTAGGGACTCACACGCAGAACTATTATTACTTGCATGTTGCTGACTCATATGCAGAGGAAAAAGTAATTTTGTCTTAACACCTCTTCCCTGTCATTTAAGGCATATGTTAATGAAAGATAGATTTTGGCATCCACTCTCCTCTGCAGCTTTGAGGCCACAGTATATATTCATTATAAATGAAGATGCAACTGTTATTTTACTTCTATTTATATTTATAACTACACCAAAGCCAACCTGCAGGTAACTGTGCCTCTCAAATCCCAAGCCATATTCCAAGAAATGCTCAACATGTCATGCTTGAATTGGCATTATTGTACATACAATGTTTTAAACAAAGATGTTTTCACTCATTTTATTATTGACACTCCCTGATCACATATTTTAGATTATGCTGGAGCTGATCCCTTTGAGGGTTCCCCCTACCCCCTTGCAGTACAGACTGATTTATTTTCTTTAAGTGAGGAGTGTGCAAGTGATGGGTGCTCTGTGTGCTCGCAGGGGAGCCAAGCAGAAGGCTGAAGCCCGAAGGGGGTGGGGCGAGAGCAGAAGTAAATATATGCAGAATGCTGAAAAGAGCTGACTGCAAGCTTTTGCTTTGTCATTCCTCTCTGTTCCTTTCCATCTCTTCCTTCCCAGTTTGTAACTGTGGATAAGTACTACCTACTTATTTCATACAATCACTGGATCTAGAATGAGCTGTCTCCTTGAAGATCGTCTGATCCAAACTCCCACCCATTGCTATAATTCTCCGCTTGATTCAGGAGCTCTTTTTCTTCTCCAGCAGCTTTCCCGAACAGCATTTGAGTCTATCAATTAAAAGTGTACTGATGAGACTAGAGGTTTTGGAATCAGACACTTCTGGGCCCAAATTGTGTTTCTGCCACTGACTCGCGGTGATATCCTAGGCAAATTACCCAATACCTCAGAGCTCCAGTCTTGTCTGTTAAATGGTTACAATAAAAACTAATTCATAGGAGTCTGAGGATTAAATGAAGGAATAATGTGGTATATAAAAGTGTAGTGTATAAAAGACTTAGCACCCAGAGGTAAATTAAGAGCAGCTAAGCGGTTCAACAGGAACTAGGACCCATGCTTCCTGTCTGACTTGCAGGCAATATTTTTCCATGCATTTTACTGTCTTTCTCACAAGGTCTCATAAAACCACTGAGAAAGTTTCTGTTGCTGGAGTACTCTGTATGCTGCCTTGTAGACTGTAAATACTGTTATTAATAACAATACCTCACATATATTCAGTGCTTTAGATTTTACAGTGCACTTTTCACAAGGAGGGCAGGTGAATACCCACACCAACACGTCCACTGATGACTCACAGAGGCAGAAAGCAGGAGCAGAGGCTCAGAAAAAGGCCTATTAATGATGCAAATGTGAAGTTATCTGCACTTGTGAGGAGCATAACAAACATTAAAACCAATTAGAAGTAATAATGCATGATATATTCTGGCTTCAGAAATTGGCTTTGATGAGTTGGAAAACCAGAGGAATACAGCATAGGAGTCTGGGGGCAAGAATTTAAGTCACCTGATGTTGAACGGTTTACATGGTCCTGATGCCCCGGAGGGCAGCTCTTTGCATACAGGTGAATAATTTTCACGTACAAATGAGTATAGCAACGATTTAGACTGCATGATGGTAGAAACCTCGATGTGTTCATAATTTAGATAGACGACGTATACGGAACTGAGACAAGCAAAGCAAGTAAGTTCTCAGAAGTCAACATTAACTGAGTGTTTCAATACGACAAATGTGTCATACCGAAATGCAAAACTTTTAATAATAGAAACCGTTACCTTGGCTTTCTCACAACCTTATGAAACAGTACTTCATGTGTGTGAGAATTTTTACATTTGGAAAATGCTCAAAAGTGAATTTTTATAAATGGAGGAAAACAGAGGGTGCATTTTTAGTACAGCATATTTCATTGTTTCTGTATTATAAAATGAAGGAACACATCTTTTTCTGTTAGAAAGAAAATAGTCCTTTTGAAATTCAGCTCCCTCAGCAGATGAATTTTTAAGATTCAAACTCTGACTAACTAACTAGTTCTAGCTCCATGGATGTGAGGGAAAAAATGAGAATTTCATGCAGTTATCAAATATTTTAAACTAATACCCAAGCAGATACATTTGCAACATTTCATGATTTCTTAATATCTATAGGCAATATTCCAAATCAGGTCTTTCTCTTTTTTTTCCTCTGCCAAAAAAATCTACATTTTGGCTGGCACCAAACTCTAAGTAGGGGGTTGATTCAGGTAGGCTAAGGGAGAGAAGGACTGACCAGACAAGCAGAAGACACTGATAGAAATGGCCCATTGAGCAGCCATGTGGAATAGGAGGTCTATGCTAGACAGAGCCCAAAAGAGCCCAGTTTGTGTCTCACAGTCCAAATTTGGTTGATGTATTTTTGAAGTTTCTAAAGGTTAACTACATGCTGTAATACATTATAGAAAGACACGGAGCAGAATTTTACTGTGCCAGTCAAGAAGCTGGCTTGAATCTGCTATTTAGGACAGAGAGAGACAGTACAATTTACATGTATGAGAATGTGGGAATAATTTTACCTTCTGTTGTTTTTAAAACCACCTTGGGCCATGATTTTTAAACTGAGACACAAGAAGATCTGCTGGGGTTCCCATAGCAACATTAACTTATCTAACTGCCCTTGCTGTACGTAGTACCTTCGTTACAGGTTTGGCTTTTAAATACATACTTTAATTAGGAAAACAACTGAGTTAAGAGTCTCAGGCAAATTTTGACTTTTATATTTACTGCATATTTAAACAGAAACCTTGATATTGTACTTCTGAGGACTTGTTATCAAGGCAAATGTATGCAAAAACCTTCTGTGGTTTTCCTTGCCCCGATCTCTGACCTCACTGCATTCCATTCTGTTGACAACTCCTCAATCAATCTCTAAATATATTTATAACACACCATGGCTAGGATAAAACAGAAATAAACCAACCTCGGATGGCTCTAGTCCAGAGACTAGAACCCAATGCACCCTCTATTCAAGGCTGTCTATAAGCTGACGCCCTCCCCATCTTTTCTCCACTATTCTGAATCATGAATATCCCCACCAAACATACCTGTCTTCTCACCATCTTCTGAGAGCATATGTTCTAGGACTAGCCTGAGACCTACCTCCTCCCCAGAACCCTGATTCTTTCCCTTGCATCCCACAGCTGATCTTTCTCTCTCTTCAGAACCATTATTACTCCTGCTACCACCACACGATGTCTGTGACTGGGCAGCAACCCTCCCCTCTTTTTTGATAAGAGTGTCTTGATTTTCCTTTGAGGAACTTGCCTCCATTCCATACAGTCTGGTGGTGCCATCAGGTAACCTGTCCTGCCCCAGTCTGTCAAAAGATGAATCCATGATCCAAATCGGACCAATCATATTCTTCCAGGAAGTTGAATTTTAAGTGAGTTCAAAAAGGAAAAATAGTTGGAACTGATCATTCTGATGGTGGTCCTTTCAAGAGATTGTCCATGTCTTCCAGATTTCTGTGGCTCATAATCAATCAAGCATATCAGCTAGCTGATAAGCTCCCTATTTGAGTACTTGCTCACATATTATCTTAGATCATGATTTAGAGGCTTGGGATGCACAGTTTGCTTTGCCAGCTAGAGCCTATTTATGCTCTCAGAAGACAGAGCTGGGTCTTTATTTATTGTATTATTCCATATAATTCAGCACAACGTAAGTACTCAGTATATGCTGTATAATGAATGACAGACCAGTTTTAGAAACTCCATTTTTACCAAGTGCAATTTGCAAGCCAATTTATGTCTTTTTTGAAGCAAGGTGGTAAATAATTTTTTTTTTTTTTTTGTACGTGGGCCTCTCACTGTTGTGGCCTCTCCCGTTGCAGAGCACAGGCTCCGGACGCGCAGGCTCAGCAGCCATGGCTCACGGGCCCAGCCGCTCTGCGGCATGTGGGATCCTCCCAGACCGGGGCACGAACCCACGTCCCCTGCATCTGCAGGCGGACTCTCAACCACTGCGCCACCAGGGAAGCCCATAAATAAATTTTTAATTGCTACGATTTAAGAATTTTCTTGGGTATGACAGTTGTCTTAAAGAAGGCTTCCAACTTGTACACCTAAGAATAGCCTGAAAATAATATTAGCATTGGTCATACTTCCCCAATTTTAGGAAAGGAAAGAGAAACTAAAATTCTGTTTCAGACATTAGTCTGTGAATTAAAAAAAAAACAAAAGTTTTTTTGTTTTTTTATTTTATATATATATTTTTTATATATATTTTATAAAAATATATATACTTTTGTCTTGGTCTTGTGACTTTCCTTGGAAACAAGGTGAGCTGCTTCTCTGCTATCAGTTAACAGTGGAGGAGAGTTCAACTGTGTTCAACTAATGTATAAATAAAGTAGATGGGTTTTTCTCACTTCTAAAAAATGGGAGGTTTCTGCTTCTCAGAATCATCTGACTTATATCGGTAATTTAACTAAATGCTTATAAAACTCAAAGAACAAACAAAATGGTTAAGATGTAATAAATCCAAACAAGCTTTAGCATATTAAGTTTTGAAAACACAGAATATTGTGCTCTCTTCCAAATCACTTACATGTGCTTAAAATGCACAAAAGAGCCCACCTATGGTAAACAGCAGGATATACAAATTCTCTTCTTCTGTCTTTTCAAAAATGAAAGATTTACAGAAAACTTTGAATAGTGTAATCCTCTGGTTTGTACCTTAACATGATACATAGTTCAGCCATGAGAAAAGAGTGAAAATACCAATTTGGAGCTTCTCTGAGTGAAGGGTAATGGTTTCTGGAATTTTCCTTGAACCCACACTCGGTGCATTTTCACTTTTTTTTTCCTATTAACTTGTAAGCGACGATCGACCAGATTTTGCTTCTCATTTAACCCAGCCTTGCAGAACATATCGTGGACTTCCCCTGTGAGACAAGAATGGCAGTCAAATGTATGATATGTGACTTGGGGGGAGGGGCAGTCAGGAACAATGGAACATTAATGGAATTAATGACCATCTGAATTTTCATTTATACCAAGAAACATTCTCTAGTACAAATTGGTGAAGGAAACCCATGACACCAAGTGGGTTTCTTCTATTTCACACAAACACACCAAGTATAAACAGTTGAACACAGCAGGTGTTAACAGATATACAACACTATCGGTTGCAGCTTTCAATATTTTGAAAGGTGCCCAGATCTGAGTTTTTGTTGGTTTGCAGAGACCCCAAATGGCACATTGTAAAAGTACTCACATAAGTTTGGGGAAAGTCCTTGAATGCAGGATTTATTTTAAATGCTTTTTTTAAAATGAGAAATTGACAAGAGATAAGTAATTTTCTAAGGACTCTTAAAATCACATTCCCTCTTTTGGCTGTGGCACGTCATCAATTTTTTCATATCTGGGTTAACAGTACCTCAGAAATGGAAGCTTCGTTAGGGTATGAGGATGAAACAAGTGATTCTTTAAATTGGAAAAATATTAAAAGGCAAAAAGGCCATTTTCAAGCTTTTACATATAACAGTTATAATCACTAAGGTGTAAAGACATCTAATGTTTATTCAACTCTTGAAGCCACATTTTTAGAGCTTTTAAGTTTCTCCCTGCAAATAATACCCAAGGAAAGTTTTTACAGCTAATTATTTCCTCTTATAGATAAGCATACCTTTTGTAAAGAAATATGCTCTGGTACCATCTCCTCGAACATAAAAGTTTTCAGATAAACAATGCCCTAAAAAAAAAAAAAGTGTGATAAGAGAAACTTAGTATTCCTTAAGAAAACCACCACCAACAACAACAAAATTGACATGAAATGTAAACACAGCATTCTTTAAAACACAAGAAAATAACTCCAAACTGAATATACCATTACCCCTTTTAAAACGAAGCTGAGTCTTATCATATCTTCCATAGTCCCGAAATAACAGCATGCCCCCAGGTTTCAATAACTTGGACAGTCGTTTTACAACACCTTGCATCCTTTGAAAACAAAGCAAGAGACTCTGTGGAAGTCTTGTTTTATACGTCACATGTAACCTCCTTAATGATAAAATAAGCACAGCTCAATGAGGCCAAAGAAATGTAAGCCACAAATATAAGGGGAACAAAACCAAAAATATTTTGTATAGAAAGAAAAAAGGACACCAACCTTCTAAATAATCAGATTCAAAAAGCCTAGAATATCAAGAAATCACCCAAATGACCAGAGTGGTAACTTCACAGAGCTTGATGTATAATGTCAATGCTGAACTGCAAAACCACATAGACATTCCTGATATTAACAGCAAATTAAGGTAGTTCCAAGGCAGAAAAAAATGAAGTCGTTTCATTTTCCTTGCAAGATAAAAAATATGCCAGAACTGTCCCAATCAGACATACCTAAACGGGGATCACCTTTCCTCCAAAACTAGCTGCTTTTCCTCCTGACTTCTTTATTTAGTTCAAAGGTACTAAATTCACCGAAGTGTAACACCTCAGATAAATCTTTGACTTCTTTTATTTTTCTCTTCTTCCACTATCCTCAGCACAACCATTTGGTCATCAAATTGTATGTCTTTTTTAAAAAACTACATATTTGATAGTTTCTCTCTCTCATTTCCCATTGGTACTCCCTTAGTATACAAACTCCAACATCCTCAGGCTGGAAACAGAATTGCTTCTTAACAGATGTTATTATTCTCCCTGCCAATCCTTCCTGCATATTATTGATGAATTAGTATGCTTAAAATGATGGTTTTGTCAAGTCATCCCTTTGCTCAAATTTTCATGATTTTAATCCATAGGATAAAATCTTAGTTTCTTATTTGAGCCGTTAAGATCACCTACAACTGACCTCAATCTTTCCAACATCTTTCCCACTACTTCCTAATCTGAAGCATCTTTAGCCAAACTGTTACATGCTTGGCTCTGAGCAGTCCATGCCTTTGCTCACGTGGTTTCCCCTCAAAGAATTCTCTCCTCCTTACTCTTTGCCTATTTAAATTCTATTCACACTCTAAGCCCCAGCTCAATACTGGGAAGCTTTTATTACTTTCTTTTACTGCTTATTCTACCCATCTGGTTCCCAAACATGACCCCTTGTGACTGTTTTTTTTTGTTTTTGTTTTTGTTTTTTAATTTATTTTTGGCTGTGTTGGGTCTTCGCTGCTGCATACGGGCTTTCTCTACTAGTGGCGAGCAGGGGCCACTCTTTGTTGCAGTGTGCGGGCTTCTCACTGTGGTGGCTTCTCATTGCAGAGCACAGGCTCTAGGCGCACGGGCTTCAGCAGTTGTGGCATGCAGGCTCAGTAGTTGTGGCTCACGGGCTTAGTTGCTGTGAGGCATGTGGGATCTTCCTAGACCAGGGATCGAACCCGTGTCCCCAGCATTGGCAGGCGGATTCTCAACCAATGTGCTACCAGGGAAGCCTGTGACTGCTTTTGATTTAATGTTTTTGGTTAAGTGTTCAAGGCCTTATATGTGATTATGGTACAGAGATGACAAAGATTTCAGATCTCGTATCAAGCCAAGTGACTGACATTGGCTGCCAACGGAGCTCTACTGAAAAGGACTCTTAAGACTCACAGGGAATGACAATCTACAAAATCAATTATCAATGTCTGCCCTGGGCAGAGAATGGTAAATGGCAGCCTGTGTACTAAGACCTTGCTGTCTCTGCTTTATCCAAGCTTCTTAAAGCTTCTGAGCATTCCTTATTTTAAAAATGAGGGGTTTTGATCAGATAATCTGTAAATTCCTTCCAATTAAAACACTGTTCAGGGACTTCCCTGGTGGCGCAGTGGTTAAGAATCCACCTGCCAATGCAGGGGACACAGGTTCAAGCCCTGGTCCGGGAAGATCCCACATACTGCGGAGCAACTAAGCCCATGCGCCACAACTACTGAGCCTGTGTGCCACAACTACTGAAGCCCGCGTGCCTAGAGCCTGTGCTCCAAAACAAGAGAAGCCACCGCAATGAGAAGCCCACGCACCACAAAGAAGAGTAGCCCCCGCTCTCCGCAACTAGAGAAAGCTGGGACGCAGCAATGAAGACCCAATGCAGCCAAAAAATTTTTTTAATTAAAAAAAAAAATTAAAACACTGTTAAGTGGAATAACGGGGTGAAACAGTATGTCAGGTTATGAAAGAAGTAGGTAATGAGAAAATGAAAGTAACTATGAAAACAAGACAGAAATGACAGAAAAAGGTGCCATGATTAGAAAAAAAGCTCTTTAAAAAAAACTGGAACATAAGTACATGAAAGAGAAAAAGAAAAGTATTTTTCCTTGTTTATTTTATTACAGGTTATTTTCACACTGTGCTCATATCCTTATAATTTGGCAATTAAAGAAAACCATATCTAAACCTTAAAATATTCACTTTCCGGATAAATGTTTTATGTACAGAGAAAAAAAAATCTCTTTCTGCAATTATTAGCAAAACAAGCATGAAACAAAAACACAAAAAAACAAACAGCCAAATACTTCAAAATGTAGCCTCCTTCTGCAAATCCTCTCCTCCCAACTATCCTTTAAAGTCTGCGTTGCAGGTGAAGGCAAGAGGTGGGGAGCTGCTTCTCTTATCAGCCCATCTTGGCTCATAATGCAATTCCAGAGCCAGTTCCTGAGAAATGCAGGTGGGAGTGGCCTGCAGGTGAGATGGACAAGAATGGGGGAAAGCCCCTTTTCTTTTTTTTATCTGACTTGGGCCAACTCTGCTATCCTCACCTATCGCTGGATGGAGGGAGAGAAGGAAAAAAAGAGATTAATTTAAAAAAAGAGTGTTTATTGACTATTCTATGCTTAGATCTTTAGAAAACATATTATACTTTTATTTCAATAACAAGAAGGACAGCTACCTATTTTTTTGTAGCCTTCTATGGTTTACTCCCATTTAAGCTGGGACCCCAAGACTCAAGATCTAGCTGAATTGCTTTTCCAAGCTGGCAATAAGCCATTTTTCTAGAATTTTCCTGGGGCTGAATCTACTACCACAGTGCTAGATGACCCTAAAGATACTACCTTACTTTTCACTTACTATTACCCAACTTCTACTCATTCACCTCATTTTTAGATCATTTCCATGTAGGTAAGAAAGTAGCTACTGACATGATACATCTGAACTTATTTTATAATAAATAAATAGAATGAATATATGTACTATAAAAACAATCTTTCCAAGATATCTGCTTCCCCTCTTTAACATTCAATTCAAATCATGACAAATATACATTATCTAAACTAATTCAAATAGTCTTTTTGAGGTCTCATTTTGAATTTAAACATTTCCTGTTATAGGTGTCAGATAGAAAATCTTGTTCACTATCCACCTACTCTATCCTTTTTACTATTCATCCTTTTAACTGTGAAACAAAATACATAGATGACATCCTTCTACCAGTATCTGAATAATGCCAACAGTATAAACAGATTAGCAGAAAGAAATAAGTTATAGAAACTGGGAGGAAGTAACTTCATGGAACTTGATATATCTCACCAGGTGCAATTATATATTTCATTCGTCATTTGGAAATCTAATTTGCTTTTCCACAAGTAATCAAAGTGCACATCTCTGAATGAGAAGTAAAAGGACTGTAAAGGGTCCTAGTGACCTTATAATAGCAAAGAAAGAAGGACACAATACTCGATTTCTTTGGGAAAGAGTCACACTCACCAAACAAAAAGCGGTTGATGCCAAGTCTGTATCTATTACCAGAAGATCACGAAAACCCAATTTTAAGAAATGTTATGAAGGCACAACCCCTGACACTTACCACACATGTGTCTTAATACATATAAGGTGGCAAAATTTTAAGAAAAGTGATCATTTTAATTGCTGGTAATATCTCTTTGTGCTTCCTCTTTGGAGAAAAGCTTTATTTATTATTTCAAAACCTTATGTGAACAAAAATATTTAAGTCATGAATATTTAAATGATGGCACTAGGCCAATCTTAGAGTATAAAGGTCCAAGGTTAATCTGGCAAATCTTGATAACCCCTAATTCCTTAGTGGGCTTCTTTAAAACGAATATTTTAAAGCCCATCGACAGACCAGTGTGAAGCCAAACAGATTTACAGCCCACCTCTTCATGAACATTCAGCAAGATGCTAAATCAAAAATGTTTGTTTCTGATCACCATGTACAATTTCCCTCTTGGGAGTCTATTAGGCTGTTCTGAATTTGTAATTTCCTTGAAGCTCTGTCACTTTTAATAGGTATGTGTCTTGCCAGAAGATGTTTACTTCATTCTGACAGTGACAGAAAGCTCACTAAAGAAGTAGTGTCACCAGTTTCTTTCTGAAAGTCTGAAGAAAGGAAAAACTGCATTTAAAGGGCTGCATATTATACATAATGTAGTTCATTAAATAATAAATTCAAGAATTGTCATTTTTGCTTTGATAGTTCTGAAAGCCACTCCTGATAAAGGGGCTGTACACATTTGCTCTGCCCTTTCGTCTTCATTTACCTGTCAGGATGAATGGAAGAGAGCACAAAGACGAGGAGAATGACATCCAGGATCCCATCTGGAAAAGGGTAGGGTAGGCCATCGTCACAAACGTCATGAACAAAGGCACAGCACTGGGCTGCTCTGTATGACGCGTGCGACTGTCATGATAAAGGAATGAAAAGACAAAAACAGTTGTTAGCAGACTTCTAGTGTTTTTCTCAAATTAAAAAGGTCAATTTAACTTCTCTCAAGTGCTGTTCTTCTATAAATTTGATATTTGGATTAGGTATTCTGTTAGGTTATTTCAAGCTGTCGTTAAAAATTAAGTCTAGCACTTGGACTTGATAACAAATATTCTTTTGCAATCCCTCCTTAGCTTGAAAAGTGGAGTAGCGTAGTCTTTCTGAGTCAGTAGGCAGTGTTGCTGGAAGCCCACCCTGTGTTACTTCACAGGCACTGAGATGGTCCTTGGTTCTCTCTCTCACTGCTTATTCCATGCCTCCTTTGGCATTAATATATAAATATCCTATAGTACATAATTAACATTGGGTAATGGTGATGGCTGTACAACTCTAAATATACTAAAAATCACAGGATTGTATACTTTAAAATGGTGAAATTTATGGTATGTGAACTATACCTCAATAAAGATGCTATTTTAAAAAACCACATTAGCGTACATACACACACAATTTGCCTATAAAAACAACACTAGAAGGATATATACCAAAATACTAACAGTGATTCACTCTAGGACTCTAAAAAAGCATATTATAGGTAAATTTTATCTTCCCCTTTAGGCTTTTCAATATTTTAGAAAATGTCTACAATGAAAAACTATTAACTCTTATTATCAGAAATTATGTTCCATGTGTTTACTATACATTTTTGTTAGAATTTCCATTCCTTTTCCATTTCCTAAAATTACCTCTTTTTGCTATGATAATGCTTACTAGCAGTTGGGAATTGGTCAAATAAGGCCCGGTTCCCACCACTGTTTTCCTTACAGTTGAGGACATTTTAGATTTGTAATATATACCTTTTCAGACCTTTTTTTTTTTCAAAATTTTTAATTTAACGAGTGCCTACTATGTGCCAAACTGTGTGTAAAGCTCTAGGGACATAAATATAAATACCACCTTGTAGGAACCACTCCCTTGAACTCTATATTAAATCCCAAACAACTTCTATTGTTTTAGGGTACCATCTTAGGCATCAGTTGATGATATGATTTGCAAAATTTTAAAAGCTCAGTTAAAAATGGTCACAGATTACATTTGATGCAGTTACATTAAAAAAAATCACTTCAACAGCAAAAAATTAGATTTTTTAATATAGCTCTCTTTAAAGAAAATATAAGGCATACCTTTACCAGCTCCACAGCTCCAGAAGCAAAATCACAACAATAAAGAAAGAACTCTGGAGCATTCCTATGAAAATGGAAGAAATATTTAAATCTAGAGCCCAGATATGCTGAAGCTACAGAAGAAAGGAAAGTGTAGGTTTGAACTTGTTAGTATTTCTTTAACAGAATTTTGGATGACACTTGGCTTGTTTCTTCTTTTTTGACACTGTTCTCTGCAGTGGTGTGTGGATGCCTTCATGTTTCTGAACCAACATTATCTCAAACACTTATCAATTACAGGGTGACTTTCAAATTCCTGCCCTGATTTTAAGGCCCTCCATTATGTGGGCCTACTTGCTCTATATCCCATCATACTCTCCCATGGGAAACCTCCAAAGCCATCCATCAGCATTGCTCAATCTTCCTTCTATCTCTCACAGGCACTCTTTCTTGTCTGCCTCCAGCCAGCATGGCCTGTAACTCCTCTTAGCTTAGCCAAGTTCTATCCTCTCCAAGGACCCTCAATCCCCAGTTGCATTTACGTGCTGTTAAATGTAATATTAATATGTTTATATTAACAGCATGTAAATACAACTTCTAAAAAATAATAAAACACTAATATATTCTTATCTTTTCAAGTGATTTTCAAACTTTTTTTTTTTTTTTTTGCGGTACGCGGGCCTCTCACTGTTGTGGCCTCTCCCGTTGCGGAGCACAGGCTCCGGACGCGCAGGCTCAGCGGCCATGGCTCACGGGCCCAGCCGCTCCGCGGCATGTGGGATCTTCCCGGACCGGGACATGAACCCGTATCCTCTGCATCGGCAGGCAGACTCTCAACCACTGTGCCACCAGGGAAGCCCAATTTTCAAACTTTTATTGAGCCTTTTATATGGACCAAGCATTAGAATACAAAGTAGTAAATGAAACTGTCTAATAAAAACTGTCTAGTAAGAGTATGGGATTTGGGAGCCAATTACACCTGTGTTTAAATCCTGGATTTGCCACTTATTAACACTGAATTTGACTTAACTTCTCCGAGACTCAGTTGCTTTACCTACAATACGTAAATAAAGTAAGCAAATTCATGGGGTTTTTTTTGGGGGGGATGTTTACCCATATGAAAATCCTGACTAATTTTAATTGGCCTCCACTGAACTTAGACAAGTTCTATTTGGTCTTTACCTGAAATTCAGTAACAATGGCTGAGCCATGGTTACTAATGGGCAGGCACATACAGCTGTCCCTTGAACAATACAGGTTTGAACTTCCCAGGTCCACTTACACATGGATATTTTTCAATAGTAAATACTAAGTGCTATATGGTCCGTGGTTGATGGAATCTGCAGATACAGAAGGAACCACAAATACGAAGGGTCGACTATAAATTATTCATGGGCTAACCCCACACATTGTTCAAGGGTCAACTGTACTTTGAATTTTGTGGGTCAGTACCCTTCCTAATCATACCTTGTATGCTATTAGCAAAGGATCCTTGCATCATCTTGCTTAGTAGTGTGTCTGAATCACAGAAAGAGATCAGTATGTCCTAAACAGTAATTATAGGTATGGTCCTGGCTCTTGTGGATTTTATAGCCTAGTTGGGGACATATACAATTTCTATAGAAGTGTGCATAAGGCAGGCACCCTCAGGTGAAAGTCGTAAGAATTTTGAAGGAGGGGGATGGCATTGCTAAGTGGGGAGAAGGGGAAAGGGTTTAGAAGTGGGAGTCACATGCTAGGGATGAGAAGCAGAGTTGATCCTGAGAGCCCAGTGTGTGACAGGATATATGGGCTTTGAAGCACATAATTAGAACTTCTAATTTGATTCAGGAGGCATTTCAAGCAAGGAGGACTTCTAAATAAATGCGGAATATAAGCACAAATATGCATTTAGCAAAATCTCACCCAGGCTCGCATTACTCTCTTAAATGCTACTCACTGATGAATACTACATTCATGTATAATATTCATATACAGTATAGTATTCATATATAGTGCCATTCTGTGGCACTAGGGGTTTGTATTCAAATTAATATCTGTCTAAATAAATTAATGTATCATGAATAGGATTTGGTTACGAAAAGTTAACCAGTACTGAATCAAAGTTAAAACTTGTGCTGCTTGTCTTTTCTCATCCATCCCATATAAAAATTGTGCTTTATTGCAGCATATATACCCTTATTGTTTCCTATGAAATCCATATATTTGTGACTTGTAATTGTTGGTCGGTCACACATGTTTGAAATGTCTCAAAAAACACTCAGATACATATAATACTATCTGGTATGATGGCTAAGGGCAAGGGCTCTGAAACAAGACTGCCAAGGGTTGAATCCTGGCTCTACCACTTAGTTGGGTGACCATGGAAGAGTCATCTAATCTCTCTGTAATTGATTTCCTCTTCTTTTATATTGGAGTATAGTTGATTAACAATGTTGTGTTAGTTGCAGGTGTACAGCAAGGTGATTCAGTTACACATATACATGTATCTATTCTTTTTCAAATTCTTTTCCCATTTAGGTTATTACAAAATATTGAGCAGAGTTCCTTGTGCTATACAGTGGGTCCTTGTTAGTTATCTATTTTAAATATAGTAGTAGTGTGTATATGTCAATCCCAAACTCCTAATAGAGATAAATATGGCATCTAAGTTGGTTGTAAGGATTGAATGGACTCATATATGTAAAGTTTCTAGAAAGGTGCCTGACTCAGAGTAAGCACCTAATAAATGTTAGTCATTCTTATTATTGTTGCTATCATCATCACCATCACCATCATCATTATCATCATTGTTATCATCATTAAAGGAAGATCTGCCTCTGCCTTCCAGGAACTTAAAAACTTAAGAAATTAACATGGTTCTATAAATACTTCCATATAGCTCAAAATGCTTCTCTGGACACTGGCACATCTAGCTATTATGAAAGGTATGCAGTCTATCTTTGGGCAGTAGTTACTAAACACTCACAAGATACAGAACAGTCTAGTAAGCTAAAGGAAGGCATGTGCCATTTGCCATGTGTCCTACCAGACGGCAGCTTGACCTATGAAACTGAATTCCAACAGCAACCCAAGTTGGTCTTGTGGTCACCCAATGACTTTCCAGAGCTTTTCAGTAAAATCGGCTGACTGCCTTGGCCCTTCTCCCAGCAAACAGGTGTAAATATCACCACTACCACCATACCACCAAGCACTCTCTTGGCAAGGGGTTTAAGAATTAAGTGATCCTTGGAGAATGATATGACCTCTCAATTCCAGAGGTCTAATTATGGTAAAATATTCTAAAAATGTAAAACATTAATCTTACACTCTCCAAAAGTAATAAAACACAATTTCTGTGGTGGGAAAAAAAAGTCTAATCCTCCCTTTGGAAGGCTAATCACTGGTTGCCTTTTAAAGATGAATTAATTATCTCAGGTTATTGAGCTACAGTGATTTCTAAAATATGAATATGAGGCAAAAAAAAAAAAAAGACACATCCACAAAGAAAGAGTCAGGGGGTGAGGAGGCAAGAGCTTGCAATTATTAGTTGGAGGGAGAAGTAGAAGAGGGAAAAATACAACTAACAAGTGGGGAGCCAGAGATATTAATCAGTCAGTATGTACCAAGCTCTATCTATATTGTATTGTTAGGCTACCTGAAAAATCAGATTAGAGTAAAATATGCTCTTTATCTCAAGGAATATACGAATAGTAGTTGAAGAAATAAGACATAAAGAAATGATATGCGGGCTTCCCTGGTGGCGCAGTGGTTGAGAGTCCGCCTGCTGATGCAGGGGACACGGGTTCGTACCCCAGTCCGGGAAGATCCCACGTGCCGCGGAGCAGCTGGGCCCGTGAGCCATGGCCACTGAGCCTGCGCGTCCGGAGCCTGTGTTCCGCAACGGGAGAGGCCACGACAGTGAGAGGCCCACGTACCGCAAAAAAAAAAAAAAAAAAAAAGAAATGATATGCTAAATAATAACTTGAGATGAGTCATAAAGTAACACATAATCAACTGCCAGTGTAGTAGATTTATGTGTATTAAACGTTCAGAGATCACAGGGGTGAAGGAATCTGACTATGTGGTATAAAAGTACAGGAAATTTTGGCCCAGAAATTGGAAAAGGGAAAACAAAGAAATTAAGTCCCGAAAGAGAAAGACCATTCAGAACTGCAAATTGGCCAGCACCACTTCTGGCTGGACACTTTAACTGGTAATTTGATGATTATTAGGGAATTACTTAATTTTTACTATGTTAGGCTTATAATAGTAATGAAGTATGTCCTGCTTTTTGGAGATCCATCATAAGTACTTAAAGATAAAGTGTCATGATGTTGGCCTTATGTGAGTAACTGTTGAAACAAGGTGGTGGGTGTATGAGAATACACTGTATTACTCAGTTTTTCTGAATGTTTTTACATTTTCACAATGGAAAGTTAAAAAAAATACTTTCTTAAATTTAAAAATAGGCATAGTGAAAAGACTGAAAGGAATTATAACAAAAATTCTGTCAGCAGCTATGCTATGGTGGTGGGAATAATGGGTGATTCCCCCCAACCCATTTTCCTCTAATGGGAACGTTCTACAACGTGCTTATGTTGATTTTATAATGGAAAAATAATGGGAAAGCTATCATGTAAACTTAAAAAAAAATAGGGACTTGACAGACCAGCCATAGGTAAAAGGTGTTAAAGTTTTGTAAGGTGTATCTTCTTCATCACCTACTAAAACGCATAGGTGAGGTGGTGAACTGGAAGGGCAGGTCAGGAGAACATCTTTGCTCCTATCCCCTACTTCTGCCTTTTTGAATCTTAGGGTTAGGTGCTATAACTCCAAACAATTTCAAGTCTAGATACAGTCATCTGACATAGGAAGGTTTTATACTGGGTGCGGCTCCAGAAGTGATGACAAAATAAAATGAGTTTAAAGCTTACACTTTATTTTGTGTAAGCTTTAAACTCAATTCTGTATGTGTAAAATGACACCTAAATAACCTGAAGGGGTAAATAAATCTCTAAAGCTCAGCAATTCCCAGATTAGCAGAAGGATCAAACCTCTTACTCTCTTTTATTCCCTCATCCACATAAACACAGGCTTAAAAAATTACTTCAACTCATGGTGGACAACCCATGCCTGTGAAACATAATTTCAGAGTAATTCTCAGTTCACATGAAATTAGACACTTAGACCAAGACACTTCTTTTGAAATTTCCTTTAGTCATTGTTTATATGGGAACAAGAACACTACTGGCATATATATGACTTTTTCCCAGAATTTCTCAACCTCCCATATGTATGTAGAATTTTGTAGGAGAAAACTCTAAAACTCACTGCAAAGTGTTCAGAATTGGAAAAACACTATTCCCAGCACCACAGCCAACCTAAAATCAAAGAATAAACAAATATCATGAAAATAAAGTTAAATTTTCCTCACCAATGTCAGATTTTTTTACTAAAAAAAAAAAACTAAAAGAAATTTACTGGATCTCTGGGTATAGGAGAGTTTTCTAAACTCAAAAGCAATGAAGTAAATCACAAGAATAATATGCACTGAGAAATTTGACTATGGAAACATTTAAAATTTTTACATACCAAACCCCAAAATAAACCAAATTAAAAGGAGACAGGGCTTCCCTGGTGGCGCAGTGGTTGAGAATCCGCCTGCCGATGCAGGGGACGCGGGTTCGTGCCCCGGTCTGGGAGGATCCCACATGCCGCGGAGCGGCTGGGCCCGTGAGCCATGGCCGCTGAGCCTGTGCGTCCGGAGCCTGCGCTCCGCAACGGGAGGGGCCACAACAGTGAGAGGCCCACGTACCACAAAAAAAAAAAAAAAAAAAAAAAAAAAGGAGACAAACATACTGTGAAAAAAACATTTGCATTAAATATGATAAAGGGCAGAGCTCATTTTTTAAAAAGCATCTGATAAATAAAGGAAATAAACAGAACACAAAAGAAGTACAAATGACTTCTAAACGTTTGAAGAACTATATGACCTATTTAACAATCAAAGGAATGCAAATTAAAATAAGGTATAATTTTTGTCTAACAAAGCAGAAAGCACTAAAATAAGAATATTCCAATCAGTAAGGGTGTGATGAAACAGACCTACACTGCTGTGAATTGGTATTAGTACAACTTCTTAGAAAGCAATTTGGCAATATATTTTAACAGTATTAAATTTTTAAAATAAATTATGAACTAGTAAATTGAACCCAAATAATAAAAGAAAATGCAGAAAAGTCTATACCCAAAGATGTTTGCTGTTGAAAACCTGAAAACAATTTAAATGCCCAGTCAAGTGAAAACAGGTAAGCAGAATCATAGTATTCCACATAGTAAAGTATTTTGCAGCCATGAAAATGTTTATAGAGAATTTTTAAAGATAGGGAAAACTGTTTATGTTATAATGTTCAATACAAACAAAGCAAAACCCCAAAATGCAGGTAGAGTATAGCTCAACTATACAAACAGTATAAACAAAAGGAGAAAAAAGTCAGTTAAATGTTAACAGTGGTTAAATTAAATCCCTTGTTTATGGGACTGTAGATTATTTTATTCTTTCTCTTTAGCAAATTCTCTGTAATCAGTATATATTATCTTTACAATCAGAAGGAAAAGGTTTATTTTTTAAAATAGAAAATCAAGGTCTACACCAGATTATAGCAAATTACATACTTCACTTATTTCTATTTCACCTAAAAGCAGGTAATAACAGAAAGAGATAGAAATTAAGGCTAAAACTTTATTGGTATTTAAAACTTCCTTCAAGTTAGAAATTAGACAAATTAAAAAAAATTTAAATCACAAACTTAAAACCTGACTAATTAAAGATGAGTCCCTTAAATAATTTTTATGCACAAAAGTATATGAACACTTATTTAATAGTTAGATTTGATCATTTCCCCCCTAAAAAATCTGGATCGTTATTAAAGTAATATGGAATGTACATTAAAAAATTTTTGCCCCTGCAGTACCATACCTCTAGGATTCTGAAAGTGGCGCTGCTACCAGGAAACAATTCAGTCTTCAGAGGTCCTTTTCTGGGTTCTTTGGAGTCTAGGTTGGAAAAATCAGATCCTGCTTTGTTTTGACCATCTGATGAGCCAGAACTTTCTCTATTATGATTTTTTTCTTCAGGCATAGTAGGGCAGTGCATTCTTGAGAAACAATTTGCAGCATGAACTTTTACATGATTCCATGATAATTCTTTTACCTTCTCTTCAGGTTTTTGACCAACTGGAAGAATTTCAGGAAATTCCCTCAACAGCCAATTACGATCTTTGAAAAACTTATTCTTATGAATCTTATAAAATGTGTCCCAGTATTTACTAGCTTCACTCTCATACTTTACTAAAATAAAGAGAAGAAAAAAGATTTATTTTACTATGAATTATATTTATCATTAGCTACTATTTTAATAACTATATTTAATAATTAAATACTGTTAAATATATTACATATACTATTCATTTATAACAATTATATT
The DNA here is from genome assembly GCF_964341445.2 of Mesoplodon mirus. Classification (NCBI taxonomy): domain Eukaryota; kingdom Metazoa; phylum Chordata; class Mammalia; order Artiodactyla; family Ziphiidae; genus Mesoplodon; species Mesoplodon mirus. The sequence continues at coordinate 85,970,166 of NC_138984.1, forward strand.
TACTATTGAATAACTTTAATATTATAATAATTTTTATGATTTTTTTAACCTTTTAAAGGTTAAAACTACAGAGTATTAATCCTCACAAAATGTGTCAATGTGTGGGGTATTTGGGCTTACCCTGGTAAGTCTGCTTCTGTCTCAATAGTTTAGCCAATACATTTTTGTGAGGAATATAATCATTGCACACTGCTTTCTACAGTCTAATCTTGAAATCTTAATGATCACATTTTTACCAATAACCTGTAAGGCTCTTTATTATCTTAGAGAAATGATACCTCATTTTTCATGTCTCTGTAAATGCAGCTTCAACACGACAAACGTCTGTGCAAACTGGTAATCAAACAGGAAATTGTGGAATAATAAATGACATAACCTTACAGCTAGAACGGTCCATTGAAATAATCTACTCCAACCCCCTTGTTTCACGTTTGAAGAAAGGACACACAGAGAAATGAACCCACTTATCCGGGTCCTGGAGCCTGGTCACAGCAGAAGCAGGACCGTATGTTCTGACTCCTGGGGTCTAGGGGCCATCCCGTAACTCCATTCTTCACCCACCTCCAGAGGCACCTCTTCTTATTGACATCTCCTAATATGAAGCCTTAAAGAGAATTTCTGATGCAATTTAAAAAGAGATATGCATTTTGTGATGTCATCCCTTCGATTACCCTGGGTCCCAGCATCAGGGTTAGGTCAGCAGTCTCAGACCTTCAGGCAGTTCTTAGCTTTCTGCCTCTTTCTATCTGCAGCTTAAATTAGTATAATCATTAATTCACTCACTTTCTCACTCACTCACTCAAGAAACATTTCTTGGATACTATTATGTACCAGACCTAATCCCTGGGTTAGGAATTACTTTCACCCAGTGTAGACACGTGACATTTCTAAAGTGCCTTCAAAAAATTTAAAAAACCTTCCATTAATATAGAGTAATTTTCAAGACTTAATGTTAGGTGAGAAAGCAAAATGTAGAACAGTAAGTATATGATGCAACTATTTATTAGAAACAAAAGAAGAAAAAAAATACATGTGTGTACATACACAGAAAAACAGTCATGTATGTATATACACGTATTTACTGCTATATGGGCAGAATACTTCTGGAAGGATAATCACATAATTAGTAGTACTGGTTGCCTCTAAAGAGTGGAACTGAGTGGCTGGGGACCAGGGTTTGAGGAAGAATTCTCATTTGAATTTTGATCCATGTGAAATTACAATCTATTCCAAAAATAAACTAAAACTAAAAACAACAGACTCATTTCTTTGAGAATTTTAAAGAAGCCCTTACCCTCAGAACAAGCAGTTGCCTATAGTCAGGTTTGTCTCTATTACAGAACCCTGTCCTGAAGCCCTTATATTTTTTCTTTTCTTTCCACTTTTATCTTTATGGCCTTGTACCATGGATCTCCACCCATCTGGCCACAAGACTTCCTTCCCATCAGGGCTGAACTGTATCTGGCAGCAGGACTGCTAGAAAGACAGAAACTCCCATCTGTATTTAAGGTCTGAGAAATGAAAGTAGATCTCTGTAACAAAAGAATTATGTGATGTTGAAGTCCAAAACATGCTCTCATCTGCACTAATGGGAGGAAGCCTATTTATCACTAATCTAAAAATGCTGTATATCTTTAAAATAGTTCTATCTCTACTTTTAAAAATTGGAGTGTACCTGATATACTGTGTAAGAAAACAAAACAACATTCCGAAAATCAGACTCAGGAGGAATTAGGAAACCATCAAATTTCCCCAGGGTCTTCTCGCACCTTCTCTTCTTCCTTTTACCTTAAGAACTCTCTGTAACTCACTCTATGCTGGTAAAAGATTTTTCTGCTTAATAAAAAGTGACCCACCTAAGAAGACCTATATTTAGTCAAATCTCTAGCATTTGAGTTTCCAATACCAAGTTACTTGTGAAGTGAGTTTGAACCTAACTATAAGTAACTAGAATGTAATATAAGTGATTAATTTGTGGGAATATTCCCCTCGGAATTAATTGGCAGGGGAAGAGATAGACAGCAGGGAAGTAACTTGAAAGAAAAGATGTTCATAGCAGTGCTATTTATAATAAGAAAAAGTGGAAATAAACATTCAGCAACATAGGAATGACCAAGCAAACCATGCATGTCAAAACAGAGTAATCTTATGTAGTAATTAAAATGATAATAATATTAAGAGAAAATATTCACACAGAATGGTCTATACACTGACTTTAACTCTAAAATTTATTTTATATTCATTTATAACCATCAGATGGAATTTTGGAGTGCTGGTAACAATTTAACGATTATTAGGTAGTTCTTTCTTTTGCAAAGTTTTATCTACATCTTACATGAAGATAAAGAATCTTGGTTGAATTCTTCATTCTACTTGCCCAAAGAGTTTCCTCATTTGATGAGGGGTTGAATTAGAGCAGCGACCCCCAACCTTTTTGGCACCAGGAACCAGTTTTGTGGAAGACAATTTTTCCACGGAGGTGGGGGTGGGGGGTGATGGTTCAGGAGGTAATGCGAGCGACGGGGAGCAATGGGGAGCAATGGGGAGCAATGGGGAGCGGCAGATGAAGCTTCGCTCACTCCCCTGTTGCTCACCTCCTGCTGTGCGGCCTGGTTCCTAACAGGCCACGGGCCGGACCCCTGAATTACAGTATCTCTATGTTTAAGCTCTAAAAAGTCTACATACTTTCCTATTAAATCCCATGAATTTATGGAGAACATTAAACATTCAGTTCTACAAACTGCAAAATCTTGGATCAGATTGCTGTCATAAATATGAGCCTGTACTACTGTTTAATTTCTACAGTTTATAAAGAAAATGAATCTTCAGTGAGGTGACCAGAATCTGGTTCAGGTACCAAATATATCAAACACCTAAATTCAACCCTAGCTTATCCAATCTTTAAAAAGGATCTGATTACTATTAAATGATGATGGTCAAGGTCTGCTAATATATACGCTTTCAAGCCTTTTTCAAGTATTTCCCACTCAGGAATTAGGAGGAAAAAACCAAACATCACATAAATCATTGTACCAATAAACAGCAGCACAATAGTACATACTAAGTGTTTATTTTGTGCCAGGCACTATGTCAAATGTTACTTGGATTTTTTTCCCATTTAATCCTAATAATACCTCTCAGATAGACATGTTATTCCAATTTACAGACAAAGAAGTTCAAGGTCAGAGGGGATAAAAAAATTTGCCCAAGGTCACCCAGCAGAGCCAGGACCTGAACCAATTCTGTCAGACTTTATGTTCTTAACCATTATACTACACTGCCTTCCTAACACAAAATCAAGATTAACCCCCTCCAAAATCTCTCTGAAAATAATGTTTTTCTGATTTTCTACTTTCCTCTCATTATGAAGCATTAAGCTGAAATTAAAACCTCAGTACGACTTATAATAAGTATAACCAAATAGTAAAAATAATGCTGATTGGAGTGAACCTACATAAAGACAGATCGGAAAAACAGACTTAATTAAACCCCATTTGAATTATATAAAAAATAAACTATGCAAGGTTGTATGATGAGCAACAGGAACATAAAATGCTCTATGAGAATAGATGGGTTTGTGGGACAGCAACAAAACAGAAACAAAACAGGATAGTCTGGGATAAAGGCTAATGAGCTGGAACTTTTTTTTTTTTGCTTTTTAAAGTTGTGCTTTTAGCAGTACCTTCAATCAATTCTGGCAACTCCACAGTTTCCAGTAATGTATAACAGCTTCTGAGACCCCACGGAAGCTCAATCAAACTCATAATTATGGCTATGAGACAAGGTAAACACCTCCAGCATATAATTTAATTTCCTGAACTGCAATTTCCTCTGTGATAACAGGGGAATTGGAAGAGCAACTTTTCTGACCATGAGTGAAAAATTTAGCTTAATCCTGCTGGTTCACTCAACTCAAGTTCAGGCCAATAATGATAAAAGAGTATAGTGTAGAGAAATCTGGTCTTCATCTTGTCCAGCTGATTTTCTAAACAGGTACATTAATGATCAATTTTTCTTGGAGGAGAAAATTTTCCCTTTACTCTCCAAGGTGGCCAATTCAGAGTTAATTGCTCTCAGCCAACAGCCGTAAAAGGAATGTAGTGATCTGTTTAACCACAGCCAGATGAAGCAACTTCTCAATTATTTATTTATTAAATTCAATACTGCTGAGGGGAAGAAGGACTATGACACACTAACCATACTTAAATATTCAGAATTCACCCTGAATCACACTGAATATAACGACTAAGAAATTGAATTAAACCATTTATATGTATCTGACATATACGATATGATTAATATGTATTATGAAAATTTATTCTAAGTTGCAATGTAACAAAAAGCAATTTATTTTTATTTTATTTATTTATTTATTTTTTTGCGGTACGCGGGCCTCTCACTGTTGTGGCCTCTTCCGTTGCGGAGCACAGGCTCCGGACGCACAGGCCCCGGACGCACAGGCCCAGCGGCCATGGCTCACGGGCCCAGCCGCTCCGCGGCATGTGGGATCTTCCCAGACCAGAGCACGAACCCGTGTCCCCTGCATCGGCAGGCGGACTCTCAACCACTGCGCCACCAGGGAAGCCCCTATTTTATTTTATTTATTTTATCATTTTTAACATCTTTATTGGAGTATAATTGCTTTACAATGGTGTGTTAGTTTCTGCTTTATAACAAAGTGAATCAGTTATACATATACATATGTTCCCATATCTCTTCCCTCTTGCATCTCCCTCCCTCCCACCCTGCCTATACAAAAGGCAATTTAAAGCTATTTTTGCAGAGCAGTTACACAAACACCTGAGCTCTCAAAGTTGGAAATTTCCACGTCACTGATAAAGTTAATTGTCTAATAAAAGAAAACTCTTAAAGTTATGAAATTTAAAGTATACTTCTAAGAGCACTGTATGAAATTAACAACCAAAGCTGACCTACAAACAAGTATCCTAAATTTATCAGCACACAAAACTTTTAGCTACTCTATTTTTTTTTCTCACATAGGACACTCTCAAGTGGTAAGGTATTCACAAAGGAAGGTATAGTGGAATTCTCTTACTATTTTCCTTGTCATAGATAACACATCCTAGGTAGATAGTTATTTACAAGGGTATTTTAAAGTAAAAATAGCAGCTGCATTTGTTATTAACTTTTAAAAACCCATTACATTTGCTAAATTACCAGCTGAGATGTAACACACTGGAGATGTTTTTAGGAAATTATAATCATGTTAACTCAAAAATTGCCAAATGTATCTTTCTCATTTCTCTGAATTAACCTGCTTTAAAAAGAAATCTGAGCTATTATAAAATTTAAAATAAATTACCAAAAGGAAATGTGGAATTAAAAATCATTAATCTGGGCATCTAATTGAAAGAAATATTGCTAATGAGAGCCCGGATGCTTTACATTTTAATCACAGGAATGAATATGTCAACCATCGTACAGCAAAAGACTGTCTTATTTGTGATGAATAAGTTCTTATTTTCAGAATTGTGGGGGTGTTTCCGGATTTCAGTTCTCACCAAAGGCTGAGACAATAGGTGACAAATGGGAAATGGGAGTGACAGGAGAGACGAACACACAGAGACCAAGAGAAACTTGCCAGAGAGTTGGCCAGCATGGGAGAACAACCAGTATTTCCTCCCAGTGGCATTAAAATAAGTAAGATAAAATCAGTAGACAGTGCTCATGCCGTATACTATTCTGCAAATGGAATACTTTATGATGGGAGAAAACTGGCTCTTTCAAAGTCTTAGGACCCTCCTGGATAAGAAGAGATGGTGATTAACAGGGGCAGTGGGAGAAGAACCGGGTCACAGCTTCCTTTGGGTTTTCACAACGTTTGGGAATAGAGCTTTTAAACGGACCTATTCACCATGACCCATATTCATCAGAGACATTAGATATCCAATTAGAAGCCTCACCTAGGCTTCTGCAGACTAGCAGGTCGATGATCCCTGGTGGAGACTGGACTGGGTGGCTGGGTAGGTATTTACTCTCACTGTAATGTCCTGTCACTCAACATAGTTCCTCAGGACAGAAGTTTTCTTTCTTTGCCACCCTCAACTGCTGCTCTGTGCAACCTTGCTTAAGTGTGATGTAAGGGTCACCCTCACTGTGTGTGTTCCTCTACCTGTAGCAGTGCTCTGACATGTGTGAAGTCCACTGCACTGAGTGGTGTTACGGGGGGGTGGGGGGAGGTAGGACGCAAAGGGGACCCAGCAGAAGCCTTGATCACTTTGAGTCATTTTAAAATGAACTCTTTTGTGTTGTTTCTCCACGGCGGCCAGAAAACTTGCTCAGAAACAGAATGCACATGCTAATAAGCAAACCAAATGCTTCAAAGCAGTATCATCAGCCCTCTCCAGTCTGCTTTTCCTGCTTCTATAGAGGAAGGCCAGTCACCACCTTTCTATTTCAGTCACATTATGGTTCTGTGGGAACTGTCATTTTCCTTTACTGTGGTTTCCAAGGCCTGAAAATAACCTCATTAGCTCCACTCAAGTTCATTGTTAAGATAAATAGGCCAAAATAGGCAGCCACGTACAGAGCCCTTTAAGGGAACATTATCAGAACTGCTCATCTATTTATGTTCTAAACAGAAATACTCAAAAGAGCATGAAAAAAAAATCCTTGGTTTTTCATATTCTCAGGAAATATACTGTGGATAATTTTTAACTTCCTGGAAAAGAATTAAGATGACTGATATCTTTTAATTCTGTTTAGGCTCGACTCTCTCTGTCACATCCAGGTGGCCACTAGCAGAAGCTTGAGTAATGTGGAAAATATGTCTGTGCAGCTGCTGGCAAAGAAGCAAAATTATACTTCCTCAGAAACAGTGTGACAGAGTTCCTGCAAAGGAATGCAGTGCGGGCTGATCTGTGAGCAGAACTGCCACCGGTATGCACTCTCAAATCCAGCCCCAACACTCCCTGGCCACATCCCACTCTGGGACTGCATGGCTGGAGCTCATAAAAATAGAATGGTTCTACTGTGGATCAGGTGCGCTTCTTTCTTGTCTATCCTCCAGGACATATTCATGCTTACAGTAAGGAAGGAAAACTAGCTCTGAGGGATAACAAATGATGCCAGAGGATAAGACAGGGCCACACTGCCCCCTTCACTGGCAAAGGGCAGCTCATGAGGGCTGTCTCATTAGCTCAAGTTGCAACAGCTACCTTTGCTTCAAACTTTAGCCTCAGGTGTAGACTAAAGTCACCAGAACAATAGCTAACTACCAGTGGGACTAGTGCTTTTCACTAGCTTGGCTTGCACAGAGGAATGCAAACATCTTCCTCTGGGGAGTTTCAGGACAGCTGATCAATCTGGAAACAGAATTCTATCTCAGGGGTTGGCAAACTTTTTCTGTAAAGGGCCAGACAGTAAGTAGTCTGTGTGGGCTACATAAGGTCCCTGTTGCAACTACTCAGCTCTGTAGATGTAGCTCAGGAGCAGCCATGGACCATGTTAACAAATGAGTATGTGTTCCAATAAATCTTTATTTATAACAATAGGCAGTGCGCTGGATGTGGCCCCTGGCCATGGTTTACTGCCTCTCACTCTATCTAACGGGTGCACTGACAGTGCTACATGAGTGACTGAGAAATGACGATGACCACAACCAAGTTCTTCTGGAAAACTAACCTACGGTATTGGAAGCCAGAATAGTGGTTGCTGTTTGTAGAGTCCTAGGGGTTTGGGAAAGTAATTGGGACAGAGCATGAGGAAGTTTCTGGGGTACTGGTAATATTCTATTTCTTGAAGTGGGTGTTGGGAAAATTCACTGAGTTTTATGAAAACTTTATGAAAATTTATGAGTTGTGTTCATTTCTATGGGTATCTGGTACTTCAATAAGCTGTTTTTGTTGTTTTTTAAAGAAAAAAATCAACCTGTTTTAGAGGAGAAATCATTGAAGAAAAAAAAGGTAGGAAAATCCTCTCTAGAGAGTGTAAGTGTTGGGCCAACTGCCTGTCGGTTCCCAGCTATGCACTGAGAAGGACAGAGGTCTAATGTTTTTTAGTGTGCTTTTTAGAAAAAAAAATTTGTGGTAAAAAACACATAACATTTACCATCTTAACCATTTTTAAGTGAAGAGCCCAGTAGTGTTAAGTATATTTACATTGTTGTGAAACAGGTGTCCAGAACTTTTTCATCCTGCAAATCTGAAACCCTATACCCATTAAACAACAACTCTGTGTTTCCCCCTCTCCCCTCAGCCCTTGCTAACCACCATTCTAATTTCTGTTTCTATGAATCTGACTACTTTAGGTACCTCATCTAAGTGGAATCATATAGTATTTGTCTTTTTGTGACTGGCTTATTTCATTTAACATAATGTCCTCAAGGTTCATCCAGATGATAGCATGTGACAGGGATTCCATTTCTTTTTATGGCTGAATAATATTCCATATGAAAAGACCACATTTTGTTTATCAATTTATCTGTTGGACATTTGGGTTGCTTCTACCTTTTGCTATGGTGAATTGTGTTGCTACGAAAATGGGTGTGCAAATATTTCTTCAAGACCCTTTCAATTCTTCTGGCTACATACCCAGAGATGGGACTGCTACATGATATGGTAGTTCCATTTTTAATTTTTGGAGGAACTTCCATACTGTTTTCAGTAGAGGTTGTACCATTTTATAATTACTCTAACAGGGCATATAAGGGCTTCATTTCTACACATCTTCACCCACACTTGTTATTTTCTGGTTTTGTGATTGTAGCATAGGCCAATACTTTAGAAGCCATTTTTAGGTTGGCGAGGCCTTACCTAAATTAAACTCTAAATATCAAAGGCCTCTAAGAAAAGTACCTCAAATCCTTATTGAAACTTTATGTTCAATAAAAGACCAGAAACATTTTGATATGACTTTACCTTCTTTGCTCAAAGTTTTTGAATCTGTTGAATATTCCTAGCAGGTCAAGTGCACAACAGCATACTAAAAGATGCATAACCAAAGGAAAAATTTTAAATTATGTTCTCATATCTTGTTTGAAATGCCACCCTTAAGTATCTCCCAGAGAAAGCAATAATATGACTATAGAAAGAGATTATACTTATAGGGTGAATACATAATTTATTTCTTTAACTTTGGTTCCACTACACTGGAATAACTGGGAATTCTCCCAAAGGAACAAGTAGATTAGCAAAGGTAGAAGCTAAGAACTCTCTAAAGTAGTGGCACAATTAGGAGGAAAAGAGACTGAGGTGTGAACTGAATCAGTGGAAGGGCAAACAGGAAAGCCAGGCTCCAGGAGACACAACATGTAGTTGTTTTACCTTGCTCTTCCAGAAGGACTTGCACAGATGAGTTTTCCTCTACTTTTTTTCTGGCTGCTTCTTCTTCTTCTTTTGACCACTGCATGTGATCCCTTTCAAAAAATGAAGATTATAAAACATGCTTTATAATTGAAGAAGGCAGAAAAAGAGTGATAAGGGATACCTCTTTCATTCTAGGTCAAAGGCAAATGACACAAACAAATTCCCAGGCAAATGAATACGTTGTGTCAGATGTTCCTTGTGACAGCGCTGGTGCAACCCTGGAGCGCCTACGGTTCTTCTAACTCTGGGTGTGTTGCAAGCCCCAGCCACCTTCTGGAGATAACTGCTGAAGTGGTGTCCCAGGAGCACCATGGTGCATGTTTACCTGGGTGCTGGTATGGTTTGCTGTGTTTCATTCTAAGGCTAAATTTATTTGCTTTTCTGTTAATTTATGAACAGGGAATTCTTTAATAGTTTTTTCATACTCCTTTTGCACTATTCTTATTAGCTGCCTTAATTTCTGTATATGGATTCATTTATGTTTAAATGATAGACTACTTGATATAGTATATAAGAAGGTCATCTTTCTAAGATCTGGCACTTTCTATAAGTATTTTCAGTTTCAAAATTTACTCTATATGAGAGAATATTATTTCCTGCCACCAAAATATCTTTCTTGGAATAGAAGCAACATCTTTATAGAAAAAAGGTAATTTTTGTTTTGCTTTGTTCTTACAAAGTCTATGTTTCTTTTTTTGCAATAGGTAAAACTATAAGTAGGTGATGTAGTTTCCTGGAATAAACCATTTTTCTTAACAATAAAGAAATCACATACCCAAAATTCAAGTCTGTTGTAGTCGTCTGGGAGTAATGAGTCCCAGCACTAAGGTGGTGGCAATGGGAAACAGAAAGGCAGAGTACAGGGAGAGACACTATGAAAGAAAACTATAGTTATGATCTGGAGATTAACTAGATATTGAAGGGAGAAGAATGAGAGTCAGGAATGATTCCAAGGCATTAAAACTGAGTACTGATGAAAGTGCGGGCAACAGTGACAGAATAAGGAGTTGCTTTGGGTGGAATGATGATGAGCTTGGTACTATTTTAAGTCATGTTTATGCAATCAGATATGAGAGGGTATATTCCAGTGACCTGGCTATAAATACACCACTGAAAGGTGAGAAATTACATTTAAGAAGGATCAAAACTGGTATACTGAAGTTCCCAGGAAAAGTATATGAATAATGTAAAAATCAGAGTTTCACAGATGAAAATTTAACCACTGTTATTTCAAATAAAACCCAATCATTTACAACCCAAATAATCACTAAACAGCTTTATCACTTGCTTTAATGAATGAGATCAGAACAAATTTTTGCTTTGACTTATTTTAATATATGTGAGCAGTCACATATATAACTTGGAGCTGGTAACTACATTTTATATTCTGTACCTATAAATATATAAAGAATATTATTATATGACAGTTATGATGTTAAAGGCAATAAATCACTTATTGAAAAAATAGTATTACTAAGGCTGGGGACAAGTTTCTCATCTATGAATTTCTAAAAAATATAACAAGGAAAATAGAACAGTCCATTTCCCTGTAAAAAAATCAAGCTCTGAGACAAAGAGAGCGTATATGGTTTTCACCCTTACGCATTTGTTTTAAACTGTTAGTTTAACTTGCTTCTTCCTGAGTATTTAATAGATTTAGTTATTTCTTAAATTGCTCTAACTTCCTTATACTGTTTTTTATGTTGCTTCATTTTCTTAACTGCTAGGTGAGGGGGATATTATACCCTTAGCCTCAAGAGAACAGATTTTCCACTATATAGTTACAGAATTCCCATAGAAACCTAAAAAATGTTTCTACTGTATTTATGGGGACTTCCTCCAGACCAGCTGCTTTATGGACGTTCTTATATTAGAAGAGTCTGATTCATGTATATCCAAACCCAACAGACAGCAATAAGAATCATTCAGGTTTATAAGTAACAAATACAATTACAATAGAATTTAAGCATAGAGACACCTAACAAACAAACTGAAAATAATCAGGTATTTAACAACCACCACCACCACCACCACTACTGAAGGAAGAAAATGGTTCATACTGTTTGACTTGCAAATTATACTCTGGGAATTTATTGTAACGAAGCCACTAAAAAAAAACCCCAGAGAAGTTCTGTACAGAGAAGTATCTGTACAACAGTATTTACTGGAATACCAAATATAATAGCAAAAAACTGGAAACAACCTCAGTGATAGGATAATAGAAAAAGTATGGTAACTCAAAGGAATATTATACAGACATTTAAAATGATAGATATGAAGTTTATGCAACAATATGGAGAAGTATATATGAAATAGCATGAGGTTAAAACAACAGATCCCCAAACTGTATATGTATTATAATCACAACTATACAAAATAATATACACACTGGGTGAAATAAAAACAATTATAGTAGAATAGCGGAATTAAGAGTAACTGCCTAAAAATATCCTTAATATTGTAAAGCTGCTTCAACTAGAGATAATCTTTCTAAAAACCATATTTATAAAAAAACTATACTGCATGTTTAAGACATATAACAATGGTCATTAAAACGTTATGCTATCCTTCTTGGGGGAAAACCCAGCAATCTTTATAATAAAAAAGAATATATGTTTTCTTAAAAAAAGAGAATTGAGGGCTTCCCTGGTGGCGCAGTGGTTGAGAGTCCGCCTGCCGATGCAGGGGACACAGGTTCGTGCCCCAGTCTGGGAAGATCCCACATGCTGTGGAGTGGCTGGGCCCGTGAGCCATGGCCGCTGAGCCTGCGCATCCAGAGCCTGTGCTCCGCAACGGGAGAGGCCACAACAGTGAGAGGCCTGCATACCACACACACACACACAAAAAAAAAAAAAAAAAAGAGAGAGAATTGAGAAGAAAATATAAAATATGCTGAATATTTTTCCTGAAAACTTGAATTTGAGAAAAATCTTAAAAATAAAAGATAGGATTTTTAGTATACTACAAAGCTACAGTAATCAAGACAGTATGGTACTGGCACAAAAACAGAAATATAGATCAATGGAACAGGACAGAAAGCCCAGAGATAAACCCATGTACATATGGTCACCTTATCTTTGATAAAGAAGGCAAGAATATACAGTGGAGAAAAGACAGCCTCTTCAATAAGTGGTGCTGGGAAAACTGGACAGGTACATGTAAAAGTATGAAATTAGAACACTCTCTAACACCATACACAAAAATAAACTCAAGGGGCTTCCCTGGTGGCACAGTGGTTGAGAATCTGCCTGCTAATGCAGGGGACACGGGTTCGAGCCCTGGTCTGGGAAGATCCCACATGCTGCGGAGCAACTAGGCCCGTGAGCCATAACTACTGAGCCTGCGCGTCTGGAGCCTGTGCTCCGCAACAAGAGAGGCCACGATAGTGAGAGGCCCGCGCACCGCGATGAAGAGTGGCCCCCGCTTGCCACAACTAGAGAAAGCCCTTGCACAGAAATGAAGACCCAACACAGCATAAATAAATAAATAAATAAATAAATAAATAAATAAATAAATAAATGCCTACCCCCAACATCTTCTTGAAAAAAATAAAATAAAAAAATAAACTCAAAATGGATTAAAGACCTAAATGTAAGGCCAGATACTATCAAACTCTTAGAGGAAAACATAGGCAGAACACTCTATGACATAAATCACAGCAAGATCCTTTTTGACCCACATCCTAGAGCAATGGAAATAAAAACAAAAATAAACAAATGGGACCTAATGAAACTTAAAAGCTTTTGCACAGCAAAGGAAACCATAAACAAGACAAAAAGACAACCCTCAGAATGGGAGAAAATATTTGCAAATGAAGCAACTGACAAAGGATTAATCTCCAAAATTTACAAGCAGCTCATGCAGCTCAATATCAAAAAAACAAACAACCCAATCCAAAAATGGGCAGAAGACCTAAATAGACATTTCTCCAAAGAAGATATACAGATTGCCAACAAACACATGAAAGAATGCTCAACATTATTAATCATTAGAGAAATGCAAATCAAAACTACAATGAGATATCATCTCACACCAGTCAGAATGGCCATCATAAAAAAATCTAGAAACAATAAGTGCTGGAGAGGGTGTGGAGAAAAGTTAACTCTCTTGCACTGTTGGTGGGAATGTAAATTGATACAGCCACTATGGAGAACAGTATGGAGGTTCCTTAAAAAACTAAAAATAGAACTACCATACGACCCAGCAATCCCACTACTGGGCATATACCCTGAGAAAACCATAATTCAAAAAGAGTCATGTACCAAAATGTTCATAGCAGCCCTATTTACAATAGCCCGGAGATGGAAACAACCTAAGTGTCCATCATCGAATGAATGGGTAAAGAAGATGTGGCACATATATACAATGGAATATTACTCAGCCATAAAAAGAAACGAAATTGAGTTATTTGTAGTGAGGTGGATGGACCTAGAGTCTGTCATACAGAGTGAAGTAAGTCAGAAAGAGAAAAACAGATACCGTATGCTAACACATACACATATGGAATCTAAGAAAAAAAAAAAGGTCATGAAGAACCTAGGGGCAAGATGGGAATAAAGACACAGACCTACTAGAGAATGGACTTGAGGATATGGGGAGGGGGAAGGGTAAGCTGTGACAAAGTGAGAGAGTGGCATGGACATATATACATTACCGAACATAAAATAGCTAGCTAGCGGGAAGCAGCCGCATAGCACAGGGAGATCAACTCGGTGCTTTGTGACCACCTAGCATGGTGGGATAGGGAGGGTGGGAGGGAGGGAGACGCAAGAGGGAAGAGATATGGGAACATATGTGTATGTATAACTGATTCACTTTGTTATAAAGCAGAAACTAACACACCATTGTAAAGCAATTATACTCCAATAAAGATGTTAAAAAAAAAAAGAAATTTTCACACCAAGGCTAGTAGAATTAGTTCATAATTTTGGAGTGGCCATGAGTCCTATGACTTCAGTTCATATGTCTGCATGTGTGTGTGATTTCATATTCCTTCTATATGTATAGCACAATTGAATGATGATTCCTTGCTTTAGCTTTAAGTTGATGGCAATAACAGTCTAAATAATCATGCATTTGGTTTGGAAAAGTTAAAACACACACACTCTCTCCCCAATCATTTAGCTTGGGTACTAATGTTTCTGAGGTTCCTACTTACAGAAAACTGCTGAATGTGGTGTCACTTCCTATTATAATTTTTAACAATCCGATATAAACCAAAGTACCCAGTGTAAGTTACACAGATAAAATGTTTTTGTCTTGGTCATTTACTGTGCATGAAAAAGTGTCATTATAGAAGAAAATTTAAAGACAAATTTAACAAGTGTATTAGGTGCCTAGTGAATTAAAAATAAAATATTGTTAGGTAAAAGGAAGAAATAAAGTTTATTAATTTCACCTTAAAACTATTTCAGTAATCTTTAATTCCATAACAAAGTCATTTTATTACATAGTTAAAATTATATTAATAGAAAAAGTTAAAGAGAAGAAGTCTTACCTTTCGTTTAAATATCCTAATCAGTTAACAGTTCTTAATTTTTCAAGTTCCCTTCCTGTATTTGTCGATACACACACACATACAAACACTCTTCTACACAGCTACAAAATATTCATAATTATGGCTTAAAACTGCTGTATAGGACTTGTGATTTGCACCATGACAGAGTACCTAGAAATAGGCTTATCCTTCTGCTATAAACAATAATAAAACTGGATAAAATAGTATATAAAGCAATTGCTTTTAGGCACTGGACTACACTTCAGACAGCACAGGACTGTGATCCTTAAAAGAAGAGAAACGCAAAAGGTCAGCTCCCACACGTACCCTGGCTTTCTGTCTGGGACATGTTCTAGACTGTGCTGCAGAGGTAGAGCCCAAGCAGAGCCTGGCTGACTCACTGAGTGGCAGTTTTGTGAGTTGAGAAGGCAGAAATCAAGGTTCAGCGCTGCTGAGATGGTGAGACTTTGTGCAGCAGAATACTGAACAAGAGGGGGTTGGACAAAGGGGAGGGCCCCTGAAGTCTGCATAGGCAGTGCAGTGCAGTGCTTGAAGAGACTGGAGTTCTGGCTAAGCCAGAATGGAGAGACCTCTCTGGACACTTCAGGCATTCAGTTAAGACCCCAGATATGCCACGCTATAGGAATAAGAAGCACGCTAGAAAAATATCAAAATAATTTCACCTGAACAGAACCTAAAATTAAATCTGACTTGACTAAGATTTGGCAATAACTTAACCACTTGCCAGGAAAAAAACCTCAACACCTTTAAAGGAAGACAACATAATCCAGATTCCACATATCATCCATAATGTCCACCAGATAGTCAAAACTTTTAGCATGTGAAGGAGGAGGATAATATATCACCCTTCAGTAAATATATTTTTAATATTCTATATGACAAAATGGGACGCATGCAAAAAGCTGCACACTGAAGTCTGATGACTGACTTGTAGAAAAGTACTTGTATGATTGTTTGCATTGTGAACTAAATTATATGCTTTTTTCATGGAATGCTATTTTTACTTGAAAGAGCAACTGTAGACAAACTATAGCTATTCAGACTTGAGTATTCGGCATCTTAAAAGTAAACAAAATGAGCCTATCACTTTAAGAAAAGAAAAAGTATTTGCTGTCAAAGATAAATTTTGTGCTTTCAAGCAAAAATTAGGATTTTGGAAAGGTTGTTTCCACCACCATGAGTTGGATAGCTCCCAATACTTAAGAGATTTTTCCTAATGGGAATAATGGTGTATTAACAAATGTGATTTCTGAATATTGTATAATGAAATGTGTAATCTGAATCTACATAAAACAGGGAACTAAACTTTCCAAATTATCCATACATGATGTCATAAAATGATGCATACGTAAAAAAAAAAATTCAAAATATAAGGTGTGGGCTTCCCTGGTGGTGCAGTGGTTAAGAATCTGCCTGCCAATTCAGGGGGCACGGGTTTGAGCCCTGGTCTGGGAAGATCCCACATGCCATGGAGCAACTAAGTCCATGCACCACAACTACTGAGCCTGCGCTCTAGAGCCCATGAGCCACAACTACTGCAGCCTGCACGGCTAGAGCCCGTGCTCCGCAACAAGAGAAGCCACTGCAATGAGAAGTCTGCACACCGCAACGAAGAGTAGTCCCCACTCACCGCAACTAGAGAAAGCCGGGGCACAGCAACGAAGACCCAACGCAGCCAAAAATAAATAAATAAAATAAATAAATTTATTAAAAAAAAAAAGTATAAGGTGTAACAATGGATTGTAATATAGCACAATACCAAAAGTTCATTGATATGGTTTCATATTCCATATTGCAACTAAGAAACTGCTGCTGTTGAGATTTAATGTAGTATCAAGAAAAATATGGGGGGGCTTCCCTGGTGGCGCAGTGGTTAAGAATCCACCTGCCAATGCAGGGGACACAGGTTCGGGCCCTGGTCCGGGAAGATCCCACGTGCCGTGGGGCAACTAAGTCCATGCGCCACAACTACTTAGCCTGCGCTCTAGAGCCTGTGAACCACAACTAGTGAAGCAAGCAGGCGCACCTAGAGCCAGTGCTCTGCAACAAGAGAAGCCACCACAATTAGACCCCCGCGCACCACAATGAAGAGTAGCCCCTGCTTGCCGCAGTTAGAGAAAGCCCGTGTGCAGCAACAAAGACCCAACACAGCCATAAACAAACAAACAAACAAATAAATAAATATTTTTTAAAAAGGAAAGAAAAATATGGGGAATTCCAGGTGGTCCAGTGGTTAGGACTCCTGTGCTTTCACTGAGGGCCAGGGTTCAACCCCGGGTCAGGGAACTAAGATCCCACAAGATGTGGGGCACAGCTAAAAAAAAATAGAAAAATATCTAAAATTATCTTAAGACGCTATTAGAAAACTCCTCTCTTTTACCAGTATATATCTGTGTGAGGCCAAATTTCCTTCATATAATTCAACCTAAACAACATTACACAAAAGATTAAACGAAGAAGCACATATGAGAATCCAGCTTTTTCCATTAAGCCAGACATTAAAGAGACTTACAAACATTTAAAACAATGCACTCCTTGCACTATATTTTTTGGGAGCAAATAGATATTTTCATGAAAATATGTAATTTATGTTAACTTGTAATGAGTTTATTATTGTTGTTTTAAAATGAATTAATATTTTAATGTTCAGTTTCAATCTCTAATATGGAACATATCAATAGATATAATCCACATAAATAAAAGGTCTTTGGGGTCCTCAATGATTTAACAGTGTACAGGGGTCCTAAGACCAAAATGTTTGAAACTATTGATCTAAAATAACATACAAAAAATAATCAAAAGATGTATAGCCAAAAAGCCAGTAGAGAAAAATAAAAGAACAGATGAGACAAAAAATAAACAGAAATATAACCAGATTGTATTAACTTACACTGCTACCAGGATACGGTGTTATCTTAAATTTCTCTCTCTCTCTTTTTCTTTCTTTTTTGGTGTTATTTTAGTAGCTCTAAAAAGGTACCAAATTGTTTTGATCTGTATTTCTTTTACTGTTGTATATTTTCCCATATGTTCACATGTACTTCCTTCTGGGTCAATCTTTTATGTCTGTTGCCTATTTATCCATATAACAAAAGGTTTTCATGCTTTTCTAACAATATAACAAATATTCAAATGTTAACCTTGATGTATGGCAGTGGAAAGTAATTTATATTTTCTATGTCTCTTAGTTTTTGTATTAGTAAAATAAATGTAATAGTTCTCAAAACAGTGTACAACTAAGACTATGTACTTTGAAATTATAATTATCCTATTTTATCAAATCTAAGATACCATTATTTTCTGTACAAGTAAGAAAGAAAAAATCACTTCCAATTACAATTGTAAGATGCCATCAATTTTAAGAAATGCCATGACTTCACAGAGCTGTTAATCGGTAAAAAAAATGTCTCAGATGGATAAAATATAGCTGTTATAGGTAAATCAGAGAATAATTGAACTAACTTCAATTAAATCTTTTCTACTATTGACACTAATTTACATTTCTGAGTCCTGGCTTTCCACTTATCTTTTTTGGCCGTAATAAATATTTCAGTTGATTATTTTTATTAGTAAATCATTTTCTTACTTAGGAATGAATGACATACAAAAGACACACAGAAAGAACCAATGCCTTCCCACTTCTGCATACAAGGGATAGAGGTCACAGCTGCTGGAAAAAAAACAATATTTACTTCTCTCATTAGACATTTATTGACAACCTGTATCTATTAGGCACTGGGCTGTGAACTGGGGACATGAAAATGAAGAAGATTTGGTAGAACTCAAAACTGTTAGGAAGATGAGGAAGATTAGTATTATGATGAGCATAATACTAATGCTTATAAAATACGAAGTTTCATCTCTACCCTACTTCTTATCCCCATGTCCATCCCTGAGATAAAGTGTTATCAGTATGATGTGGACCTTTCCAGACATTTCTGTGTATATAAAAACAAAGATATGTATATACTGTAGCACACGTATAGAAATTCCTTAATAAAAATGAGGCCATACTAGAGATACTTTTCTGCAACTTGCTCTTTTTGTTTAATGACATACCATAGCCATCCCTTGATATCAATACACATGGATCTCTCTTATTTTTATTAACTGCTACATTGTTTTCCAATGTATGGATGTAACCATATTTTTTAATGGCTTTATTGAGGTATAACTGACATACAGCACATAGTTAAAGTATATGATTTGATACATTTTGACAAATGTAATATGCATGGAAACGTCACCACAACCAAGTTAATGAATATATCCATTACTCTCAAGTTTTCTGGTGCACCTTTGTAATCCCTTCCTTCCACCCCTCTGCTTCTCGCCACACCCCCCTCCTGCTTCACTAACAACCACTGATCTGTTGTCGGCCTCTAGATTAGTTTGCATTTTCTAGTACAGTAAAAGTAAAGTACATACTCTTTATTTCTAGCTTCTTTCACTCAGCATAATTATTTTGAAATTCATTCATGTTGTTGTGTGTATCAATAGTTTCATTCCTTTTTTATTAGTAGTGTCCATTATATAGATATACCACAATTGGTTTATCCATTTACTTGTTGGACATTTGGGTTGTTGCCAAATTTGGCTATTACACATAAAGTTGCTATGAACAATCATGCACAAGTCTTTGTATGCTTTCTTTTCTCTTGGATAAATATCTAGGAATGGAATGGCTGAACCATATAGAGGTTGTATGTTTAATTTTTTAGGAAACTGCCAAGCTGTTTTCCAAAGTGGTTACACCATTTTACATTCCCACCAGCAGTGTATGAAAATTCCAGTTCCTCTGCATCTTCACCAACAGTATTGGTACAATATTTTGAATTTTAGCTATTCTAATAAATGTTTGGTAGTATTTCATTGTGACTTTAATTTGCACTTCCCTCATGACTACTGATGTTTGAGCATCTTTTCATATGCTTGTTATCTGTGTATCTTCTTCAGTGAAGTGTCTGTTCAATATTTTGCCCATTTTTATTGGGTTGTTTGTTTAACGAATTTTGAGAGCTTTTTATATATTCTGATTTTATTCTGTCTTTTATCAGTCATAAAAATAAACAAACTATTGATATATGCAACAACATGCATAAACCTAAAAATAATGATCCTTAGTAAAAGAGGCCAGAAAAAAAGAGAGTATAGGGCTTCCCTGGTGGCGCAATGGTTGGGAGTCCACCTGCTGATGCAGGGGACACGGGTTCGTGCCCCGGTCCAGAAGATTCCACATGCCGCGGAGCGGCTGGGCCCATGGGCCATGGCCGCTGGGCCTGCGCATCCGGAGCCTGTGCTCCGCAACGGGAGAGGCCGCAGTGGTGAGAGGCCCACGTACTGTTAAAAAAAAAAAAAAAAAAAAAAAAAGAGTATATATTGTGATTTCCTTTACATAAAATATTGGAAAATGCAAACTAATCCATTGTGCATGCTATGTTCTTTCTCCCCTCCTTCCTTCTTTCCTCTCTGGTTTGTTGGCAGATAAATTCTCTTGACACCAAACCTTACTCAGGTTTATCTTCCTCTGCAAGCTTAGTTTGAAGGCTGGGTATTATGTATCCTCTGCACTTTTCTGTAATCTGAGGGTGTCAGAGGTGGGGGAGAAGGGGGAACTCCACTGGGTAGTTGGCAGCCTTTATTTTATGAGGGTCTGGGTCTGCGATGTTGTTTTTTTTTTTTTTTTGGAGATTTATTAAGTCCTATCTATGCTAGGTTTCACTTATCTAGTTAGGATGTGTCCTATTCCTAAGGGGGTTTCCCTTGGGCTTTGGATAGTTTCAATTCAGCATGGAACTCTGGAAAATGGTGAGTCCCATGATTTTCCCTGCTCTACTAAGACCTCAAATTCTTCTGTGATAGGTAAGAACATTTATTTTCAAGGGCTCTTTCTCAACATTTGCCAGGGCTGCCTAATGAGTATTAGCAATGATTTGTCAGCTGACCTTTCCCTAGTACTGCTTCTGAAGGATAAAGATAGGGTTAGGAGCCACTCTGAGCCACACATGAATCTATAGTTTCTTTCCTTGGTCACTAATTGTCTATGTATGAACAGTATGAACTCATGTAGTTGCTGTTGGCATAGTTTTTGCTTGCTTTTACTACTTCTTATTCATTTTGTTGGAGGAGGAATACTTTGTTTTTCAGATTCATTCCATCTTCTTTACCTGGAGGACTCAAGCTTATTAGTGAAACAGACTAGAGCTCCTTTAGAGCAGTGATCATCTGCTGTTCCTCTCGAGTACTGCTCTGAACCTAGCCCAGTGATGGGTACATGTCAATATAACAAAAATGCTAAGGAGGGCTTCCCTGGTGGCGCAGTGGTTGAGAGTCCGCCTGCCGATGCAGGGGACACGGGTTCGGGCCCCGGTCCGGGAAGATCCCACATGCCGCGGAGCAGCTGGGCCCGTGAGCCATGGCCGCTGAGCCTGCGCATCCGGAACCTGTGCTCCGCGATGGGAGAGGCCACAACAGTGAGAGGCCCGCGTACCGCAAAAAAAAAAAAAAAAAAAAGCTGAGGAAAAAAGATATCATTTCATGTTCTATAATGGTTAACTCTAGGTGTCCTGAACAACAGAGCCTGATTAATTCTCCTAAAATACTTCTTTTGTCACACCATTTACCCAGTTTCAAAATGTGAAACCTCTCTTCCAAGTGGGCTGGTCTATTTGCTTGCTTTTGTACAGGAAATATACCTCATGTACAATGCAGATCTTTGCTCATGCTCATGTCTAGAACAAAATGGTTTTCACTATTTAAATCCTCCTCATCCTTCTGAGCCCAGGTTAAATCCTACCTACTCTATGAAATCTTACTGACTTTCTTACATCCCCATCTCAAAAATCTCTTCCTATTCTGAAGACTATTCCTATGGTCTTCACTGTCTTCACTGTATGACCCTGCATAGTCCTCTATACTGTTTATTTATTCATTGGTATATATCTCAACTCTCCATCTTATAATAATAACAAGAATGATGCCTTTTAGGGAGCTTACTACTACTAAGTGTTTTACATATTTATTTCCTTTAATACTCATAACACCTCATGAAAAAAACTTGCTCAAATTCCTACAGCTGGAAAGGGGTAGAGTCAGGGCTTAAATTCAGATTTTTTGGGTTCTGAAGCCCATGTTTAGCTATGATATTTTTAAATTTTATTTTTTATTTATTTAATTTTATTTTTTATAGCTACGATATTAACTCTCAGTCCAGCTGTAAATTTCGAGTAGACATGAACTGGACCTCCTATTTCTCTACATTGATTCACTTATTCAAACAAACTTATTGGGTGCCTATGATATAGAGAATATAGCAATGAAACAGATATAAGCTAAGTTCTTCTCTGAAGAGTCATACAATCTAATAATGAAGATAAAACAGATACATAAGTAACTAAAGTACATGTTAGGAAATGGTAATAATAATAATACAGCTAATTCTTATGTGTTGCTTATTTAACATGTATATACAATTTATATAATAATATATATATACACTAATTCAATCCTTACAACAACTCTATGAGGTTAATATTACTATTATTATCCCATTTTAGAGATGAGGAAACTGAGGCACAGAGAGATTAAGTAACTTCCTAAAGTTAGACATGTAGACTGCCTCTTTTAACATCTAGATTGCCTCTCATGACAAATTATTGCATAAAGAAAATTCAGACTATATAGTAAGAAAGAATTCTTGATACCTGAACTCTATTGGGATACTGGAAACAGTCAACTATTTAAATGGGTTATGTAATAGAAAGTCATGTTACAGGATATAGGTCTTACCTTGGATCTAGAGAATCACTTAGCTCAGTGTTTTTAAACTAAAGGTCATGACACTTTTAGTGAGTCATGAAATCAATTTAGTTAGCCCATCTACATTTAAAAAGAGAAATAAACAAAAATGGAGCAGAAAAGAACAAATGGAAACTATGAGTGCATGTCTTACATGGTAAAACTGCATAGGAAACTTCTGTTCCTGTTTCATATATGTGTATGTGTTATACATACAGGTACTGTTCCATGATGTAAACTATTCTCCTTACTGTGGGTCTTGCCAAAAAGCTTGAAAGCTGCTGGCCTAGCTGATTTAGTTGTATGATAATACAAGTGCTTACTGCTTCCTTATAAATTTCAGGGATTCCCTGAAAAGTTCCTATACACTTAAACCAGGAGCAGCATGGAATAAGGAATGATTTTTCCAAGTAACTGTGTAATTTGCTCAATACAGACAGATGTCTGGGCCATGTCTCATAAGCACTCTGAATATAGTTTCATGTCAGTGCCCCCCAAACTGATAAATGTAGTAAGTATAACTAAAAGTCTCTAAGTGGAATACAAAATGATTTAGTCACTGTGGAAAAGTTTGGCGGTTCTGCAAAAAGTTAAATGTAGAATTACCACACGACCCCACAGTTCCACTCCTAGGTAACTCAAACAAGTACATGTACACACATGTTCACAGCAGCTCTGTTCACAAGAGCCAAAAGGTGGAAATAGCTTAAATGTCCATCAGTGAATGAGTGGATAAACCAACTGTGGTATATACACACAATGGAATACTATTCTGTCATAAAAAGGAATCAAGTACTGATACATGCTACAATATGGATGGATCTCCAAGACTTTATGCTAAGGGAAAGAAGCCAGACACAGAAGATCACATATTGTATAATCTCATTTACACGAAATATGCAGAAGAGGTAATTCTCTAGAGACAAACACAGATTGGTGGTTGCCAGGGGCTGGGAACTGTAGCATGAGTGTAAGAGGCCTAATGGATAAGGGATTTTACTTTAGAGTTATGGAAATGTTTTGGAATGATGCTGGTTGCACAAAATCGTGAATGTAATTAATGCCACTGAACTGTTCACCTAAAATGGTTAATTTTATGTTACGTGAAATTCACTTAACTAAACTATTAAGAATTAAGAGCCTATAGGCAGACGTAAATACTAGTAATATCCAGAATCTGGAGGGCAAATATTACTCAGGATATAGAAACTGAAGAAAAAGGGTATTTTTATTTTTTCTCAAAAAAATTTTAACAAGAGGTTCATGTATAGAGTAAATAGTTCTTATTTAACTAGACTAGAGGCTAAAGGGAAAAATGAACTGTACACAATTCTGATCAACATCTCTGAGAGAAAACTGACATGTACTTGTTAAGAAACTTCTTAAAAATCAAAATTCAGCATGAGGAGACATTATTCTTAAATATAAAGGAGGAAATAAGGAAGGAAGTGAGAACTTTTAGACAGAACTTTGGACTTGAAGTAAGGAGAAAGTAAACCAGTCTTCTGGTTTTCAGTTTAATTTACTTATCTTCTCTTCAAGCAAAAAAATGGGACCTGGGGTGGGGGACGTGGGGAGGTGATGTGAAGCAACTACTTTCCTCTTCCCTTGGAGAAAATTATTATTTTTTTATTATTACAGTATGTATCTGCTTTGGAGAGAGTTCACTAGAGGTATCCTGCACAGGCAGGGTAACTTCTTTGGGGGTATGCTATGGAGGAGGATGGCTGTAGAGATCAGATCAAGGTTTCTCAAACTGTGGTCAGCTGAACCCTAAAGGTCCTCTAGGCTGCTAGAGGGAGGGAGGGATGTGAGAGGAAAAGGGAAGTGGAGCTGTCGATGCCCCAAGCCTCTATGACCACTTCACTTCACTCAGAGTAGGTTTGTTTTTACCTTTTAAATATTGGGATTCTATGTTAAGCGTTCACTTGGAAAAAAAATTCTGCTAAAGTTTGAAACAATTGGACTGCATCAAGGATTCCTAAACCTGGTAGCTCAACAGAATTACTAAAAGAACTTTTTCAAATTACAAATTCCTGGGCCATACCTCAAGGGATTCTTGTGCAGCAGCCCTAAGCTAGACCACAGTATTTGAGAGGCACTGAACCAGATGACCCTTGCTTCCCTGAGAGCCTATGACAAAACAGAACTTAAATGGGCAGGCAGGAATCCTGGGCAAAAAAGCTAGTGATAGCAAATGGAAAAAGAGATGTAGACAACTAAATCACTAGAGTCTACTGACAAAAAACAAAAACAAAACAAAAAAACTGGCAAATGAGGAGCTTGCCTAGGACCAGAAGTTCCTCTGGAGGTTTAACTGTTTGACAATTATCTCACAGCCTATTATAACTGTCCAAATTGGTGATGATAGTCAAAATGGTTTAACTTAGCAACTGTCCAAGAAAGTATTATGTCGGCCACACATGTAATTTAAAATTTTCTCGTAGCCATGATAAAAAAAAGTGAAAAGAAAGGAAATTAATTTTAATAATATACTGTAATTCAACATATCCAAAATAATATCATTTTAACATTTATTGAATAATTAAGTACAAAAATTATTAATGATATACTTTACCTTTTACTTGTATTAAGTCTTCAAAATGTTACAGCACATCTCAATTCAGACTAACCAGGTTTCAAGTGCTCAAAAACCATATGTGGGTAGTGGCCACCATATTGTATAGTGCAGGACTAATTAATAAAAAGTCAATCTATTTCCTTTTAAAATTGATATTCTGTTGCAATATAAACACAGAAAGTCTATGAATTACTTTCCCAGCCCTAGAGGTCCTGCTCCCAAGGCTAGTCAGATAACAATCTTATCTGCAGATATTATACCCAACCTCACATCTTCAGCCCTGACTGCTCTCTCTTCCTAGCAGTGGAGTCTATGTTCTGGACATTTTTCTCAGGATGTCCCTCTCTCAAAACCTATTCAAAATATCTAAAATTAAATGCACCATCTTTATTCCAAAATAAAAAATCAATTTACCTCTTATTTTGTCAAATTCCTATATCTGTTATGAGCACTCATATACAAGTCCTTATGTGGACGTATGTTTTCATTTATTCTGGTAAATACCTAGGAGTGGGTGGAATTGCTGTGTCATATGGTAAGTGTATATTTAACTTTATAAGAAACCACCTGTTTGACATAGAGAACAAACCAGTGGTTACCGGGGTAAGAGAGAAGAGGGAGGGGCAATATAGGGGTAGGGAATTCAGAGGTACAAACTATTATGTATAAAATAAGCTACAAGGATGAGAATATAGCCAATATTTTATAACTATAAATGGAGTATAACCTTTAAAAATTGTGAATCACTATATTTTATACCTGTAACTTATATAATATTGTACATCAACTACACTTCAATTTAAAAAAAGATAAACCACCCGTTTTTCTTCTATTATATTTTTTAAAAAATCAATTTACCTCTTGATTTTTCTATTTATTTATTTTTTTTGCACCTTAAAAATTTTTTATTTATTTATTTATTTATTTATTTATGGCTGTGTTGGGTCTTCGTTTCTGTGCGAGGGCTTTCTCTAGTTGTGGCAAGCGGGGGCCACTCTTCATCGCGGTGCGTGGGCCTCTCACTATCGCGGCCTCTCTTGTTGCGGAGCACAGGCTCCAGACGCGCAGGCTCAGTAGTTATGGCTCACGGGCCTAGTTGCTCCGCGGCATGTGGGATCCTCCCAGACCAGGGCTCAAACCCGTGTCCCCTGCATTAGCAGGCAGATTCTCAACCACTGCGCCACCAGGGAAGCCCCGATTTTTCTATTTCTATTAGTCATCTAAGATCAAACCTTCAGAGTCAAATGTTTCCTTTTCCTTTATTCTACAGAAGCACCAAGTTCTATTTTTTCTTCCCTTACAATCTCTCTCTTATTTGCCCTCTTCTGCTTCTAGTTCTACCTGCTGATCTATCCTTATACTGTTATCCAAATACTTATACTTAATATACCATGTATAATGAATGCCATTTCTCTTTAGTGGCTCTGTAATACCTTTCACTTTAGGTGTGAATTTAAGACCACACACAATCTTGCTCCTACCCCACACCTGGCCTATTACCATTCCAACCTTATCATTTACCAATCTCCTAGAAGAGCCTTTATTTTAGGCAAACTATCCTGTTCTCCTGAATATGCCTTATACTTCCTCATCTAGGTGGATACGACTATCTACCCACCTAGAATGCCCTTACTCCAGCTTTACCTATCTATTATTCCACAAATATTTATGTGTCAGGCACCATACTGGGTACTGGAGAAAGAATAAATATCTCAGTTTCCCCACTTAAACCTTCCTTTATATGCCAATTATAACTCAATAAAGCTGAAAAAAAAATCTTCCTGACTATGCCAAAATAGAAGTGATTCTCCATTGTTGAGTTGTTCTTATACAGACCTATGCCTTATAAGAACACTCTGGGCCCTTACAATTTGCTGCCTTGTATTTCTAATTATCAGTTTTTCCTATAAATACCCATCTATCTTCACAAATAGAGGGTGGATTTCCTAAAAGCATGAATTAAGGTCAAACCAATGTGTTCTCCCTGGTGCTCAGTAAGCAGCAGGTACTGAGTACACATTTGCTGATTGATAAGTACTTGTAAAAGAGGCAAGTGGAGGGCTCTACCTAGAAAAGCAGCCCCCTCAGTGATATGCTGCCAAATCAGGATCAGAGGTGAGCAGGGAGGGCCTGCAAGAACCCAAAGCTGAGGAAAGCACTTGGGAAACTTCACTTTTCTAATTCTCTTTGCAAAGAAATTCAGAATTGGCAACATCTAAGTTGGGATCAGTTACCCTTGCTTTTTAACTTCAACAACATAAGTGCTCAATTTAAAAAATCCTTTTCTGGCACTAAATGAAAATAATAACACTGGTGATGCTTAATGTACATACATTATATCACACCTAAAAAGATAACTTACCACATGTTGTGTTCAAAAACTTTGGCTGGATCAGTTAAAATCCTTGATCCCAGAGGGGCCACTGGGTGATAACTACTTTGGTATCTGTGAGGCACTTTTCTTATCCTTAGACAAGAAAAATAATTTCTCCAAATCACATTCATCCTAATCAGTACCTGGAAAGTTACAAACAGTTAATTAGTCAATATGGATTAAACACTATATTATTTATCTAAGAGCCAAAAACTGGCCTAAAAGGTTTACAAGCTGAGAAAGGACATGAAAACTAAAAAATTTGAAATGAAAGATGGGCATGGTAGCTTCTTTCCTGAAGTATTTTTCAGGTCAAGAGAAGGGAAAAGAATATTTGGAGTGTACAACATTGCCTGGCATTCTTTATAAGTCACAGCCTTGACCAACTTGGCTTTGTTTGGTATTTGCTTATATAATTTTTAGCACATGGCCAAAGCATGTAAGCCCAGAATCTGGATTTTGTATACTAAAATGTTTTTTAAGTGATTTTATTATTTTGTTTTGGGAATTCTACGCAAATGTATTTCTAGGGAATATTTGATGACCACTAGACCAAAAACCCAAGTATAGGAGCAGAATAAGAGAACAAATTTTTAAAATCTCATTCCCTGGGCTGGGCTGAATAATATGAATATTGGTAAAATAAATAAGTAAATACTATATTAAGATATGATCCCAACAATTCTTAATTCTAACAACCCTGTATACATACATTTTAAAGAATAATCAGTAATGCATTTGCAAAACAGATTTCCCTGTACAAAACACATGCTTAAATCCCAGCTCAAGAGGAGAATCATCATTTGATTAGCCAAATCTATCTCCATTTCTGGAGAATAACTTAAACATTTAAAGAGTATGTTATTTTAATTATGTACTGGCATATATGTCGGCTTAAAATCTTCATGGAAAAGTATCAAAAATAAGCTCTAAAGAGCTTATTTTTTCCAATAAGAATCCATTGTAATACCGCTTGGCATTTCACCCCCACTCAGTTGTTAATCGCAACATTCAGCCTAACGCTGTAAGCTGTCAGGTAGAAACAGATGCTAAAAGGTGTGTATAGATAATATGCATCAGAGACTATCGCAGGTGCTACCAGGCATAAAAATGACATGTATTGTACACCCTTTACCATCTTACTGAAAGCCAATAGGTTTTAAGACTATGAATTCCAAAACAAACTGCAGAATGTCAAAAACATCTCATTGTGCTTTTAAACATAAAATTCAAGATTTTCCTTTTGGGAAAAAAAGGTTTAGTTATACACACCAAAAAGACTGCAATGATTCCATTCAAATGTGACTAACAGTGATGAGAAATGAAACATTCAATAGCTAGTGCAGATCTCCCGTTTCTTATTTGTTTTTCCTTCTCCACTAAATGCAAGCTCTTTGGTGGAGGCAAATGAAATCAAATGCTCTGCCTACCACTACCTTTCCTCTGACGTGCCTTTGTTCTTTTCTCCTGTCACTGTTCCACATAAGACTAACAAAACCCTACCAGCACAATTATTTTTAGAACTCTCTTTCTGCACTGAACATTATTCATAAAATCTTCCGTATGCTGAAGAGTAGAAATGGATTACACCTAGAAAAAGAGGCAATTCATGCTCAAAAGTATGAAATGATGTAAATGTTTTCCACCCAGGAAAGCCAAATCAAAATGAAATTTCAATCCTTCAGATAATCACGTGATACTTATCTATATCTATCTATATATAGAAGAGGAAGAGAAGGGAAAAAAGGATGTTTCTCTCACTATAAACGACCAAGAACATCTATAGACAGCTGGAGACAAAAAGGCATAGCCAGATTGGATATTAGGCAATTCAGGAAAACGTCAGAGAAGTGTGTGCCTTGCAGACTGCTGGCCCATAGAAAAACATGGTATAGCCAGGGTCTAAACATGTGGCAATTTGTCCAGCTTAGGCAGCTTTTTCTAATTAACCACACAAACATCTTTATTTCATTTATGTTTTTATCTACAACAGCCTTGCAATGCTCTTTATCTTTTTATTATATAAATATATAGTAAACTATTTAATAAATATAATAGAGATACATAATAAAACTACTTAACATAAACGCTTTCTCAACTAAATCGCAAACTTCTAAGGGCAGCACCAAGCTGCTTGTGAATTAATTGTTTGACTGACTACACAAAAATGGTACTTGTCTGACATAAATTTAATTGGAAGGAAGTTACTTCATATTTCCCAAGGTAGCTCCTTAGATCCCTGCAGTGTGGAAGAAGGAAGTGACCGAAGAGTTGACACTGTACAGGCAGCTATCCAGTTATAGTCACTGCAATGATTAATAAATATGTGCTTTATGTTATTACTATCATGTTAGCTTAATGTTTACTAGGTCATGGTTCCATTTTGTGATGAGAAAAAAAGAGAAGGGCAGGGTCAGCTCCCAAAAGAATTCTGGTAGAGAAAATTGGTTTCTACCACCAGAGAGTCCCGCTCTCTTTATGTACCCTCTATTAACTAACTCTCTTTTGGCATATGCTAATTTGTTTTTGTTGGGTTTTTTTCTGGAGTGCAAAGTTTATTTAAAACATCTTTATTGGAGTATAATTGCTTTACAATGGTGTGCTGGTTTCTGCTTTATAACCAAGTGAATCAGCTATACATATACATATATCCCCATATCTCCTCCCTCTTGCGTCTCTCTCCCACCCTCCCTATCCCACCCCTCTAGGTGGTCACAAAGCACCGAGTTGATCTCCCTGTGCTATGTGGCTGTTTCCCACTAGCTATCTATTTTACATTTGGTAGTGTATATATGTCCATGCCACTCTCTCACTTCATCCCAGCTTACCCTTCCCCCTCCCCGTGTCCTCAAGTCCATTCTCTGCATCTGCGTCTTTATTCCAGTCCTGCTGCTAGGTTCTTCAGAACCTTTTTTTTTTTTTTTTAGATTCCATATATATGTGTTAGCATACGGTATTTGTTTTTCTCTTTCTGACTTACTTCACTCTGTATGACAGACTCTAGATCCATCCACCTCACTAAAAATAACTCAATTTCGTTTCTTTTTATGGCTGAGTAATATTCCATTGTATATATGTGCCACATCTTCTTTATCTATTCATCTGTCGATGGACACTTAGGTTGCTTCCATGTCCTGGCTATTGTAAATAGAGCTGCAATGAACATTTTGGTACATGACTCTTTTTGAATTCCTGGTTTTCTCAGGGTATATGCCCAGTAGTGGGATTGCTGGGTCATATGGTAATTCTATTTTTAGTTTTTTAAGGAACCTCCATAGTGGCTGTATCAGTTTACATTCCCACCAACAGTGCAAGAGGGTTCCCTTTTCTCCACACCCTCACCAGCATTTATTGTTTCTAGATTTTTTGGTGATGGCCATTCTGACCGGTGTGAGGTGATACCTCACTGTAGTTTTGATTTGCGTTTCTCTAATGATTAGTGATGTTGAGCATCCTTTCATGTGTTTGTTGGCAATCTGTATATCTTCTTTGGAGAAATGTCTATTTAGGTCTTTGGCATACCCTAATTTGAATACAAGTTTAACTAAGATATTATTTGCATAATGAAACTGTATGGATAAGTAGTACTTTTATTTGAAATAACATGAAGAAGCATAGCTAAAAATATTCTATTCACCCAAAAGAAGGCAGGAAAGGAAGAAGGAGAAACTAAAGATCAGATGGAACAATTAGAAAACAAATACCAAGGGCTTCCCTGGTGGCGCAGTGGTTGAGAGTCCGCCTGCCGATGCAGGGGACACGGGTTCGTGCCCCGGTCCGGGAGGATCCCATATGCCGTGGAGCGGCTGGGCCCGTGAGCCATGGCCGCTGAGCCTGAGCATCCGGAGCCTGTGCTCCGCAACGGGAGAGGCCACAGCAGTGAGAGGCCCGCGTACGGCAAAAAAAAAAAAAAGAAAAAGAAAACAAATACCAAGATGACATATTTAAATCCAACCATATCAGTAATTACATTAAGTGTAAATGGATTCCAGTTAAAAGACACAGGTTGTTAATTTGTATGAAAAAGCAATACTCAACCATATACAGGTCTCCCCGACTATCCAAAAGTGGAGGATTCCTGTGAAACCTTTTGTAAGCCAAAATGGCGTAAAGCAAAAAAGCAATTACCTTAGGACACATCTTGTTAATAGATGCACAAAATAAATCAAGATAAAACACAGATGCTCAAAGCTATGGCGGCTTAATGCTGGGATGCTGAGTGTAGTTCCCAGGGAAGGAGCTTGGAGGTGCCGCTCTTGAGGCTCAGGGTTTGCACCGCCTCTGTAACAGCTCACTGCAAAACAAACACTGAAAGCTATTTTCGGTTTTCACCTTTTTTTCGTAAAAGTGAAAATCGTCTTCAGATTTCTTTCATTTAGCAACAACAGGTACCAATGTAGGTCTTTTATCAAAGTGAAGGAGGTAAAGCAAACTTTCAAAAAGCAGGGCATACCTGTATTGTCTATAAGAGAAGCACTTTAAAGATACAAATAGATTACAATTAAAAAAGAGATGGGACTTGGTAGCCCTACAAGAATTTGGTGTTAAACATAAACTCTGTGCAATGATGACTGGTAAAAGAGCAGGACAAATATTTGAGCAGGAGAGCAGTCCTTTCTTGATTCCTTCTGGTGAGCAGGGGTTGCTGCTGACATTTCTTCTGATCTGAGGTGGTGGGATCTAGGTCTTTCATAATAGACAAAATAGACTTTTAAAAAGACTATTACAGGGCTTCCCTGGTGGCGCAGTGGTTGAGAGTCCGCCTGCCGATGCAGGGGACGCGGGTTCGTGCCCCGGTCTGGGAGGATCCCACATGCCGCGGAGCGGCTGGGCCCGTGAGCCATGGCCGCTGAGCCTGCGCGTCCGGAGCCTGTGCTCCGCGACGAGAGAGACCACAGCAGTGAGAGGCCCGCGTGCCACAGGAAAAGAAAAAAAAAAAAAAAAAAAAAAAAAAAAGACTATTACATTTAATAATGATGAGCCAATTCATCAAGACATAAAAATCCTAAATGTACACGTACCTAATACCAGAGCTTCAAAATACACGAAGCAAAAATAGAATTTTTTAAAGGAAAAATTAACAAATTCACGGCAATACTTGGAGATTTTAATAGCCCTCTCTCAGTAATAAACAGAACAACACTCAGAAATGAACTATCAAAAAATCAATAAGGACATAGAAGTTTTGAACATTATCAACTTGACGTGAATGACATTTATAGAAAGAGCAATATACCTAATAACAGCAGAATATACATTTTTTCAAGTGATCATGAACCATTTGCCAAGGCAGACCACATATACTGAGCTATAAGACAAGTCTTAATAAATTCCAAAGTATTCAAATCATACAGAGTATGTTTTCTGACCACAATAGCAATATTCAATGTTAATATTTTTGATGAATTGACTCATTAATAAATATCCCTCCTTATTTCTAGTAATAGTCATTTTCTTGAAGTCTGCTTTGTCTAATATTAATATAACCTCACCAGCTGTCTTATGCAGTGTTGTGTATGATATATCTTTTAAAAAATATATTTCTGTGTTTACATTTTAAAGAAGGAGCGTATTGCTTATTTTTGCTTCTTTATCCAAACATAAAATAATAATAAGATATCTAGAAAAATTCCCAAATATTTTGAAATTAAGCAATGTACTTCTAAATAACCTATGGGTCTAAGATTTACATGAGTTAGTAAATCTTAAGGTAAATTAGAAAATATGTTGTACTGAATAATAATCAAATCTTAAAATATCAAATTTTATGGGATGTAGCTAAAGCAATGTTTAGAAAAATTTAGTTTTAAATGCTTCTATTAGAAAGGAAAAAAGATCTCAAATCAATGATCTCAGCTTCAATCTCAAGAAACTAGAAAAATAGTAAGTTTGACGCAAAGTAAGTAGAAAGAAGGAAATAATAAAAAATAAAAGCATAAATCAATGAAATAGAAAATGGACAAAACAGGGAAGATCAAGGTCAAAAGTTTGTTCTTTGAAAATATTAATAAAACTGATAAACCTCTGACAAGACTGATACCAAACATTTGTGTTTCAGAAAATACAAATTTCTAATAATAGGAATGAAAGAGGAGACATTGGGCTTCCCTGGTGGCGCAGTGGTTGAGAGTCCGCCTGCTGATGCAGGGGACACGGGTTCGTGCCCCGGTCTGGGAAGATCCCACATGCCGCGGAGAGGCTGGGCCCGTGAGTCATGGCCGCTGAGCCTGCGCGTCCGGAGCCTGTGCCCCGCAACGGGAGAGGCCACAACAGTGAGAGGCCCGCGTACCGCAAAACAAAAAACAAAAAACAAAAAACAAAAAAAAAAAAGAAAGAGGAGACATCACCATAGACCCTATAGACCTTGTAAACACTAATAGGGAGCTATTATGAACAATTTTATTCCATTTATTAGATGGGATAAATGCCTTAAAAATACAGTTTACCAATAATAACTTAATAAAACAGCACAAGAAAAAAATCTAAAGAGCTCTAAATTTATTAAGTAAATAAAATTTATAATTAAAAGCAAACAAACATCACATCCATTAGGATGGGTATAATTAAACAACAAAAAAAGAAAATAACAAGTGTTGGTAAGGATATGGAGAACCTGGAGTCTTTGTGCATTGCTGGTGGGAATGTAAAATGGTACAGCTGCTGTGAAAAATAGTATGGCAATTCCTCAAAATATTAAGCATGGAATTACCATACAATCTAGCAATTTTACTTCTGGATATATACCCAAATGAAGTGAAAGTGGGGGCTCAAAGAGATATTTGCACACCATGTTTATAGCAGCATTATTGACAATATACAAAAGGTGGAAACAATCCAAATGTCCATCAAAGATGAATGGGTAAACAAAATGTGATATACACATAAAATAGAAAATTATTCAGACTTTAAAAATAGGGGAATTTTGGAGCATGCTACAACATGGATAAGCCTTGAAGGCATTATGCCAAGTGAAATAAGCCAATTGCAAAAAGACAAATGTTATATCATTCCTCTTAAATCAAGTTCCTAGAGTGATCGATAAAGTTCACAGAGACAGAAAGTAGAATGGTGTTGTCAGGGGCTGGGGAGAGGAGAAAAAGGGGAGTTAAGTTTTTAATGGGTATGGAGCTTTAGTTGGGAGAAGATGAAAAAGTTCTGGAGATGGCTGGTTGTGATGTTTGCACAACTATGTGAATAAACTTAATGCCACTGAACTCTACACCTAAAAATGGTTAAAATGGTAAATTTTACCACAATAAAAAAACAAACCAAAAAACCTTCCTACAAAGAAAACTGGAGGCCCTGATGACTTCACTAGTGACTATCAAATGTTTAAGGAAGAAATAACACCAATCTTACACAGACTCTTTCAGAAAATAGGGGAGAGAACACTTCTCAATTTCTTTTATGAGGCCAGCATAACGTGGAAAAGTAGTACAATTGTATGAAATAAAGGTCTGAATATTGGCCACATTATTACAATGCAGTTTTCCCACAGACTTAGGGCTTCTCATTATAGTTCCTAGTTATCAGGTGTTTGTCAGGAACAAAACTTGCAGATATCCAAGAGGGAAGCCTGGTAAGAGTTTTCTAGGCATGTCTTGGTGTGCTTTAATTGCTAAGGCAGTTTGAGTTACAACAGTCCAGAGCAGAGAAATACGAAGGCAACAAGAATCTCCACAAATCCTTGTTAGGTGTTTGAGTTTTAATTTACTGTTGGAAGCACCTTAAAAGGTTGGTGGTCCTGATGCTTCACTTAACTTAGCTCAAACTGATTCTGCCATATCAAATTCTAGTCCATATAATCAAGTGGTATTTCTTTTACTTACTTGGCCTATAGGTTCTCACTTTCAGCTCACCATCCTACGGTGGTTCTTCCTCTCAGGTCCTATCAAGGTCAAAATGGGGGCTTCCCTGGTGGCGCAGTGGTTGAGGGTCTGCCTGCCGATGCAGGGGACACGGGTTCGTGTCCCGGTCCGGGAAGAAGCCCACATGCCACGGGGCGGCTGGGCCCGTGGGCTGTGGCCGCTGAGCCTGCGCGTCTGGAGCCTGTGCTCCACAGTGGGAGAGGCCAAG
Organism: Mesoplodon mirus; assembly: GCF_964341445.2. Classification (NCBI taxonomy): domain Eukaryota; kingdom Metazoa; phylum Chordata; class Mammalia; order Artiodactyla; family Ziphiidae; genus Mesoplodon; species Mesoplodon mirus. The sequence continues at coordinate 86,005,838 of NC_138984.1, forward strand.
GCAGTGAGAGGCCTGCATACCGCAAAAAAAAAAAAAAAAAAAAAAAAAAAAAAAAGGTCAAAATGAAACAGAATGAAGAAGGAGCATGGCTTTAGGGCCACGGCCCTCTGAGATCTCAACACCAAGACTCAGTCATGAATAGTCAGTTGGCTAAAGCAATCACTGAGGAACAGATCTAGAAAGGAACTGAAGCTCATATGGGTATCAGAGTGAGAGAACTTCATTATCAACAGCATTTATTATGCTATAACTACATTGGTATGCCATGAAGAGCTGACAGACTTCCTGCCAGCTCTCAGATGTAGGTAAGTGTGCGCTCATTTTAGAATACAAGGAAACAAACAAATGTATAAAATGACCTGGGTTCCACATATATATCGTATGACAAGCCAAGGAGAAGGTGGTTTTAATACTCACAAGTTTTCTGAGCTTACCACTAACACCATATTATGCTTGTAGCAAAAGCAGTAGCCTTGGTGTAGAAGGATGACTTGTAGGGAAGAGATCTCTGCCCTACCTCCAAATTTTGGCTAAATGCTTTGCTTTCCACTAAAATGTGGCCCTTTTCACAATGACTCACAGTTCTTACCATACTAACAAACTATATCACATTCTTCTGGAATAGGTAAGATGTATATAGGATATTTCATGTTTTCAGTAACTGCAAATGTTATTTTTGTAGAGTAATTGTTTTAAGTACTTCTTAAATAAAAGGGATGATTTTAGTAAAAGGAAATACTGCATGCTATACATTGCAATTTGGAAAGATCTTTGAAGAAGTAAATCGCCAATCCCAATTTATTTTTCATATAAATATTAATTTTAAAAAAGTTAAGTATTTACCATGTTTGAGGCCCTGTTCTAAGCACTTTACATTATTATCTTATTTAACCTCTATTTCCCTACCAAGGGGTCCTATTTTTATACCCATATTACATAGGAAAACCTCACACAGAATGAAGTAAAGTAACATGCTTAAAGTTACCCAACCAATAACTAATGGGGCTTCAACTTGACCCCAAGCGGTTGAACGGGAGAGCCTATGCTCTACCTTTTTGGGTTTTTTTGTGGTATGCGGGCCTCTCACTGCTGTGGCCTCTCCCATTGTGGAGCACAGGCTCCGGACGCACAGGCTCAGCGGCCGCGGCTCATGGGCCTAGCCGCTCCGCGGCATGTGGGATCTTCCCGGACCGGGGCACGAATCCGTGTCCCCTGCATCGGCAGGCGGACTCTCAACCACTGTGCCACCAGGGAAGCCCTACCTTTTTTTTTAAACATCTTTGTTATGCACATATATACAATTTGCGCCCTACCTTTGTACATACAAGAAGGATCACAGTATTGACTCCCCAGTCTTTACTGGGGTTGCTAATTTATTGTATTTGATTTAAGGAAGCCCAGAATTTCTTCCCTCCCTTCATCTTTCTCAATTCTGTTTTTTTCTCTTGGGCCTTAATCAAATAGCAAGCAATGCCACTGGGAGACACCAGTCCCCAGATGTAGGGCAGCGCAGTCATTCTCTTTTTCAGGACTCTAATCTCAAGATACAGGCAAAGTGCTCTTGCATAACCTAAATAACATAACATTTTAACACCCTGTTCGTTTCACTGGTCTTTTACTTTTACTCAGTTGAGGAGTAGGGGCAAAGAAGGACTTCTTTCCCTTACTATTTAAGCTGGAGCCTGAGATTGCTTCCTCACATCTCAATACTATTGGAAGGGCACCAAAGAACGAGAGCAAATAGTACTGTTGTTTGTGTGACTCTGTAATGATTATCCTTGGAGCACTTCGCTGGCTCTGAGCTGCCTCCCTAAGAATGATTCCCAGTTGTCTCAGCTGACTGAAATCTCAGAGAAAGAAACTGCCGTTAATCATACACTAAATGCCTGCCCTTTGCTTAAAAGTTAACTTCCCTTGGATGTTTCCTGGGTTCTGAGCGTCCTTTAAATGAATAAATTAGGGAGACATTCATGTTCTTACCTTTGTAACCGTTTAGCTTTCCTTCTCCGGCTGGGAAGCTGGTACCATTCAGAGGAACAAACAACGCCTCGATAAAGCTGCACTAACATCACCTGAGAGGCTACCGTTAATGAGAGCACATTCAGGTGCTGTTGTCGTACTGTTTTGGATAGTGAAAGCGACAGGGAAGAAACACCTAAGTATCAACTGCAGGCGTGAAAACGGAAGCTTCGATTAACTCTGTCAATTTCAGAGAACTCTGAGGGTGACCATCTGTGAGGCAAAGAGCTCAGGCAACTCTTAGACCTTGTTTTAACCTTTCTTTGGATGAGTATAATTTCAGAGAATAAATAAGGTTATTAGCGAGAACAGAACAACAACAATAATTACAGTAAGTATTCGCAGAGCACTTGGCTCACACTATGACGTCAGGCACTCCGCAGCTTCAAAATGGGAATCTCGTGCTGTGTTTCCTCTCTAAGACCACCCTTAAAGGTGTCACCATGCCCTCACACGCACAAGAGGTTACTGGGACTCCCACGTTATATGAAGGATTTCATGTAAATCCATCTCAAAGCTGCATTAAACCTGAATAGCTGAAGGGTATTCTATTCTAATTGCTCTGGCAGTTGTCTCCAAAAACATGCTGGACCAGAATGAAATCTGTTTTAACTCATTCACCTGCCATTTCACATTTGTGCACACTACGGTAACTTCTGGAAGTAGTAATCAGATCTGGTGGGCTGAGAAAAGGTATTAGGTTACATGCATACTTTATGTGTTACCAGTCCTTACAAATTCTAGTAAAAAACTCACATGAATGAAGTTAATGGAGTTCTACACTTAATGAGACTTCTGCTTTCTGATTCATTGCAAATGGCTCTAACCCTAGGTACTCTAGATGGCAGGAGATGCTTGCACCTGTATGCAGGATTTACCCAGTCATGTTCGGACTAATGTATCAATAAGGCTGTCCTGGCACAAAATGGAATATTATAAAGAATTCAAGTCATAAATGAATGTTATATATAAAAACCTTGGGGGGGCTTCCCTGGTGGTGCCGTGGTTAAGCATCTGCCTGCCAATGCAGGGGACACGGGTTTGAGCCCTGGTCCGGGAAGATCCCACAAGCTGTGGAGCAACTAAGCCCGTGCACCACAACTACTGAGCCTGTGCTCTACAGCCTGTGAGCCACAACTACTGAGCCCACATGCCACAACTACTGAAGCCTGTGCACCTAGAGCCTGTGCTCCGCAACAAGAGAAGCCACCGCAATGAGAAGTCCATGCACCACAATGAAGAGTAGCCCCCGCTCGCCGCAACTAGAGAAAGCCCGCACGCAGCAACGAAGACCCAATGCAGCCAAAAATAAAAATAATTTTTTAAAAAAACTCGAAATATAACATTAATGAATAAAAGCATCCAAATGAATGTATTTCCATAATTTCAAAAGAATGTGGGATTTAGGTAGGCAGAAATTATAGAACTGTGTAAATTCTATTTTAAAGAACTACAATTAGTTATAACTTGCAAAAAATCAAGGCAAACTGCACCATGGTCTATCAGGTAAAATTCTGTCACATCACAGGAGGTATGACACAGAAAAGGCGCTAGAGAATGGAAAGTAAAATTCACAAGAATGACACAATTTCCACATGAAAACAGACAAGTTGAAAGTTTCCAGGGAGCAATACAGAATGCTAGGAATATAGAGTGGGTGGTCAGAGTATGTTAGATTCCTCATTAGGTACACTTTTGCTTTCTACCAATAACAGATGTTGTTCCCACTGAGATCAAGCCTTTTCTCCTCTTGTCTTACAGAGTCTTCTTGGCCTGGTCTTCTGTCTACCCTCAGGCCTTTTATTCGATAGGAAACAGATTCCTGACCTCCTTGTGGCCTTGTGATTACTTGGAGCTTAATTCCAACATCTTGGTCTTATTGAAAAGATTAGCCTTCCTAAAAATACACCTTCCCATCTTCTCTTGCAGTTGGAGGAGTCATGTGACCATGTGCTGGATGACAGAAGTCTGTTAAAGGGCAAAAGTCTTTGCCTCCAAACAGAAGAGAAAGGGGCTGGAGGATGGCTTGCTGACACCCTTACTCTGCCTCTTTCCTGAATAAAGGAAAGTGATGCTGTGTACAGGGGAGGGAAAGGGCCTGGTTCTTGACAGTATCATTGAACAGGTAAACCAATGATAGTTACCACTTTCCTCTGGATTTCCTGCTAGATGAGAAAAATAAATCCTTATATATTTTAGCTACTATTAGGTTTTCTGTAATTTTCACCCAAGGGGATTCTAACATAACATCCATTACTACTGAGTCCTAGGAATCCAGGGACAAATCTATTTGGTTCCTGCCCTCAAGAACCTTATCACCAGGGCTTCCCTGGTGACGCAGTAGTTAAGAATCCACCTGCCAATGCAGGGGACACCTGTTCAAGCGCTGGTCCATGAGGATACCACATACTGTGGAGCAACTAAGCCTGCGAGCCACAACTACTGAAGCCCGTGTGCCTAGAGCCCATGCTCTACAGTAAGAGAAGCCACCGCAACAAGAAGCCCGTGCACTGCAACGAAGAGTAGTCCCCGCTCACCGCAACTAGAGAAAGCCCACATGCAGCAACAAAGACCCAATGCAGCCAAAAAGAAATAAATTAAAAAAAAAAAAAGAACCTTACCACCAAGTGAAGAAGAATGAGATGCAAACAGAGTCCTGAGAAATGTGTAATAGAGGTGGGCATAAAGTGCTATTAAAGTACAGAGGCATGAGTGATTAAGTCTCTCGGTTGTGGCTAGGGAAAGCTTCCTGGTGAAGGCAACATCTGTGCTGGGTCTAGAAGAGTGAGTGGCAATATTCCAAGGAGATAAGGGTAAAAACCAGGGCACCCCAGACAGAGGGACTAGCACAAATAAAGACAAAGAAGTGTGAAAACATATGGTATATTCAGGGAAGCAAAAGTAATTTGAAGAAAGATGCTAAGTAACTTTGGAAATGAGTAGAGTCTTTAAGACTAAGGGCAGTAAGAATTGTAATAAGCACTGTGCTTTAGTTGATAAAGGGTTAACAATTCTGAAGTCACTATACAAATATACTGGAATTGAACAATTAAGAAGCAGATGGTGGGAATCAGGCTTCTCACCAGGAGTGGAAGGTTATAGATAAGTGAGGGGAGAAGGCTAGAATAATTCATATGGTAATGAATTAGAATTGGAGTCATCAGTATGAACTCATATTTAGCTTAATATAAATACAGATGTTACATACAGAACTAATTATAGATGTGTGTATATACATGGGTTAGCATACACACATACATTTCCTTATTCTGTTAGTTGAGAGGCAAACATACCCCTGTAGCAACAAGCACACCAGGGACCATCTTGGTTTCTAATACCATTCTCTAATAAAAGGAAGCAGGGCTCCTTGGAAAACTAGCTGATGCTAGGATTGGGGCAGGGAATATATAAACTGAGCCTGTAGCGTGGTGCCAGAAAGTAAGGAACTGCTCAAACACAAAAAAACAACCCATAATGATAAGCATATGTCAAAGGGACACATAAGCCAACCGAAAGCACTCCCAATGGCCAAAGCTGAAACACTGATACTCTGAGCCACAAAATAATTTTGGCTTATAACCCAAAATATAAAATAAATATCCATGTGTTCATATTGATAGAAATGGTTGACTGAATAAATAAATAAATGGGGGAGAAGGGACAAATCTCTCATGCAGAAGACTTCCAAATAATTTATGTAGACACTCCACCCTCAAGGAGGTGGAACATAACTCCTCATTCCTTAAATGTGGGCTGTGCATAGTTACTTCCTTCTAAAGAGTACAGTATGGGATGTGGGGGAGTGACTGCAGTGGAGAAACTTGACAAACACTACCTCAGTCAGGTGATCAAGGTTAACATCAACAATGATAAGTCAGGTTGATAGTATATATTCTTTATATGATATGATGAGAATGGCACTTTGCCTCTGTATTCTTCTTCCTCCCCCAAACCCATAACTCCAGTCTAATCATGAGAAGAATATCAGACAAACCCCAGCTGAGAAACATTCTTCAAAATACCTGACTAGTATTCCCCCAAACTGTCAAGGTCATCGAAAACAAGTTAAATCGAGAAACTGTCAGAGCCAAGACGAGCCTAAAGAGACACGACAACTAAATGTAGTGTATCTTGGATGGGATCCTGTAACAGAAAAAGGATATTAGGTGAAAAAACTTTTTTTAATCTGAATAAACTATGGACTTTAGTTAACAATAACGTATCAATATTGGTTCATTAATTGTGACAAATATAGATACTAATGTAAGATGTTAATAACAGGGGAATCTGGTATGGAGTATATGGTAACTATACTATTCTCACAATTTCTCTGTAAATCTAAAACTGTTCTAAAATTAAACGTTTATTTTTTAAAAGTAATTTTATATGCTTAGAGCCTACGATGTGAGGGACAGATGGAGGTTGGAGTGGAGAAATGATTATAAGGCCGGAAAATTAGGCAGGGGCCAGATAATGAGGAATCTTTATGTATACCAAATAAAGCAGTTTGAATATTTTCTTATAGACACTGTCAACAACTGATGAGTTCTAAACAGGTAAACAACATGTTCAGATTGTAATTTATAAAGATTGTATTTTATAAAGATTGTTATGATGGTCTTATCCTGCCATCTTATCACTGCGCTCTAAACAAGAGCAGTAAAAATCAAAGCTCTAGGGGCTTCCTTGGTGGCGCAGTGGTTGAGAGTCCGCCTGCTGATGCAGGGGACATGGGTTCGTGCCCCAGTCCGGGAAGGTCCCACATGCCGCGGAGTGGCTAGGCCCATGAGCCATGGCCGCTGAGCCTGCGCGTCCGCAGCCTGTGCTCCGCAATGGGAGAGGCCACAGCAGTGAGAGGCCCGCGTACCACAAAAAAAAAAAAAAAAAAAAAAAATCAAAGCTCTGGGACTGGGGCACCTACAGCTTCTAAAATCTTCACATATGATCCTGGTGCACATCAATGACTGAGAACCACTCCTATACAGAATTGATTAGATGAGGGCTACACTCAAGAAGAATTTGTCACGGATCATGAGAGCCAAAGATAGTGGCATGAGAATCAAAGAAGGGGCAAAGTCAAGACACACTTTAGAAGCTGAACCAATAGATTTTTTGAAATGACTAGCTGTGAAAGCAGGATGAAGTCAAATATGAGCCAAGATTTCTGGCCCGGGTAACTGGGTAGATCATGACACTATTCACGACAGAGTTCAAAAAAGGTGGATAATGGTGGGATGTGGGTAGGGAAGGGAAGAGAATAAGGTCAGTTTGCACATGACGAATTTTAAGGATCCCACAATACATTCAAATGAATATCCTCAAAAGATAGTTGGAAGTTAGTTCAGGTAATTAGTAGGCATTAGAGATATAGATTTCAGAGACAAGTCACTGGTCTACAGGTTGGTGGGTGAAGTCATGATGAATTGATCAAGGAAAAAAGGAGATAGGCAGAACTCAAGGGAATACAATACTTAGAAGTCAGGTAGTGGAAGAGGAACCAGTTTATGTGATCAAATACTAAAAAACATTAAAAAAGGAGAAGCTAAAAATAAATAATTGGTTTTGAAGGCACAGACCAATGATGACCTTTATCAAAGTGATTTGAATCCTGGCTGTGCTGGCAGAATGCAGACTAGGAATAAGTAGGTCATTGGGGTAGGGGAGGTAGTAAATGTAGACGACTCTGATAGGCAGTGGCGAAGAAAAAACAGAACTTGGGCCTTATCTTAAGGGATTCCCTAGGTCAAAGGAAATATTTGTTTAGATACAAAGAATCCTAAGTATCTTTGTAGAATGAGAGAAAACCCAGTGTCGGAAACAAAACAGACTGAAGATAGTGGAAAAAGATGGATTGTTGACAAACAAGTTTCCAGAAGTGGGAGGTAGGGAGGGGGAATAAGTACACAGAAAACACGTTATCCATGTAAGGCATCAAGAACAATCTCATCCTCTGATGAGTGAGAACAGGTGTGTTTGTAGTGGAAGGAAAGATTGTTAAGAGAGCCCTTTCCCAACGCTCTCTTCTTTGTGAAGTAAGAGGCTGCAAGGTAGGGAATTTGAAAAAAGAAGGAACAGGAAAAAAAAAAATGAGAAAGGAAACTAACAACATTTGAGTAAAGTAATGTCAACAACATAATTGGCCCACATCAAGTTGCAACTCAAATTAGTGATCATTTATTAGCTGCCCCCTGAGTACTCACTCCCCACTTCCAATAGCTCATGGACTTGGGATCTATGAGTTTGCAGAGAAGCCACAGTGGACCTGGCTGAAGCCAGAGATGGACCGCATAACCTACACTGAGCCAATCAGTACATTCCAAATCTGTGGGCATCGTGACTGGTTCAGAGGTGAGCATCAGACTAAATCTGGCCAACAGAGTGCATGTCTTAGGTCTAGTGCTAGAGATTTTGGGACAAAGATGATTTCTCATACCTGTTACACATGAAAGAGGAAGCATGAAGCCCTGGAGCTACTGAAAGCTGTATTAGTCAGCTCAGGCTGCCTTAACAAAATACCACAGCCTGGGTGGCTTAAACAGTAGAAATTTATTTTCTCACAGTTCTGGAAGCTAGAAGTCCAAGATCAAGATGGCATCAGGGTTGGTTTCTGGTGAGGTCCTTCTTGCTACTTTCTTGCTGTGTCCTCACATGGCCTTCCATCTTGCATGCTTGTGGAGAGAGAGATGTCGGGTATCTCTTTCTCTTCTTATGAGGACACAGTTCTATTGGATTAGGGCTCCACCCTTATCACCTCACTTAACTTTTATTTCCTCCGCAAAGCCTTATCCAAATATAGTCACATGGGGGGGGGTTTGGGCTTCAACATATGTATTTGGGGGAAGGGGACACAATTCAGTCCAGGACAAAAGCAATCTTGAAGCTACTCGGCCTAAGGGTGATGGCACTGTACACATTTAGGATGAAGCCAACTCTGAAGAAGGAAAATTGGGAAAATAAAAAGAAGTTCGGTCCCACTGTTAATTAGTTAGATTAAGTTTCATTTGAAGCCAGTCCCATCTGGCTTTTTCAGTTATTGAGCCAATATATTCCCTTAATTGTTTAAGCCAGTCTGAGTTTTCTGTTATCTCCAACCCAAAGTAACCTAAATAATATAGCAGTTATGTGATTTCCTCTACCACCAGGCAGTCTGAGGGGAAAATATGTGGTTTTACCTAGATAAGGCCTGTCTAGGCTTGTAGTACAGAAAGTAATGGTGATTTAGGATGTGGAATTGAGGGAGAATATAACAAATGACCATAAAAGCCCAAAATGACTAGAAATTTAAAAATAAAGAGGAGAGAGGAGAAGGAGGGATTGGGGAAGGTTGATGGACTTGATGTGGTTGAAGCCTGGGTTTAACAGAAACAAGGGGAAGGAAAGACAGAAGGTACTGGTTAGTAATTAGGCCTTCTGAGTTTAACCTATGTCACCTAGTAACAAAAACAGTAATGCTGTAACAAGGAGAAGGAAATCCTATTTGAATGAGAGATGCTTACAGTGTGGGAGAACCACAAGGCCATGAACACCTAGGAAAAAGAAACTTTTTAGCTTGGACAAAAAGCTGAAATATGGACCCCCAACTACCACCTCATTTTAATCTTCAGCAGGTCATTATTATTATTATTATTATTATTTTTTTTTGCGGTATGTGGGCCTCTCACTGTTGTGGCCTCTCCCGTTGCGGAGCACAGGCTCCGGACGCACAGGCTCAGCGGCCATGGCTCACGGGCCCAGCCGCTCCGCGGCATGTGGGATCCTCTCAGACCGGGGCACGAACCCATGTCCCCTGCAACGGCAGGCGGACTCTCAACCACTGCGCCACCAGGGAAGCCCCCAGCAGGTCATTATAACAAATCTCCATCCTTTGCTCCTCAGGAACAATCCCCCACTGGACACATCTAAGATCCTATGACAACTTTTTAAATTGTATATTTATTATGATAATCTAAAAAATAAAATCAGTAGGAGCAAATGTATAACTGCTCCTTGATTTCAGTGCCTATATGTGCATTTATGATCTTGTTGCAACAAGCAGCACAGATGTAAGAGAGAAATGATGCACCTGAGTATACAGCACACTGTAAAAAGATTCTGCAGTATTCTGAGTTGAGAAAAGTGGTGAGGGAATTGAGAAGACACAGAGCACACACAGTACAGATGGGATGAAGTCCAAAGAACCTGTGTGGTGGTGGTCAGTACCTTGTGTATAATGAGAGCTGCAATTTAGTTTTGGTAAAACATCAGCAGTCACGTTATAATGTTGTTAATTTGAATTTTATTGGCTTTGTGGTTGTATTTGTGCTTACTTTGATTTTATAGTTGAATAATAGCTCTATGTACAAGGAGCGTATAACCAGATTTGTGTTAATAATATAGTAAAATATCAACTCAGGGGTCTGAGAATTTTTTTCCTTTAAATGAAGGTTTATATATTTTTCAACATTGAGAAATACAGTATTAGAAGATTCTGTTCCAGAGAATTCTTCTCCCACTCTTCCTTAACAGCAGAAATACTCCAAGTAGGGCAGAATCACCTCAGTTCTCCTTGGAAAACAATTTCAGGTGAAGAGGCAAAGGGTTTGGATTAAGTTGAATCCAGGATCTGCCACTTACTACCATATAACCTCTAACATGATACTTAACTTTGTTAACCTCAATTTCCTCAATAAAATGTGACTAATAAGATTATTGCAAAATATGGGAGGGTTATAGAAGGTGATCTATCTAGCATAATGTAGCATAGTGCTAGGTGCATGGTAAGTGCTCAATAAACTTTAGTTGATATTACTGTTGTTACCGTTAGTCTGGCTCTCCTTACAATTTCCCTAGGGCTTCATTAATACCACAGGATCAAGCTTCCTACTTGATCTGCTATGCTTATTATTCAGCCCTAAAGTAGTCCCAACTTCCCAAGAAAGTGAAAGACTAATTTACCAATGAAGTGGGGTGGTATAGTAGAAAGTGCTGAACTGAGAACAGGATAAGCCTCAAGTTTAAGTCATAGTACAGCAGCCAATCCATTAATCATGATTTTTGGGAAAGTCACTTACTTTGCCTAAGGCTCATTTCTTAAATGGAGATAATTCCTAAGTCACAAAGTTTTTACAAAGAACATTATAAACGACATAGTGTTTCACAAAAGTCAAACTATTATTCAGTGAATTCCAGAAACATTTCTAAAAGACACCCCTTAAAGCTTGAAAAGGAAAAAAAAATCACAAATAATTAGGAACCCCATTCCCACTTCCCTCTATTGAGCAATCAGGTATTGAGGTGGCCCATTAGGACAAGAAGGCAAACTGAAAGTAACAATCAAGCCTTTTACTTACCATAACGGTGTAAACAAGAGGCAAAAAGAGGCAACGGCTCCCCAATGTTCCATTTTCCCCTGTGGAATGACACCAGGCAAGGATCGAGTGGATGCAACAAAGATGGGGGAAACTGTCTCACTACCCCAGACCCCTGAAAAAGAGACTAATGCCTTTTTGTGGGTGCACGGACCGGCGCAGCGTGGGGGGTTTAGGAAGAAGGGAAGAGCTAAGAGAGGAATGGTACTGAGCCAAAGTGGAGAAAGGGTCTCCGCAGAGGCCCCCAATAAGGAGTCCTCTGAATGCAGGCATCTGGTCTAGGAATTGTCTAATGAAAAAACTAGCAGTGGAACACTCTTCCCAGGGGATTTTGGGCAAGAGCAAGTTTTATAGTACATTAGAAGAGGCAATGTGGAAACACAGCATGATTGCCTAGGAGGTCAGGGATTTCCTTATAAGGCTAGCAGGTCCTGTTTTCTAGGGTAAGGTGAGCTAGCTAAAAATAGGTTGGAGGACTGCGATTGTAGTATGTTAGGTTTCCTTGACTGGTGTTTCCCATAAGGGCAGGCTGACTAAGGTTTAGAACTGTGACCTTGACTAGGCCACTGGCGTGACACCCATTTTGTGGGTCACTTTATCAGAATGTAGATATACATAAAAGCATGGCCACACAGAGTGGGGAGAGGCAGGGCGGGGGGTGGGTGGGGGAAGGCTTGACTGGAATCCCTACAGAAAACTGCAGTGCACTGGCTGTATACCAATTCTGGTGTGCGGATGGCAGCTTCTCCCGATGAGGCCTTGCAGGAAAAGTCTTAATTGCTAACTGCCAGGCCTGAAAGATCACAGATACGACTCTGACCTAGAGTCAGACTCCTCACCCAAAGGAAAAAAAAAACACAAGCACTCTTTACTTAACATATAATAAACTTATTCAGAAATTACATAAACTAAAATATCAATACATTTAAGAATGATTAAAACAAATAGCCCGTGAATAGTAATGCCACAGCAAGTTGCTTGAGAATAATTGAGAATGTTAATTATAGTCTTAACTTCCAAGGACCACAATATGTAGAGAAACCATAGTAATCTTCAATCTATAAAAGGTCTTATTTCTAAGACCATTTGTAAGTCAGCTGTTAAGAGCTCAGAACCACATTTTCCACAGGAGCATTTTAATTGGTAATTAAGATACCAGGCTAGACTACACATGCTTTCAAAATCCATAATGTGGATGAAAAGAAATTTGTTTATTTTAGATGATTTTAGAAAACTGGCAAATTCCATTTTCCCAAACAGCTGAAACACTGCCAATCCATAATGCCTGGGGCAACTGGAATTTTATTTAATACAAAAAACAATCTGATTACATGATTCTTTTAAAACAACAGTAGCAAACACAAAAACCTGTCGGCCATCTCTTTGCCACCTGATAACATAAGGTGTGCCTATAAAGTTATGTTGTTTAACTAAAAATTGCAACTTTACATCAAAATAAGTGTTGTCCTTTCAAATAAATCACCTTAAGAGATTGCTATTTATTCCAATAACAGTAAAACATCTTTGAAAACATTATTTTCAGATAATGTCCTCATAGCAAGCTAACTGATTCTTTTTCATATCCTCAGTGGTGGCAATTTTTTTGCTTTAGGATATATACCTTTTGTTGCTTTTAGAGTAAGTTGTTCTCGTTGCCATAAGTGTACAGATTCCCAACAAAACCAGCTTGGAAGGATCATATTCATTAAGATATAGCTTCTGGTATGTTCTGTTTCCTTAAAAAGTCTCAAACAGTCATACCTCATAAATCAAGTGCACATAGTACACACTATACTGCCACAAATGATAGTATCCTTTGTGCTTATTCTGTTTTGAGAAGCTAAAACCATCTGGAAATATGAGCTAGATTTTTTAAAGTTTTTTTTTTTTAATATTGATAACAAAAATAGAAAAATATACAGGGGGAAAGAGCCCTCTTACAATTACAACAAAAAAATTATATGGAATACCTAGGAATAAATTTAGCCAGAAATGTACAGGACTGATATGAAGAAAGCTATACAACTCTACAGAGGAGCATGGAAGATAATTTAATAAATAGGAAGACAGTACATGGGTTTCTGGAGCTGAAGATTCAATATTGTAAAAAAAATGTAGGGCTTCCCTGGTGGCGCAGTGGTTGAGAGTCTGCCTGCCGATGCAGGGGATATGGGTTCGTGCCCTGGTCCGGGAGGATCCCACATGCCGCGGAGTGGCTGGGCCTGTGAGCCATGGCCACTGAGCCTGCGCGTCCGGAGCCTGTGCCTCTCAACGGGAGAGGCCACAACAGTGAGAGGCCTGCGTACCGCAAAAAAAACCCCCCAAAAAACAAAAAAACCCCAAAACAACAACAAACAAACAAACAAAAAAATGTAAATTCTCGCCAAAATTAAAGTAATTCCAATCAAAGTTCCAAAAATGTTTTTGGGGAACTTGAACAAATAATTTTAAAGTTCATCTGGAAGAATAAACATGCAGAAAGTACCAAGAAAATACTGCAGGGGAAATGAGTGCTGTTGATTGTGGTGTGGTAGGGTTAAGGAGGGTTGGGGTAGTCCTTGCCCTTCCATACGTTACAATACTCTAGAAAGCAAATATATCCTGGCCATGTCTATAGTGCCAGGATATACAGTCAAAGCACTAGAACAGAATAGAAAGTCCAGAAGCTAGTCAAATTATATATAAGAATTCCATTTGTAATAAAGCTAGTATTTCAAATCAGTAGGTTAAGACTGGCCTATTCAAAGAAGCATATTAAGAAAAGGGGTTACCTATTCAGAAAAAATAAAGTTATATCCCTACTCTATCTAACACCAAATAAATTCCAGATGAGTTAAAGTTTTTAATGTAAAAATACTTTTTATAGGCTTAGAAAAAATATAGGTGAATACTTACTAAAAAGTGGGGTAGAAAAGACTCTTTTAAACATTATACCAAATCCATAAAGTATAAAAGAAAAAAGAAAAAGACTAATTGATTGCTATAGGAATGTACAGGATGATATACTATAAAAGACACTCATGGAAATAAATGCAAAATATTACAATGTGTTAATATGATTAATATATAAAGAATGTTTAGAAAATAATTAGAAATGACCTCAGTAGAAAATGTGCTAATACCATCAATAAGCATTCACAAAAGAAATGCAAATGGCCACTAAACACTTAAAAATGTTCATCACACTAATAATAAATAACTTTTGGGGATGCTTCTGACTGCAAGTAACAGAAGACACTATTCAAACTGGTTCAAATAAATAGAGCATGTTATCTCTCAGAACTAAGTCCAGAGGTTGGGCAAGTTCCAGCTATGGTTTCAGTTCTATAATGTCATCAAGGACCCAGGTTCATGCCATTTCTCCATCTTGCTCTAAATAGCATCACCTTCATTCTAAGGCTGGTTCGCTTTGTTAATTACAAAACAGCTTCAGCAGTTCCAGGCATCACACTGGTATGGCAATATCCAGAGCAGGAAAAGGATCATTTCTTTCTTATGTCTCTTTTTAGTGATGAGGAAACTTTTTCACAAGTTCTTCAGCAGACTTGCTCTCAGATTTCACTGGCCAGAACTGGGTCACAAACTATTCCTAAACCAGTCTCTGATAAGAGAATGAGTTCCTATGATTACCTTAGACCTTTTAAGGTTCTCAAAGTGTGGTCTACAGATCCCTAGGGGCCCCCAAGACACTTTTAGTGGGTCTGCAAAAGGTCAGAATTATTTTCATAATACTATCAACATGTTATTTGCCTTTTTTACTGTGGTGACATTTGCACTGATGGTGTACAGGCAATGATGGATAAAATTGCTGGGACCTTGGTCTGAATCAAGGCAGTGGCACCAAACTATACTAGAGGTCATGCCTTCTTTACCAACCATGCATTTGAAGAAAAAAAAGAAAAAAACCAGTTTCACTTAAGTATATCCTTGATGAAGCAATGAAGATTGTTTTCATGCAACCCCATTTTTACTTTGGCATTTTCTCAAAAACAAACTAAGCCTGTCAAGAAAACAACTGACAGCATTTCTTGCCATTGATAAAATTCAAGCTTTCAAGGAAAAATTAGAATTTTGGAAACCCTGTGTCCACCACTGTGAGCTTAACAGCTTGCTGACACTTAAACACTGTTCTGATGAGAACAAAGTATTTTTGATATTGTATAATGAAATGTGTCAACATTTGGAAGACCTGCACAACTCAGTGAACAAATATTTTCCAGATGGCCAACATATGATATCACAAAATCATGCATGGGTAAAAGATCCACTCAAAGTGCAAGACAGACCAATGGATTTTAATGCAACAGAGTAGAAAAAGTTCACAGGTATGATTTCAAATATTATATTGCAATTAACCTTTAAGAAACTACCACATGGACTTCCTTGGTGGTGCAGTGGTTAAGAATCCGCCTGCCCATGCAGGCGGACACGGGTTCGAGCCCTGGTCCGGGAAGATCCCACATGCTGCAGAGCAACTAAGCCTGTGTGCCACAACTACTGAAGCCCGTGCGCCTAGAGCCCGTGAGCCACGACAGGAGAAGCCACCACAGTGAGAAGCCCCAGATCACTGCAACTAGAGGAAGCTCGTGCACAGCAACAAAGACGCAATGCAACCAAAAATAAATAAATAAATTAATTTAAAACAGAAGCTACCACTTACTGGGATTTAATGTAGTATTAAAGGAGATTCTTCACACCCATCTGAATAGACTTTTAAAGTACTCTACCCCTTTCTAACTACTTATATATCTGTGTGAGATCAGATTTTCTTCATATATATCAACCGGAACAACACATCATAATAGACAGTGCAAAAGCAAATATAAGAATCTAGCCATCTTCTTTTAGGCCATACATTAAGGAGGTATGCAAAAATGTAAAACCATGCTACTCTTCTAATTTTTTTCTTTTGGAAAATACTTTTAATAAAAAGGGTATTCATACTAATATGCAATACGTTTATTATTGTTTTAAAAGGGCTTAAATAAATATTTAAATTTTTTCTTAGGTTTAATTTCTAATACAGCAAATAATGATAACTATGATCCACATAAACAAAAGCTCTTGGGGGGCCTCTATAATTTTTCAGAGTGTCAAGTCTCAAAAAACTTGAGAACTGCTGCCATAGATTAACTTTCTGGAGTGACATGGAGAGTGGAAAGTCCACCAATTAAAAAAAAAATTGGTGCAATGGGTTACTCACCATCATTTTGGCAAAGGTGAAATGTTGTGATCAGTGGTGTGCAAGAACAAGCATCCTCACACATTGCCAGGGAGATTGTACCAAGAGACCTTTCCTGAGGGAACTTTGGCAGTACACATGAACATTTTTAAAGAAGAAATCTGATGAAAAATTCCATTTCTAGAAATATATCCTAAGAATATAATCAGAAGAATATATTAAGGATTTGTCACAGCATTATACTGAAAAACTGCAGACAATCCAAATATTCATCGTTAGAGGACTGATTAAATTATTGTACACCTATATAAAGGAAAATTATGTAGTTACTTAAAATGTTGCTAAAAACCTAAAGTTGTTGATATGGAAAGAAGTCCATGATTTATTAGGTAGAGTAAAAAAGGTACAAAAGAGTACCTATGGTATGATCTCATTTTAAAAAATTAATACACATACCAACACCTATGTGTATTCATAGAGAAAGTCTGGAAGAGTTTATGGTAGTTCCCTTTAACTGAAAGGCTCAAGGAGATCCTTATATTTTCTTCTTAATGTGTCTCAAAATGTTTTTTTCGAGAAAACTCAAATTACTTTTATAATCAGAAAATATAAAAATATTTTAAAAAACAGTAACTATATACATTCTATATACTATCCACACTTGGGAAGGAAGGGGGAGAAAACGATGATACGGGCAGTACTGACAGTAACACTAAAAGGTTACAAAATTTTCTGATGGTCACCCATTTCCATGGAGGAAAAGATGCCACGGAGTTTGTAAGAGTTTGGTTAGTGGGACCCAGACAGAATGCTGTAGTTGGCCGGATTCAGGACCCAAATACCTTAGGGTCAAAGAAGTCCAGGGAAAGGCTACTTTCAAAAGACACCAATTTGTTAGACCAGGTGAGGCAGACAATTGCACATGCTGAGAAGGTGGGGTAAAAAACCCGGAAAGAGAAAGAAATGGGAAAAAGCAAAGAGTAGCAGGAGAAGGTGGAAAACAGACAAATAAACCCACATTAGAATATCAAATTCCAGTTATCCAGAAACTTCCGATTCACCAACTAGGGAGGTGCTTCCTACTCTGCTGTGTGACATTATGGCTGCCGTCTCTTTCCATTCGGTAACTGTGTTTCCGATGTGCTAGAACCTTTTCATTTATAGTACTTGTTCATCATCAGGCAGCACACACAGATGGCACCAGTCAGGTCTGCCCAGCCGAGCTGCTGGGAAAGCTTGTGCACCCTCTGCTGGTCAGCTCCACACCAGGACAAGAGGGTCTGTGTCTGTAGGAGACAACTTCTAAATGACAGGAATACACTTTTGTGCTCTCTATACAGCCAATTTCAGTGAAGAGTTTGGAAAATATTTCCTGAAACTGCCGCCTCAAAGAGACAATTCCAGATTAAAACAATGCCTTCCTTTGGTACACCAAAGAAAAACATCATAAAAACTAAAGTCCTATGAGAAAATATACCATCTAAAGCATCTTAAATTTGAATGACTTCAGTTTATTACATAGTAAGTAAGTAAAGGTGTGCAGATGACTGCAACACTTAATATGACTATAAAGCTCCATAAGAATTTTACTCTGGTTGAAAACCTGAGATTATCATAACAAATAATACTTGTATAGGTTTTACAACTTACAAAGAGCTCTCACATTCATTTTCACACCTAATCCTTACAACAATTCTATAAGCAAGGGAGGAAGGCAGGACAAGCACTTCTCTTATCACCATTTTACAGATGGGAGCTGAGGCTCAAAGGGGTTAATGAGTGGCCTTGATCACACAGCTACAAGAACCCACACTCCAAGCAGGTCTCCTGACTCCAAATTCTATGTTCTTCTCAGAGCTCTATTCTACCTGAGCTACTGATCTATAAGGGGTTTTCTGAAGAGTTGGTATGTATTCTAGGCAGAGAAGTAAAAGGCCTAAAACATATGTTTCTATAATACATTCATTCCATTTTGTTTCAAATATCACCAAAATTTTAGGTGCTGAACCCTAAATCTGAGGGGTTTGCACTGCAAAAAAAAAAAAAAGAACATCAGTTTAACAAGGGAAGTGCATGTTTTAATAAGGAATCTACTGAAAACCAAAGTTAACTTCAGAATCTCTATGTTGGCATGTCTAGGCCCATAAAAAGTATCCTATCAGGTTTCATGGCTTCTGCATTCACTCAGTCAATATATATATGTAGCAGGAAACTGGGGTTGGGAATCCTCAAGTTCTGGTCCTACTTTCTCTCGAATGTTTACCATCTTGATGATTTTTCCCTTATAAGCAAAACATTATGAATACTGTTTTGTCAGAGTGCCAAGCTAAAACTCAGTATGCTGAAGGAGAGTCATTGAAATTCAGCTATAATCACAGAGATCCCCAAAGCTAAAGAGCAAAGCAAAGTAGTAATAATAGACTCAAACAATTATATAGTGCTGGCTATGTGCCAGGCATTACTCTAAGTGCTTTACATATATTAAGTCATTTAGTCCTTCCAAGAACCCATTTAACAGATAAGTAAATCGAGGCACACAGAGGTTAAGTAATTCTAGTTAGGGTAACCAGGTTCACACACTAATAAGTAGTGAGGCTGAAATCTGAACCCAGGCACGCTGGTACCTGAGTTCATCTTCTTAACCACTAAAGCTACGCTGCCTCTATTCAGTGGTATCTACCATATTCCTGTAGCTTTTTTTTTTTTTTTGCTATACGCGGGCCTCTCGCTGTTGTGGCCTCTCCCGTTGCGGAGTACAGGCTCCGGACGCGCAGGCTCAGCGGCCATGGCTCACGGGCCCAGCCGCTCCACGGCATGTGGGATCTTCCCGGACCGGGGCACGAACCCGTGTCCCCTGCATCGGCAGGCAGACTCTCAACCACTGAGCCACCAGGGAAGCCCCCTGTAGCATTTTTAAAGTAAACTTTTAATTTTAGAACAGTTTTAGATTTACAGAAAAGTTGCAGATAGTACAAAGAATTCCCATATATCTGACATAGTTTCCTCATTATTAAAATCTTACATTAGTATAGTGTATTTGTTACAATTCATAAGCTAATATTAACACATTATTATAAACTTAAGTCCATACTTTATTCAGATTTCCTTCATTTTTCCCTAATGTCCTTTCTCTCTTCCAGGATTCCTTCCAGGACACATTACATTTCGCCATCAAGTCTCCTTAGGCTCCTCTTTGGCTCTAACAGTTTCTAAAACTTTCTTTGTTTTTGAAGACCTTGACAGTTTTGAGGAGTACTGATCAGTTATCTTTAGAATGACTCTCAGTAAATATTCATCAGATGTTTTTCTCAGGATTAAACTGGGGTTATGGGCTTTAGGGAGGAAAACCACAGAGGGAAAGTGCCATTCTTATCACATCACATCAAGGGTACATGATATGAACATGACTCACCACTGTTGATGTTAACCTTGATAAATCGGCTGAGGTAGTGACTGACAGGTTTCTACTGTAAAGTTACCAACCCCCCTCTTTTCCATACCATATGCTTTGGCAGGAAGTCACTATGCACAGCCAACACTTAAGGAGTGGGGAGTTATGCTCCACCTTTTTAAGGGTGAAATGTCTACATAAATTATTTGGAATGTTTCTGTAAGGAAGATTTGTTTTTTCTCCCCCATTTATTTGTTCAATCACTTGTTTATATCAGTACAGACTCATAGATATTTATTTTAAACTTTGGGTTATAACCCAATACTACTTTATTTTGTTGTTCAAACTATTCCTGCTTTGCCCTTTAAGAGCTCTTTCTGTTGGCTCCTATATCCTTTTGACACATTCCCATCACTGTGTTTTTGAGCACTTCTTTACTTTCTGGCACTACAAGATGTTGCAGACTCTTGTATATTCCTTGACCCAGTCCTAGAATCAGCCATTTCCTCTAAAGAGTGTTGGGACTTCCCTGGTGGCGCAGTGGTTAAGAATCCGCCTGCCAATGCAGTGGACGTGGGTTCAATCCCTGGTCTGGGAAGATCCCACACGCCACGGGGCAACTAAACCTGTGCGCCACAACTACTGAGCCTGTGCTCTAGAGCCCGTGAGCCACAACCACTGAGCCTGCGTGCTATAACTACGGAAGCCTGCACACCTAGAGCCCGTGCTCTGCAACAAAGAGAAGCCACCGCAATGAGAAGCCCGCGCACCACAACGAAGAGGAGCCCCCGCTCACGGCAACTAGAGAAAGCCCGTGCGCAGCAATGAAGACCCAACGCAGCCAAAAATAAATAAAATAAAATAAAATAATTTATTAAATAAATAAATAGAGTGTTCCTTTTATTGGAGAATGGTCTGGGCGCTGGGTGTGCTCTTTGCTACTACGCTGTCCTTGCTTCTAGGCCCTCTCAACTGACAAAGCAAGGAAACATATGTGTGTATACTAAACCATGTATATCCACATATCTTTATCTATAAATGTTTCATATGTATCCATCTGTATCTATAGTAAGCTAACTAGAGTTTAGAGTAATGTCTCCAACTCTAATCCATTACCACATGGATCATTCTAGCCTTCCCCACTTGGTTGTCTATAACCTCCCACTCCAACAGTAAGAAACCTGGTTGCCATCATCCACCATGCAGCTATTAATTGTCTAATTCCAGTACTCATGTGTAGTAGTTTCAGAATTATTCACCCATACCTCGGTGGGAAACTTTTATCAACTAGAGGACAGCGCTTATGTATATAGTTCCTACTGCTTTTAGTCTTACAGTCTCATTTTCAAAGTTACTTAGGTCAGCACCTTTTCTCTTGCCCCCTTCAGTGAGGGCACCGCATACATTTGTAATACAGTTATATTCTTTTGTCACCGTCTGCATTATATCCTGGAACCCCCTCTTCCCCTTCTTTTTCAAATTTTGCATACATTAAGTTTTACTCTTTGTGCTGTAAAGCTATATGGGTTTTAATAAATGCATATTCTGGGACTTTCCTGGCACTCCAATGGTTAAGACTCCACGCTTCCAATGCAGGGGGCACGGGTTCAATCCCTGGTTGGGGAACTAAGATCATGCATGCCGTGCATGGCACTACAGGAAAAGAAAGAAAAAAGAAAGAAAGAAAGAAAGAAATGCACAGTGTTATGAATCCATTACAGTATCATACGAAATTTCTCCACCCTAAAAAAAACCAAAGCCCTGTGCTACTTAATCAACCCTCTCTCCTCCCCAAAACTCTCTACAGCAGTGTGTTCATGTTTATAAATTCATGTGATTCACTTCAATCCTGTTTCCACTTAGCAGATGATTGAAGGAGACAGAGTAAGTGGCTTAGTCAGAATTTCACTATGTGGTGCTGATGGCGCTACAACTTGTGCCTTGTGACTCCTGATGTGATGCTCTTTCTACCACACAACTCCACTTCCTTGATTTCAGCAGGGAGAGGCATGGTTGTGCACACAGACAAGAAGAAGAGAAGACAGAAATGGTGCTAAGTGACCGTACCTTACATTAATGGAAGCTTTTACACTAAACATATGAGAAAGTGGAATTCCTGTTCTGGTAATTTGGTGAACCTGATACCCCAAAAACCTTTCTGCTATAAAATATTCCCAAAAGCCTGGACAAATACATTAAAAAATATATCTTGTTAAATATCGATACATCAGTGAGCCAGCAAAAAAGAAAGAGAAACCCTCAGAGACCAAAAGCTAGCAAAGATCCAAAGAGCTGAGAGAGCAATGAAGCCAGCAGTTGCCCAAATTCCATAGTGTTTAAAAAACAAAACACATCACATCACCAAAACTTATCTAAACTCAAGTTTGGTTTAACATTAGAAAATATATTTATGTAATTACCACATTATCAGATTACAGGAAAAAAGTATATTATTACCCCAGCAGTTACAGAGAAAGTCTTTGATAAAATTCAACACCCATTCATCACTAAAAATAAAATGAACAAGACTTTTAGCAAATATGGAATGGATGAGAATTTCATTAACCTGATAAAAGGTAGCTACCAAAAACCTACAATGTCATCCTTAATGGTGAAATATTAGAAGTATTCCATTTATAAACATGAATAAGACAAGGATGTCCATTATCACTGGTTCTATTCAACACTGCACTGGAGGTCCTGGCCAGCACAGTAAGAAAAGAAAGACGAAAAAAAATAAAAGAGTTGAGAGGGAAGTAATAAAACTGTCACAGTTTCCAGAGGACATGATTATCTATGTAGAAAAATCCCCCAAACCTTACAAATGACAATTATTGCTATTAAAGATAAATGTTGGCAAACAAAAGATCAAAATACAAAAACAACGTTGCTAAACATAAGATCATATACAAAAAGACAACTGCATGTTTACATACTAGCAAAAATATAGTGAGAAGACCTAATTTGAAAATATACCATTCACACAACGAAGACCCAATGCAGCCCCCCAAAAAAATTAATTAAAAAAATAAATATACCATTTACAACACTGACCAAAAATATAATGCACTTAGAAAGTTGCAAAATATGCAATCCATTAAGAAAAAGATTATAAAATTTCATTAAAAGACACTAAAAAGATCTAAATAAATGGAGAGACATACTGTCTTCAGAGATAGGATAATTTGATATGGTAAAGATGTCAGTTCTCTTCAAATTGATAGGTAGATTTAATGTCATCCCAATCAAAATTCCAGTAAGGTTTTTGTAGAACTTAAGCAGATTTAAAAATGTATATGAAAGTGCAATTCCAAAAAAGAAATAAGACCCTCTTGAAGAAAAGGAATAAGGTAGAGGACTTGCTCTACCAGCTGGAAAGACTTATTATAAAAGTGGTCAGGTATTCATTAACCCAGGGAGAGAAAAATAGAATAGACCAGAAAATAGAGCCTAGAAATACACTGTGAATGTAAACTTGATATATAAACAGAGTTAGCACTACAGATCTGTGGAGAAACGAGGGCCCCTCCAATAAATGGCTCTGGGACAAGTAGTCATCGGTGTACAAAAAAAAGAGGGACAATAAATGGGTGTTAGTTTAAGGTGCTTAGTTTGGGGTAATTTGTTACACAGCAATAGAAAAAGAACACCTTTTTTAATGTGTGTACCAAAACACAGGTTTAAGGTCTATAGAAGCACTTTTCTAGGAATAAAAAGCCCAAAAGAAGCAAAAGCCCAGCCAGTAGAAAATGGATAAATAAATTGTAGTAAATTCACACAATGAAATACTATATACTGGTAAAAATAAATGAAATGAACTACAGGTACTCTGTCAAGTGTAATGTTGAAGCAATAGACAACTTGTAGAAGAGTACATATATGCAGTATGATTCAATTTATATGATGTTCAAAAACATTCAAAACTTAATGTTTTATTTATATAAAGAGGAAAGAGGGATCCAGGAACAACGATGGGCACACAGGAGACGTCGAAGTTTTAGGTAATGTCCTATTTTCTTAAAGTTGATGATAGCTATCTGGGTATTCACTTTATAATTATTATTTATATATTATGCTATGTTACCTATACATATTCTTTTGAATAAATAAAGTATTTTTTAAATAAGAGGAATAGTTTGTAAACTTTACTATCAATCCTTTAAAGCTAAATCTTTCTGGATTTTGTATATGAATGAATCTACTACATGTTCAGACATATATCAAAATATGCAGAGAAAAAATAAAAGAACCAAATTTATGGTTAAAAGCCTTAATAATTTCAAAATAAATTTCCAAAAGTGACTCACTCTCACCTGAACTACTACAATTACCTGCTAACTGGTCTCTCTACTTCACTCTTGTCCTGATGCTGTACCTAACTATCTCTTTAAGGGAATGTAATATCACTCCAGAGATTTTTCCCATCACATTGCCATGGGCTCACATGCTCTGACCCCTGCCTACTTCTGGGACCTGATTTTATTCCTCTCTTCGCACATGCCCCAGCCATAGAACAGATCCTAACATTCTCCAGCATTAATGTCTATAATGCTAATGTGTACATTTAATGAAATCTTGGCGTCTTTCATTGACAGCACATCGTGAGTATTTCCCTGCTTTCCATTTGTTCTGGGGAATTTGGGGATGTTGATTTGTGGTTCTGCTTTATCATGATTTCACTTGACTCTTTTCTTCATCTTTAATATCCACTACATCAGAAGTCCTGTCAGTTCTACTTTTGAAATAAATATATCCTGAATCTGCCTTCTTTCCACCTCTCCTGCTACCACTCTAGTCCATCTATCATCTCTTATCTGGACCAATGCAACAGCCACCATCTCCTTGTTTCCATTCTTGTGCCACTGCAGTACACTATAGCCACAGTGATCTTATTATAACAAATTAGATCATGTTACACTCCTTCTTCAAAGTGTCCCATGGCTTCCCATCACAACAGAATAAAATCCAAAATTCCTTATACCCGATGTGACTTGGTCCCAGCCTACCTTGGCAAGTTCACTTCCCTCACGCACACTAAAGAATCACACTAGCCTTCTCACAGTTTTAGAATAATCCAACGTTGTGATTGCCTTGGGGACCCTGAACTGGAGCATCCCTCTGCCTAGACTACTCTAACCTTAGTTCATGCAGATTGGCTCATCCTCATCATTCAGGGCTCAGTTCAAACTCCACTCTTCAGAGAGGCCTTTCCTGACCATTCTGGGTACAGCAGGGCTCTCAACCACTCACTGTCGAGCACATCACTCTGTTTTCTCTTCTTCCCAACACTTTATCACTACCTGAAAATCTTATTTTTAAAATCTATGTATTTGTCTATCTCTCCCAACACGTGAGGACCTTGTTCCCTGTTCATTGTTATACCCTATGCTGAAATAGTTGCCAGCACATTGTAGATGAAAATAATTACATGTTGAATGAATGACCTCTTGTGGCCTTGGTTCAAATTTCTTTGTCTCTGAACAAATGTTCAGGTTTAATAACCGGAGTGTTTTATACATTTATTCTGTTATGCCTCTTTAAATGACGTATGTGAACAAAAAGCATTTTATTAACTTCTGAACTCATATGTCCTCTTTTCTGTCTTTAAAATATCAATGGCCAAGGGTGGTTAAGTATTCTGTAAACATCACACAGACACAGAATGAAAAAAAAAAAAAAGAACTAATGTTTGTTTTATGCCCCAAATTAAGAGAAGTCATTTCCAAATCTTAACCTAGGGATAGCTAGCTGTTCATGACATTTTACCTTCAACAAGAAAATATCTACTTTATAGGTAGAACTGTTAGGGATTAAAGTTTTTTTTTGTTTGTTTGTGAAGAAAAGAATCTTTATTTATTGATTGATTAATTCCCATAGGTTTATTTTTTATTTTATTTTTTTAACATCTTTATTGGAGTATAATTGCTTTACAGTGGTGTGTTCGTTTCTGCTTTATAACAAGGGATTAAAGTTTTTAAAAAGTTATTTCTTTTTATTAATATTGTGGTTTCCTACTTATTTAAAGAATGAAGACTAAATCTGATTCTATGTGAAAAGTACTTAGTTCCTGACAATAGAATCTGTACAACATTGTTTTTAGAATAGCCCATTCATTCAACATATATATGCATCCTTAGCGCACTGCCTAAAATGTGGTTACTGTATATGTATGTTGAATGAATGAATGGACCTCTCTAAACACAAACGTTGGGAAGACAGGCAAACAACAATTCTAATATAGTGCCACAACCAGTGTATGCAGAGTAACGTGTTAGAAGAGGCAAGGCTATAACTTGCCTTGCCTCTTCTAACATGTTAGAAGATGGAGGGGTCAGGAAAAGTGTGTGAGTGGAGCTGTGATACCTGGGATGAGTCTTGAGATAAATAGATAAGAGGAAAGGAAGGGCGCTCCAGACTAAGAAAATTTTAAATGTAAAGGCACCCTGGCTTGAGCAAGTAGGCAACATGTCAGAAGCACAACAGCAAATGTAGGGTTTCCCTGGTGGCGCAGTGGTTAAGAATCCGTCTTCCATTGCAGGGGACGGGTTGGAGCCCTGGTCTGGGAAGATCCCACATGCCACAGAACAACTAAGCCCGTGCGCCACAACTACTGAGCCTGTGCTCTAGAGCCCGTGAGCCACAACTACCGAGCCCGCATGCCGCAACTAATGAAGCCCACACGCCTAGAGCCCGTGCTCCGCAACAAGAGAAGACACTGCGATTAGAAGTCTGCGCACCGCAACGAAGAGAAGTCCCCGCTCACCACAACGAGAGAAATCCCGCGTGCAGCAATGAAGACCCAATGCAGCCAAAAATAATAAATAAATAAATTAATTAATTAAAATTTTTAAAAAAGCACAGACTCTAAAAAAAAAAAAAAAAGGAGCAAATGTGAAAGATGGACAAAGATGAGGCTGAAAATGTGGGCAAGATGCAGGTAGTAAAGTGCCCTATATACTACACTAAGGCATTCAGATTTTGTCCTGTAAGGCACCTATACTGACCTCGAGGAATTCGTATATGTAGCCTCGAGGTTATGAGATTTCTCTAGAGAAATGTTTTATTTTTAATTTGTTAAAAATCTAAATAAAAAAATTTTTTTGAACAAAAGGATACTCTGGATCACCTGGATGACTACCTTTTAATTGATTACAGTACTGTCACAAGATTTCAGTTCACACGTTTGTGTTTAGGACTGCACTGGCAAACAAGTGGTTTATCATTGGCACAGGTTAATGAGAGACATGGAGACTTTTACGTAAGTGATATTTGTCAAGTGAAGGTCAAATAAAATCATGACACAATGAACAAAGGAAGATTTTTACATTGGTTTAAATAAAGAAAAGAGGTGAAGTCACTGAGTAATCTCTCAACACAAGGACAATGCGGACAGGCCTTTCTGTAAGGAGTTTATGCCCTGGAGGACAGTGAAGGTTTACTTTTTAGAGCATGATCGGTCCAGCAAAAACAGTCTCATTGGTAACAACGAATAAGCATTCATCAGAATTTATTTGTTTTATAGTTCTGCTTCATTTAATGTACAACCGTTTATACCGAACATATTTTAAGTTCACCATAGAGAATCCTAGGTATCTATCTACTTAGGTTTGAGAAATTCTGCTCTGGGTGACTGGGAGGCACTGAAAGATTATATAGGGAAATGACAGATTTGTGCTTTAGAAAAATCACTCTGGCAGCAGTGTGGAGGGTTGGAATTGAAAGTATTTAAGTAAGGCAGAAAGGAGGCTACTTAACATAATAATGTGATAAAATGGTGAGGCCCTAAATTACTCTGGGGGGGATATGAAGAGGAGATGGATAACAGAATCAAAAGCACTTGGTTAGGGTGACAGAAAAGAGGGCATCTAGGATGACTGTCCCTTGGGTGACTTGGTGGTGAGATACAGACCACTGGGAGACAAACAAGTTGGGGTGAAGGGGAAGGAGAAAAAAAGAGGTGATCAATTCAATTCAGCAATGATTTGAATTTCATTTTCGCCAAAGAAAACCCAGTTATCTTTTCTGGGTCCGTTTTCTCAGTGACAGCTGCATTCATGAATTACCAAATTAACTATTATAGCGCTCTCTAAAAATATACAAAGCACTCCACAGTATGCTGTAAATAAGTCATGAAAAAATCAGCAAAAGCCCAGGCCCTAAAGGAAATTCAGCAGAGTTAAAAAGAGATATGACAAATTTTTCCTAAACACTTAAAACCAATGCACTCACCCAGTATTGTACTTTTTGCTCTGTCAGTCAAATGCAATCACTCCCTAGCCCACGTCTGAACAAGAGGCCACGTGGGAGATGCAAAGACACCATCCTCAAGGCACTTAAAAGCAAAGCAGTGGGCCTCGTCTGGTGCATGATTCCTGAAACCTTAGTGTGGTAAGAATGTCATATCCTCAGTGACCCAGCCCTTGAGGATATGACAGGAACCTTGACCTTACAGGCAGGGCTGGTCACAAAATTATCTTTTACTTAGAGGAATCAACGTGGAGTACCCTAGGCAGTTCAATAACAATGTAAATATTTCATATTTCATTCCCGATAAGGGGGGAAAAAAAGGCGAGAGTAAGGACAATGCAGCAATTATCGCAAAACCAGCCTGCGTCTCCGCGGACCACAAGAGGGCGGGCCTCCGGGAAAGTAATTCAACTCTAGTTTGGTGGGAATGTCAGCACCTTCACCACTAACTCATAATAACAAAAGCATAGTGTTTACGGACCCAAAAGGTTTAACCGTCCACCTTATCCACAACGTCCAACGCGTGACTGAAGGGAAAGCCGAGGGCGTACCTTTCTTTAGCACAGGACGCTGCCTTCGGGGGAGAGGGGCGGTAGCACACGACACTGCGCCCCTCTCGGCGCCCGGTCAGGGCCTCTCAGAGCAAAAGTCGGGGGCTGAGAGACGTAAGGCTACCGGGGCGGCAAGGGACGGACCCCTGAATGCAGGGCTCAAACAGGTAACGAGGACGAACAGACTGCAGCACAGCGCCCCCAGGGCTCTCCCCTGGCGCCGCGTGCAGAGCCGGAAAGGCGCGCCAGCCCTACGGCGCAGCCTCCGCCGGCGCCAGAGGAGGCGGGGTAGGGCGGGGCAGCGGCCGGTTGGAGGCGGGGCCGGGGGGGGGGTAAGCGCTCGCTCCCCACTACCTTGTGGGGGTTGTAGTTCTGGGAACAAGTCAAGATCCCTCCGAGGGCACTGGGGACTACATTTCCCAGTGAGGGAACGGCTCCGGCGGACCGCGCGTTACGGGCGTCGCAGTGCCGGCCGCCGGGTCCGGAGCCGGAGAGCGTTAGAGGGGCCAGCCAGGAAGGGGGTTTCTTTTCCTTCCCAGTTGTCCGCTCTCGGGCGGCACCGGCTCTGCCTTCCCTCGCCCCACTGCCGTGCGCCCCCAGCCCGGCTCCGGGCGTCAGCTTTTCCTGGCCCCCTCGGGGAGCTGGGGCCTGGAGGTTCGGAGGTAGCGGCCGCTGCCCGGCGCCGGAGTGAGGGGCGCACTCCTCTTGGGCCCTGCCAACTCCGCCACCGGCCGGCACCTCCATGGGCCCAAGCCAGAAGCCCAACGTGTGCCGCAGGCTGAGTCGCCGGGCGCTGGGCTTCTTCTCTCGGGACGCGGGCGTGGTGCAGAGGACGAACCTGGGTATCCTGCGGGCGCTGGTGTGCCAGGTGACCGCCCGTCGGCCGGGAGCCGAACCAAGGGCAGCGGGGCGACTGGCGGGGGTTGGGGCTAGGGGTGGGAATCAAGCTTCCGGCCGGGGTGCAGTTTTCACGCAATACAGCCCCGTTTTAAGAAGATCACCCTTGATAGGCAGGGTGATCCAGGCCTTGAACCTGGAGGATTAGTAAATAGCCTTTAATAGAACCGGCACATACTTTTAGTTTTAACTTTCGTATGTCTTATTGCAGACAGTTGTTTTTTTTTCTAAAAATTGGTCACCCCACTTAAGCCAAAACGTGAAGGCAGAGTGAGGAAGAATTGGACATAATGTTTTTTTAAGAACGTACATGAAATTACTTTGAAAACTGTAAATGTAACTATCCAACTTAAAATTGGTGCACAGTAGAAACTTAGGAGTTATTTACTAAATCGAAATTCCTGTGTCTTTCAGGAAAGTACTAAGTTTAAGAATGTTTGGACAACTCATTCCAAGTCACCTATAGCCTATGAGAGAGGAAGAATATATTTTGACAACTATCGGTACTGTGTCAGCAGGTATCTTTTTGGTGAAACTTTTTGCTGTAATTCACTTGACTGTTGATCTTAACTCTAATTTTTATAGAAACACATGCCTACATTAGTGCCTAGTGAAATAGGAGAATGGAGAAATCGGTCCAAAATAAGGGGAGGGGGTAAAATGCATGTAATTTTAAAATCTTGTTAAGTCTAAAGTTTGAGGTTTTATCCTTGTAAACACCAATTTAAAGCAAATTTATATTGCAGGCAAAATGACAGGTTGCTGAGTACAATGTAGTATTTTATTCTGCTTAAAAGATAACCGGAGTCAAGAGATCCAGGTACCTACTAATTAGATGCTGTTGCAGAGAAGACTTTCTGTGTTTTGTTTTGAAACTACTTGCCTTTGTTTTAGAAGAAAATTTTCAAACTTGCTCAAGTAGAGAATAGTATAGTGAACCCCATATATTCATTACCTAGATTCAAAAAGGATCAAGATTTCGCCACATTTGCTTATCTTTTCCCACCCCCTTTTCCATTATTCCTTTGCTAAATATTTTAAAGCCTATTCCAAACATCATGCCATACTTAAGTTTGCTTCTCTAAAAAAATATGGCTATTTTCTTTTTCTTTTTTAACCGCTTTGTAATTCACCTTTTTAAAGTGTACGATTCAATGATTTTTACTTCCTTGAAATTCAATGAAAATGAATTTGATGAACCACTGATGGTTCATATAGACAACCATCACTACAGTTAATTTTAGAACATTTTCATTACCTCACAAAGAAACACTGTACCCTTTAGCTATCACCAGGATACCTTCATCACCCTCAGCCCTATGCAACTGCTAGTTTACTTTCTGTCTCTAGATTCATCTGTTTTGGACATTTCAAAAAATTGAATCACATAATATGTGATTTTTGTGTGTGACTGGCTTCTTAGTAGATTACCAGTTTATTATAAAAGTTTATAACTCAGGAACAGCCAGATGGAAGAGATGCATAGGGCAATGTGTATGGGAAGGAGCACAGAGCTTCTGTGCTCTCTGAGCCCGCCACTCTTCCTGAATCTCCATGTGTTCACCAACCCAGAAACACCTCTCCTTTTCTAATATATATATTTAATGCCATACATTTCCCTCTAAGGACTGTTTTTGCTGCATCCCACAAATGTTGATACATTGTATATTCATTTTAAAATTTGAGAGCTTCTTTGACCCTTGTGTTAATTAGAAATGTGTCATTTAATCTCCAAATATTTTGAGATTTTCCAGCTATCTTTCTGTTATTGATTTCTAATCTAATTCCACTGTGTTCTGAGAGCATATTTTGTATTATTTCTAGTTTTTTAAATTTGTTGAAGTGTACTTTATGGCCCAGAGTGTGGTCTATCTTGGTGAATGTTTCACATGGGCTTGAGAAGAATGTGTATTCCCTTGTTGTTGGATGAAGTACTCTAAAGATGTCAGTTGGACCCAGCTGATTGATGGTACTGTTCAGTTCAACTATATCCTTATGGACTCCGCTTGTTGGATCTGTCAGTTACTGATAGAGGTTCTTTTGAAGTCTCTAACTATATTAGTCTATTTCTCCTTGTGTTCTATAAGTTTTTGTATCACATATTTTGACATTCTGTTGTTAGATGCATACACATTAAGTAATGCCACTCTTTATCCCTGATAATTTTCCTTGTCAAAGTCTGCTGTGTCTGAAATTAATATGGCTACTCCAGCTTTCTTTGTTTCTTTGTCTTTTATTCTTTTTCTGCCTTCTCTGGTTTCAACTGAGCATCCTATATGATTACGTTTTCTCTCCACTTTAACATATCAATTATATTTCTTTTTAAAACTTTTTAGTGGTTGCCTTGGAACTTGCAGTATACATTTACAACTAATCTAAGTCACTTTCAAGTCACTTTCTCCTACTCTCTTCATGAGTAGTGCAGCTACCTTATAACAGTGTTTCTAATTCCTCCCTCCTGTCTTTTATAGTATTGATGTCATTCATTTTACTTATCCATAAGCTATAATCATTGAATACCTTGTTGCTGAATACATTATTATAAACACATTTTTATCTGTTAAATCAATTAAGTATAAGAGAAACAGTGGATTTTATTTTATCTTTATTTATTCCTTCTTTAACATTCTTCTTTTCTTTATGTAGATCTGAGTTTCTGACCTATATCATTTTTCTTCTCTCTGGAGAACTTCTTTGAGTTCTTAAGGCAGAACTTTCTTATAAGGCAGGTTCACTGACAACACATTCCCTCAATTTTTGTTTGTCTGAAAAAGTCTTATTTCTCCTCAACTTTTGAAGGATAACCTCTCAGGATACAGAATTCTAGGTTGGTGGGAGTTTGTTTTGTTTCATCACTTTAAATATTTCACTCCATTCTCTACTTGCTTGCATGGTTTCTGAAGAGAAGTCCAGTGTAATTCTTAACCTGTTCATCTGTAGGTAAGGTGATTTTTTTCCCTCTGCCGTCTTTCAAGGTGTTCTCTTTGTTTTTGATTTTCTACAGTTGGAATATGGTATGCCTAGGTATAGATTTTTTGGTATTTATCATGCTTGGTGTTCTGTAAGCTTCCTATATATGTGGTTTGGTGTCTGTCATTAATTTTGGAAAATTTTCAGCCATTATTATTTCAGTATTTCTTCTGTTTTGTTCTCTTTCTTCTCCTTCTGGTATTCCCATTATGTGTACATTACACATTTTCCAATTTCCCACAGTTCTTAGATGTTCTGTTCTGCTTTTTTCATTCTTTTTTCTTTCTAGTTTGGGAAGTTTCTGGTGACATATGTTCAAGATCACTGATTCTTTCCTTGGCTGTGTCGGGTCTCCTGATAAGCCCATCAAAGACATTCTTCATTTGTATTATGGTGTTTTTGATTTCTAGCATTTCCTTTTGATTTTTCTTGGGATTTTTTTCTCTCTGCTTAATTACCCATCTGTTCCTCCATGTGTCCACTGTTTCCATTAGAGTCCTTAGCATATTAATCATATTTATTTTAAGTTCCCAATCTGATAATTCCAAAACCTCCACCATAACTTTAGTCTGGTCCTCACACTTGCTTTGTCTCTTTAAACTTCGTATTTTGCATTTTAACATGCCTTGTAATTTTTTGTTGAAAGTTGTACATGATGTATTGGGTAAAAGGAATTGCAGTAAATAGGTCTTTAGAGTGAGATTAATGTTTATCTGGCTAGGAGTTAGGCTGTGTTTGTTGTTTGCTGTCGCTGTAGGTGTCAGAGCCTAGAATTTTCTCTGGTGTTCTTGTTTTTGTCTCCCCAGTACTGACTCCAGAGGCTTGCTCCTGGGTTTTTGCTTCTAGTAAGCTGTGATTCTTGGTATCCACCTCTCTGTCCAGTTTTGGGGGCAGCAATTTGCCCTCTGACCTCAATTATCTGATGTAACTAATAAGAGTTGTTGATTTTCAGTTTGCTTAGCTGTTTTCTTGTTGTGAGGACATGACTGATGTACCAGAAACCAGAAGTTAGAGACAATGGATTTTTAGGTAGTGTTTGAGATTTGTTCTGACCCTGGAGGGCTCCTCCCAGCAATCTTTTTCTGGTTCTCTCCAGCAAATTAGCCAGCCTACAGTTTAGCCTGTATGGCCAGTGAATCTACAGATCTCTACTCATTTGCCTTTCATCACAACCTCCACTGGTTGTGAGAGTGCTCTTAGGCTAGAACTTCTCACTCTGTTACAAATGAAGTCAGTTTCTCTGGTGAGAGACTTGGGGCTATCTGCTTTATGGCCTGCTTCTCTGCCAGGCAAAATCCTCAAGCCAAGGCTCTCAAGCTGGTGGGGGGAGAGGGTCAGTGGCACTTTTGCCTCTGAATGACTCCCCTACTCTATCTGAGCACATGAGGTTGGGGCAGACATTAGCCTCGGATTTTCTTGCCACTCTCAATGTGGAACCACTGCTTTATGAGGTGGGATAAGGGTAAATCAGAGCTCCAGTATTCTTAGGCATGGCAGGCCCAAGGTAGAGCCTCCATCCCATGAGTAGGGGCTAGGCAGAAGAAGGGAGTCCCGCCTCTTGACTGCACTAACCTAGGACCCAGGCCCAGCAACGAGGAGGTGGAGGCTGGATGGAAAATGCTGTCATTCTACCCTTCGAGGGAAGGTAACCCTCTAGGAGCCAGGGGTTGAGGGAGCCCTGTGCTCTTGGCTGTACCAGTCTGGAGTAGAGTTTTCATCTTGCTGAGCTAAGAATGGTGGAGAGGGAGCACATATTATTTCATACACCATAGACTCTTACTGTTCTTACTGAGTTCTAGTAGATTTTTTTGAGTAAGTGTTTTTTCATTTGTTATATGCCTCTAGGACCATTTCCAAAGACTTTAATTAGTTGTTCTTTTATAATTCTCAC
Source organism: Mesoplodon mirus (assembly GCF_964341445.2). Taxonomy (NCBI): domain Eukaryota; kingdom Metazoa; phylum Chordata; class Mammalia; order Artiodactyla; family Ziphiidae; genus Mesoplodon; species Mesoplodon mirus. Next base: position 86,040,333 of record NC_138984.1, read on the forward strand.
CATTTTCCTGGGGAGTGTGTCCATAGAGCTCCTCATACTCTCATGCTAGAAGTGGAAATCTGGACATCTTCTTATATCATCATAATGTCATTATCATGCCCAGCATAATTAACAGTAATTCTTTGGTATCTTTTTTTTTTTTTTTTTTTTTTTTTGCGGTACGCGGGCCTCTCACTGCCGTGACCTCTCCCGTTGCGGAGCACAGGCTCCGGACGCGCAGGCTCAGCGGCCATGGCTCACGGGCCCAGCCGCTCCACGGCACGTGGGATCTTCCCGGACCGGGGCACGAACCCGCATCCCCTGCATCGGCAGGCCGACTCTCAACCACTGCGCCACCAGGGAAGCCCTTTTGGTATCATTTAATGCCCGTATTGTAACTTTTCCAATTTAGAGATAGCTGCTTTAATTGAAAATTTTTAAAAAATCAGAGTAAGTGGCATTGATTGGTGATCCAATGGTAAATACCATTGGAGTTCTTTAATATTCCATTCAGGGGTGTTTTACCTATAGGTTAGAATCATATATGAGGTTGCTTTCATTCCTGTGAAATTCTGTTTGGTTTAAACCTTTGAGTCAATGAGAGTACGTCAAAGTTGAATAAAACTGTCACCCTAAAAATTGTTTCTAAATAGTAGTTTAATTTTAAAGTTCATGAGTTTAAAAAAAATGAAAACATCTATGTACACCTCTCAGTAGTAATCAGGGAAGTATATATTAAAGGTAAGAGACTATTTTTCATATCAGAAATACAGTGTTCAATATCGGCAGAAGTATAAACTCATTCAACCTTTCTGAAACACAACTTGGGAGTTAAAAAAAAAAAAAAGCCTTAAAGGGTATTTCCTTTTTTATCTACTAATTTGCATCACAAATAAAGGAACTCTTTATCTAATTAATTTTCATTTTACTATGTTGGAATAACAATTTATGAATGTGGAATTCAACAGAGATATTCATAATAAATGTTAAAGGGTAAAGAAAGAATTCAATATGCTCCAATTTTGGAAAGTGATCAGCAGGTGGGTATGTGTATATAAAGAAAAGCTAGAGGGAAATGAACCAAGATATTAATACTGAGCCAAAATGTTAATATTGGGTAGTTTTATACTATTATAATTTATTTTAATTTATTATATATTTTAGATTTTTTTCTATGAATGTGTATTATGAATTTTGTGATCAGAAAAAAAAATGTTAACGTTTAATCAAGAAGAGGAAAGCAAAGTAGCAAGTTGTATTTTTGGTATTCCAAATCTCTGAATTTAAAAAAGAAAAAAATCCCTCAAATCTGAGCAAACACTACCTCATTTATAAAGAAGAATAATCTTTTTTTTTTCCCCAGCGTTGCATCAGAGCCAAGAAAACTTTATGAAATGCCAAAGTGTTCCAAATCAGAAAAAATAGAGGATGCTTTATTATGGGAATGCCCAGTGGTAAGATTTGTTTTTTAGAGCACTTATTTCTAAAGCATTTTTAGCCTAGAAGAACAGATTATTGTTAATATACTGCATAAAGAAATAAAACTTAAGTATCATAGTGATTCTTAAACCTTGAAAGGAATCAAGAAGAGAGCATATCTTTTGATTATCATTTTTCCTCACGAAGTAACTCCTGTCCTAAGAAATTATATATTAATACTATGAATATATTTTTAACTTTTAATACCATTTGTAAATCTTGAAAACTAGAAAAAGTTATAAACTGATTAAAAGTTTTATAAGCAATATAAGCTAGTTTATAGTTATTCTTAGCATTTAAGAGATTATTCTACTTAATATATTGAGACAATAAAATATTTATTTAGGGCAACAGTTACGTTACATGACTCTTTGAAAGTGGATTCTTATGGGTTTCCTCTATGAATCTTTTTAGGAAAATAATAAGATAAAAATAAAAAAATAAAATAATAGATAAGCTCATTCCATCAGATCAGTGTTGCCCCAGTGTGTATTTTTTCAGAACACCGTTTTCATAAGATGTTAACATCTTATAATTGCTAGAGGAGTTGGGAGAATTAGGTTGTTTAAAGGGTTAAACAAATTTATTTATAGAATTACTTCTCAGAGCCTTTAATACTATTAATACTTATAATAATACTGCTGTTCATGGTGATTGTCAAACCGTTTTCCCAGCTTTTTTGATTATAGAACTTTCTATTTTGAGATATATTTTTATTTTATTTTATTTTATTTATTTATTTTTTTGCAGTACACGGGCCTCTCACTGTTGTGGCCTCTCCCATTGCGGAGCACAGGCTCCGGACGCGCAGGCTCAGCGGCCATGGCTTACGGGCCCAGCCGCTCTGCGGCACGTGGGATCTTCCCGGACCGGGGCATGAACCCGTGTCCCCTGCATCGGCAGGCGGACTCTCAACCACTGTGCCACCAGGGAAGCCCGAGATATATTTTTAAATATTAATTTTCCATAGGATCAGTGTTCTAAGAAACACACTTAAGAAGTGCTGCAACACATATATACAATGGAATATTACTCAGCCATGAAAAGAAACGAAACTGAGTTATGTGTAGTGAGGTAGATGGACCTAGAGACTGTCATACAGGGTGAAGTAAATCAGAAAGAGAAAAACAAATACCGTATGCTAACACATATATATATGGAATCTTAAAAAAAAAATGGTTCTCATGAACCTAGGGGCAGGACAGGAATAAAGACACAGACAGAGAGAATGGACTTGAGGACATGGGGAGGGGGAAGGGTAAGCTGGATGAAGTGAGAGAGTGGCATGGACATATATACACTACCAAATGTAAAATAGATAGCTAGTGGGAAGCAGCCGCATAGCACAGGGAGATCAGCTCGGTGCTTTGTGTACACCTAGAGGGGTGGGAGGGAGCTGCAAGAGGGAGGAGATATGGGGATATATGTATACATATAGCTGATTCACTTGGTTATACAGCAGCAACTAACACACCATTGTAAAGCAATTATACTGCAATAAAGATGTTAAAAAAAAAAAAAAGTACTGCAACAGGGGCTTCCCTGGTGGCCCAGTGGTTAAGACTCCTTGCTTCTACTGCAGGGGGCATGGGTTCGACCCCTGGTCAGGGAACTAAGATCCCACATGATGTGTGATGTGGCCAAAAAAAAAAAAAAAAGTACTACAACAAACTAATCAGGTCTCTGAATCTGGCTGTTTGTTTTTTAGGAAAAATAGAATATGTGACCAAAAATAATGTTTAAAGGTTAAGAGACTATGCTTTGCATTTATTATTAAAATTCCTTTTTCTTTTTAAACACTTGTTTTTACATAAAATTGTAGTTTTCTAGAGCTGCTGCTTTCTTTTTCTCTGGACAGTTACTTTCTTTTCATAGAAGTCTCCTTTTTAAAAATCAGGAAGCTTTAAATCTACGTTCACTTCCCCAACTCCTTATTGAAAGTTAAAAATAACTATTGTGTCCCCACATCTAAAGCCTTTTAATCCAGTCTCATTGGTGAGGGGAAGAGGATGACAGATTTCCTAACTGAGAAAAATTTTGAAGATACCAGTGCAGAACACCAAAAATTTAGAGCAATCCTCTAAAAATAAAGTTTCTAGTAACCGAATTCCTAATCTCAATTCTCTTTAAACATTTTATTCTTATTTGAAGTGGAGCAAGATTTTCCACTAAGAAAAACTACAAAGCATATTGTATTAACTTGCTGATGTGAAACTACATTTAAACTAGCACCCTTCTTCTCTGAGATAATGTGTGAAATACAACTTATAGTTTAGGAAAATAGCTTGAGCCTATTATGTATGCTACTTAATCCTTGTTTTTTTAAGTAGACAAGGTATAAATGGTACATTTTTAAAAACTTTAAAAACTCCATGAGGTGATAGTTATGTAAGACACCAAAGAATAAAAATATTTACATCATTGCCTGTGATTTTAGTGTAAGACTTCAGTAGCTAATAAGCTTAAACACACACACACACACCCTCAAGAAACAAACAAAAAAACCGTGTTTCTTTCCCTAACATTTGAAAGGGGAGACAAACCTTAGGAGTATAAATAAAATAACTATGCTTACATTCTTTTCTATTCACTCTTCAGCCCAAGCAATATAAGAGTAATTTCAACTTCCTTCTTCTTCACTTTCCTCTTAGAACATCTTTTTTATTCTATAAATCAAAGTAGAACCCTTGGCTTCTCTTTCTCTTTCTGCCTTAGTCTTCCACCTTATGGCAACTCCTCAGTGGCAGGTACGCCCAAGCAGCTGTCCTCTCCCTTTGTTGGGGGTTATCCATTGGAGACAGAGGTTCTCTTTAAAATTTGGTCTGACTCTTCTTCTTTGGCTGCCTTGATTCTGGATTTTAGGGTTTCATTTGAGCCACAGTGACTAATGGGATAATTTGCTCTTTTGCCATTTTAACCTGTATCAAAAGGAAAACAAGTCTTGGAATAAAGAAACGTCTGTTTTGGCAGATGACTCTTACTTGCGTATATGCCATTATACATGGTTTTAGGAACTGTTATTGTTGCTCTTGTGACCGTAGCAGCATCAGTAGTACTCCTGTTACTGTTGTTACAATGACTGGCTAACATTTGTTGAATACTTAATGATTAATACTTAATAAGTAACCAGTTCTTTCAGGTACTGTTGAAGCACTCTGTGTGAACAAACTCACTTAATAAATTGATGATGAAAATAATTATTCGCGATTTTAATCTCTCCTTGTCTTAATTCTTTATTTGTGCATTAATAGTTCTTTTTTAATTTACTCATTTGACTATTTCTTTAAGTGTTTAGCTGGTTTTTTCGGATATGGATTACTGCAGATTGTTTATGACCACGCAGTTTCAGTTTTATACCTCATTTTTTTTTAAGGGAGAAATGCTTCCCAATACATCAGATTATAAATCCTCACTCATAGCACTGACTGCTCATAATTGGCTACTTCGTATATCAGCAACTACAGGAAAAGTCCTTGAGAAAATATATCTTGCTTCATATTGCAAATTCAGGTATTAACTGTGATTTTGTTATTTAAAATTTTATCATGAAAAATTGAGACTTGTGGCCCAGGATATTTCAAGATTTTTTTAAAGTTTTCCACTGTATACATGGATATGAGTTTAAAAATCTATTCTGTTTTTCTCTCCTCATGACTACTTTTGAAGATCTGAGGATGGAGACCCTTTATCATTTATCTTTGTATTCCTCATAAGTAACTAACCTCTAGTAGTTGGCAGATACCCTTTCTTAAAAAAATTTACTTTTTACAAATAGTATGTTATATGTAGGATGTATTTTATGGTAGATTTTTCTGAAGGCTGGTCTGTTGCAGTTAAATTACCTACGTAATATAATCTAAGAACTGTTAGTTTTTAACTAGTAATTTTATAAATTAGATATAAATTTTTGGAATGAATATGTGCATGCAAAATGGGAATGTAACATTTTCAATGCTTTTTGTAACTTCCATTTTAAATCAGGAATGGTTTTTTGTTTTCTAAGTTTTGAATGCTGACAGATCAAACATAATTTGTATTCACTGAGACTCTAAAAGGATTAAAATTATATATATTTAAAAATAGGAATAAATGCATATAAGGATCCAAGGGAATTCTTTTAGTTAGTTATTTGTTTTTAAAATAAACTGCTTTGCTTTTATAATTTAAGTAACTGAAAAACTGTTCACTTATAAAATATCTATTATATTTTTATTTTAAGTATAAGGAAATTGACCCAAAAGAATAAATTTCTTTTTATTCTTTTAAAAGATACTTGAGCTGGGACACTCCTCAAGAAGTCATTGCAGTCAAGTCAGCTCAGAACAAAGGCTCATCACTGGCCCAGCAGGTAGACATCTTTAAACATTCAATAAAATAAAGAATTTGTTTCCAGAAGAATTTGTCTGAAAATTTGTTATGAAAGAACTAATGATCTTTGATTTCTGAAGCATGCTATAAAAGTTGTTTACCACAAATTTAGGCAATTCCCTTCAAGCCACTCTGGGGAAGTACCACAGATTATTTTATATTCCATAACGGAAAGAAATCTGAACCTTATTCTTCAGAGTAAAGGAGCTATCTTCTTCAAGCAGAGAAATCACTTGAGTTTTAATTGTTGATACTTTTTTCTATTTCTGTTTTCTCATGTCAGTGTAATACTGTTTTGTAATGCTAAATGCTATGACCATGATAACTCTGTGTCTTTTGATTAGGCCCTTGATTATTAGAATTCCAATTCACAATATAAATTATGTTGTATAATAATATAATACAATATATTAATTTATATTATAATCTATTATATAGTATATAAATATATTTTGTTATATAGTACATAAAGTATGTTTTTGTAAAATATATTGTTAAGAAACGTTTACTATTATGCTTACTTCTATAGATTTTTGTGTGTATATGCAGTTTGTAGTATCTGAAGAGCTAAAGGTTTAGTGGACATATTTTGAACATGCAGGCCTTCCTGTTTAAGTAACTTTGCAATATAGATAGAGGAATGTTTTTAATTCATGAAAACAGAGTGTTTTTATTTTTTTAATTAAAAAAACTTTTTATAGAAGTATAGTTGATGTACGATATTATATGTTATAGATGTACAATATAGTGATTCATGATTTGTAAAGGTTATATACTCCATTTATAGTTCTTATAAAATACTGGCTTTATTCCACATGTTGTACAATATATCCTTGTAGTTTGTCTTTTTTTTTTTTTTTTTTTTTTTTTGCGGTACGCAGGCCTCTTACGGTTGTGGCCTCTCTCATTGCGGAGCACAGGCTCCGGGTGCGCAGGCTCAGTGGCCATGGCTCACGGGCCCAGCCGCTCCGCGGCATGTGGGATCTTCCCGGACCGGGGCACGAACCCACGTCCCCTGCATCAGCAGGTGGACTCTCAACCACTGCGCCACCAGGGAAGCCCTGTAGTTTGTCTTATACATAATAGTTTGTACCTTGTAATCCCCTACCCCTATATTGCCCCTCCCCCACTTCCCTTTCCCCACTGGTAACCACTAGGAAAACAGCAGTTTTAAAATACCCTTGGGCTTCCCTGGTGGCGCAGTGGTTGAGAGTCCGTCTGCCAATGAAGGGGAGACGGGTTCGTGCCCCGGTCCGGGAAGATCCCATATGCCATGGAGCGGCTGGGCCCGTGAGCCATGGCCGCTGAGCCTGCGCGTCTGGAGCCTGTGCTCCGCAACGGGAGAGGCCACAACAGTGAGAGGCCCGCGTACCAAAAAAATAAAAATAAAAAATAAATAAATAAATAAATAAAATAAAATAAAATACTCTTGAGAGCTGCCTATGATTTTAGTCTTTCCTTTTAGGCAGGCATTCAACAGCCTGTTTTGCTGTACCTTGCAGTGTTCCATGTGCTACCTTTTTCACTCATAGGGATTCTGGAGATCAACAAAAAGGTAGGAACTCATTTCTGATTTAATTGTAGTATTAATTTTTTGACAATAAGATGTAATATCATTGTTTAATTATTTGTTTATTAGGTGTTTGGATTGGAAATGTTCCCTTGACTGTACAAAGCTTGCTGATTTAGTTTATTTCATATCAAAATACATGAGAACATTTGATGTGGGAAGAGAGTCTAATAGTCCCTTCATCTTTCTACATGTTTATTTAGTTAGTTAGTTAGGTAGTTATTCTTGGCTGCTTTGGGTCTTTGTTGCTGTGCATGGGCTTTCTCTAGTTGTGTTGGGGGCTACTCTTCATTGCAGTGTGTGGGCTTCTCATTGCAGTGTCTTCTCTTGTTGTGGAGCACGGGCCTAGGCATGTGAGCTTCAGTAGTTGTGGTGCATGGGCTCAGTTGTTTTGGCACGTGGGCTCTAGAGCACAGGCTCAGTAGCTGTGGCACATGGGCTTAGTTGCTTCACGGCATGTGGGATCTTCCCGGACCAAGGATCGAACCTGTGTCCACCGCATTGGCAGGATTCTTAACCACTGCGCCACCAAGGAAGTCCCTTTCAGCATGTTTTTATGCTTCTCAAGTGGATAGTGTTGAGTACCAGTCATTAACAAACCACTGTTCTATAAAATTATGAAATGAGTAAAATATTTTTTTCATTGGGAATATTCCAAAGCTTGTTAAAAATGATCATAAAGAAAGGTAAAAAGCTGCAACAAAGTGCCTCATTTTAATTGCAAAGTATAGATCTAAAACTTGTTTTATGGTATATAAACAAGTCTTATAATTAAATATGTAAGTTCTTCAACTCATTCAGTGTTGGGGTTTTTTTTTTGCGGTACGCGGGCCTCCCACTGTTGTGGCCTCTCCCGTTGTGGAGCACAGGCTCCGGATGCGCAGGCCCAGCGGCCATGGCTCACGGGCCCAGCCGCTCCGCGGCATGTGGGATCTTCCCGGACCGGGGCACGAACCCCTGTCCCCTGCATCAGCAGGCGGACTCTCAACCACTGCGCCACCAGGGAAGCCCAGTGTTGGGTTTTATTGTTGTTGCCATTGTTCTTGATTTGTGGGGTGGTTATTTGGGAAGAAAGAAAGGACATATTTCCTCTGAGTAAAAGAATCAATAGTTTGCTAGTTTCCTTTAAAAGAATTGTTCCTTAGTTTGGGTGAATAGTTATTTATTGGTCTATTCTACTAGTCTTTAATTAAGCACCTGAAGCGTTATTGAGGCCAGGTCTTGAGGGTCCACTAATACTTATAAGCAAACAAGATGAATGTATTTTAAAAATTTTATATAAGCATAATATACTAAACTTCATAAAGACTAAAGAATTAATTATTTATTGTTCATTTTGTATAGGCACTTTGAATATTTTATGACATATAGTAATAGTGTAACATATAAAGTATTTAACTAGGAGGTTAAGCAGCTACCAAAATCCTAAAGGTAGTAAATGGAGAAGCTGGAATTTGAACTTAGATTTGACTCCAGAGATTAAACCAAATTTTAAAATAAGAGTGGCTACTTTATTATAGCACTCATCATTTGAAAATACATTTGAATTAAACAAATCCTCCTTTCAAAGTGGGGAATGAGGATCAGGGAATAAAAAGTCATAGGCTAGTCAAGAGCAAAGCAAACCATGATTATCCTTTTAAGAGATGATACAAAACACAGCTCATAAATGTAATTGTTCTCTTTGTGCTTGTGGATTAAGTAGTTGTGTATACTTATTACAGTCTTCAATAGGAATGAACACTTAGCAAAGTCATAAATTGTTTCTATTTATTCTTACATGTTCGAGATAATCATTTGAGGGATTTGATTTTGATTACAGTTATTTGAAATTGAAGTGTATCTTTCATTTACCATGCATAATAAGACTACCTATGGGCCAGGCTCAGAATGTACTTAAAGCTATTTGTTGGGGTAGTAAATCTTTACTAAATGATTTGTCTTGAGTAGAAACAGAAACAGATTTTCACTTAATTTCTACTTGTTCTTTCTTTTTTCTTTATTTATTTTTGGCTGCGTTGGGTCTTCGTTGCTGCATGCAGGCTTTCTCTAGTTGTGGCGAGAGGGGGTACTTGTTCTTTCATTGCTATGAATATTTGTTTATGTTAGTTGGCTTTTGTTAGATATTAAAATAGGCACAGAATCAAGTTCTTTTTAGAGCTCTGTGGAACATCATGACAGGATCCAGTGCATAGAACAGAGACAGAAGGGGAACAGTGAGCCAAAGCTTCTCAAGGTCAGCTAGGCTAAATGTTTCTGTATGTATTTGGTTTTTAACATGTTCGGTTTTAACAGTATTAGATATTTAAAGAACAAGGAAATGATAAAATTCTCGAGTTGGCTATTTTTTATTAGAATTACTTTCTTAGACCCAATCTTTTCACCTCCAGCTAAAAAATGTCCCTTTATAAATAACAGTTTATGAAGAATAGGTCCCTGTATTTATTCTGCCATGCATATTCTGCATGGTAGAATTAAGTGGACTCAGTTTACACCTATGTCCATGAGGAAGAGGATTTGTTATTAAAAGATATTGACAAAACTGTGAAGCAAATGTATGCTGCTGCATCATTTTGAGGGATATGTCTTACACTCCCATTAGTGCTTCAGTTTGAGACCCCAGTGGCTTACCACTCTGCCCTAATAACACCTTAGCTTCCAGTTTCTAAATTATAATTAAGTTATAATGTTAGGCAGCAGTGTTGTAGTGGTGGCCTGAATATTAAACAGATGCACAAACCACTGTGAAACTCAGAGGATTAGCCTTCTGGTCTTTTCTCAGGTGATATCTACCTTTCCCCTCAGATTTTCGGGAGCGTAACAGATGCCACCTTGTCTCATGGAATACTGATTGTGATGTACAGCTCGGGACTGGTCAGACTTTATAGCTTCCAAGCCATCACTGAACAGGTAGAGAAAACTGAAATTTGCCATATTGAAATTAACTTGAAATTTGGACTGAGGTATGAATTTTTTTTGGATTTTATTTATTTTTTTATATAGCAGGTTCTTATTAGTTATCCATTTAATACATATTAGTGTATTCATGTCAATCCCAATCTCCCAGTTCATCACACACACACACCCCCACCACTTTCCCGCTTTGGTAGGACTGAGGTATGAATTTTTTAATGAGATGTTTTTAAAGTAAGGCACTGTGTAGATTTTAACTCTACCAAACTGTACAAATGCAGAAAGACAAAGTAACCTTTAAAAGAGGGGTGGGAAGATAAACAGAAAGGCCCTTGAATAAATAAAGACATTTCCTCTGTCATATACATGTGAATTTGATTTTTTTCTCTCTCCAGACAGCAAATAAGTAGGTGCTAAAGCCACCATTTTTGTTTTGTTTTGTTTTTAGTTCATGCAACAGAAACTTGACTTAGGGTGTGCATGCAGATGGGGTGGGACTACTGGAACTGTAGGAGAGGCTCCTTTTGGCATTCCTTGTAATATTAAAATCACAGGTATGGCTACTATATAGTACTTTCTTCACCTTAAAAATTAAGTGGTCATATTAATAGTTATTAATTGTAATCATCCAAATGTTTTTTGCATGATTTAATTATAAATTAATTCATTTTATTCCTATGAAGAGTATGCTTTGCTTTTGAATAGGCATTCACAAAAATCTGTTATTCATCTAGATAAAGGCCTGGGGATGCTGGACCTTGCTTAGCCAGAGATCTGTTACCTTTGGCAAGTTACTTTTACCTTTCTGGTCTTGATTTCCTTATCTGCAGAATAATAAGTTACAGCAAATGATACCATCCTAGTTCCTTTATAACTTAAAATTTTACAATTCTGTGAAATTTACCCAACTTAAAGATCAACAAAGCACACAAAAAATTAGACATAATTTTATAAATATAATAAAAATGTTCTATATTTAATTAGCTTATCAAATTCAGCAGTTTATTAAAAGGAAATGAACTGCTACTCAAACTGAGCAATGTGTGTTAGATAAACCATGACTGACCAGAGTTCATCTCAGCAATACAAGAATTATTTAATGCAGACAGATGTAAAACTCATATGAATAAATTTAAAAAGATAATATATTTTGTTATCCTAATATTTGTTTATCTTTAGTCTTGGTTCATTAAGAATCATTCTTGGGACTTCCCTGGTGGCACAGTGGTTAAGACTCCAAGCTCCCAATGCAGGGGGCCCAGGTTTGATCCCTGATCAGGGAACTAGATCCCACATGCATGCTGTAACTAAGAGTTTGCATGCCACAACTAAGGAGCCCACATGCCACAACTAAGGAGCCCGCCTGCCGCAATTAAGACCTGGGGCAACCAAATAAATTTAAATAAATAATTTTTTCTTAAAAAAAGAATCATTCTTTATCATATTGAGGACATTTCCTTTTACTTCTAACCAATAAACATTACATATTTAGGTGAAACTCCAAAGGTTTTTCTAACATGGGTCAAAATAAGACAGTAATTTTTTTCTGTTATTACTATTTAACATTACATCATCAACAGATCAAGAAACAAATGAAAGATTTAATTGTGAGAAAGGAGATGTTCTTTTTATTAGTAAATGACAGACTATAAAAACAGAGAGTCCAGTGTAGCCATTATCCAAGAAACTCAAAATAAATATTCTAAAAATTACTCGGGGGTTTTAGATGTCTTGGACAAGCTAAATTAGGCAGTTCTGTGATAACTCAGCCTCAGCAATACCTCCTATATTTGATACAAATATGCTATCAGGAATCTATTAAGAATTTTAAAACTACAGGCTCCAGTGGTAACTACAGTGTATTATTTTGAAGAGAGTTTCCCCAAATGGTACATTGTTCTCATTGAAATGCAGATAATCAAGTAAAGCAAAGAACAGGGTGATAAAGACAGCTCATAGAGCCTTTGATTGTGCTGTGATTTTGGTCCCTGTTTGTAGAGAGAAGACTAGATTTGGGATCACAATCTTGGTCTGCTACTAGGAAGAGTGAAATTCCACTATAAACTGGTGGTTATGATAGTGAGCAAATTACTTAACCTCTCTGGGCCTCACTTTTATCAACTTTAAAATAATAACATTTGAAAATATCTGTGAAACCACATGCCATTGTAAAACAATACAGTGATTGTTGGACATTTAGCTTAGAAAAGTAGCATACTATGTTGGAAGCTTTGAGTATTTTTTCAAACTATATTGACTGAAATCCTATTCATTTCTCCAGATTTGTTTTTCAGGATCATTAAGGTCTGTACAAAATAATATACCTTTTAACTTTAAATAACTTTTTTTTTAATGCAAAGCAATTCATTTTCATTACAGAAGAATTAGGAAATAATGATAAACAAAATAGAGAAAGTTTAAAATACTCATAGTCCTCCTGCATGGAATTAACTGTTATCACCTCAGTGTGTTTTTTTGGTAATCTTGTAACGTATATATGTCTGAAACCAAAAAAGAATCATATTGTGAATACTCCTTCATAACTTTTTAAAAAAAATCAAAAATAAATAAATAAATAAATAACATAAAATAATGGCAATTCCCTGGTGGTCCAGTGGTTAGGACTCCGTGCTTCCACTGCTGGGGGCCCAGGTTCGATCCCTGGTCAGGGAACTAAAATCCCGCAAGCCACACGGCGCAGCCAAAAATAGAAAAAAGAAAAGAAATAATAAAATGATTAAAATAAAATAATTTAAAAAAACAACTCGAAGTATAATTTACATGCCCTTAAATGCCCTCATTTTAACTGTACAATTTGAGTTTTGCCAAATGTTGATATCTGTGAAACCACTACTACAATCAAGATTTAAAATCTTTTCATCACTCCAAAATGTTCCCCTGTGCCCTTTCCAGTCAATTCCCTCACCATCCCCAGCCTTAGGCAACCAATGAACCTGCTTTCTTTCACTCTAGTCTTCTAGAGTTTCGTATAAATGGAAGCACATGATACATACTTTTTTGTCTGGCTTCTTTCACTCACCATATTATTTTTGAGATTCATTGCATATCATTGCATATATCTGTAGCCTAACCCACTTTTAAATATTAATGTATTACAAATATTAATTTCCATCTAGATTATTTAATAGATGGTCTTATGAAAACAAAGTCGGAGTTCTATCTTACTCTTTACATCAAAAGAAATAATAGATGGATCAAAAATTTAAAGTTCTATAAGAAAACTTAGAGAATCTTTTTATCTCAGAGTTGAGAAGAGCTTTCTGACAGAAACGCAGAGCCATTAAAGAAGGGATTGATAAATTTGGCTACATAAAAATAAAGTGCTGCAAGGTAAAAAACAAAAACAAAAACACACACATAAACCAACTCAAACATCAAACAATGAACAAGGGAAATATTTGCAACATACACTGTAAAGGGGTAACTTCCTCTTTATATATGAGTTCTACAGACCAGTGAGAAGTGACTACAACAACAGCAGCAACACAATGAGCAAAGGATATTGTTCAGAAGAAGAGGAAATAGAAATGACTTTTAATCTGGGGAGGACAAAGCCCAACGTCACGGATCAGAGAATCGCAAGTTAACACTATCATAGGATACTTCCTTTCAGATTCTCAAATACCAAAAAGTTAGGTGACAGGGTTGGTGAGGACAGTTTGTCAGTATGTTTCAAAATTTTAAATGCATGTATTCCTTGAGCAATTCCATTTTTAGGAATTTATCCCAGATACATTCACATGTGTACAAAATGACAAATGTACAGTTACAACATTGTTTCTAACAGCAAAAGATTGGAAACAATGTATACTGATAACACTGATAGGTGACATTAGTATTCTTTGATTGTTTGGCTATGTCATAAACTTAATTATTAAAAAGAAACAGGAATTCCTTTTGCGCTGGTATAGAGGAGTTTCCAATCTATATTAGTAAGTAAAAAAAGGAGTGCAAAACTGTGTATATAAAAAACCTCATTTGTGTTAAGTATTCATATGCATATATTAAAAGTATAGATATATGAGTATATGCCTTTAGGATTGCTTGAAATATCTGGAAGGGCACACAGAAAACTGATAAATAGTAGTTATCTTTGAGGGATACAGATGGAAGGAAAACTTAGTTTTCATTATATTTCTTCTGATGCTTTTTGAATGCAGTACTTATATTACCTTTGCCAAAGAGTGGTCCTGTGTATATGTGTGCACACGCTAAGCTCCTCAAGGTTTTACGATCTCGACTTATGTACCATTATATGCATGAACTGTAAATTTATTTAACCAGTTTACAATGGACATTTAGGTTGTTTTTAATTTTCTGTGATTATAAATAGTATAAGAATGTTCCTGTAATTATTAATGATCCTAAAATTTCCTTATCACAAGACATGGAATCAGCCATCCTCTGAGAACTCTTAGGCCCTTTCAATTGAGAATAGTATTAGAGATCAAAATTTGGGCTCTTGGGGCTAATGGGGTCCCACCAGGGTTGTGGTGAGCAGAGTCCTGCTGCGCTCTTGGGCGATTTTTAGCAACTGCTGGGAAAATTATTTCTTTTTAAATACATCTTTTTGCATTGATTTTTTTTTCTATTTTGAATTCCTATTTTATATTCTCTACAACATACCTACTTAAATTTTTAACCCCAAATTCAAACTCTAATTGTATTTTTTTCTCTTTATAATTCTTTTCCTCATCCACCATCATTTGGTAGCCACCATATTATCACACGTGATGTTCATGTATCTTTCACAATTTACCGACTGATGTCCTTTGCCCATTTTTCTATTGGGGTGTCCATAATTTTCTTATTACTTAAAAAAGATTTCTTTATATATTAAGAATATTACCCTTTTCTTAAAAGGTTTTAAAAAAAGGTACTTTAAATATACTTGATATGTTTATACCTATCTCTTCTTTCTCCTCAAGATTGTCAGTTTGTGAACTCACTTTTCATTATTTGTTGTTCTCCTTTGTGTAGCTTTAAGTAGTAAATTGCCCTTATGAAGAAACCTAATAAGGCACACACTTCTATATGTAACATGTGATTTTTTGAGTGAATGGTCTCTCTAAGACAAGTTCCTTTACTGACAGTGGTGGCCTCATAAGCCAAAGATTAAACTGTCAAGTTAGAGGCATAAACAAAGGACTCTGATTAGTCACCTTCACAAACAGACCATGTGGTATTTCAGAAGGGCTGCCCCAAAGGAATTCTGGTCTTCATAAGCAGCACTACCTTCCATTTATACATGTCTCCAAAAGTAAGTCTGTTATGCTCTATATAAAATTAATTGTCATCAAAGAAGACTAGGAAGCACTGACAGTTCTTTTGTGTTGTCAGTCTCCAACAGACAGTGACTGACTGGATGTATCTAAACTACCTTAAAATTAACTTGTCTAATGATTATACTAGTAGTAGTGGCTATCCTTTGATAAAGCTTCCACGGTAACAGGACCCATCCTAAGTGGTTACTTTTCATTATTTCTGAAGTGGAAATCTTATGCAACACTTCTTTTGTAACGTTTGCTAAATATAACCTGTTAGTCTAGAATATGAAGGTTCTCTTCCTCACATTTGAAGGAAGTATTAGACCTAATACCTTGTTGGATTGTTACGAGAGATGGAAATAGTATCTAACCAAGCCTGTAGATAGCAGGTGCTTATTAAATGGCAGCTGCTTTTGTTAGGTATACTTTGTCATTTTTGCCATCATAAGCACCTTCAGCCCATTTTTTATCTCCATCCAGCTGCATGTCACACATATCCTGAAAACGGATGTCTAGAAAGTTGACTCATAACCTAACAGTTGTTTCCTACCAGCTTTTTCTTTTCTTAAGACTATAGAAATAAGCAATAAGCCTCTTTCCCGATTGTATTTTCTTTCTTGAACATAGTAATTTTTCATTAGTGGAAGTTCATAGATGATGCGTGCAAAGAAAAGTTGAGTTCAGTTAATGAATGTTCCAAGGCTACCAGAATAAAGAAGCTAATACATTCCTTTTGCCCATCTCTGCAGATACACCACCACTGCTCTTTGAGGTATCCTCCCTGGAGAATGCTTTTCAGATTGGAGGCCATCCTTGGCACTATATCATCACACCTAATAAGAAGAAACAAAAAGGAATTTTCCATATTTGTGCCCTAAAGGACAATTCCTTGGTAAATCAAGGTGGTCAGACTTCAGTAGTAAATTTATATCAGAAATTCTTTATTCTCTACTTCTGTAATAGGTGCACATTCCTAAGAATTACTTTTTTATTTGTATTAATAATTTGTAAACAACGTAAAGTACAGGAGAGTACAAAGAATATAGCAAACACTTGTATGTGCTACCCAGAATTTGAAACATTAACATTTGAAAATTCTCAGGGCACCAAAGATTTATTAGGTTTTTTTTCCTTACCATCTCCTTGATCCCATTTAAACATCTCTAAAGCTGCATAGTGGGAATTGTTGATGGAATGTATTCAGGCTGCCTCCGAAATTACTGGTGGAATGTGTAGTTGATTCTGCTTCTTCATGGTTTGTTGCTCTTGGCTTTCCAGAGCAGAACCAGGTAGAACTCTGTTGGTCACGGTATAAACACTGAAACACTTGGGAGTTTTCAAGGATATTTTAAAGTTATATATGGCAGAATAGAAAGAAAGGGTATATGGCAAAACAAGACAAAAAATTACCCCTTGAGTTAATTTTTCTTATTTTTCTTTTTTAAAATGACTTAGGCATTGATTTATCATTTAATAAACATTATTGAGGGCCTACTGTGTGCCATACTTGGCTGGGGACACATTCTCTTCCCACAAGTTGCTTACACCCTCAAAAGAAAGCAAATGTGTAGGGAAATAAGATGCAGTCCATTAAGTACAGTGATTGAGATAAGTGCAAGAGTGAGTGCACAGAGGAGGGGGGTTCTATCTTTGTTTTATATTGCTGATTTAGTTTAGTTTATTTCTGGAGCCTCTTGATACATTAAATGAACTTTTTATGAGGCAGACTCAGCTTATTCCACACCCTTCTCTTCCAGAATCTTTCTCCATCAGTCACTGTTGGATCCAGTGGCTTTGAGAGTCACAGGTCACCTTTCACCACACTGAAGACGTACACAGTCTTGGGTCCATTTATCTATTTCCTTTGGTGTCATGGCCACCAGGGAACGTGGTGTATAGTGTGTTCTAGTTTTTTGTTTGTTTGTTTGTCTTTTTGCAGGAGCATTCTTCCTTTCCATTTTCTCATTAACCTATCACATGTGGGAGCTCCTGTTTGGCCCAGCCCAGTGACATCCTCTTTTACAAATGCAGACTGTTTCCCGCAAGTCTGTGGTTTGATTATTCACCTCCCAGCAATGGACATCCTTCAGTCACCAGGACCTGTCACATCTCTTTGTTGCTGAACTTTTCTATCTAGTCAAACCCTGCACAGTTCACATTCTAGACATTTAGTACATATTCTTCTTATATAAGAACTGATAATACATATTCTTTTATGTGTGTGTACAAAATGGCCTTCAACATCTACATCAAGCATGCCTGTCAAGTATTCTCCTTGTATGATTACTGATTATAACATTTAGTCAGATCTTATTTCAACATATTTATAAATAATTGCTAAATCCAGGGGAGTTTTCAGTCCTTTTGCTGGACAACTTTGTTGAAGTGATATTGCCTTAATGATGCATATGTGCCTTACCTCCCCACCTGTCAGTCAGAAAAATAGATAACCCGAAAACATATATGTAGGCAAACTGAAGAATTCAGAAAATGATTCATAGCTTTCTATTAAACTGAGCTTTAAACTAGCATTTGAGCAAATAATAAAAACTACAGAAGCTGATAATAATGCTGCCTAGTATTTAACACAAAGAGAGATAATGTTTCTTTTGCATGTTGTATTTAGATATTATAATAAAGAGAATAGTCTCCTAAAGAAAGAAAGATATGGGGTTTTTTTTGTGTGTGTATATATATATACTTACATATACACACAGCATAAAAAAGTTTTATATTAAACAAAGAAGCATTTGGAGCTAATGCCAAAATGTACACATTGTTTTAGTGGTTGCAACCAAGATGTTTAATTGTATTGAGTTTCTTATATGTAAAATGCAGTAATACCACCATTTCTATTAGAAATCGTTAGGATACTTATAAAAATTCTTGAAAAATTAAAATGCATGTGCTAATTTGATACCTAAAATGTGTTAAATTCCAATTTTTAAAAAAGCATGGCATACAAAGCACTTGTGATGTAACCCCAGCCTACCTCTCCAGTCTCATGGCTGGACACTCTACTTCTCAATTTAATTTTATCTGCTACTCGTGTTTGTGCATATACATGCTAAATGGATCAACACTTCTGTGCTTTTGATTTTGCTGTCTCTTCTTTCTAGCCACTTTATTCTCATTTCAAGGCAGAGTTCAGGCTCCTGAAATTCTGCTTACCTGGGTTGGATGCTTGATAATATCCTGTGCATAGCTTGACCACTTTGTTTTCTACACTGCCTTATTCTATTTCTGTTTCTATCTCCCTTCTTGAATATGAGCTTCTTGATGACAAGGATTATGTTTAGTGCCTAGTGTGATACCTTAAACATAGTGTCCTGTCAGTATATGCTAATAGAATTAATAATTTTATATGGCAGAAACTTTTATGAGTATCTAATAGGAAAGATGACATCATTTCATTTTACATTGGAAAAATTAAGTTAAATGACTTGGATAAAGCCAGTGAAGTTAATGTATCCATGCTGGTATTAGTCCCCAGTGCTCCTGTGTGTAAGGTAAAACATTTATTACATATGTGATCACATATGGAGGTATCTTTTTCTTTATTTTAATGTCTAAATATACTACTATGAAATCAATCTCTCTACTTACCTTAAGTGCTAAGCAGTATTAGACCATTTCCTCAGCATTAGAGTTTAACATCTGACTTTTGCAAGGAGATTATATGACCTGTTTGGTTGCATGTTTATTTTTGTGCTGTCTACTCTTCTGATTGACAGTTTGTTCAGGATAGGGAAGGGAGAAGGATGTTGTGGGGGACTGCATGTACATAATTATGGCAGAGTTAAATAATGGAAAATCCATGGACTTTGGAGTCTAATCTGCTGTTTAGTAGGTGCAGAATACTAAGCAAATGATTTATCCTCTTTGTGCATCAGTTTCCTCATCCATAAGATGGGGATAGCAATATATGCTTCAAGTATTGCTGAGATGAAAAGAAATAATGAGTATAAAACATCTAATGCAGTGCCAGACATACATTAGGTGCTTGAGATATGGTAACTTATTATTTATGAGCTATAATATATAGTGCATGGTGCATCTATGAAATTTCTGAATTTAAATGTTCTGGATTTCTCAAGTTTGAGTGTCCTAATTCAGCCTTAATACACATCCCAGTTCAGCTGGTTAATGATTTCTCTTCCTTTACTTTTGACTTACTGACTATCACTGATGCTGGATTGGAAAAATTATTTTATTTTTCCTTAATTTTTATTTTCAATATTTTGTTCCAACTTCAGGCAAAAAACGGGGTACAAGAAATGGAGTGTTGTTCTCTAGAATCTGACTGGATCTATTTCCATCCTGATGCTTCTGGTAGAATAATACATGTTGGCCCAAATCAGGTCAAGTGAGTATTTTCCTTAGTTACTTTAAAGTTAAAAGTAGCCTTTGGTAGTATTTATTGGCATCTTTATTTTTGCCAGCTAACTACTGAGCAAATTTTGGAAATAATTAACTTGTTGTAGGGTGCTTCCTCAGAGAATGGCATCTAGAAAACCTGACTTTATTCTTTCAACCTCATCATTACTGTTTGTAAGTATTACATTTGAGTAAGTTCTTTGTTAGATGATAGATGACGTGTGAGGAAAAGGAGATTACATATTGGTTCATCCTCATGAGGTCTTAATTCATTCTCCAGGATTAATGAGAGAGATGATTTATCTTTGTTCTAAAATACAGCCTTACTGCTGGAGAAGCAGCAGGTTGTTTGAAGTAAATCTTGTTTTATTTAGTTTACCCACATCTTCCACACAGTTAACCTCTCTTCCTTGAAACACTCTTCATTTGGCTTCCCTGACACCACAGTGCTCCTGAATATTTTCTTCCCTCTCTGATCTGTCTTTCTTAGTATCCATTCACGTTCTTCCTCTTCTGCTCAGACTTTAAGTCCTTAGGACTTAGACCCTCTTTTCTCACTCTTCGTTCCCTTTCTGCTTGATTCTCCTGTTTATTCCCTTGGCTTTAAAGATCATGTATACACCAAAACTCCAAAATTTCTCTTAGCACAAACCTCTCATCTAAGCTTATGTCGTAAGTCTGGAATCATTCTTGACACTTTCTTACCTTCTTGTCTTTCATCAGTATACGTGTACTTAAACACTCACTTGCATTTTCTCTCTCTCTCTCTCTCTCTCTCTCTCTCTCTCTCTCTCACACACACACACACACACACGCACCATATATTCCCATCAATCCAGTTTATTTTGCTGCTAAACATTTCTTAAATCTGCCTCTTTCTGCCCTTGGCCACTGTCACCACCTTGGTCAGATCATTGTCATCAGTAGCCTAGACTATAATAGTTGCCTTCTTACAGGACTCCAAGAATCTAGTTTTTACTCTTTAAGTCTATTTTCTTCTCAGCATCTAGAGTGATTTTTAGAAACATTAACAAACACAAAAACCTAACCAAGTGAATTCTGCTTTAACCTTTTTATGACTTATTGCACTTAAGATAAAGACCAACATACTTAGCTGGTCTAAAAGATTCCTCCCACTCAGTTTACTTCAGTCATGCTGTCTTTTCACAAAGCTGAGGACCTGTTCCCTCTATTTGAATTCTGCTTCCCCTACCTGTTTTGCCTAATTTCTATTCATATTTTATGCCCCCTTAAATGTCCCTTTTTCAAAGAGTACTTCCCTGGCACCCTTCATTAGATTAGCTGCCCCATCATATTTTCACTCTACCCACTATGTAATCTTCTGTAGCACTTACAGCAATTTAAATTAATTATTTGTGTGATTATCTGTTTGAATATCTAGGTTGGGAATCATGAGCTCCATGACAGGGAAAGAATCTATCTTGTTGACACCTGTAACCCTGGCACTGAGCATAGGTCTTAGTACAGAGTAGGTGCTCAGTAAGTATTTGTTGAATAAGAAGAGTAGTGTCTGCATTCTTTATTTCGTATGCTTCATGATAATTAGTCTACTCTGGATCAGTTATAAGGAGGATGAAGGGACTTAATGAAAAAAGGTTATGAACTTTTATAAAAAGTCATAAAAAGTAATGGTCAGCTTTAATAAACCTTACTCTTAATGTTTGTTACCACACATCTTTTATATTAGTTTGAGTTTAAGAAAATAAGGTCCACAAAGAGTGTGTGCCCTTTTGCTAGGTTTTAAAAGATAGGCACTCTTAAATATTGGCACTAATTAAGATAACTAATTAAGGAATTTAAAATGTAATCTGATTTCTTTGTCTCTGGCAAACTCTAAGGCCTCCAGCTCTCTCTGGCCACAGTGGCTGCTTCTCCCTGCTGTTCTCTTTGCCTGCATTTGAGACTTTAAGCTTTGAGGACATCGTGCTTTTTAATTTTTTTAATGGTACAGTTACTTTTTTATTTTATTTATTTATTTATTTACTTACTTACTTTTGGCTGTGTTGGGTCTTCGTTTCTGTGCGAGGGCTTTCTCTCGTTATGGCAAGCGGGGGCCACTCTTCATCACGGTGCACGGGCCTCTCACCATCGCGGCCTCTCGTGTTGCGGAGCACAGGCTCCAGACGTGCAGGCTCAGTAGTTGTGGCTCACGGGCCTAGTTGCTCCACGGCATGTGGGATCTTCCCAGACCAGGGCTCGACCCGTGTCCCCTGCATTAGCAGGCAGATTCTCAACCACTGCACCACCAGGGAAGCCCGACATTGTGCTTTTGATGCTTGTTAATGCTGTGAACAGATTTGTGTAGGTGGTGAGAAAATTCTTTTACTTTCACTTGCTTAATAACCTTGATCCGTGAGGTCATTTGCACTCAGAAAACCCAAATCTTTAAACATAACTTTAAGAAAAAAGAAAAGTATTAAGTCATTTGCAGTTTTAAAATATTACTCTACCGTGAAAATTCTCGGTTTAGAACTTA
This sequence comes from Mesoplodon mirus, assembly GCF_964341445.2. Taxonomy (NCBI): domain Eukaryota; kingdom Metazoa; phylum Chordata; class Mammalia; order Artiodactyla; family Ziphiidae; genus Mesoplodon; species Mesoplodon mirus. The sequence continues at coordinate 86,062,804 of NC_138984.1, forward strand.
GTTGCTAATCCAGTCTATATTATATTTAACTCAGTGTTGTTCATTGATACCTCATTCTATCTTCAGAAATAAAAATGTAAATATCTACTATAATGTCATTGTTAAAGCTGAAATGTTGAAGACCTGCTGCAGGATGGTAGAGAGGAGGTTCTTTAGAGTAACTTTCATTAAGTCAGTTTGGAAGATAGTGTAAGCCTCAGCAAGCTGCTGCATTACTTACTTCAGTAGCACCTGTTGTCATATATCCTGTTTTTCTGTTTAACAGAATCTCTAAATTTGAAGAAATTTATGGACACTTAAGTTATCAGACATTAATATTTTGGACTAATCAGGAGGAGAATAGAACTAACTCAGTGTTGTTACTATAATTTTCATTTGCTAGGTTTCTTTTCAGTAGTTCAACTTTGACATTTTGACGGTGTGTTGAGGTCTTAGGTTCTTAGAATCCTTTTTACCTTTTCAGAGTTTTAAAGCTAAGTGAAGTAGAAAATAATAGTGCCCAGCATCAGATCTCTGAAGATTTTGTCATTTTGGCCAACAGGGAGAAGAACAAAGTAAGTCAGGAGTACTTTAAAATCCTTTGTATATCACTGTCTTTCTATATAAGAATATAATATGCAAATGTATTTATCTTTTAGTGGCAGAAAAGAAAAGCACAGTCCTATAAAAGTCTGTTCATTTTGTCTACATGGGTAGCTAGTCTTAGCCCCATGTATAATATCTATGAGATTTGAAGAGAGTTGATTATATTGACTTTATCTTTTGCTTATTTCTGTTTCCTTTCTGGGTTTCTCTTTAAGTTTTTATTGCTGAATTATCAACCTTTGGGTTTAATTAATTGTGCAAACTTAGGATAAGAAAGGTTAGATATAAACTTTAAAAAATTACACACTATTCTTTAACTCCAAACGGTTCTTTGTCTTTAGCATACAAATTAAGAGCCTGAAGAAAATCATGCAGAGGGAAATTTCCAAAAGCAGATCGACTCTTTATTTGCTGTGCTATACTAAGGCAAAAATCAGAAGGGCAGGTGAAGTAACAAATCTGTAACCTTTGTATTTCTATTTTGGTATTTTATCCATTAAGAACTTTACTATAATAAAGTATTTTTATTAATTGGAGGATCCAAAATCCGGTTCAGAATTTTCTCAGTTGAGGAAAGAATTGTGGATGTTAGAGAAGGGTTGGTTAGTTAACAAATTCGTTAATACAGTTTTGCCATTGACTACATAATAGGACTTGTCATATATTTTTATTTCTCTCCATATGATAGAATGAAAACTTACCCACTGTTACAGCTTCTGGACGGGTGGTTAAAAAAAGCTTTAACCTTCTGGATGATGACCCAGAACAAGAGGTATTACTTTAGCCAGAAATAATAAACTAAGCTTGTATGAACTTGCCCTGGGGTAGAGGTTGGGGAGCTCCATGCAATCTTAGTCTGTAGCATTGTGTGTGCTATTTGAACCGATGTGTCTCTGTCTCCTCTCTTTTCATATTGGAATTATTCTTAAGATTTTGTTTGCAGAAGATTTCATAGGACCGAAATAATTTGAAAACACTATTATTAGCTTATTGTTTTGTTGATGTGCACACTTCCTAGGGTAATCTCTTAATAGAAAATTATTGAGTCAGATCTTGATGACTATGGCTTTTGCCTTGTTTTTCACTTACTAGACATAGATGTGTTTGTTAATGTTCATGAGCCAGAGGAGGAGGGTGTAAGGGTGTGGTAAATCAGTTCAGCCTTTGGCCTCAACTTGCCATTGCCAGTCACTAAGCTAATACATTTTTATCCTTTTCTTTTAAAAAAAAGAAGCACTGGAATTACTTATGAACTCAACTCAAAGGGTTCATACTTCAAATATATAGCCTTTGCGTAAATACTGAATCCCTTTAGACTCTATAACTATATAGTTCGTATGACCATTTCTAGGTAGAAATATTGAGTAGCCCTCTAAGGATAGTTTTTTTTTTTTTTTTTTTTTTTTGCGATACGTGGGCCTCTCACTGTTGTGGCCTCCCCCGTTGCAGAGCACAGGCTCTGGACGTGCAGGCTCAGCGGCCATGGCTCATGGGCCTAGCTGCTCCGTGGCATGTGGGATCTTCCTGGACTGGGGCACGAGCCTGTGTCCCCTGCATCGGCAGGCGGACTCTCAACCACTGCACCACCAGGGAAGCCCTAAGGATAGTTTTTGAAAATCTTTTAAAATAGGTTGGAGGTGGCACAGTATGTAGCTACTCTCAAAATATATATTTCTATATATATATATATTCTTTTGAACCAAATATATATTTATTCTTTTGAACCATTGAGAACAAAGCAGAAAGCTTCCTACCCTGTATGTAAAACTGTATTCAAGAAAAACATACCAAAGTTACCAAAAGATGGCAAGAATACTTAAGAAGGGAGAAGGCACTAGCAAAGAGAAAGATACTCTGCATTGTGAGATTAGAAAACAAAAACTTTTCACCTGTAAAGGAAAAGTTGAAAGGGGTTGTGACTAAAATCTATAAAATTACTGACACTCGGGCAAGAAGTCACCTTTTGAAGTTTGCCCAAGGTAAGATTAAGGCAAAAAGTAAATTAAAAGGAATCACTGGTAATAAATCTACATAAATTTTTATGTCATAGGTGGTAAAGGCAGAAAATGTAAATGGATTAAAAAGCAGTTTGACCAAATGTGAGTGAAGGTTTAGTATTTGGTGATTAAGAGAAACTTGCTGTACCTGCCAAGATGTGCCATCCCTGGATGGGTGAGCATAGATCTGCTTCCCCATGAGGCTGTTGGAGTCCCAGGTTTTCTTCCTTGAGACAGAGTTCTGGGGTTAGATTTTTCTCTCTTAATGTCTTTACCATCATTAATCATTTCTAACTAACGTCTCTTATCCCAGTCCTGTTCTGTGGGTTGGATTTCTGTTCCTAATATTCTCCCTCAAGTATAAGCAGCCATTTTTGCTTTCTTTAGGGAACCAAAAAGGTGTTTTTTTTCTGCGCCACGTGGCTTGCAGGATCTTAGTTCCCTGACAAGGGATGGAAAGCGTGTAGTCCTAACCACTGGACCACCAGGGAATTCCCTAAGAAAGGGTTTTTTTAAAAAAAGGATGGCAAATAGGGTCATAAATAGTATATGATGGGCTATCAGTTCTTCTTGAAATGACTTGTGTTTTTCTGGTATGAGAACCTTCCGAGCACAGTGGGCAGTCTTCAAGTTTCAGAACTGAGTTTTATATATTTAGTCCTATCTGGAAACCAGTGAACACACCTATCAGTGTCAGCAGTTGAATACCTCTTTCAAATTTGGAGACACTCTGGCTTGCTGTCATAATAGAGAATTTCAGTTATACTTTGGCTGAGATCTACATAGACTTGGTTGTGTTCATCAAAATCTGTAGGATACTTCTTGAGTCTTAAAAATCTTGAGACTGATGTTTTACTAGGCAGATAAGTGGAAGCACATTTCTGTCTATGCTCCCACCCGTTCATTTTTCTTTCTACATATTTTTATAAATAATAGTTAAGCCACAAATGTAGAAATAATCCTAACTGCATTTTGCCCCTCTTTTCTTTTGCTTTATCATCCCCCAAGACTTTCAAAATTGTGGACTATGAAGATGAGTTAGATTTGCTTTCTGTGGTAGCTGTTACTCAAATAGATGCTGAAGGAAAAGCTCACCTGGATTTCCACTGTAATGAATATGGAACTTTACTTAAAAGCATTCCACTCGTGGAGTCATGGGATGTGGTGAGTAGAGTCCATGGAATACAAAGTTGTAAGAGTTTCCTTTATAGGTGACATTTATTGGAACAGATGTTACGGTGTTCACGTCAGTCCAGGTTCACCTATACCAGTGACCACATGGAAGAGGTTATCATCCTACATGCAGGACAAAATGAGTACTTCTTTAGACTTTCTCCTCTAGGGAGTAGAGGATGCCTCCTTACCAGTGGCCTTAAAGATAAAGCTTTATGCTTTTTTCATGAGACATGCTGTCTATTTCCTTACCATAGTCTAGTTTTCTCCCATTTTATAAGTTTGGTAATGTTCTAAAAAATAAAAATATACTGTATCGAATCCCCACAGTTATTTAATAGAGACAAATCTAAGCGTGTAGGGTTTTCAAGCACTCTTGGGAGTGTTTGTCTGCTCTTCTAAGTATTATAGAAAATAAAAGTTATAAAGAATAGTAGATGTTACTTTACCCAATCATTGTTTTATCTGTGGAGAACCTGAAAGATTTAGCAACTTGGCCACGGTCACAAGTGAAATAGTGGCAATGTTGGCAATAGAATCTGGGTGTTCAGACTCCTAAGTCCAGGGTTCTTTTCATTCTCAACATTTTGTGTCATGCTTTTCTCATAAGTCGTCTGCATATCCACAAATAATGAAAAATAAACTATTTCTGGCAGCTATTTTGCCTCCAAGTGTATATTTGAACATCCCTAGCATAGACGCTGTGACATTTTAATGACCCAGTAGTGAATATGATTATGTGAAGAGGAGATTCCATTTGCCTTTGTTTTCGTTACAGACTTATAGCCACGAAGTTTACTTTGACAGAGACTTGGTACTACACATAGAACAGAAACCCAGCAGGGTCTTCAGCTGCTATGTTTACCAGATGGTATGTGACCCTGGGGAAGAAGAAGAAACCACAAACAGAAGTTGTAAAAAAGATTGCGGTAATTTTAAATTTTGAGATGTAACTTCTGAGACTTCTAGCCAAACACCCCAGCAGCCATGTCCAGTCCTCCTCTTTATTATCTGCATAGCATATTCTCCAGTATTTTCCAGAAAGGGTCTTGTGTTGACTTCAGATGACTGTGACTTCTTTTTTAAACTCTTGCCATACAAGGTGGTGAGGACTTCATTTTATGTAGAGATTTTTTACAATGACATCCCAAGAAGTCTAACATTTTGCAGTTTTTAGGCGGGTAGTGATGCAAATATAAAACATTGAAGAGCAGAGAAAGAGGTTAATTCTAATTATTGGGAGAGGGTCATTGATGAGTAGGTGTTTAACGTGGTTGTTAAAGGATGGCCTGGGATTTTGATTGGTAAAACTAAGGGGGAGAGATAAAAAGAAAGATACAGAAAGAAATCAAGAAATCCTGTATCCTCTCACCCAAACTTTATTTAAGGATGGAAAATGAGATGTATAATATGAAAGCATACTTTGAGCCAAAAATGTGTCATCACAGTTTAAAAAAAATGTATATGTATATATGTTTTGTATTTGTATATAGTATCAGGAATTGGCTATAGTTCCCCAATTATCTTTTCTTCCATGGTTTTATTCTCTTGGTTTGTTGTTCCCATTGGTTTTTTGTGTTTCTATTAGGCTAATGTAAAAGATATCAAGCAAACTGTAAGTGAACACTTTTTCTCTCATATGTAGGCTGTTTAGCTGTTACTATATCTAAGAATGTTGTATTCATTTCACTCTTCTATTTATTTGGTGAGTCTTCCAATTCTGCTTAGGCAATCTTTTCACACCTAGGCAATAAGATAAAGGTATCCTGGGTTGTACCAGCCCTGCTCCCTGTAGAAGAGTAGATAAAGTCCCAGGAGTTCTTACGAGCTTAGAAACTGACTGGCAGCTAGAAAAAGGTTTTGGCTCTATCTTAGCTGTGAGATGAGTATTTTTTTTTCTTTATTAGAACTGATCAAAATATGATCCTTGAACTCAGATAATCATGCTTTGGAATGTTAACTAAAAGCAACCCAAGTAAAGGGAGGAAAATGTTTCTTTGTGGTTCCTGTTTGAAAAATCCAGTTGCTTGCAATCCACATGTTTAGCACATTTCTCTGATTCAGGCTCAAAAGAATAACTAGTAAAAATAGAAGGGGAGGAGACAGCAGTGAAAATCATTGCTGATTCAAATTTAAAATTAAAAGATGGGATTTTAGCTTAGATGATTTACATCAAAATCCTCCAGTTTTTCCTTCAATTTTGGCCTGATCCCATGTTAAGAACAATGTGAGTTCTGCCCTCTTCTGCCCTTGAAGTTTGCAGATAAATTTCAGGCTAATTATGATCAACAGGGCTGGTGAGAGAAAGGCGTTAGCTATTCCAAAAGTCTAGAAATCAGTAGTAGAGTCCATAAATTAAAAAAAAAATAAAGGGAACAAACCTAAAACTGTCTTTTGTGCAATAGAAAAGAAGATTGCTAACATTTTAGAATAAGGGAAAATATTTATATGTTGGCTAAAAATAAATCTTTCTGAATCTGCACTTATGTATAATAACCACTTGGGAAAGTAAAAGTGATCACCTCATGAGCAAGATGATAAAACTATCTTCATATATTAAATTCTCATACTTTCATATCTACTAGTTGAAAAATCCATTCTCGTTTTATGCATATTTAATAGTACTATTTAATATAATATTTGAAGTCAGAGTATTTTGGAGATATGATTGTGATTACAAAGCACAGTTATGAATAGCTGAATAGTTATGATGTGCTAGATATTGCCCCAAACTTCCAACTAGACATGAGCTATATCTAAATAGTCCTGCCCAGTGAATTTATATCTTGAAAGAAGTTCGATAAGAGGAAGTAGATAAATACCAGAGGAAAGAAAAGAAACCAGTATGGTGGGTTTCAAAGCAGATGCAGTGCTATGTAAAGGCAGAAAGCCTGCTCTCCATTTCCGAAAGTGTTTCAGAAAGGGATGTCTTAAGACTTCAATCCTGTCAGATTTTTGTTAAAAAGCAGGTTTGTTGAGTTTACCTTTCTCTAAGTCATTGCCTTCTTTTGATGAAGGAATTCATCTGTTCAGAAAGGCATCTGAGAACTATCTGAGATTCTTGGCTGCTTTTTTGGTGGGGGCAGGGTTGGGTGGAATACTTCAGTCAAGACAGGAACTGACCGCTAAGAAACGCCTGCTGTCTGACTGCTGCCCACATGAAACTAGACCTGGGTCCACATGCCATATGGGCCAGGCAGGAAATGCACCTAGTGTGAAAGACAATAGGGAGTTGTGGACAGTGTAACAAATAGGAGAGCTATGCCCCAACTAAAGGGACAAGCTGCTACTGCTTAGTTTCAGCCAGTTGTAACATGATGTGGGAATGTGGACTGCATGATTGTTAACAGGAAGGTTAATTAAAAGGGTGCCAAAAGATAAAGAAGATAGCAAAGGATGTGGGAAATGCACAGGTAACAGACATAGCAGGAAACAATAGAGCATGCTTCCCCCAAAATTATTGGCTTCCCAGCTCCCCACAGTGGCATGCAGCTGCTCATTCCGCCGCCTGCAAGACATGAGACTGCTGTTCCCCTGAGGGTAGAGGGAAGTGGTAGTTAATATCCTCCTGCCCCTCCTTAACCCTCCTCTCTCTCTGACTATTTTAGAGGCTTTAACTATGTGCCAGCCTACTTAACAGGTGCTAGTGACAGGCATAAAACATTATGGGTGACATATCTGAGATTGGGTGAAACAGGGTAGCAAGATTGGGTGAAACAGGGTAGCTTCTTTTAGCAGGTCCAGATATTAAGCTGATAAGAGGTATATTTCTGCATTTCTCTCTTTGATCTAAGAGTCTGAATTCTCACAGTATCAGTGCAGCAAGATTATTGTTCTTTGACTTTCTAAAACATTTCTCGCAACTCAGAGAGAAAACAAAACAAATCCTATCGTAGTTGCTATTTGAACTACATTGTGAGGAGATGATACTGTTCTATTTAAACAAACTAAGGTTTTGTTCCACATTTTTCCATCAGTTGAATGTTTTGTTTCTTGTACATACTTTTTTCTTAATGATAACATATTTATTGAGTTCTTTCTATCTGCCAATCACTGTGATACATGTAAAATGAATTGTCTCACTTAACATTCAAAATAACCATATGAGGTATGAACTACCATTTTTCTTCCTCATTTGTAAAATGAGGAAAGTGAGGCTTACAGAAGTTAATTTGCCCAAGGGCCTACAACTAATAAGCGCAGAGATGGGAAACACATTCAGATTTGTTTGACACAAACTTATGCCAAATTTCCTCTAAAGCTCTCAAAAGGCAAAGGATGTTATTTTATCCCATATGTAGCATATTAACAATGATAACATTGGGTAAATAGGAAAATGCTTAAAAGTCTTTTTAAAAAATGATTAGATACCGAATTTTGGATAAAGTTTGGATGAGAAACAATTGGCCTATTCATGTATATAACGACATAAAAGATGGCTCTTCATGCAATGGCTGAAAAAAGTCAGTTTTTAAAAAGGTACAAAAGAAATGGTACTCTCATCTTGTTTGTGGTGATAATAAACACCAGTATTAGTAATTACTCTTAATGTAACTTGGCTTTCTTTTCAATAATTAATATGTTTTCTTACCTTCCTTACAATGTTTACATGTATGATTTACCTTTTAGAATCCCAGGGATTATGCTGGGCTAATTTCCAGTCCCTGTGTTTCTATAGAGTCTCTATCCTATAGAAAGAATAATTTATTTCAGGCCAAGGATAGATAATAGAAAGATAAGGCCAACTGGCTTTTCCTAATCATTTTATTATAAAAATTTTCAAACATACAGCAAAATTGAGAGAATTTTACAGTAAATACCCAAATACCAACCACATGGATTCTACATTTTATTCTACACGTTTTATTACTTATCCATCCATGTTATTTTTATGATGCTTTTCAAAATAAATTGCAGACATCAGTATATATCCCCCTAATACTTCAAAAGGCATATCATTAAGTAGGGTTTAGTATGGTTTCATTTTTTTCATTTTTAAGGTACATTCACATGCAGTGTAATGCATAAATGTTAAGTATAAATTTGCTAATTTTTCCCAAATCCATACACCTGTGTAACCCAAACCCTTTTCAAAATTTAGAACATTGCAATCATGCCAGAAAGTTTCCTCATGCCCCTTCCCAGTCATTCCCTACCCCAACTCTCAGATGTAACTACTGTTCTGATTATTTTGCCTCACAGATTAAATTTTTCTATTCTAAAAGAAATCATGCAAAGCATAATGCCTCTTTCACTCAGCATGTTTTTGAGATTAATTCATGTTGCCTGTATCAGTGGTTCATTCCTTTTTATTGCTGAGTATTCTCTTGTATGCATATGTCAGTTTGTTTTTTTCCATTTTCCTGTTGATGGACACCTGGGCTGTTTCCACTTTTCTTTTTTTTTTTTTCCTGTTATAAATAAAGCTGCTATGAACATTCTTATACAAATTTTTTTGTGAACAGAAGTCTTTATTCCTCTTGGGTAAACATCTAAGGATGGAATCATTGGGTCCTAGGGTAAGTGTATGTTTAGTTTCATAAAATGCCAGACCTTTCTTCCAAAGGATTGTACCATTTTACATGTCTTCAACAATGGGGACTTACCGTTACTCCACATTTTCTCCAACATTTGTGTTTGTCTTTTTTATCTTAGTATTTTTGGTGGGTGTGTAATCATTTCCAGTTGATACTTAGATTGTTTCTATAATACTTGTGCCTAGAGTAGCCCTCTTGTCAGATCTATCCCTTCATCTTTTTTGACACCACCCCCCAAAAGGAACTGCTGAAAACATTCTTTCTTTGTGATAATAGTTAAAGTAACCTAAAACTCAGGTTGAGTTATTCTTTCTCAAACATGGAATACATTGCTCATCAGTTTCTTTTGCCTTTAATGGAGACCAGCATCTGAGGAAAAACCTGGGTTGCTAAAGGGACATGTCAGACTGTTTCCACATGACTGCTGGAGCTGGACAGGATGGCACCAAAACAGTGTAATAAAACAGAATATGACCTTTTCCTATAATGATTATGAGTTCATGTTATTTCTAAATCAGGTGAATTTTTGATGCTAATAGGAAAGCATATTAAACAACCTTTATCCTTTGCCTATTAACTATATTAGATCTCTGTGTGGTTTTAATTTATATTTCCTTATTAACTAATGATAGTAAGCACATTATGTGTTTGTTTGCCATGTGTAAATTTTTAGTTTTCTTAACAAATTTATTGAGGTATAATGTACTACAATAAACTATGCATATTTAAATAATACAATTTGATCGTTTTGACGTGTATGCATCCATGAAACCATTGCCACAATCAAGATAGTGAATACATCCATCACCCCAAGAAGTTTCCTCTTGCTCCTTTGTAATCCCTCCCTCCTGCCTCTCGGTTCCCTTCCCCCTTCCCAAGTCAACCACTAATCTGTTACTGTCACTTTAGATTAGTTTGAATTTTCTAGAATTTTACATACATGAAGTCACATAGTAACTACCTTTTTTCTGGCTTCTTTCACTCAGTGTTGTTACTTTGAGATCCATCTGCATTGCATGTATCAATAGTTCATTTCTTTTTATTGCTGAGTAGCACTCTACTATATGTATATAATCACAACTTGTTAATACATTTACCTGTTAATGTACATTTGGATTATTTCCCTTTTTTGGCTACTATGAACAGTTGCGTACAAATTTTTATGGACAGACGTATACGTTATTTCTGTTTGGTAAATACCAAGGAGAGAATGACTGAGTCATAGGTTTAGGTGTATGCTTAACTTTTTAAGAAGCTTCCAAACTGTTTTTCCAAAATGGCCAAACAAAATTAATCTGCATGATGTGATACTCTATATAGAGAACCCTAAAAACTCCACATAAAAACTAGTAGAACTAATAAATGAATTCAGGAAGGTAGCAGGATACATGATTAATATACAGAAATCTGTTGCATTTCTTTGTACTAACAATGAAATATCAGAAAGAGAAAGTTTTTTAAAAAATCCTGTTTAAAATTGCATCAAAAAAATACTTAGGAATAAACTTAACCAAGGAGGTGAAAGACCTATACACTGAAAACTATAAAACATTGATAAAAGAAATTTAAGGTGATTCAAAGAAATGGAAAGATATCCCATGCTCTTTGAGTGGGAGAATTAATATTGTTAAAATGGCCATACTACCCAAAGCACTCTACAGATTTAATGTGATCCCTATCAAAATACCCAGGACATGTTTCACATAGAACCAATAATCGTAACATTTATGTGGAAACGAGGAAGACCCAGAATTGCCAAAGCAATCCTGAGCAAAAAGAACAAAGCTGGTGGCATAGCTCTCCCAGACTTCGGACTATACTACAAAGCTACAGTAATCAAAACAGCATGGTATTGGCACATAAACAGACACATGGATCAATGGAACAGAATAAGATCCCAGAAATAAACACACACCTATGGCCAATTAATCTACAGCAAAGGAGGAAAGAATATACAATGGAGAGAAAACAGTCTCTTCAGCAAGTGGTGTTGGGAAAGCTGGACAGCTACACATAAATCAGTGAAATTAGAAAACTCCCTCACACCATATACAAAAATAAAATGGTTTTAAGACCTAAATACAAGACATGACACCATAAAATTCCCAGTAAAGAACATAGGCAAAACATTCTGGGACATAAATTGTAGCAATATTTTCTTAGATCAGTCTCCCAAGGCAATAGAAATTAAAGCAAAAATAAACAAATGGGACCTAATGAAACTTAAAAGTTTTTGCACAGCAAAGGAAACCATCAACAAAATGAAAAGACAACCTATAGAATGGAGAAAATATTTGCAAACAATACAACTGACAAGGTGTTAATTTCCAAAATACATAAACAGCTCATACAACTTAATTAAAAAAAACAAAAACAAAAACGGCCAAAAGACCTAAATAGACATTTCTCTGAAGAAGACATCCAGATGGCCAATAGGCACATGAAAAGATGCTCAGCACTGCTAATTTTAGAGAAATGCAAATCAAAACCACAATGAGGTATCCCCTCACACCAGTCAGAATGGTTATCATCAAAAAGTCTACAAGTAATAAATGCTGGAGAGGGTGTGAAGGAAAGTGAACGCTCCTACACTGTTGGTGAGAATATAAATTGGTGCAGCCACTATGGAAAACAGTATGGAGGTTCCTTAAAAACTAAAAATAGAACTACCATATGATCCAGCAATCCCACTCCTGGGCATATATCCAGAAAAGATGAAATTAATTTAATCTTCTTAATTCAAGAAGATACATGCATCCCAGTGTTCATAGCAGCACTATTCACAATAACCGAGACAAGGAAGCAACCTAAGTACCCATCAACAGACAATTGGTTTAAGAAAATGTAGTATATATACAATGGAATATTACTTAGCTATAAAAAAAGAATGAAATACTGCCTTTTGTAGCAGCATGGATGGACCTAGAGCATATCATACTAAGTGAAGTAAGTCCGACAGGCAAGTATTGTGTGATATCACTAATATGTGGAATCTAAAAAAATAATACAAATGAATCTACGTACAAAACAGACAGACTGGGCTTCCCTGGTGGCGCAGTGGTTGAGAGTTCGCCTGCCGATGCAGGGGACAAGGGTTCGTGCCCCGGTCCGGGAAGATCCCACATGCCGCGGAGCAGCCGGGCCCGTGAGCCATGGCTGCTGGGCCTGCACGTCCGGAGTCTGTGCTCTGCAACGGGAGAGGCCACAACGGTGAGAGGCCCACGTACCACAAAAAAAAAAAACAAAAAAAAAACAACAAAAAAAAACCCAGACAGACTCAAACTTATGGTTATCAAAGGGGAAATGGGGGGAGGAATTAGGAGTATGGGATTAACAGATACAAACTACTGTAAATAAAGTAAACAGCAAGGATTTATTGTATAACACAGGGAACTATATTCAAAACCTTGTAATAGGATTTCCTTGGTGGTGCAGTGGTTAGGAATCCGCCTGCCAGTGCAGGGGACATGGGTTCGATCCCTGGCCACATGCCATGGAGCAACTGGGCCCATGCGCCACAACTACTGAGCCTGCACTCTAGGGCCCGCGTGCCACAACTACTGAAGCCCGTATGCCTAGAGCTGTTCTCCGCAACAAGAGAAGCCACTGCAACGAGAAGCCCGCGCACCACAACGAGGAGTAGCCCCCGCTCGCTGCAACTAGAGAAAGCCTGCATGCAGCAACAAAGACCCAACACAGCCAAAAAAATAAAATTAAAAAAATGTCTTGTAATAACCTATAATGGAAAATAATCTGAAAAAGATACATATATATAACTGACTCATGTTGCTGTACACTTGAAACTAACACAATATTGTAAATCAATTATATTTCTATCTTTTTAAATGTAAATTGCTATGGACAAAGACCAAAAAAAATTAATCTGCAAACTCATGACTGCTTTCCAGGATACCAAGGGCCAACTGTGTTTCTAAAGAACCTCTTTTGCCAGTTATGTGTTTTACTGTCATTATATAATTTATTACATTAATCCATGAAATGTGAGTATTAAAAAGAAAAGTTTGCTTTTACTATTAAAAAGTTAAATGCTTTAGAAAGACTTGCTATAATCAGGTCACTAAAAATTTCTGTCAAATGAGTGGACAAAGTAGCTGTGAAGGATTGAGAGATGTCTTAGCCTTGGGTTCCCTCAGAAACAGAGCCTGAAGCAAAGCATCTGTGCTACTTTGATAAGGAGTGAAATCCCTGCAGGAATGGTGAGCAGGAGGAATGAAGCAGCTACAGAAGGAAATCCAGTATCAAGCTGGCTAAGTGCAACTAAATGCTTAATCTCATGAATCAACCTCTGAGAAGGCACATGAACTGCCCCTGGGCAGTATGTGAGGGACAAGATGGGGAAAAATGGAGAATAATCTATCCCCCAGTTCTTATCATCTGCCACTCTTCAAAGCTCACCACCAGAACATCATTCCCCTGAATTTCCAGACTGCACAAGGCTGAGTTCACCTTGACATCAATGGACAGAAACCAAGGGGAACTCAGAGAAAAGTGATGAGTGAGGTCGTTAGGCAGGTTGTGCCAGCATGAAGTTTGCAGAGTCCACATAGAATGGTGTTGGTCTCAGTGGCTGGAACAAGAGAGGGGTGAGGCCAACAGAATTTGATTTTGTACAAGGTGTCTGATAAAAGGGGGAATTGAAAAAAATGGAAGGATTCTGGACTCAGATTTCTTCACTTGTATCTCTGGGTTCTGGTCTGCTTTAAAAATACCAGTTCTGGAAATGATATCCAGTGAGTGTGGTTTATGCCAGAAAGATGGCAGAGAACACCAATCAGCAAAATCAAACCTAAAGAAAACTTCTTGGCCTTATATCAAAGATAGTTAAATGAATGTACCCTTTTATATTTTAAATTGGAATCAAATGTTTATAAGTTGTGTATATCTTTATACAATGATTTCCTTTTTAATTAACTTTTTAAGTTAACTGACCAGCCTTCCTCAATAATGTCAGATAATAGAACTTGTTTATTCTTTCTAAAAGATTAAGCCTTGATCGTTTGATTTTAATAGTTGGGAGATACTGATTTCTTTTTAAATTGAAGTATAGTTGATTAACGTTGTGTTCGTTTCAGGTGTATAGCAAAGTGGTTCAGTTACACATATATATATTATTTTTCAGATTCTTTTCCATTATAGGTTATTATAAATATTGAATATAGTTCCCTCTGCTGTACAGTAAGATATTGATCTTTAATAACAGCTTTATTGTGCTATAATTCACATACCATAAAATTCACTCTTTGAAAGTGTACAATTCAGTGATTTTTAGTATATTTACAAAGTTGTGCAACCATCATCACTATGTAGTTCTAGAACTTTTCATCACCCCAAAGAGAAACCCTGTACACATTTGCAGTGATTCCCATTCTTCCTTTCCCCCAGTCCCTGGCAACTGCTACTCTACTTTCTGTCTCTATGGATTTGCCTATTCTGGACATTTTATATAAATGAAATCATGCAAAATGTGGCCTTTTGTATATGACTTCTTTCACTCAGCGTAATGTTTTCAAAATTTCATCCATGTTGTATCAGGTATCAGTACTCCATCCCTGTTTTTGGCCAAATAACATTTCACTGTATAAATGTAATATATTTTGTTTATCATTTCATCTGTTGATGGATGAGTTGATTACAATATTTAGCTATTTTCAATAATGCTGCTGTACACATTTATGTACACGTTTTTGTACAGCTACATGTTTTCAATTCTCCTGATAAATACCTAGGAGTAGAATTACTGGGTCATATGGTAGCTCTATGTTTAACTTTTTGAGGAACTGCCAAACTGTTTTCCACAGCAGCTGAACCATTTTACATTCTCAACAGCAGTAGGCAAGAGGTCCAATTCCTCCACCTCCTTACCAACAATTGTTATTTTCCATTTTTTATTATAGCAGTACTAGTGAGTGTAAAGTGGTGTTTCATTGTGGCTTTGATTTTTATTTCCCTAATGACTAATGATGTTGAGCATATTTTCATGTGCTTATTGGCCATTTATATCTTCTTTGGAGACATATCTACTCAAATCCTTTACCCATTTTAATGGGATTGTCTTTTTATAGTTGAGTTGTAAGAGTTCTTTATATATTCTGGATATAAGACCCTTATCAGTTGTGTGACTTGCAAATATTTTCTCTCATTCTGTAGGTGTTTTTTTCTCTTGATGGTGTCCTTTGAAGCATAAAAGTTTTTAATATTGATGAAGTCCAATTTATCTGTTTTTTCTTTTGTTGCTTTTGCTCTTGATGTCATAAGAAACAATTGCCTAATCTAAGGTCATGAAAATTTACTCCTATTTTTTGTTTGTTTGTTTGTTTTTTAATATTTATTTATTTGGCTGCGTCAGATCCTAGTTGAGGCATGCCGGATCTTCATTGCAGCATGTGGGCTCTCTAGTTGTGTCTTGTGGGCTCAGGCTTAGTTGCCCTGAGACATGTGGGATCTTAGTTCCCTGAGCAGGGATCGAACCCAGCTCTCCTGCATTGGAAGGCAGATTCTTAACCATTGGACCACCAGGGAAGTCCTACTCCTATTTTTTTTCCAAGAGTTTTTCATCATTTAAGTTGACTGTTAAATCTATAATCTTGGGATGAATGGATTTAATGTTAACACTACTTACTTTTTTATTCCTCCATCTATTACCTGGAAAACAAATGGCAGTTTGATTCTAAATTTATTCACAAACTCGAGGCTGGGGACTGCCCTGGGAAGGGTGAGCATGAGGGCTAGGAGGGATGTTGCTGGGAGTCCATTCCCAGTAAGAGTTGGTGAGAGAAACAGGCCCCAGCCACTGGCCTCACTTAGAGCTAGAGGAATAAGATTTCATCCACTTGTAAAAGGAAGTGCGGGGGAAACAAGGTACTGCCAACATATCAGTTCAGGCCCACTGGTGGGTTATCTTAAATATTTTTACTTCCCCAAAGTTGAGGTGGTTGTGGTTTTCACATGCTCCTACAGTGAGTGAATACACATTCTATGATCAGTGAGATTAATACCTGTTATTTTATAAATATTGACTAATAGGTGACAACAAAATAGTGTCTGTGATATAAGCTTGTATGACTTTCTGAGCAATAATTAACTTTTTCTGTCTCAGAATCTATCTTAGAATTTTGATAATGTATTATGATAAATATCTGTTACCCATTTTATTTATTTATTTATTTATTTAAATTAATTTATTTTTGGCTGCGTTGGGTCTTTGTTGCTGTGTGCGGGCTTTCTCTAGTTGCAGTGAGCAGGGGCTACTCTTTGCTGCGGTGCATGGGCTTTTCATTGCAGTGGCTTCTCTTGTTGCGGAGCATGGGCTCTAGGCGCGTGGACTTCAGTAGTTGTGGCTTGCGGGCTCTAGAGCACAGGCTCAGTAGTTGTGGCACACGGGATTAGTTGCTCCGCGGCATGTGGGATCTTCCCCCACCAGGGTTCAAACCTGTGTCCCCTGCATTGGCAGGCGGATTCTTAACCACTGTGCTACCAGGGAAGTCCCCCTGTTACCCGTTTTAAACTTAGTAGACTACACAGAAGTGTCTAAGAATGCTTTTGAGTCATCACAGGGACGTGACTGCTAACAAGGACTAAAACATTGAGACACAGCAGCTTCTGTGGCTATCTCATGAGTTTGATCATTGAACTCATTTGGTGCTCTATCTTCAAAGAGCAGCATTGTTAATTGTGCTTTTAATGACATAGGAATAAAACAAGATGTATTTTAACAGCTATTGATACCTGCTAGAAGAAACGTATGTTAGGCAAGGAAGTGCAGGTAATCCATGTCAATGAATACTAAAATTGCATACAGATTAATGAAATAAGACTTTGTATCTTCTGATGTTAATCTAAAATTCTGATGATGGAAAATGCTATATTTAGGTGAGTTCAAAAGTGCATAGTCACTGACAGTCATTCTAATAAACAATATCGTTTGGGGTATAGTACTAGACTTAATACCTAGAACATTTACTCATCTTTGAAGTTTTGAAAAATATATTGGTGTTCCAAGGAAAATCAACAGATTAATCAGGAGGGAGGGGAATTTGCCGAGTTCTTTTTTTAGCAGCAAAATAGTACAGACTCATGAAAGACTATGAGGAGTAGGGAATGTCCTTAGTGAAGTAGGATCCAAGGTGTTGGAAGCAGCTGGAAATGCCCCGTTTGGGATTGGTCTGTGTCAGTATATGACTGAGGACAGGAAACCTGGGAATCACAGCTCACTGAAGCTCCTTGGCCTCAAGCTCCTTATCACAAGGGAAGGAACTTAGTTTGAAGTGGTTTCTGATGGTGTCTCTCCTAAATCCGGGTCTGTATTTCAAGAAAGGGGTCTAGATCTCTTCAAAGAACCAGTTACTGTCAGCCTCTATATCTCAGTGTCACTCAGATATTTTGTAACAGGGCACCTCACTGTTCCATTGCAGGTATGAATTTAAAAATGTTCAAAAGTGAGAAGTAAATCTCTCTCTCTCATGCACTTTCTGAGTCTGTCTGGGCTGTCTCTAATCCTTATCTTTTACGTTTGGAGCTAAAATCCACATGGAATTGATTTTTGCTTATAGTGTGAGATGGCGGGGTGTCTCTTTTCTTTCCCTTTTCATAGAAAAATCTAATTAATCCAGCACCACTTTGTAATGACACCTTTGTCATCAACCAGGTGTCTATATAAGGACTCTACTCCATTCCATTGGTCTATTTGTCAATATTTTCCTAATATCATACTGTATTAA
The DNA here is from genome assembly GCF_964341445.2 of Mesoplodon mirus. Classification (NCBI taxonomy): domain Eukaryota; kingdom Metazoa; phylum Chordata; class Mammalia; order Artiodactyla; family Ziphiidae; genus Mesoplodon; species Mesoplodon mirus. Next base: position 86,080,834 of record NC_138984.1, read on the forward strand.
TTACTGTAAATTTATATCTTAATATTTAGTAGAGTATGTCCTCACATATTTTTCTTTCTCAGGAGTGTCCTGGTTATTCTTGACCCTTGACATATTCTTTACTCTTCCACTTTAGAATCTACCTGTCAGGGACTTTCCTGGCAGCGCCGTGGTTAAGAATCTGCCTGCCAACGCAGGGGACACGGGTTCGATCCCTGGTCCGGGAAGATCCCACATGCCGTGGAGCAACTAAACCCGTACACCTCAACTACTGAGCCTGCGCTTTAGAGACAGCGAGCCACAACTCCTGAGCCCATGTGCCACAACTACTGAAGCCCGTGTGCCTAGAGCCCGTGCTTTGCAATGAGAAGCCACTGCAGTGAGAAGCCCGCAAACCGCAACGAAGAGTAGCCCCTGCTTGCCACAGCTAGAGAAAGCCCGTGCACAGCAACGAAGACCCAATGCAGCCATAAATAAATAAATAAATAAAAGAATCCACCTGTCAATTCCACAAAAATTAACTCACTCCAGTTTTGATTGGGATTACATTGACTCTATAGATAAACCCAGAGAGGAATGACATCTTTACTATTTTGAGTCCTCTAATACATTGACATAGTATATCCCTCCATTTATTTACATCATTTTCAATTTCTCTAGAAACGTTTTTAGGTTTTCTGTATAGAGGTATTGCACATCTTTCTTTAGATTTATTACTAGGTGTTTGGTATGTTTTGATGGTATTGTAAACGGTATCTTTATAAATTTCATTTTTTAATGGTTTGATGCTCAACAAGGGAAGTTCCATTGATTTTTGCATACTAATCTGTATCTTGTAAACTTGTTAAACTCATCTAATAATTCTAATATCAATCTGTGGATTTTATTTTCTAAGAATGCAAAGAATTCAATTTTTTAACATAATTGTCCCCTTTTTTCTTTTTTTAAAAATTTATTTATTTATATTTTGGCTACATTGGGTCTTCGTTGCTGCATGCGGGCTTTCTCTAGTTGCATCGAGCAGGGGCTTCTCTTTGTGGTGGTGCGCAGGCTTCTCATCGCGGTGGCTTCTCTTGTTGCAGAGCGTGGGCTCTAGGTGTGTGGACTCTGTAGTTTGCAGCAGGTGGGCTCTAGAGCACAGGCTCAGTAGTTGTGGCACACGGGCTTAGTTGCTCCATGGCATGTGGGATCTTCCTGGACCAGGGCTCGAACCTGTGTCCCCTGTGTTGGCAGGCAGATTCTTAACCACTGCGCCACCAGAGAAGTCCCAAGAATTCAATTTTATTTCCTCTATCTTTAACACTGTTATCTATTTTTCTTGCCTTATTGTATTGGCTAGGATCTCCAGTGTGTTCCTGATTTCAGAGTGAACAGTTCTAACATTTCACCATTAAGTACTATGTTTCCTGTAGTTTTGTTTTCCATAGATACCCTATAACAATTTCAAGATGTTTCCTTCTATCTATAGTTTGCTAAGAGTTTTTTTTCATGACTACATGTAGAATTTTATCAATGCTTACATCGTTAAGATAATCATGATTTTTCCTCATTTCTTCTGTCAATGTGGTGAATTGCACTGATTAATTTTTATATGTTGAAACAGTCATATTCCTGAAATAAACTCAACTTGGTTGTGATGTATCCTTCTATATTTTGCTGGATTCAATTTGTTTAATGAAAACCTTAACTTCTCAGTAGGATATATTAATTTGCAGTATTCCAATGTTTTTGTTGCAACAACTAGAAAATAACATGGATAAATTGCAAATTTATATTTGTAAAGATATCAGAGGGTCGTGGAACAAAGAGGAATGGGTGAACTAAAATTCCAGAACAGTAAGAACCCATCCTAGGTGAGCTAATGATTGTTTTCTTCCCTGGTGGGCTTGACTTAAACAAGGAGACTGTACTAGAAGAAAAAGAAGCCAGCAGAATTTTTGACAATCACACAGAGCTGATGTGACCTATTAGAAACTGGAAGAGCCCAAATGCAAGGCTGGTTTTCCCCATGAGACATTTCCTGAGGGTGATGTGAGGCTGGGTGCTGGCCAGAAAGGCAGATTGTGATCTCCCATTGTCTTGTGGTGCTTGGGGGAAAGAAGTCCTACTAGGGAAAGTAGGCTTTCACAAATTCACAACTAATCTCTCCCTCAGGTATATGTACATGGGTGTATAAGCTTGCTAGGGCTGCCATAACAGAGTACCACAGACTGGGTAGCCTAGAAAAGTTTATTTTCTCACAATTCCTGAAGCTATATGTCCAAGATCAAAGTGTCAGCAGGGTTGGTTTTTTCTGAGGCCTATTTCTTTAGCTTTTGGGTTATGGTGATCTCCCTGTGTCTACACATGGTCTTCCTTCTGTATATGTGTCTGTGTCCTAATTCCTCTTATAAGGACATCCATCATATTGGATTAGGGCCCCCCCTAATGAACTCATTTTAACTGAATTACCTCTTTAAAGACCCTATCTCCAAATACAGTTACATGCTGATTACTGGGGGTTAGGACTTCAACATGTGAATTTGGAGGTGAGAGGTGATGGGAGACACAATTTAGCCCATAGCAATGGGGTTGTATGCAAAGAGCTAAGCTCAAACCTCTGAAGGACAGAACTACAGGGCTGAAGAATCAGAGACTTTATAAACTCTCAATTAAAAGCCCTGACCCAACTCAATCACTGATTGGATTGAGATGATCTGTCCTTCAATCTATCTGTCTAACTGAGGAAACGGGGACCCTTCACTAATGGAAGATATCAGCTGGAGGCTTCTTCTTTTACACACAAAGTCTGTCATATAATAAAAGATTATTAGACGTGTAAAGAAGGAAAAGGTGACCAATGACAAAGACAAAATACTACTAATAAAAGCAAACCCTTCCTTTCATTGAGAAGGCTTTAAATTACAGATTCAATTTAGTTAAGAGTTACTGGATTATCTGGTTTTCTCTTTCTTCTTGTGTCAATTTTGGAGAATTGGGTCTTGCTAGAAATCTCTTTCATCTAATTTTTCAAAATTATAAAGTTTGTTAATAGTATCCTTTTGTGATCTTTTAATATCTAAAGGATTTGTAATAATGGTAAGCACATGTAAAACGCCAGAAAGTTCAGTTCACAGCTGATCCAGGCTGTAGTAAGGTAAGATATTTTCTCTTTTTTCCTGATCAGTCTCACAAGAAGTTTATTAGGTTCATTAGCTTTTTTCAAAGAACTATCTTTTAGCTGTGTTGATTTTCTCCATTATATGTATGTTTTTATTGCATGAATTTCTACGTTTTTCATTATTTTTTCCTTTCTTCCACTTTTTTTGGGTTTTATTTCTGCTCTTTTTCTTTCTTTTTTCCCCCAGATGCTCAAACTTTTAATTCTTACAAAATATTATAGAAATGAACCCAAACTAAACAGATATGTAAGTATGTACAAAATTTTACTTGTGAAAAAAAATCTATAAAAGTAGACAGTTAAAAAAACCAAAAAGATTTAAAACCAGTACTATGAAATTGATTTTCTCAAAGTAAAGTAAAAATAATTTAAAATTGCTGATTGTAGTTGGTTTTCTAGGCTTATTTACATAATTTATTGTGGTCAGATGTATAAAGGAGCTTTTTTTTTTTTTAGAATATCTTTGGTTTCATTTTATTTCATCAAATAATCCTGAATTTTTTTCCCTTTGCAAATCTTTCAACATGAGGACATGGCATTTAAGTTACAAATCAGCTTTGGTCTTCTTGCTATTGAGTCACAGGTTAAAAAGGCAATGTGATTTGTCCTCTTTCAGGATCAGACATTCAAAGAATTCTAATCAGTTCACTTGACAGAAGTGAGCTCGTGCTTTGAGGGGTAAGCAAGATAAATTGACTGAAACATTGGGAGTCTGCTGTCTTGAGTCTCATGTTCATTGCAGTTCTTTGGTTAACCATATCTTGTAGACATCAAACTCATCCAGGCATCTGAAAGGAGATTCAGCAGTGGACCACAGGGAAAGAATGAAGCAAGCCATGGAAAAAACAAAACAACATCACCAACAACAACATTCACCTCTGGAGAAGGCCCTCATGTTATTGAAAGGAGCTTTGTTTCCCTCTCCAGGCTGAATTGATGTAGTAACAGTTTCATTCTTGTGGTCAAAATTCATTTTTCCACAAATAGGCTGGCTGAGATAATAAGTTGTCAAAGTACAATTTGCATTGTAAAGTCAAAGACCTTCTAAATTGTTGATATGTTTCATATCTATGGGTTCTTATTTCTTCTAGTAATTTAATAAACCTTTCAAAGGTTCTTACTTTATTATCCAGATCAAGATAACTTTCTCTTGCTTCTTAGTACTGCCTCATTATTTCCTCTTGATCTCCATGACTAGCATGTTCTGCCTATATCTTTTGTCTTAATCTATTAATTTCTTTGTCTAGAATCGATGCAGAATTTTTTTTCTCCTATCTGCTCTGGGCAGATTTATCTTCCTTTTTTGTGACATTTTCTCTTCTAGTTCTTTTTCTTTCATATCTAGCTCTTGTTTCTTTTTAGTTAAAGTATCCAAGTGTTCTTTTTGTTTTTCTTCAAAATGCCATTTCTCTTGTTTTTGGTTATCCACTTCAGAATCAGCAGGGTTTGGTTCATCCTTAAGTGGATCTGCTAGCTGATTAATTTTCAGTTTAACTGCATCATCATACTTGTTTTCTGCTTCTATTTTCAGACTTTTAAGATGTTTTCTTTTTGTTGTTCCATATTTTTCTCAACTATTTTCATTTTTATTTTATTTTCCTGAGACTCATCTTCCAAAGTTGCAACATCTGCAGACTGGAGTTCTTCTATATTCTCAAGTTCCCACATTTTAGAAATACTTTTTCTTATTTTAATCTTAACTCTTTATAATGTAGTTGGCACCTTCTAAGAAAATTTTCATTGTGTTTAATATCCTTTCCAAGGATAGACAAATGTTGCTGAAGATTTAATATCTGGGCTTACTTATTTTCATCCTCCTTCTCCAAGTCAGTTTGAAATAAATCCACATCTCTGTTTAGAAACTTAGGTCTTAAATTTTCAGATAAATAATAACGTCCCACAAAAACGTGATCACCATCAGCAGTAAAAGCTACATTTCTTGGCTAGCTTTGGGACTGCATTACTGCACAAGTTACACAATTATTTTTGACTAGTAGCACTGTCTCTATGCCTCTCATGTCAGTTAGGCTATCTGCAACAACTGCATTTTCTATTTCTAAATCTGTCAGAACTGTTGGAAACTGGATGATAAGCAGCTCTGTGTCTAACATCATACGTCTTATTCCAAAACTCAGAAAATATTATCTGTGGCTTGGTGGATAAAACCTTTTCATCAGTGCCTGAAGCAGTCTTTCATCAGCATGATTATGGCAACAGTAGCTTTGAAGAAGTCCTCTTAAGCAAGATTCAATAGCCAGAGCAAGCTCAGGGTCCCAAAGATGAATGCAAGCTCCTGAAGAGCCTATGGGTTTATAGGTAAAATGTCCACATCTATAAGCATCATCTCTGGCTTCGAGAAGAGTTGGAACATGAGGGCCAAATCCTTTTAGTCGATCAGTATTACTTTCAGTTCTTTCAGTTGTTGCTGATTGTAGTTCAGCATTTACTTCACATCTAATTCTTCTCTCAATTCTGGTATGTTCCTCTTTGTTCTTTTCTATGGCTAAAACTGTTCAATCTCTTGATTGAACTTTCTTGATCCCGTAAGGCCTTTACACTCTCTCATTTTTTATATATATAATTTTTATTTGATTATAGTTGATTTAAAATGTTGTGTTTCTTCTGTACAGCAAAGTGAATCAGTTATACATATATCCACTCTTTTTTAGATTCTTTTCCCATATAGGTCATTACAGAGTATTGAGAAGTGTTCCCTGTGCTATATAGTAGGTCCTTATTAGTTATCTATTTTATATATCAATCCCAATCTCCCAATTTATCCCTCCTCCTCTTCCCCCCAGTAACCATAAGTTTGTTTTCTACATCTGTGACTATTTCTATTTTGCAAATAAGTTCACTTGTACCATTTTTTAGATTCCACATATAAGCGATAGCATATGATATTTGTCTTTGTCTGACTTACTGCACTCGGTATGACAATCTCTAGGTTACACTCTCTTTTATTTATTTATTTATTTTGTTTCTGGTACGCGGGCCTCTCATTGTTGTGGCTTCTCCTGTTGCAGAGCATAGGCTCCGGATGCACAGGCTTAGCGGCCATGGCTCACAGGCCTAGCCGCTCCGCGGCACGTGGCATCTTCCCGGACCAGGGCATGAACCCGTGTCCCCTGCATCGGCAGGTGGACTCTCAACCACTGCGCCACCGGGGAAGCCCTACACAATCTTTTTTTTTTTTTTTTTTTTTTTTTGCAGTACGCGGGCCTCTCACTGTTGTGGCCTCTCCCGTTGCGGAGCACAGGCTCTGGACAGGCAGGCTCAGTGGCCATGGCTCACGGGCCCAGCCGCTCCACGGCATGTGGGATCCTCCCGGACCGGGGCACGAACCCGTGTCCCCTGCATCGGCAGGCGGACTCTCAACCACTGCGCCACCGGGGAAGCCCTACACAATCTTTTAACTAAGATATTTTTTTTGCCTTTTCAGCTGCTCAAGTCCCAAAGATTGATTAGTACTTTTTTTTTTTTAATTCTTCAATTCTTTTGCAAAGCTACTCATCATCTTTCTTTAATGTTCAATATGCATTTAGGGAATGGTTATATAAAACTTCAGCTTCATTATAGGCCCTTTTCTTAGGAGTAACATCTCCTTTCAATACCATACGTTTTGGTGTTCATGCAGTTGTCTCTTGACTAATCTTTTCTATTTTATCTTGAATATCCTTGTATTTTTTCTGCTTCATTAAGTCTGACCTGCTGTTTTTCCATTTTCCTGTCAAGTCTAGCAGCACGATCTTCTCCAATTTTTATGTTATCTCTGATAGCATTCAGTTGTTTTTCAGTTTCATTGACCACTGCCCAAGGCATTTCACATTTCAAGTACGTTAAATTAGCCTTCATTGTACTTACACTAGGAATACTTTGTAAACGTCTTTCTCTAATCACTGGCACTTTAGTTCAGTAAATTACTCTTCCTTGATTTATCTACTCCTTTGTTCTTTGTTTCCATAATGTGTAAACAATCTTCCTTCATCTGTTCAAGTGGGGTTGCTTTCATGAAGAATTTGTATTTGCCTCTCTCAATTTTAGACAGCTATAACTGGTTGCTCATCTCGTGTTAAAACAGAAACTGGATTATCCACCTGCATGTTAAAATGATCAAAAACTGCAATTAGCTCTTCTTTCCTAGTAGAAGCCGCGTTTCCATTTCACTTTCTAGTTTATAAGATCAACTTCCGTCCATGCTGATGAGATGTCGCACAGCTGTAGAGTCACCATACACATTTGTTTTATAGGCATCACCTCCGCTGTTCCTTAATGTTATTGAGACAGCTGCTGAGTTCCATTGTTGCCAGCAACAAAGTTGATATTAGAACCAAATTTAAAAGGTGTAAGCATGGAATGACACATGAAGTTTCTTAGCTGAATACTCTCAATTATCCCAATTTCTCCTGCAAAGTAGAAGTATCATTAGTGAAAGAAACTGTACGTTCATCTTCCTCATTTTATCAAAATCCTCCAGCTCTTGTCTCAGTCTTTTGGAATTTTTAGGAGAGAAGTTTTCTTCCTCTCTTTTGGCCATCAGGTCTCAAACAAGACGAAGTCTCCTCAAGGAACAGATCAGCGGGACTGTCGCGGTGCAACCCTACGCTAAGGCTACTCTGGGCGCGTCCTGGCCTCGCCTGGCCGCCATTGGCCCACTGGAACCGCGTGCCTGCCGCCCGGTGCTCTGCACCTGCCTCTGCTGTTTTTCTAATTTCATGAGACAGATTTTTAGATCATAAGTTTTTCCGTCTTCCTTCTTTCCTAATATGTGCATTTTATATGCTGTAAATTTCCCTCTCAGCATGGCTTTTACTGCATCTCCCAACTTGTGACAGGTTGTACTTTCAAGTGTTAATCTGCTTAAAATATTTTCTAATATCCTTAATGATTTCAATGTTTGAACAATGGACTATGTAGAAATGTATTTCTTAATTTACAAATGTGTGAATTTTCTACTTAAAATTTTATTTATTTCTAGCTTAATTCCACTGTGGTCAGAGAATATGCTCAGTATCATTTCAGTTCTTTGAAATTTGTTGTGACTTGCTTTGTGGTCCAGCATTTGGTCAGTTTTGCTTAATTTTCCATGTATACTTGAAAAGTTCTACTTTCCCCTAGAATTTGCCTGTTCATTCCTGGCACTCTCTTGTGGCTTGTTTATCTTAGTAGTGATTTCCTTTACTTCCTTTTTTGAAAAATTAAACTGTGAAGTATAACATGCATCATGGAAAAAACCATAATTCAAAAAATAACCACAAAACAACAAAACCCATCCTCCAGGTCAAGATATAGAATATAATTAGCACTCGAGAAACCACATGTGTGTGCCTTTCTGATCACAATTGTATCTCTCCCCAGGATGTAACCGTTATCCTGATTAATTTCCTTGCTTTTCTTTATAAATGTACTACCTCTGTGTGCATTTCAAAATAAAAGGGCTTACTTTTGCCTCTTGTTGAACTTTAAGTATATAATTACATTGTATATACTCTTCTGTGTTCTGCTTTTTTACTCAACATTAGGTATATAAGATTCATTTATGTATCTCCAGCTTGTTCCTTTTGTTGCATTTCAGTTGATTTTTATTACTGTATAACATTCAGGTGTGTCAAAATTTACTTACCCATTCTACTGTTGATGGGCTTTGGGGTGATTTCCAGTTTAGGCCAATTAATAACACTACTACTGTGAACATTCTTGTACATACATCCAGATGCACATCTGCATGTATTTCTCTAAGGTATAGATCGTGGATTTAAATTGTTGGGTCAGGGGTACATATATGTTCAACTTTATTGGATGCCACATGATATTTTCAGGAAGAGTATACCAGTTTACAATCTCACCAGCATTGTTTGGATGTTCCTGTTGTTCCATTTTTCTCTCCAACACTTAATGTTGTCAGACTTTTAACTTTTTTCCCAATCTGATAGGTGTGTATCCCATTGTAGTTTTAATGTGTACTTCCCTAATTACTAAGGAGTATGTCTGTTTATTGATCATTTGGATATCACCTTTTGTATAGTACCTGTTAAAGTCTTACCCATTTTTCTGTTTGGTTTGTGCTATCAGTTTGTAATAGTAATGCTTACTAGGCTTTGCTGATTATATGTATTGCAAATACCTTCTCCTATTTTTTCTTTTTCTTTTTACTCTAATACCTAATAATAATGGAGTCTTTTGAGGAACAGAAGTTCTTAATTTTAATGTGGTTAAATTTATCAATCTTTATTTTATAGTTGTTACTGTTTACATCTTCTTTTATAAATTCTTTACTGTCCTGGGGCTATGAAGATCTCTCCTCTATTCTTTTCTAAGAGCATTATAGGTGCCTTTCTCATCTAGGCTTTAATCTATCTGTAACTGATTTTTGTGTAGCCAAAGAAGCCATCATTCTGGGATCACTTCAGGGTCTTGGCTCAGTTCATCCTTCCCAACCTTGTGTTGGCCAAAGCCTCAGTATCCTGATAGCAGTGTTACCACTATCTTCATTTAACTCAGAACAACTCTGGTTTGATTTTGATTTTTGGAGTGAGAGGGCCTTCAGAGACCTCCCCTATCTCTTGAGAGACCAACAATGCCTCAAAGAGACAGGTCCTATCCAAGGTCTAGTTGTTCCTTAGCAGAAGGGCGCCTCTGTGAACCTAATCAGTCACCACACCATTTGGAAATCCTTAACAATATATTTTGCATATTGTTCCAGGTCAGTACATATAGAACATTTTCATTCTTTTAAAAGGCTGCATAATGGTCTATTGTATGAAATTTATTTAACCAGTCCCCAATGGTGGACCTTTATATTCTATCCAATTATTTATTTTTACAATACTGCAGTGTCGTTTCACACCTGGTATATCTGTATTATAAATTCCTAGAGATAGAACTACTAGATCCTGTACCCTCCCCCAACCCCCAGCATAGAGTTTGTATCAATTTAAACTCCAGAAATGTAGGAGCGTGCCTATATTTCCACATTCTCACCAAATACATTATAAAACTTTTATACTTATCCATCTGATAGTCGAAAATAATCTCATAATTTCAATTTGTATCTTTTACTATGGGTGAGATTGAGTGCCTTTTTATACATCTAAGAGAAATTTGTGTTTCCTTTTCTTGGAACTATAATGTTCCTAGTCTTTGCCTTTTTTTCTCTGTTGGGTTTTCCAGGTACTTTTTGAGAATCCAAAAGTTTGCAAGGTCTTGTACTGAAATGTACATAGAATATTTGCTTTATGCAACTTTAAGGAAATATACCACAGTGTTCTTTGACAAAGTATATAGATGCAGTGTTGCAATTTAGATATTTTACTGAACTCATTAAAAAGAAGATTTTATGGGGTTTAGAGAAAAAGTAGAACTTTGTAAGTACATGGGGAATATTAAGCAAAACTGTTCAGTGCTGTACCATAAAGCAAGTCTGAACTGTCCCAAGTGTTATTCTTTACCTATGAAAGATTCTCTTGTTTTTCTTTCTCTATGAAGAACCAAGCTTTACAAAGATTTATTACTGCTGAAATTTTAATCTACTCAATTAATTTGTGAATTTGTAAATTAATTTAAATAAGTATGCAAATCTGAAGTCCTTTAATAGATTAGATGGGGCTTCCCTGGTGGCGCAGTGGTTGAGAGTCCGCCTGCCGATGCAGGGGGCACGGGTTCGTGCCCTGGTCCGGGAAGATCCCACATGCCATGGAGCGGCTGGGCCCTGAGCCATGGCCGCTGAGCCTGCGCGTCTGGAGCCTGTGCTCCGCAACGGGAGAGGCCACAACAGTGAGAGGCCCGCGTACCAAAAAAAAAAAAAAAAGATTAGATGTCATGGAATTGAAGGTCCACAGCTAAAATGGGCAACAGATTCCATTATCTTATTTCCTCTGCACTTAAAGCTAATTGCACTTTCAATGATATTTTTATGATAGAGTATTAACCCAGCTTCTTCAGCATTCATAAACTTTAATATAGTTGAAACTTAAGAATATAAACACTAATCATTAACTTAGTACACTGTTAATTGAAGCTGAACTCTGTTCTTGTTTTCAAATAATAGTAGTAAATTCCTTTGGAAGCAAACAAGGGAAAAGGATTTTCATGTCATCCAGTTTTTCTGATTTAGGACGCTAGCATATCTAATGCAGAATATCTTCAAAGTAAAGCAAGTTCACACTCTCACATTACTTCAAAGACTTTTGATGTCTTTGGGGACTTGATAATTTATGTGTATTTGACCAGTAGAATATATTCTTATACTTCCTATTTTTGAGCCACTGATTAAATTATATTTAATTAAACTGCACAAGCATTTAACAATTCTCCTGTAGAGTGTATCCATACTGAGCATATAGCCTTAACACTATGGTTAAAAAATCTGACAGTTAATCTAAATTATTGACTTTGCAATGTATGTACTCCTTAGCACTTGCCCTTGGAAAACACTAACAGACATTTTAAACATTTGGGCCACAGGTAAATACCATTTTTTAAAGATGAAGTTATTTTAGGATAGGAGGAATTGCAAAGAATACCTGGTTTATTCCCCTACTTCATCCTAGATAAAAAGTGAGGCACAGAAAGATTGTGGCTTGCCCACCAGATAAAAGCAGCTCAAATGTACAAAACTTTCTGATTAAGTCTGCTTCCAGGATATTAATAGAATGATCATTCTGTTCTAAGTTTCACTTTTGATGTATGAAAGATGCAAGTGATGGAGACCATCCAAAGAAACTAGCCCCTCATTCTTTGGAGCTAGATTTTAGTAATAAAGAGGACATTCTGAATAACTAAAATAGTCATTCTAGTGCTTACAGAGAAGCATCACTTAAAAGGTTCCCACCAAAAATTTAAGTTTGATGGCAAATATCCTTGCCCTCCAAACCATACCACTCTAGAATCAATGTATAGTGTTCTAAGTTTAATCTTGGAAAACTACTTAGGGACAGAATAAATGGAGTTATTCTTCTCAGTTTTAATGTCTATGTCAAACTAGAGAGCTAAGGCTGGACTTCCAGATCCTTATATATTTCCATAAAACACCTTCCCATGAGTTTAGCCTGGGTGAATCATGCAAATTAAAAGAAAATTATTAGTACCTAATTGCCCCCCCCAAATAAAGACTGTTTCCACACAGACAGATATGGGCAAAATTTGAGTCAGAGCAAACATGAGAAACATGAAAAAAGAAATACCATACTCATTTCATCGTTGGCAGGTAGCCCAAATCAAAGACCTCAAACCCAGTGGCTTTTATGACTCTGTACATAAGCAAGGAAAGCCTTTATGATGTCACAAGAGGGGAGCCAGGAAGTTACTAGAATCTTGTTTTAGCACTTTAGACTTAAGTAATCATCTTGATATACCTCAAATGCAAATTTATTACCTAAGAGATGTGTTTGGAGGAGCTTCTAGAAGCTAAGTTTGTTGCAGCTTGGAACACAGCCGGACCTGGAGTGGCCTGGTCCACGATGGTCTGGGATGCACTGATTTTTATAGTTGCTGATTCCTAGAGTTAATCTGCCTTTCTAGCTGGGGAAACACTGAGGGAACTGACCTGATGATGGCTATGAATGGATGTCCAGCCAGCAGACAGAACATGTTATCCAAAAGCTATGGCCACAAACTACAGAAAGATCAAGTCAGCAACAGGAAGATGCAACCTGGGGTAACGTAAAACTCGTGAATATAGTTGTTCAGATCATGCACTGCACAAACCTAGATGATACCATTTGTGTCGATGGTATGTCCCAGCAGGTGGACCAAACATAGATATTGGGAATGCAGGAATAATAAATAAATGGTTGTCCAAGTAGGTATATGGAGACAGTTGGAACAGGCAAAGTCTACCGATGGTTAAGGATTCAGAGACAGGACTCCAGCCTAAGAAGATAAACCATAAAGGAAATTGTCATGTCTTTAACGAAAAAGAGAATCTTAAAGGTTTTGTCACCTTGGGGTGTCATCAGGAGGTGATTCAGCAAGTGGGTCTGACCACCTCCTTTTGAATTTCCCCTCCTCTGGATTCTTGCTACTGCCATGGGCACTGTAGCCCACTGGTCCAGTGCTCTGCCATTAAAGTTCTGGTGCAAGTGTGGACAAAAATACCTTATTTTGAGTCTTCCTAATAAAGGAGAAACAAGCTAGAATTTTTCCAAAAAAGATTTCACTAAATAAAAAACATGAACCAAAAAAATATTTAAGGAACATAAAAAGAACTATCTCCACCCAGCTTTTGCACTTCTAGGAATTTATCCAAAATAAATAGTTATGAATGAGTGTCAATTAGGGTTTGATCAGAGAAGCAGAACCACTTATGAGTGATATAGTGAGATCTGTATAGAGATTAGACCTTATACAGTTGTGGAAGCTGGTTGTGCAGTCTGTGCAAGACTGCGGCTCTTCATCTGGTGCCAAGCCTGAAGTTGGCACGGCAGCGATTAGGACAGGAAAACGCATGTGAAGTAGGAGAGAGTGGGGACAAACTGGAACCCACAGGATGAGCTAAAACCAAAAGGATGGAACCAGAACTTGCACCTGCCTCTCACTGCTTGCAAACATCCAACTTCAGTGATGTGGAAGACTTCTAGAAGATCGAGTGCACGTCACCATAGGGCTGCACATGTGCCTGGGCCAAGATTTGGAGAAGTTGAAAGAGGAGATCTGGTGGGAGCTGGATCTGTGAGGCCCAGGTATTATCCCATGAAGAACTAGCTGGAGTTGCCACAGGCCTGGCTGCTGGCCCCTCTAACAAGATGATCCATGACGGTGTGCATGAGCTCTGACAGTGCCTGACCCTACACCAGTCTTCCAGGTATAAGTATGACTGTTGCTTCATTTCCACCATCTAAATCTCAGGCAAAAATAATTTATGGCTCTCATTAACTCAGAACCGTGCAGGGCAGGGGGTTCTGGGAAATGTAAGTCCAGATTACTTGACACAGTACAAAGTCACCATAGAATGTGTGCCAAAAATTAACTACATAGATTTTCACTGCAGTGTTATTTATAACGATAAAGAATAGAATATGGGGCCTCCCTGGTGGCGCAGTGGTTGAGAGTCCGCCTGCCGATGCAGGGGATACGGGTTCGTGCCCCGGTCTGGGAGGATCCCATATGCCGCGGAGCGGCTGGGCCCGTGAGCCATGGCCGCTGAGCCTGTGCGTCCGGAGCCTGTGCTTCGCAACGGGAGAGGCCACAACAGTGAGAGGCCCGCGTACAGCAAAAAAAAAAAAAAAAAAAAAAAAAAAAAAAAAAAAAAAAAAAAAAGAATAGAATATGACCTAACTGTCTAACAGTACAGAAATGGTTAAAATTTTATGGTATATCTACACATTAGAATATATTACAAAGGATGTAAAAGAATATTTATGTCCATAAACCTATGTTCACAACACAATTATAATTGTACCTGGTTGTATAAAAACAAAGTTTTGATTAAAACGCTATGGTAGGGTCTTCCCTGGTGGCGCAGTGGTTAAGAATTCACCTGTCACTACAGGGGACACAGGTTCAAGCCCTGGTCCAGGAAGATCCCACATGCCGCGGAGCAACGAAGCCCGTGAGCCACAACTACTGAGCCTGTGCTCTAGAGCCTGCGAGCCACAACTACTGAGCCCGAGTGCCACAACTACTGAAGCCCACACACCTGGAGCCCATGCTCCACAAGAGAAGCCACTGCAATGAGAAGCCCGCACACCACAACGAAGAGTAGCCCCCACTCGCCGCAACTAGAGAAAGCCCGTGCGCAGCAATGAAGACCCAACACAGCCAACAAATAAGTAAGTAAGTAAGTAAGTAAGTAAATAAATAAATAAATAAATAAAATTAAAACTGTGGAAAGCAAGAAAAAAAAAATCACCTGAGTTTATACAATAATGATCCTACCTATCTTACCTTCTGAGTTCACAGGCCTTGTCCCTATCACATTCTGTGAGAAGCCCTGAGCCCAGAAGGATGGGTATAACTTCCTAGGGACCTGGCCCAGATTCCTCACTCTCTGGTCTCTACTCTGTACCCACATGGAGGGTGCTGTCTTGTGACCTGCCAGATGGGAGCTGGACTCCAGTATAAAACTCAAGGGTCCGTATCTTTGAATATGACATTGTCTGCTTGGGACTGCCTTACAGCACTAACCCTGGCTTTCATCCTTGAGACTGACCTCTCTCCAGGTATTTGGCAGGAACCTGGAGATTAACGTAACATATTTCACTCTTTAGGGGAAACCTGCACTCCCTCAATCCTAGTCACTAGGATATAAGCTAGGATGTAAGCTTTAAAAAGGCACTGGACTGGTTTTTGTTTTGTTTTGTTTTGTTTGGTTCACAGATGTGGTCCCAAGGTCCTGGCACATAATAGACTCTTAGAACATTGAACTAATTTTTTTCTGTATAGCAAATGGCTTAGTCTTTTATTTATTTTTTATTTATTTATTTTTTTGCGGTACGCGGGCCTCTGACTGCTGTGGCCTCTCCCGTTGCGGAGCACAGGCTCCGGACACGCAGGCCCAGCGGCCATGGCCCACGGGCCCAGCCGCTCTGCAGCATGTGGGATCCTCCCAGACCGGGGCACGAACCCGCGTCCCCTGCATCAGCCCATGGACTTCCAACCACTGCACCACCAGGGAAGCCCTGGCTTAGTCTTTTATAGACAACACAGCAATCTCTTATTTTTAAATTCTAGACAAGGCCGTCTCCTATGATTTCTCCCTCAATCTCCATCTTTATCTCATCCCCTAGGAGAAGTTGCTGATTGGTTAGTCAGAAACCTGGACAATGACTGGGCTGAGTTTTCTAGAGATAGAGGTTTCATATGTTTAAAGCTCAGTAAAAGGTCAGTTCTTGTGGAATGACCCTTGCCCAAATATCTCCCTTCCGCATTCTCTCTCAGTTATATTCTCAGCACCTACCATAGTGTCTGGCATCTCTCTCTTAGATAGATAGATAGATAGATAATAAATAGATGATAGAGACTGACTGATGTATATAGGTAGGTATAGACAGATATACAGAGAGAGAATCTCTAAATCTTTCTATAGGGAGAGGTTGTTTTGATTGAATGAATGTGGAAAGAGCTCAAAGCATACTTTAGGAAAAAGGAGACTTTCACATGATTCTAGCTCAGCATACCAGATTTCTACTTTGAGGTGCTGGGTCATAATCAGCTTATTGTAAAACGCCATTTTACCTTGTATGTGTTGGTCATTGTCCTGTGGATACATTTTCACTAAGAACCTTAAAGTTTTACCAGGTTCTGCAGTGATGATACAACCATTTAAGAACCCCAAATCTCACCCTGTTTTCCAACATGAGTCAATTTTTTTAAAAAAGCCATAGCATTTATACAAGAAATATAGTCAGACTTCTTAAAGGAAGCCTATCAGGATAGCTGCTAGCCTTCCTAAAATCTCACTGATTTGACATACAGATCCTTGGAGAAACACAGACCCCTGTCCCTGGCACTAGATAAGCATCTGGGAGAGTCACAGCTGGCCAGGCTGTGGTCATTAGGTTGTGATTGTCAGGTGTTAAAGCATCTTGAGGTAGTGCTTTTTTTGTCCTAGGATAGCGCTTCTCAAACTTAAATTTCTTACTAACCACCTGAGAAGCTTATTAATATGCAGATTATGATTCAGGAAGACTGCAGTAGAGCCTGAAGTTCTGCATTTCTAACAAGCGGGTCCAAGGACCACATTTTGAGTAGCAAGGACCTAGAACGCTGACCTCTCTTCTTTCCACATGCAGGAGGTGCTTTTGTCTCATGATAGTGGAGAAAAAGTAATTTTTGAAAGTGGTAAACTATTTAAACATTCTGTGCCTCTGTTTAATCACTTTTTTTTTTTTTTTTTTTTTGCGGTATGCGGGCCTCTCACTATTGTGGCCTCTCCCGCTGTGGAGCACAGGCTCCTGACGCGCAGGCTCAGCAGCCATGGCTCAGGGCCCAGCCACTCTGCGGCATGTGGGATCTTCCCGGACCGGGGCACGAACCCGTGTCCCCTGCATCCGCAGGTGGACTCTCAACCACTGCGCCACCAGGGAAGCCCCTAATCATTTTTTTGATAAAAATAATATTACAGGTAAAGTCCTTTTCTTCAGGAGGAAATGAGTCTTCCAAATGTCTCAATAGCTTATCTACATAAGGTACTTTTCTCCACCTTATGTGGTAAACAGAAATCACAAAAGGAAATGGTAGGAATCAGTCTAATATATCAATAATCACAATAAATATAAATAGATTAACTCACCTATTAAGAGATAAAGACTAGCAGAGTGACTTTTTCCCTAATGTTTTATTATGAAAATTTTCAAACGTGCAGAAAAGTTGAAAGACTTTTACAGTATACACCCATATACCCACCACCTAGATTCTGCAATTAATATTTGCTGTAATTGCTTCATCACTTGTCTCTCCACAAACTGACTTTTTAAAAAAAATCCAGTTATATGCTGCTTACAAAAGACACATCTAAAAACAACAGAAATTTGCAACTATGTGTGGTGATGGATATTAACTAAACTTGTGGTAATCATTTTGTAATTATATACATATATCAAATCATTCTATTATACACTTAAAACTAATACAATGTTACATATCAATAGTAAATGAATAAAAAATAAATTATAAATAAATAAATTAATTAATTAAATATAGAACAGAAAAGTTAAAAAAATGGGATTCAAAAGTCATTTGCTGCTGGGCTTCCCTGGTGGCGCAGTGGTTGAGAGTCCGCCTGCTGATGAAGGGGACACGAGTTCGTGCCCCGGTCTGGGAAGATCCCACATGCCGTGGAGCGGCTGGGCCCGTGAGCCATGGCCACTGAGCCTGTGCATCTGGAGCCTGTGCTCCGCAACGGGAGAGGCCACAACAGTGAGAGGCCTGCGTGCCACAAAAAAAAAAAAAAAAAAAAAGTCATTTGCTGGAAGGCTAATGATGCTACCCATCTTGTGAAGTCCTATCCATGTTATCAGCTGGATATACTAATTGATCAAGGAAAAGATGACCAGTTCCTTTCAGATGGACAGTTACTACCTGAAAACTTCATAGCTGCCTGTACAGAAAAGAAAATCCCTGTTGTTTTCAGATTGCAAGAGGGTTATGATCATAGCTACTACTTCATTGCAAAGTAGCTTCATTGCATAGCTACTACTTTATTACCAATCACATCAGATATCATGCAAAATACCTGAATTCCTGAAAAACTTCAGATAAGAGAATCTCTTCAGGATTACAAAATTGTAATAAACAGAATTGCAAGGAAAAAAGATTTTAAAACATTGGATTTCTTAATGCTAAAAATGCTTTATTCTGTAGTTGATTCACCCTCTGGATAAATATAACAAACCTGAAAAAAAAAGTCATTTGCAATACCATATGATATCACATATGTGGAATCTAAAATATGACACAAATGAATCTATCTATGAAACAGAAACAGACTCACAGACATAGAGAACAGACCTGTGGTTGCCAAGGGGGAGGGGAGGTGGGGGAGGGATTGACTGGGAGTTTGGGATTAGCAGATGCAAACTATTATATATAGAATGGGTAAACAACAAGGTCCAACTGTATAGCACAGAGAACTATATTCAATATCCTGGGATAAACCATAATGGAAAAGAATATGAAACAGAATGTATATGTATTTATAACTGAATCACTTTGCTGTACAGCAGAAATTAATACAACAATGTAAATCAACTATACTTCAATTTTTAAAAAGTAATTTGCACATCATTTTATCTTTATTAGGAGTTCTAGTTCTATGTGTTCAAAATAATGGGGAAATACTGAAAAATAAAAAAGGATTAGGTTTATACTAAATAATTTGAAGATTCTTCCTTATAGTATCCATAGTTACTACTGGCCTTCTCAATCTTTTTTAAAACATGGAATTACAAAGGAAACCAGCTACACTGGAAGAGGAGTTATCAAAATTAAAAAAAAGAACAATTTGTGATACGATGGTATATGTGCTTCATTCTTGTTGCATTACAAGATCTAGCTGCAGGCTTAATAACTGTTGTTACTCTGAAGAGGTGCTGAGCACAAATGGAAAGTTGAGATACCTGCAACAGCTCTCCATGGGACATGAGAATATCAGTGATTTCTATTGGTGACAAAATCACAGCCACTGCGAATAGTAGTGGAGCTTGTTGTCTGCATCCATAATTATAGAAATTGCTAAATTTCAGTTACAAAGTTAATGAAAATAAAGGTGCAATTTTTCTCCCATTCAGGTTTTATCCATAGATATCAGGTTAAGAACCCCAGACTAGTCTGAAGCTGTCCTGTCACAGATCAGCAAACTGCCTCCCAGTTTTGGGCCCGTGTAAATTGTCTGATTACACAGCAGATTGAAATCCTGGAACAATGTATGTTCACTTATTCCAAACTGCTTCGTGTTGACTGGAATCTCAAGGCTCTAGGCTTGGAGCAACATATAAATGACAGAAGCCATGCTAAATTTATTTTGGTACAAAAGTAAAATTTGGACTTATACCATTTGGGTTTTCTCTTTAAAAAAGAGCTTTACCTGCTACCAGAAATTATAATCAAGGTTTCCCAAGATTCTGTGAGGTCTGTCTAAGCTGTTTGCAGATAAAATTTGTTTAGTGAAATATTTGGCCAATTAAGAAAGCCTCTCTGGTCTGCTTTCAG
The DNA here is from genome assembly GCF_964341445.2 of Mesoplodon mirus. Classification (NCBI taxonomy): domain Eukaryota; kingdom Metazoa; phylum Chordata; class Mammalia; order Artiodactyla; family Ziphiidae; genus Mesoplodon; species Mesoplodon mirus. Next base: position 86,100,620 of record NC_138984.1, read on the forward strand.
AGTTCTTTTTTGGACACGATCCCTTCATACTTTAATAAAATCCTGACATCTGTGAGCCAAAATGCTGGAAATATATTTCTGAGACACTCCCTCTGTGAACACCCTTTAAAAAAATGCATCAGTGACAGAGAAGACTGTAATTAGAGCACTTATTCCTATTATTACACAGCCAAACAAGGAAGCATCCCATAAAAATTCTCCAAAAGTAAACAATGTTTTTGGCTACTCGTTAATAATAGTATAACCCAGTTCTTCACGTACTATAAAGTCCCATCCAAATAGTCCAATGTGCTTGTAAAATTTGATTTATGTGGAAGAAAGCTTGGTCACAAGAAAAGTGTCCCAGAGCATTCTTTCCTTTGCTAATTCTCTGACTTGATTTTAGGCTCTGTATTCTAACCTTGTCAGTCTGTCAGTCAGTCCTGGAGTGTTTTTTTGTGTGTGTGTGTCTGTGGTACGCGGGCCTCTTACTGTTGTGGCCTCTCCCGTTGCGGAGCACAGGCTCTGGACGCGCAGGCTCAGCGGCCATGGCTCACGGGCCCAGCCGCTCCGTGGCATGTGGGATCTTCCCGGACCGGGGCACGAACCCATATCCCTTGCATCGGCAGGCGGACTCTCAACTACTGCGCCACCAGGGAAGCCCCAGGAGTGTGTTTTTGAGCGCCTTTTCTCTGTCAATGATTGTTCTAGACTGTATCAACTATATTTTCTTCCTTTCCATATTCTTTTTTTCCTTCCAGTTCTATTTAGATATAATTGACATACAGCACTGTATAAGTTTAAGGTGTACAGCATCATGATTTGACTTACATACATCGTAAAATGATTAACACAAGTCTAGTGAACATCCCTCATCTCATATAGACCTAAAATTAAATAAATAGAAAAAAAAATTTTTGTGTGTGATGAGAACTCAGGATTTACTCTCAACTTTCATATATAACATACAGTGGTGTTAATTATATTTATCATGTTGTACATTATAGCCCTAGTACTTATTTATCTTATAACTGGAAGTTTGTATTCTTTTCTGTATTCTTTTATTCAATTAAATTTTTTTTTTTTTTTTTTTTTTTTTTTTGCGGTATGCGGGCCCCTCACTGTTGTGGCCTCTCCCATTGCGGACGCGCAGGCTCAGTGGCCACGGCTCACGGGACCAACCGCTCCGCGGCATGTGGGATCCTCCCGGACCGGGGCACGAACCCGTGTCCCCCGCATCGGCAGGCGGACTCTCAACCACTGCGCCACCAGGGAAGCCCAATTAAATTTTTAATTGAATTATAGTTGTGCTAATTTCTACTGTACAGCAAAGTGACTCAGTTATACATATATATACATTCTCTTTATATTCTTTTCCATTATGGTTTATCCCAGGATATTGAATATAGTTCCCTGTGCTATACAGTAGGACCTTGTTGTTCATCCATTCTATATGTAATACTTTGCATCTACTAACCCTAAACTCCCAGTCCATCCCTCCTCCCCCTTGGTAACCGCAAGTCTGTTCTCTATGTCTGTGAGTCTGTTTCTGTTTCATAAATAGGTTCATTTGTGTCATATTTTAGATTCCACATATAAGTGATATTATATGGTATTTGTCTTTCTCTTTCTGAGTTACTTCACTTCGTTTGATAATCTCTAGTTGCATCCATGTTGCTGCAAATGGCATTATTTCTTTCCTTTTTATGGCTGAGTAGTATTCCATTGTATATATGTACCATATCTTCTTTATCCATTCATCTGTCGAAGGACATTTAGATTGTTTCCATGTCTTGGCTATTGTGAATAGTGCCTCTATGAACATAGTGGTGCATGTATCTTTTCAAATTATAGTTTTGTCTGGATATATGCCCAGGAGTGGGACTGCTGAATCATATGGTACTTCTATTTTTAGTTTTCTGAGGAACCTCCGTACTGTTTTCCATAGTGGCTGCACCAACTTACATTTCCACCAACAGTGTAGGAGGGTTCCCTTTTTTCCACACCCTCTCCAGCATTTGTTCTTTGTAGAGTTTTTAATAATGACCATTCTGATCAGTGTGTGGTGGTACCTCACTGTAGTTTTGATTTTCATTTCTCTAATAATTAGCAATGTTGAGCATCTTTTCTGTATTCTTAATGCTCTAGCATTTGGGGCCTTGTGGACTGGAAACCACCCCTCCCAGGGTTAACTAATTCCTGGAGATAATTTGCCTGCCAGCATGCCTTTTTGTGCAGACTGACCACTTTGGAGTCTATCCCCCCACTCGGCTCCTTTTATTAGATCCAGGAGAAGAGGAAGGAGAGGAGGGTGGGTGTGGAGAGCACCTTGAGAGGTGCCCAAGGAAAGGCCCAGCTTGATAGAGCTTCTTCCCCATGTCAGGGGAGGGGGCGTAGGTTAGACCAAGGCATTGCTTCTGTTCCTTCCACACTACACTGCTTTGTAAGATCTTCCTGACCCTTTGATTATTTTTTTTTAATTTAATTTATTTTTTGGCTGCATTGTGTCTTCGTTGCTGTGCGCAGGCTTTCTCTAGTTGTGGTAAGCGGGGGCTACTCTTCGTTGCAGTGCACGGGCTTCTCATTTTGGTGGCTTCTCCTGTTGTGGAGCCCAGGCTCTGGGTGCACAGGCTTCAGTAGTCGCAGCACATGGGCTCAGTAGTTGTGGCGCGTGGGCTTGGTTGCTCTGTGGCATGTGAGATTTGCCTGGACCAGGGATCGAACCCGTGCCCCCCGCATTGGCAGGCGGATTCTTAACTACTGCACCACCAGGGAAGTCCCCACTTAATGTTTGAAATCGCTTCCATCATCACCCCGTTCGAGTTTGGTGAAACAGGAAGCACTTAGGAAAGAGATTGTTCTCTCTTCCTAATCATCTTGCATCTCCCTAATCATCTGTCAAGATAAAATTACAATGGCCCTATTTCCTCAGCCCAGACATTAGGAGTGGCATTTAGCTGAGGCATTCATCCAGACAGAAGAGAAATAGGATAAATTCCTCAATTCCCCAATTTTCATCTACCACCTTTATTCCATAGGTTAGCAGGAAATAACCAGGTGAAGAAGAAAGGAAAGGGGCTTGATCCCACCTAGGTTCTGTTTATTCTAGAGCCCTCCTCCCCATGCAAATTTATAAAGCCAAGGTTAAAACATAAACTCCTTCAGGGTGAGGATTTGGTCTTATTTGTTGCTGTTCTTCCAAGGTCTGTGTTCTAAAAATGTGCTGGGATTTGTTTTGAGCAGGTGTAGTAGGACACACAGACACAAAAATGATTGCCACGAAGGAAGAAGTTATTTTCTTGTATTCACAGTGCCCTAGGAGCAAGAGGCACAGCCCACCATGCAGGGCCACACAGGGCCACACAGGGAAGCACCACAGCAAGATGAGCAGGCAGAGAAGGGAACTGCGGGCAGGAGTTTTTGTTGTGGTTTTCAAGGGAAAGAATGAACGAAGCAAGACAAGCAGGTGGAACAAACTTACCATTGGATAGTTTGAATAATGTCGGCGGGCTCTGCTTGTAGGGGTGTCCTCAGTTGGCTGGCACCTGGCCCTGTAGTGATGGGGCAGGGGATGGTGTCCCTAGTCTGGTAAAGTCTGGAAGAGGGTTACTTCCTGCTTCTTCCCGCACTGGGGCTCCTCAGGCTGTGCCAGATACAGATGAAATCTTTCCTTGCTGCCCTCTTAGGGCAGCTGGACTCTGGGAGCCTCAGGTGAGGGAAGTGGTAGCGGCGGGCTCCACCGCCAGAGCGGGGGGCCAATCTCAGGAGTTCACTCGGAGGAGAAACACCTCAGCAAAGCAGACATTTGGTTTTTGCCCTGAAGACAACACAGGAGGAAAGAATATTCCTCCCATTAACGTGGATTTGTGTTCTTTTCAAAACTGTAACCCTTGTTTTCTTTCCCTAAGGAGCCTTTGAGCACTGCCTGGGCTTGGATTACAGCATGAGTCACGGCGTGAGCTGCGAGTCACTTTATCTTAGTCATCTGAGACAGCTTTCTGATTCCCAAATCTCTGGTCTAGTAGAAGAGAAGGGAGGAAGATGTGTGAGCTCACTTCTCCTGCTTGTGATTTTTTTCTTGCTTCATATATTCCTCCTTTCATAGTATGTCCTAAGAAGGCACAGACAAGGCTGGGGAAACAGTAGTATTAGGCAAGAGTATTTTTCCACTTGTCTCTGTCACGGTCCTGCAGGAAACAGCTGGTTTGCACAAAGTCTTTCATTCAAGAGAGTTTAATAAGGGGACTACTTACAGGGGTGCAAACAGACTCTTCTGTCTGGGTTACGAACCCCACAAGGAATGGTGAGGACCAGGGACGAGCACGAGCCGGCAGCCAATACCACGCGCAAGCCTGTAGAAGGGAGCGGGCATGGTGTTACTGGTCCCAGGGAGAGCTGTAGCTGGGGAAGAGGGGACACTCAAAAGTCCCCATGTGTTCCTCCAAAAGAGGAACACAACCACTGTAAAAACCATGGTCTGGCAGGGCTTCCCTGGTGACGCAGTGGTTGAGAGTCCGCCTGCTGATGCAGGGGACATGGGTTCGTGCCCCATTCTGGAAAGATCCCACATGCCGCAGAGCGGCTGGGCCCGTGAGCCATGGCTGCTGAGCCTGCGCGTCCGGAGCCTGTGCTCCGCAACGGAAGAGGCCACAACAGTGAGAGGCCTGCGTACCGCAAAACAAAAACAAAAACAAAAACAAACCATGGTCTGGCAAGGGGACATGGTGGGATAAATAGGTCGATGACTCCTCTTTCTTCGTGCTCTCTGATCTTCCAGCACCACCCATTGACCAAAGTCAATTGGAAGCCAGAGGACTAGGAGTCTGTCAGGGCACAGGGCAAGACCAAGAAGGGTAGAGAGTGGAGGGGCAAACAGTGTAACCAACACACAGTTAACATTTGAATGTGTAAAAAATGGTCCACTTGGGCTTCCCTGGTGGCGCTGTGGTGGAGAGTCTGCCTGCCGATGCAGGGGACACGGGTTCGTGCCCCGGTCCGGGAAGATCCCATGTGCCGTGGAGCGGCTGGGCCCGTGAGCCATGGCCGCTGAGCCTGCACGTCCGGAGCCTGTGCTCCTCAATGGGAGAGGCCACAGCAGTGAGAGGCCCACGTACCGCAAAAAAAAAAAAAAAAAATGGTCCACTTACTCCAGACAGCAAACCACTAAGTACAACTTATTAGACTTTACATTAGAATACTGGACTTCTGTATGCGCCAAAGAAATGCAACACTGCCTCGTGGGAGATCAGCAGATAAATGGCAAACAGGGCCCCTGGTTCCTGATCTCTTGATGAGTGGGGTTTAGATTTTCTCTCCCTGGCCCTTCACAACTCTCCTCACTCTGCATTTTGTGTCTGTCAGGGACAATAAAAATCTGTGCCAATATATACATGTTTCTAGAATCATAGGTTTTTCGGAAGGCTATCTTGTTCAGTGCCCCACCCCATCCCCACACATCAGGCAGCCCTTTGATAGCATTGATGTAAAAAGTACTTGAGTAAAGTAACTTTGTAAACTTTACAAAGTACTTCACAAAGTATCTGAGTAAGTACTTTGGTGGCAAATTGTTTACCACCCCCTGAGGGAAACTTATATAACAAATCTGTTTTTAAAAGTTGTTAATACCAAGCCACAACAAACTTTATTAAAAAGTTTCCTCTTTCAAGTGACAAGTTTTATCAAAGTTAGGTCCTTAAAGGACAACTTAAAAGTTGAAATTTTTCTCCGTTTAGCTGGTAACTTCAAGATGATTCAACATCATCCGTACTATTTGGCCATGTTTTCATTCTCCTGAGGTGTTTTGTTAAATGGAGTCTGGAATCCCACAGATTCTTCTTTGCTGCTGCTGCAGAGTAAAATCAACTCGAGAGTGGAGTGAAGGTGTTGGGCTAAGGGGGTGAGGAAGTTACCTGGGGACAAGAACTAGATACTTTTAGGGAGAAGAATAGGGACACAATGATATTGTTGTTAAAGGATTACTAGTTAAAGGTCGAAGAGGAAGAGAAACAGCATAAAAGTAAACAGGGAATCTTTGTAGCACTCAGGAACCCAAAAGGTGTGAAAAAATAAAACTGGAAGATTCAGTGATAGTTTATTCCTGTTTATTCCTATGGATCTATTCTCACCCTTCTCCACTCTGCTGTGTCCTGGAGGCTGACCTATATGGGCTACATCATCTTCCCTCTGGGTTTCAGATTAGCTTCAGCCATTTGGGACCAGGCAGGAGATTGGAGGGGAAGAGAGTAAGGCTGGAATATTCATGCTGCCTCCCATTCTTCCTCCCTGTGGGGTCCCTGCTGGCTGACTGCATCCCTCAACTCAAGGCCATAGCCTCAGTCAGCCTGCCCTGTTTACACTGTTCTCTCTCTCTCTCTCTCTCTCTCTCTCTCTTTCTCTCTCTGGATTTCAGTAATCCTCTCCCATTCAGGCCTGGGTGCTGCAAAACCCTTGTGGTTTCCCACACCCTGCCCGCAACTTTGTAAGTAGCCCTGTTCGTTATAAAATTGCCCAACTGGAATGAGCCATCTGTTTCCTGCCAGCACCCTGACGGACACACTCAGTCCCATTCTTCTCCCAACATTTACCGAATAGGTACTATATTTCAAGGAAGAATAAAATGATAAATTAGACAGTTACTACTCTCAAGGAGGCTGTCTGGGGAGTGGAGACAGTCACAGGAACAGATGGTTATATCACATTTTGATAAATGATGCAGAGAGGCACTGGATGGGGAGGTGGGTAGAAGTGTAAAATAGGGGTCTAGGCAGACTCAGGGAAGGTTTCTTGGTGGAGATGGGGTTGGACAATTTTAGAGGCAGGGACATGGATAGGGAGTGGTGAGGAGATGGGAGAGAAGCCATGGACATCAGGGCCAGACTGTAGAAAGCCTTATACTGTGGGTAGAGGTCCTTCTTTTCCACTTGTTTACTCTCTTTCTTTTTCTCCCTTTCTTTTTACCAACAAGGGAAAAATAGTGACATCAGTGAAGTCTGCATCCCCTTACTCTTAGACCTCAATCTTGCCCCACTACCAGTGCTTGACACTCCTACTTCCTTGCCTAAAACCTGTCTTTTCCATTGAAAATCACTCCCATACACCTCCTGCATATTCTAAGGCCTTTCAAAATGGCAAGATGACAATTTGGTAAACCAGTCCTTGGAGGGGAGCTACAGGAGAGAGCTAGAAGTGAACGTTCCCAAGTGCATTCTAGGAGCCCTAACAGCCAGAGCCCCATTTTCTTTAACAGCAGTTGATAACACTGACACTTTTCTTGTCCAATGGAGAAGGGTAAACTTAATGTTGGAAAGAAGGCAGGGTGTGAGTGAGCTTCGCTCCACCAAGGTGGGGCTTTAGTGCAAATAGGTTTGAGCAGGTCGCACTTTTAAGATCCATTTTTATCACATATGCACAAGTCCAGGGTCCAGGAGGTATCTGCCTTTTCTCTCTTAAGCACACACTGCCAGTAGTTTCCTTGCTAGGTAAGGCCAGGTCCACACAGTCCCACAGTTGCCTCCTTGGCATCAAAGACAGCCAGTCCTCTAGAACTGAGGCTCATGAGGCTTCGTTAGTCAAAATCACACACACAAAGCCACCCAACAGATCCCTCTCTTCTGTTAACCGAGAGTGCGCACCACTGCCTCCCCTCATATAAGGAAAGAGACACGGGAAGAGTTAAAAGAAAGTGGAGGGTATGGAACCCTCAGGACTCTCGCTCTCAACAAGTAACCGGATCGGTTACTCGAGCTCTCCGCAAGCATGGACGCCGGGCCGGGGGCGGCCACCCCGCAGCGAGATCTCTGGGCGGCCACCAGAGCCCGAGGGTGGGGCTCGTCTCTGAGCACCGACCAGCTGCCCGCCCCCTGGAGGCCCCGCCTCCCAGACAGGCACGCGAGAAAGCCCCTCCCCCGGGCGGAGACAGCTCCTAGAAGTCGACGCCGTGTCCCGCTGCTGTGCCAGTACCCAGAGGCCGCCGCCGCCACTTCGCGGAGTTCCTGTGGCTACCACCGCGCGGAGTATGGGGCGCTGATGGCCATGGAGGGCTACAGGGGCTTCCTGGGACTGCTGGTGTCGGCGCTGCTCGTCGGCTTCCTGTCTGTGATCTTCACCCTCATTTGGGTCCTCCACTACCGGGAGGGGCTCGGCTGGGACGGGACCGCGCTCGAGTTTAACTGGCACCCTGTGCTCGTGGTCACCGGCTTCGTCTTCATCCAGGGCATCGGTACTGGCATCTCCTGGGAGGAGGCGGGGAGGCAGGGGCCGGGAGTTCCCGACCGAGTTCCAACCGAGTGGGGTTGGGTGAGGGAGGGGGTGAGGGAGCAGCGCGCGGCGGCCCGGGAGCGGAGTCGGCGGGGCGCGGCGCTGGAGGGAGGTGGGCGGGCTCCGAGGCCCGGGGGCCGCGGGCCGGGCAGACTTGGGCGAGCGCTGGGGCGGAGCGCGCGGGGCCGGGGTTCGCGGTGAGACGCGTGGCGGGGTCGGCTGGGCACTGACGCGGCGCGGGGGGCTGGCCGGGCGCTCTGGCCCGGCTTGGTAATTAACTCTTTGCTGCGAGTGGTTGCGACGCGACACCAGACGACACCAAACGCGGGAGCGGAGGAGAGATGCGGGAGCGTGGTGCGGCCCGGCAGCCCACGAGCCCCCGAAAATCGCCCCCTGTGGACCGAGCCTGCGCCATCACAGGCGCGGAGATCTCTTTAGGCGACGCCTTTCGTTGAACTTGCTTCAAGGCTGCGGGTTAGGAGAGGAAGGCAACGTGGGCGGGGGGTTGGCGGTGGGAATGGAGGGGCGAGAATTTGCCTCTTCTTGTCTCATCCTCAGCCCTGAGCGAAGGGGCCCGTCAGCGGTTAGCCGGGGTGAGTGAAGGAAGCATCAGCTCTGGTTTCACTCATAGAGCGTTAAACGCAGTCGAGCAGAGAAGCTGCTAAGACTCTGAAGGGTGTTTCGCTGCCCTGCCTGGTTATTGGACAGTCTTGAGCCCGACTTGTTTTTGTGGCTGCTGCCCAGAGAAAGTTCCCCTGCGGGGCTTCCTGTTGGGCGCTAGCCCGGAATGCGGGGCCAGAGATGCCCGAGGGGGCCCCGCGGCTGCTGGGCTGGGAGAGACGCTTCTGCTTGGAACATCTTTGGGGTTTGCTGCCTCGGCCTGCAGCCTCTGGGATGAGGCTGGCACGGAGGGAGCGCTCAGCTGATGGCAGTTTTTGTTCTTGTTTTTGAGATATAATTGACATATTAGTTTCAGGTGTATAACATGATTATACGTGGAAATGTCTAATTAACATCCATCACCTCACGTAGTTACAAGTTTTTCCCGCTTTGGGATGAGAACTTTTAAGATCTAGTCTCTTTAGCAATGTTCAAATCTACAGTATAGTATTATTAACTGCCGCCATCATTCTGTACATTACATCCCCAGGACTTATAACTGGAAGGTTGTACCTTTTGACCACCTTCACCCATTTCCCCCCTTACCTCCTCTCTCCGTCCGTGTCCGGTTTTGTTTTCTTTGTCTAGTGCTGCTCACAATGTCCTGACGGCTTCCTTTCCTTCAGCTGCTGTTGAGCTGGAGGAACCTCTAGCTAGTGGTGCAAGCGCCATTTATTTGTAACCACTTTCCAAAAAGTGAAGTCAAGGCCTTGGCAGAGAAAGTATTTAGAACAAGGCAGAAAGTAGTGGACTGGAGTTAGGTCGTAGAAAGTAATGGAGAGGAGTGGAAAGGACTTGGTAAACAGGTGCCCACCAGCCGAAACCTCTAGCCTTGCCTCTGAGCAAGCTGCCTTTTCTCCACTAGTATTTAACTTTCCACAAACAAAGAAGAGAACAAAAAAGCGCCGACCTCCTTCCTAAAGAAAAGATTTTTGTTTCCATTTAAAACGTGGGCAGCAGCCTTGGCCAGTGTGGCTGGCGTGGCTGGCATCCTCCCACTCTGGGAGGTACTGGAAGCTGTTGCCAAGGCCCAGCTGCGGTTCTGAGGCTACCCTGGTATGAGATGGCACCCGGGTGTGAGTACCACTGGCTGGCTAAGTTATTCGTTGCATATTTTGCCACTAAACTAAAATGAGAAAAACATACTCAAGTTCCAAATTCGCTGTTGGCAGAAGCACTCTTTCCTTTGTGGTGGAGCCCTTAAATTTGGCCAGAGCTGTCAACACCTTTCGTTTGCTCACAGCAGTAGGAACAGTCTCTTTATCTCTTCAAACCAACTCCTCAGAGCAGCTTCTAATACTAAGAAACTTTCCGGAGGGGCTAGAATATCATCTCCTCACCATGGAGGGTAAGGGAAACACAGGTGATAATGCTTGTTTCTTGACTTCTTTTTTTTTTTTTTTTTTTTTTTTTGCGGTACGCGGGCCTCCCACTGTTGTGGCCTCTCCGGTTGCGGAGCACAGGCTCCGGACGCGCGCAGGCTCAGCGGCCACGGCTCACGGGCCCAGCCGCTCCGTGGCACGTGGGATCTTCCCAGACCGGGGCACGAACCCGCGTCCCCTGCATCGGCAGGCGGACTCTCAACCACTGCGCCACCAGGGAAGCCCGTTTCTTGACTTCTAAAGAGGAGATGGTCTAACATTTATTGAGTGCCTTCTGTGTGCCCACTAAGTGCACTATTTCACAGATATATAAGAGTAAACTGAGGCACAGAGCAGGTGCTACTTCTGTGTAGCACTACTACACAGAAGTAGTGTGTTTTCAGGGGCTTTATTTTCAAGGTTCATTTCTCTGCTTTTATGGCAATACGCTTATTTTCTGTAAGATATTCTTTTTGAGAAGCAAAAAGCTTCATGTAAAATACACTTTGAAACTCTTCGTTCATGTTAGAGTCCATTACAGTTTTCCTAAAATAATTTATAATTTGTCTAAACTTTGGACTTTTCTTAATCTGTTTATATTCACTTTGGGGCAAAAATGTGTGCATGGATATTTTGGAAATTTTCATCTGCTGCTTTTATTTAAGCTTAAATTATTAGTTTTGTATTAGTTTTGGAATGTTTGTCCTGTCAACATTACCCATCCTGTTTACTATTTGGATTCCAGGTATGAAAAGCACTTTAATCAGATGACACACTTATTTTTAAAATTTATTTTATTGAAGTATAGTTGATTTACAATGTTGTGTTAATTTCTGCTGTACAGCAAAGTGATTCAGGAATACATGTATACATTCTTCTTCATATTCTTTTCCATTATGGTTTATCACAGGATATTGAATATAGTTCCCTGTGCTATATACAATAGGACCTTGTTGTTTATCCATTCTATATGTAATAGTTAGCGTCTGCTAACCCCAAACTCCCAATCTGTCCCTCCCCCACCTCCCCTCCCCCTTGGCAACCACAAGTCTGTTCTCTATGTAGGTGACACATTTAATTGACATGAACGTAAGCTTTCTCATACATATAGGCACATGCATAGCACTCATGAGTTCTTGCAAGTCTTGGCCCACCTGCATGTCCTCACATCCAGCAGTAGGAAGCCTCCAGTAGAAGGACTAGGAGTAAATAGTTGACTTTATAGGCCGGGGGAAACACACATGTTACAGACTACCCATGTTATAAAAGCTTTTTTACTGTGTATAATTGATTCAGGGAGCAAATTTTTAAGCTATGTTATTTCAGATCTCTAATAGTGAATGTGATGTAATTGAGTTCTGTGATACACAAATGTTCAGCAATGAGAAGGGAAGGCCAAAGTACAGTTATTACTCTAAGCATAAAATGCTTTACAAATGCAAACAGTAAACGATATTTAAGACTATGTGAGAATAAGTATGTGTCCTTTGAAACACCTTTAAGAAGTAAGCTCTGAAGAAAGCAAGGGTAACATAGAAGTTACAAAATAAATATCTGTGTGTCTTTTGGAAAATATATGTGTTCTAAAATAAAGTATAAGAGGGCTTCCCTGGTGGTGCAGTGGTTGAGAGTCCGCCTGCCGATGCAGGGGACATGGGTTCATGCCCCGGTCCGGGAAGATCCCACATGCCGCAGAGCGGCTGGGCCCGTGAGCCATGGCCGCTGAGTCTACGTGTCCGGAGCCTGTGCTCCGCAACGGGAGAGGCCACAACAGTGAGAGGCCCGCGTACTGCAAAAAAATAAATAAATAAAATAAAGTATAAGAGACTACAGGATAGTTAAAACTGAAATAAAATTTTAAACTAGTAGGAAATCCAGCAAACATGAATGAGGAAGTTTCAAAGAGAACTTTAGAAGAGCTTGGTGCTCTCTGAAAGGACTGTTTCCCATGAAATAAGTATACTGCCAGGAAATCAGAGAAACAAAACTTGAAAAGGCCACAGAAAAGACTGAAACAAATAAATGCTCTCAAAGTGGCTGTTGATCTTTTAAAAGGTTCAGCAAGGTGGAATGTGTTCTTTAGTAAAAGGTAGAAAATTCAAGTATATAAATTTAGTGAAAAGAAGTCTCAGCAATTCTATACTCCTTACTTTTCCACATGTAGAACTCTTTTGACTGTATAAACTAAAGGAAGAGAAATTCAATAGTATAATGATCTCAAGTTGGTTTTGTGAGAGAATATAACTTCATTGAAGTCACATTTAAAAGAATAACAAAAAGAAATTAAGGGTAGTTCTTAAAAGGCAAATGGGATATCCTATTAATGTATCTAAAAGTGACCAAATTCCAAGACCACTTAAATATATTTGGAAAGGCTCTTGGCATAAAACCTGGCAAAGAATAGAATGGAGAAAGTGCCCCAAATACCTACTCCAAAACCAGCCTTTGGGACGACATAGATAATTAAACCTATCATTCATAAAGAAACAAGGGTTTTTGCAAAGCATAAAGACACAATTCAAGACAACCCCAAGCACATTTTTTTGTTATAAATAAGTACATGCAGATCTCTTTGTAATACATCTAATAAAAATGTTTTAGGGCTTCCCTGGTGGCGCAGTGGTTGAGAGTCCGCCTGCCGATGTGGGGGATACGGGTTCGTGCCCCGGTTCGGGAAGATCCCACGTGCCGCGGAGCGGCTGGGCCCGTGAGCCATGGCCGCTGAGCCTGCGCGTCCGGAGCCTGTGCTCCGCAACGGGAGAGGCCACGACAGTGGGAGGCCCGCATACCACAAAAAAAAAAAAAAAAAAAAAAATGTTTTAGACATGATTATTTTGCTCACTGTTGTATCCCCAGCATCTAGAATAACACCTGGAACTGGCACAAAGTAGGCCAATAAATAGTTGTTGAATGAATGAATGATTATTTCAGTACCATTGTCAATTGTTGGTAACAAAATGCAATTTTACAGCCACTCATTTGTGGTGATAATAGTAGCATCCAAAGAAAAAGTGCCCTCCCTTCCCCTCAGTGATTCTGCTGTTTACAGCCGGTTTGGAAGCACTGCTTTAGTCAGCCTCAGGGGAGAATGGGCATCATGTTATATTGGAAGCGCATCTCTACTCTAAAGGCCTCAAGCTCATTAGAATGTTACTGCCTAACTACCACCTGTGCCTCCTCACTCCATCAATTCTCCCCTTTACCTTGTGCATCAAGTTTCTCCCCCATTGGATTATTTTCAGTATGTTATAATTTCTGTCATCTTTTTAAAAAGATTAATTAATTAATTAATTTTTGGCTGCGTTGGGCCTTCGTTGCTGCGCGCAGGCTTTCTCTAGTTGTGGTGAGCAGGGGCCACTCCTCATTGCGGTGCACGGGATTTTCATTGCGGTGGCTTCTCTTGTTGCAGAGCACAGGCTCTAGGTGTGCGGGCTTCAGTAGTTGAGGCATGTGGGCTCAGTAGTTGTGGCTCACGGGCTCTAGAGCACAGGCTCAGTAGTTGTGGTGCACAAGCTTGTTGTGTATCTCTTGCAAATACTCTATGGACCTGGTTTTCTTATCCCTGAAAAAGATATATAGTGAGTTGAACAGTGGCTCCCAAAAGATATGTTCAAGTCCTAATCTCAATGACCTGTGAATAGGGCCTTAGCGTCTTTGCAGATGTAATTAAGGATCTCAAGATGAGATCAGCCTGGATTCAGGATGGACCCTAAGTCCAATAACTGATGTCCTTATAAGAGGAAAGAGAAGGAGATTTGAGGCACAGACACACAGAGGGGAGGCCATGTGAAGATGGAGGCAGAGATTGGAGTGATCTGTCTACAAGTCAAGGAATACCAAGTATTGCTGGCAGCTACCAGAAGCGAGGAGAGAGGTATGGAATGGATTCTCGCTCAGAGCCTCCTGAAGGAACCAGTCTTGCCAGTACCTTGATTTTAGACTTCTGGCCTCCAGAATTGTGAGAGAATACATTTCTGTTGTTTTAAGTCACTCAGTTTTGGGTACTTTGTTATGGTAGCCCTAGGAAACCAATACAGGATATAACAGTTACCACTGCACTCTGGGAAGCCCAAAGTATGGTATTTTCATCAGGTTTTTACAGACTTGTTGTTGTTCTTCCCAGTCTGGACACAGTTTACCAACCAGAGGCCAATTTTATTATAAGCAGTGTTGCCTAATAACATTGGTGAGAAACCTCTCTGTTTACTAGCGCATTTGACCAAAGGTCAGATCCTCGTTCAGCAGGGTATAGGTAGGGAATCGGAGATTGCCTACTCCTGGCAAAATAGGAACCTCTTAGCTCCAGCAGATTGTGGCTATGTAGGGATGCCCACAGTGACCAGAGTTTCTCATTATCCAGGAGAATCTAGATTTTAAAAAACTGGTTCAGTCTAAAAGTAAACAAGCCACAAAACCAAAATATAACCCCCAAATCGTGCTGATCAAACAAAACACATCTGTGGACCAAATCCAGTATATATCTTCCAGTGACTTCTAGAGTTTTCTATCTTGACTTGGTGGGGTTTTAAACTTTTCCCTTGAAGAGTAACAATCTTCCCTTTTAAGAAAGATAAACCAGGGGCCTCCCTGGTGGCGCAGTGGTTGAGAGTCCGCCTGCCGATGCAGGGGATACGGGTTCGTGCCCCGGTCTGGGAGGATCCCATATGCCGCGGAGCGGCTGGGCCCGTGAGCCATGGCCGCTGGGCCTGTGCGTCCGGAGCCTGTGCTCCGCGGCGGGAGAGGCCACAGCGGTGAGAGGCCCGCGTACAGCAAAAAAAAAAAAAAAAAAAAAAAAAAAAAAAAAAGAAAGATAAACCAGAAATCTTTGTTTTACCTGTTTTTCTTCCTATAGAAACTTTCTTAAAAGATCAAAACAGGCTTTGAAATGACTGCAGACTTCAGCTGTACTTTTCTTTCTTTTAATTAATTAATTATTTATTTACTTTTGGCTGTGTTGGGTCTTCGTTGCTGGGCGCGGGCTTTCTCTAGTTGCGGCAAGCAGTGGCTACTCTTCATTGCGGTGCTTCTCTTGTTGTGGAGCATGGGCTCTAGGCGCGTGGGCTTCAGTAGTTGTGGCACGCGGCTCAGTAGTCGTGGCACGTGGGCTCAGTAGTTGTGGCTCACAGGCTTCATTGCTCTGCAGCATGTGGGATCTTCCCGGACCAGGGCTTGAACCCATGTCCCCTGCATTGGCAGGCAGATTCTTAACCACTGCTCCACCAGGGAAGTCCCAGCTGTACTTTTCTAAGTCTGTTCATTCATTATTCATTTGATTTCTTCATATATTATCCTATTTATTTAATTAGCATGCATTTATTAAGCACTTACTGTATGCCAGACAGTGTAAAACAAATGAGTAAGATGCAGCTCTATCTACAAGTTGTTCTCATTTGAGTTTGTTAGAGGCGAGTTATGGTTTTCTTTTAGAAAACCTGAGCCCTAAATATTTAAAGCTGTCTAGGACTTGTAGTTCACCTCCTAATTTTAGAGATCAAATGCCTAACCAGGGTTAGACCACCAATGATATCAGAGCCAATATTAGTTCTAATGTCATAACATTGATATGAGGCATAAGAAAATATAGCTGGTGTTTCTGGGTATTTGTAAACGTCTAGCCAATTAATTGAATTTTTCTCTTCTCATACACTATTTCGTACCAAGTAGGTGCCTTTGTTAGGGTTTTAGTCACTTCAAAGAGATGCTTCTAGTGCCAAGTTGCTAAAACAAATCTTCTAAATCATCCAGATTGCTTCTTTCATTTGGATTCTCCAAAGGTTTTCAGTTTCATGGTATTCATGCTGTGAGACAGTCTGAGAGCACAGGCATGTTTCAGAGCTCAGATTCTCTTTGGTAGGCACTGCAGGAATCTTTTCAAGAAGTGTATTTAAAGAGGATTCTCTGCTTTTACATTTAAACTTGAGGTCCTTTGGACTGAGTCAGGTGAATTCTTAGGTGCACAGGGAAATAAGTTGTAAATCTTGACAATCGTGCTCAGAACATTCTACCAAGGAGGTCAAAGTAATATGTTATTCAAAGTGTTAAGAAAAGTGTAATGGGCACACCATATTTAAGTAGAATTTATAAGTGTCTTAAAATTTCAGTGTACTTCAGTCTCAATAACTTACTCTTATTTTATTTTGGGGTTCACTTAAAGCTTACCTAAAGCTATTAGGTGGGGCCAAGTGCAGAATACTTTTTACTTATTTGAAAGGACCATTTTTTTAAATATAAATTTATTTTTATTTATTTATTTTTGGCTGCGTGGGGTCTTCGTTGCTGCGCGCAGGCTTTCTCTAGTTGCTGCGAATGGGGGCTGCTCTTCGTTGCAGTGTGCAGGCTTCTATCGTGGTGGCTTCTTTTGTTGAGTAGCATGGGTTCTAGGTGCATGGGCTTCAGTTGTTGTGGTGCATGGGCTCAGTAGTTGTGGCATGCGGGCTCAGTAGTTGTGGCACGCAGGCTCAGTAGTTGTGGCACGCGGGCTCTAGAGCGCAGGCTCAGTAGTTGTGGCGCACGTGCTTAGTTGCTCTGTGGCATGTGGGATCTTCCCAGACCAGGGGTCGAACCCGTGTCCCCTGAATTGGCAGGCAGATTCTTTTTTTTTTTTAAGTTTTTTTTTCTTTCATTGATTTTTCCTCTATTGTTTTTCCGTATTCAATTTCATTGATTTTTTTAAAAAAATTATTTTATTTATTTATTTATTTTTGGCTGCATTGGTTCTTCCTTGCCGCCCGCAGGCTTTCACTAGTTGCCGTGAACAGGGGCTACTCTTCAGCTGCGGTGCATGGGCTTCTCATCGCGGTGGCTTCTCGTTGCAGAACACGGGCTGTAGGTGCGCGGGCTTTAGTAGTTGTGGCTCAGGGGCTCTAGAGCGCAGGCTCAGTAATTGTGGCGCGCGGGCTTAGTTGCTCCACGGCATGTGGGATCTTCCCAGACCAGGGCTCGAACCCGTGTCCCCTGCATTGGCAGGAGGAATCTTAACCACTGCCCCACTAGGGAAGCCCAACCATTTGGTTTTATATGAACTAACACTTGGGTCAGCAGTTGAGGTTTTCATTTGTGCGTTTTGTTTGTTTGTTTGTTTGTTTTCGGTGCACGGGCCTGTCACTGTTGTGGCCTCTTCCATTGCGGAGCACAGGCTCCGGACGCGCAGGCTCAGCGGCCATAGCTCACGGGCCCAGCCGCTCCGCGCCATGTGGGATCTTCCTGGACCGGGGCACGAACCCGTGTCCCCTGCATCGGCAGGCGGACTCTCAACCACTGTGCCACCAGGGAAGCCTGATTGATGCGTTTTAAAAGAGGATCTGCTCATTTTCTGGGAAATAATAAATTACTATACTTTATCAAGATTTGTATATTCAGCACATACTTACTGAATTCCTACTATGTGCTAGTCTCTGTGCTAAATGCTGGGATCTGACAGTGAGCAAGACTGACGTACTCCTACCTTCGTAAATCACAAGATTTAAGCACAGAAGAACTGGAGTCAAATTGTTTTCTATGTTTGGGGACATTTCTCTCCCTCCAAGTGCCCTTCTCCCCACATTCACTTTGACAAATTCTAAATTTGCATTGCCTGCTATGAGACAAATTTGTATATGTGGATAGTTTTGTAATGGTATATGGATGGAAAGCTGGTGTCAAACCAGAGATTACATCTTGGAGAATATATATTTCACATATTCCTGAGTTGATTATGCTCCTAGGAACTGAGAAATTTTCTAATAATTAAATTCAATTCAAGTTACTTCATTTTTCCCTTCATTGTTGAAAGAATAATTGTACACAGGTATTGATTTCTTTTCCCTTTCCTCCTTCCCTCCCTCCCTCCTTCCCTCCCTCCCTCCCTCCTTCCCTCCCTCCCTTCCTCCCTCCCTTCCTCCCTCCCTCCCTCCCTCCCTCCCTTCCTCCCTCCCTTCCTCCCTTCCTCCCTTCCTCCCTCTCTCCCTCCCTCCCTCCCTTCCTCCCTTCCTCCCTCCCTCCCTTCCTCCCTTCCTTCCTTCCTTCCTTCCAAGTTTATCACAATAGCATGTTCCACCACCAATAATTTTTCTTTTAGAAAGATTTAAAATGTATTTTTCACATTATATGTGTTCATGTTTCCCCTCATTTTCTGGGCAAAAATGGTTTTGCCAACTAGGGCCTCTTACAGAAAAACCCTTGTTTCAGTCACAAGTAGCTGTTTGATAGCATTTTCCCTCCTCATGGGCTTATGAGACCTTTTTCTTCCTTCTCACTGAACCTCAGGAATGGTGTCTATGTAAGTGCCAAGCCAAAGAAGCAAGAAATATTTAAATTCCACTCTCCAGGCAGTTTATACTACTGTTGAGAAGAGCTACTTGTTTAAGAAATGTGGTTGATTTGCTAAGGTTGCCCTTTCTCCTGAAGTCCACCGTATTTTGGTTACTTACGCATTTTAAAAAGCATGTAAACACCTTATGCAAGTGCAGCATTTTGCAGTTATCCTCCATCTATCCAGAGAGCATTTTGAAACTTCTCTGTTGCCAGGATAGGTGCTGAAAACTCCACGCCTCACTCCTATGAGAGCTGCTGAGATTTCCACAGGCTGCCTACTTAGCAGTTGAGACTAATTGGCTATTGGGTTTGCAAGCTTACAGAAATATTGTTCTAACTTTAAAACTATTATGAACTCTTTCAAACATACAGAAAATACTATAACAGATCCCCATGTACTCATCACCCAGATTTAACAGATGTTAAGATTTTTGCCATCATAAAAGTTTATAAACTTAAATAGAACTTAAAACTGGTAGGAATAATAGATAATGCAGGCTGATGGAGGGGAGAGGTTGGAGGCAGGCACCCTTACCTGAGCAAGAAACTAAAAGAGGAGATAGAAAAATTCTACACTAGACCCAGGGACTAAGAGAAACGTAATTGTCTGGGCCCGTTTGGGTCAGAAGCAAGTACCTCTCCTGCTTCAGAAGTTCCTAGGGGCTTTCTCTTATAGTAATAGGACAGTGTGTTTTGTTGATAACCCCCAAACCATCAATAAAAGATTAAATTGTGTTCCACTCATGCTACTGCTAGAGAAGGAAAGCTAGTGTGCAACCAATTTGAAGAACATTTGAGTAAATGTGGAAAGTTTAAAAGTCAAGTTTTGACACTCAAAGAGGGTAGACTTCAGTTTTTTTGGAAAATTTGACGCATTTCTCTGTGGTGCCCATAGTATTGAGAAGAGTGAAAATTCTTCATTAGGAGCATAGTTGTCTATGAATTTTGGGCAACCTTTTTAAGGTACTTTTAATTGAAGAAACACATACATGCAGAAAAGTACCTAAATCATAAGTGACATGTTTTCATCACATGAATACACTCATGTACCCGTCATGAAACAACATTCCAGGCATCCCAGAATCCCCTTGGTAACCCCTGTAACTCTCCTCAGTCATGATAACTATTCTTGATTTCTGACATCCGAGGTTAGTTTTTTTTTTTTTTTTTTTTTTTTTTTTGTGGTACACGGGCCTCTCACTGCTGTGGCCTCTCCCGTTGCGGAGCACAGGCTCCAGACGCGCAGGCTCAGCAGCCATGGCTCAAAGGCCCAGCTGCTCCGCGGCATGTGGGATCTTCCCGGACCGGAGCTCGAACCCGTGTCCCCTGCATCAGCAGGCAGACTCCCAACCACTGCGCCACAAGGGAAGCCCCCGAGGTTAGTTTTGATTTTGGAAGTTTTTGATATAATATGACCCAGATTGGGGAGGAAAAGCTGTTGTGATTTATTGCTTATAATTTGCTATTTGAGCAAACATCCTGAGTATTTCCTTTTTGCATGTGGATGTTCAAGTTCCCTCATCTAAGCTTCCTTCCCCTGGGGTGGTGCCTGGAGGATATAATGGTGGTGACCACGATGATGATAACAACAGTGATATTAATTTAGAAACACTAAATGATATTGAGCAAACTACTTCACATCTCTGTACCTCTGCTTCCTGCTCTGTGTAATGGTAATAATAACCATACCTTCCTCACACAGTTGAGTTGAGGATTATAATGTAAACATGTAAAGCACTTAGCATGGTGCCTACTACCTTGCAAGAGCTCAGGTGTGTGTGTGTGTATGTATGTGTGTGTGTGTAATAAATGAGGCTAAACCAGGAAAAAGGGAAATGTGTTACTAGGTTTTTGGGTTTTTTTAAATAAATTTCTTTATTCTATTTATTTATTTTTGTCTGTGTTGGGTCTTCGTTGCTGTGCATGGGCTTTTCTCTTCGTTGCAGAGCATGGGCTTCTCATTGCGGTGGCTTCTCTTGTTGCGGAGCACGGGCTTTAGGCGCGCTGGCTTCAGTAGTTGTGGCTCGCAGGCTCAGTAGTTGTGGCTCGCGGGCTCTAGAGCTCAGGCTCAGTAGTTGTGGCGCACGGGCTTAGTTGCTCTGCAGCATGTGGGATCTTCCTGGACCAGGGCTCAAACCCGTGTCCCTGGCATTGGTAGGCAGATTCTTAACCACCGCACCACCAGGGAAGCCCCACGTTATTAGGTTTTAATATTTTGTAGATTTTTATTTTACTGCTGCCTGATCACAGATTGATTGCAAAAAACTTGATTGTGTAGATAAAAGGTTAGTAAGTCTTTGGGTAAAGAGGCATTTGCTTTCCTTAAAAACTAAAGAATCATATAATTACGACAGTGAAATTTATTTTACTTCAACTTTTTGTTGAAGTTAGTAAATATTAGAAATAATCTATATGTCAATTGTAAGTCAACATACAATTGATTATTATCTAGAAAATCCAATATGTATGAGAATATTATACAGTCCTTAAATTCATGTTTTCAAGGATAATTTAATGATATGTGAAATGTTCATGATATAATTTTAAGTATAAAAATAATTTAAAATGCAAAAAACAAACCAAAACCAAAAAACCCATTAGATCATATAGAGTGTGCCGCTGAGTCATCAGAGGAGAAAAAGCATGAGGAGGGGAAACCACAGTGTTAGAGTTGATATCAATTTAATTTCTGGACTTTGATCAGTCTGCAGAAAGTGCTTTACATTTATTTATTTAAAAAATACTAGGGCTTCCCTGGTGGCGCAGTGGTTGAGAGTCCGCCTGCCGATGCGGGGGACGCGGGTTTGTGCCCCAGTCCAGGAGGGTCCCACGTGCTGTGGTGTGGCTGGGCCTGTGAACCATGGCCGCTGGGCCTGTGCGTCTGGAGCCTGTGCTCTGCAACGGGAGAGGCCGCAGCAGTGAGAGGCCCGCGTACCGCAAAACAAACAAACAAACAAAAAACCAAAAAAAACTTAAGGGTCATACACACACAAATAAAACTGCTGAAATTCGAAAAAGGTTAGCGGATTATATTGACGTCAGTTTCCTGGATGTAATACTATACTGTAGTTATGTAAGATGTTACCACTGGGGGAAACTGTGTGAAGAGTATATGGGATCTCTCTGTATTATTTGTTACAACTGTATGTAAATCCACAGTATCTCAAAATAAATTAAAAAAAAATACTAATGGAGCTACATACATATTTTGAGCCCAGGGCTGTCCTAGGCTCTGGGGATACAAGGAGAAACAGCAAGACACATTTTTGCCTTCAAAGAGGATGAAGTAGGGATGAGAAGGGGCCTTGAACTAGCTTTTATTTTTAATTAATTAATTAATTAATTAATTATTTTGGCCATGCGGCAGGGCTTACAGGATCTCTGTTCCCGGACCAATGATTGAACCCAGGCCATGGCAGTGGTTGGGACTCAGGCACTTTCACTGGCAAGGCCCAGGGTTCAATCCCTGGTCGAGGAACTAGGATCCTGCAAGATGTGCAGCACGGCCAAAAAAACAAAGTGTACCTTTTAAGGTGTTGTATTAAATGGTTTGAAAAAATTTGTTGAATATAGACATGATTGTCTACAAAGTTTACATATCCTTAAAGAAATATAATCAATCAACATTTATAAGATAGCCATATATGCACTAAAATTAGTAAGTGGTAGTCCTTCAGAATTTGTATTACATAAAAGGAATACTGTCCTAATGGTGAGGCCTGTCAAGTGTTGGAATGGAACCAAATAATAGGAAGATTGACATCTTGTGCTGAAAGCTCTAAAGAGGCTGAATTCACATCTATCTTTGTAGGATTTTTGTGTTTCTGCCTGAAAATAGACAAGATAATCTTTTACATTTTTATGATCCAATTAAGTTTCATATATTCAAATTATAAATGTCTTTGAAGGGAAAAGGCAGCAGCAGTGTCTGCTTCTTTTCTGGAATTAAGAAATATACATGATTCACTGCTGATATAATAGAATCCATTTTCCAAGGAAGTATTCTTTAAACATTTTCAATCCGCCATATATTTCCAGATATCTAAATTTTCCCTGACATGGGCTGAAGGAGTGGAATGAGGGTGGGTTGGGGCAGGATATTGTCTTCAGAACAAAAATTAATTGCATGCTGGGTAAGGTGGGTATATAACCTATTGCTTAAGCCAGGACACTAAAAAAAAAAAAAGCTTTTTAAGTATCTTTTTGTTAAAGTTTAATCTACATGCAGAAAAGTATACATATAAATATATAGGTTAATGAATCTTCCCTCAGTGATTACCTATCTAACCAACACCTAATTTGAAAATCAGATTATTAGCAGGAGCCCAGAAATCCCTCGTGCATTCCTTTCCAGTTGCTATACCCCTTCCTCACAAGGGCAACCAATATCTTGACTTTTCTTTCATATCAATTGAATCATACAGTATATACTTGTTTACGTCTGGTTTCTTGGCATTGACATTATAGGTTGGTCCATATCATTGGGTGAAGTTCTAGATTTAGCTCATTCATCCTCTTTGCTGTATATTATTCCATGGTGTGAATATATCACAGTTTATTTATTCAATCTCTTAATGATGGACCTTGGGAAGTTCCCAGGTTTGGGCTACAATGAATAGTGCTGTAATAATATTCTAGTACTTGTCTTTTGGTGAACTTATGTACATACTTCTTTGGGGCATATTCCCAGGAGTAGAATTACTAGATCATAAAGTATGCATGTGTTTTGCTTAAGTAGATGCTGCTAGTTTTCCAAAGTGTTTGTTCTCATTTAAGCTCTTATCAGCAGAACATGAGCGTTCTGATTGTTTTACAACCTCTCCAATACTCAGCATTTTCCATATTTAGCCATTCAGATATGTGGCAGAGGTAGTCTCATTTCTCTGTTGACCAATGAAGTTGATATCTTTATTATGTTTATTAGTCACTTGGATATACTCTTTTGTGAAATACTTAGATGTACTCTTGGATATACTTTGTCTATTTAAATCTTTGCGCATATTTTTCTATTGTTTAGTCTGTCTTTTTCTTGTCAAATTAAGACACTTATATGAAGAAACCAGATCATAAGATTAAGAATTTCATTTTGGACATGTTGATTTTAAAATATTTGAGAAGCATCTATGTGGAGATGTCAAGAAGCCATTGGATTATGTGGGTGTGGAGCTCAGAAGAAAGTTCTGGGCTGGAGATGAGAATTTTGGAGTCCCTACCATGCAGGTAGCATTTTAATGAAAGATTGAATGAGATCACGCAGAGAAAGAGCAGAGAGAGGAAAAAAATCCTAGGACTGGGCCTGAGAGGCAGCAAGGTTCGTTCATAAGTTGGGAGTAAAGAAGATGCCAGCAAAGAGTCCAAGAAGGAACCACTGAGAGGCAGGGAAGAGGCGGGAAGCAGAAGCCATGAGACAAGGGTTTCACAAAAGGGAGTGTTCACTGTGTCGAACTGTTCATCTTGTGTTGATTAAAAAAACAGCACCACTACATTCTGTCCACTTTTGTCTCTTTTTAGCCATCATTGTATACAGACTGCCATGGACCTGGAAATGCAGCAAGCTCCTGATGAAATCCATCCATGCAGGGTTAAACGCTGTTGCTGCCATTCTTGCAATTATTTCTCTGGTGGCTGTTGTTGATTTCCACAATGCCAGGAACATCCCCAATATGTATAGTCTGCACAGCTGGGTTGGACTGACAGCTGTCATTCTCTACATCTTACAGGTCAGTATCTCAGTGTATTTCTTTTTAATTTTTTAAAATATTTATTAATTTATTTATTTACTTTTGGCTGTGTTGGGTCTTTGTTTCTGTGTGAGGGCTTTCTCTAGTTGCGGCAAGCAGGGGCCACTCTTCATCGCGGTGCGCGGGCCTCTCACTATCGCGGCCTC
This sequence comes from Mesoplodon mirus, assembly GCF_964341445.2. Lineage (NCBI taxonomy): Eukaryota > Metazoa > Chordata > Mammalia > Artiodactyla > Ziphiidae > Mesoplodon > Mesoplodon mirus. The sequence continues at coordinate 86,125,055 of NC_138984.1, forward strand.
TCTTGTTGTGGAGCACAGGCTCCAGACACGCAGGCTCAGTAGTTGTGGCTCACGGGCCTAGTTGCTCGCCGGCATGTGGGATCTTCCCAGACCAGGGCTCGAACCCGTGTCCCCTGCATTGGCAGGCAGACTCTCAACCACTGCGCCACCAGGGAAGCCCTCTCAGTGTATTTCTAAACAAGATATAAAAAGTAAAACAACTCAGATACTTTCGATGTTTTCCATTCATTCATAGTTTCTTGGAAATCATCTCATTCCCACTAGTCACTGTTCCATTTGTTTCCATTATAAGTATTTCCCCCTGAGGGGGCACCAGAACTGCAGAATTCAGTTTTGAGCTTGAATGTAAGGGTTTAAATATGGACATATGTATGTAGAGAAATTGCCATCTCATAATATCTAGGCTGCCATTGTTTGGACTTTAAAATTCCATGTGCTGGATAAACTAGCATAGGCAAGAGCTATAGATTTCTTTCTAACATTCTCTGTCACTTCTATTTTGTAGGTTTAACTTTATGAGTAAAGAGGTGAATTTTTACGTCTTTGTTAGATTTTGAAGGCTCAGTGATTATTTTATTTTCATTTCATTTATTAAATGTCTTCATTTACTAAAAGCACATACTCTTTTTTTTAAGTATTTATTTATTTGGCTGTACCAGGTCTTTGTTGCCGCATGCGGTCTCTTAGTTGCGGCATGGGGGATCTAGTTCCCTGACCAGGGATTGAACCCAGGCCCCCTGCATTGGGAGCACGAGTCTTAACCACTGGACCACCAGGGAAGTCCCCAAGAAACATACTCTTAAGAGCACTATATTTAAATGTAAGTTAATGGAGTGAGATAGGAATTTGGCTGTTCTAGATCACAAAAGTAAAGGTTAATTTTTAGTGTTTTTGGTGTTAACCATTTTGTTGAAAAATCTTTGTCAATTTTTTTGACAAACTATGTCAATTCCCTTCCCTTCCTTAGTACATATATCCAACTCCTGATTGGGACATCATTGTGAACTTACTTTTCTGTGGATATAGGAGAAGAAACTGGAGTGAGTTCATAAAACCTCAAGGCATATTTTAGAATATATGAATGTATGACCTCTTTAAAAAAGGATCTCTTAGCAGACATGTATTTGTCATTTTTCTGCCTCTTAAAGTAAGGTTTTTAAAGCCTTAAGCCTTTTTGAATTTTAAGTAAGTAAAAGTTGATATCTATATGGACACTATTAATAATTTAAGTTTGCATTAGCATGCCTGGAGGTAGGGATTGGCGGATTGGAAGGTGCCAGGCAGAAGGGGAGCATAGGGAGAACCCTGTATCAAACATGATCTTACTGGTCAAGAAGGAACAAGGAAAATATCTCAAATTGGGTGACTGAGCCTAGCCCAGATCTCCTGCCCTCAAAGTTGATTTTCCCTCATTGTTCTCATCTGGGAGACAGCAACCTACTCTGCTGCCAGCTGGTGGACCCTCTCCCTTCAGAGAGTAGGATGGCAAGAGCAGGGGCCATTGAGGTGCTGCCAGTTGCTTTGGGGACCCCCTTGGTCTACTAGCATCTCTTTGGGACTTTCCTAGCTTTCTGTTCTGCTTTCAGCGGTTTGTTCCCCTCACTTTGCCTCACCTCCTTTGTGCCACACCAGAATGCAGGATACTAGAGCCAGAGCGCAGTGTGAGGCATTCTGCTTATCTCACATAGTCCTTCAAGTGAGATAGTCTTTACAGATGCTGAGGACGCACAGGTTACACAGCAGGTGGCAGAGCTGGGACTCAGGCGCTGGTCTTTCCAATCCTGAGCTCTCCCCACATGGTCCTGCTGTTTCTACAACATCCCCACCATCACTCAGCCCGTGTTTGATCATCCTCAGTGGACGGCCATATTTCTGAGGAGCAGAATGGAGACTACCCAAAACTTTATGTAGCTTGCCTGTGAGAGGGTTCTATGGTTTTGAGTACAGTAGTTAAAATGGATTAGATAAAATGCCTTTAGTGCGTTAGTTATATGCCAAGGCATTCTCTGAACATCTGGAAAGATATGCATCAGAATGTTAACAGAAATGATCTCTAGGTGCCTGGATTCCAGCTGATTATTTTTCTTTTCACTTTTTGTATCTCCTAAATACACATGGATTTCTGTATAACAATAAAAGCTTTTAGAGCTAAAAAAAAGTTTCCTATATTAGATATACCTTTTGATCTGGAATTTCTAAAAACCAATTTATACTGTGCTCTATATCTTAATATATAAGATTAAGAAGTATCTAGGGATTAGCAAAAAAAAATATTTATTGAAAAATATATGGGTCTTAGATAAAATGGTTCTCAGAGGAATACAGGCTTAAATGCCTTTATTTATTGAAAGAAAAACTTAAAGTACGTAAATGGAGTATTCACTTAAGAAACTGAAGGTCAACTATATCTCAATAAAACCAGGAGAAAAAAAAGAAGCTAAAAGAGAACAGCAAAATATACAAGGAAAAGTAAACAACAACAACAACAAAATCCATGAACAGTTGTATTAGTTTTCTATTGTTGCCATAACAATTTACCACAAACGTAGTGGCTTAAAACAACCCAAATATATTACCTCACAGTTTCTCTACATCAGAAGTCCAGATTGGCTTGGCTGGTTTCTCTGCTCAGGGTCTCACAAGGTCAAAATCAAGGTGTTAGCTGGCCTGGGCTCTTATGGAAAGACTCTGGGGTAGAATCAGCTCCCAAGCTAATTTAGGTTGTTGGCAAAATCTAGTTCCTTGCGGTTGTAAGACTGAGGTCCCCATACTCTCACTGGCTGTCGGCTGAGGGTTGTCCTTAGCTCCTCTCTCTGTTCCTTGCACATGGTCCCCTCTGTCTCACTGGCTTGGAATCTCTCTGACTTCTCCTTCTTTCTCCTCTTCATCTCTTCTTCCTCCAGCCAAAGTTCTCTGTTTTTGAAAGGGTTCATGTAATTAGATTGGGCTGCCCAGATAATCCAGGGTTTTCTCCCAATCAGAAAATCCATAAACTTAATTACATCAGCAAAGCATCTTTTGCCATGTAACATAACATATTCATAGCTTGCAGGGATTAAGTTGTGGACATCTTTGGGAGGCGGCATGATTTAGCCTATCACAACCATAAATTAAAAATAGAAGAAATTACAAATAAAATGAAAAGCTGGTTCTTTAAAACAAGGGGAATAAAATAGATAAACCACTGCAAATCTGATTGAGAAAAAGCACAATATACAACATTAAGAATAAGAAAGAAATACAGTCATATATATAAATATTTTAAAATTAGGACAGTTTATTAAATTTATTAAATTATTAATATATGGTAATATTCTTAAAAATCTTAAAGAAAAAAGGATTGTTTTCTTGCCAAATATAAACTACCAAATTTGACCCAAGAGGAACTAGAAAACCTAAACAGACCAATAACGTTATAAGCAACTGGTAAGATCATTTGAAACCTATCACTAAAAAAGACATCAGGTCCAGATTGTTTTATACCTTTGACCTACAAGGAACAGATACTTTAAACTGATCCAGCACACTGGGAGAAAACAAACTCCTCTTAGATGTTGCCCCATTGTGCACTACATACTTCACATCTAAGGTGGCAGCTCTCATGTTAAACACCTTTATCAATATCAAACAGCAAACATCAGCTTAAACTGTGAAATACTGAAGACATTTCCATTAAATAAATAAGTCATTGATGCTTGGTACCTTTGTCATTCAACTTTGTTTTAGAGGTTTTAGCTAATGCATAAGATAATGAAAAAAATCTGTATAAATAATAGAAAATTTGTGACTTTTTTCCTGTTTGCAGATCATATAATACATGTCTAGAAACACAAGAGATGGCTAAAATAATGAGAGAATTTGGAAAGGTATCTGGATATAAGATAGCCATGCAGAATCCAATAACTTTTGCCCATACTAGAGGTAACCATTTAGAATAAGAAGTAGAATCCTGTAAATCTTATAGTAGAATACTATAAAATCTTATTTTTTTTTTTTTTTTTCTTTTTGCGGTATGCGGGCCTCTCACTGCTGTGGCCTCTCCCGTTGCGGAGCACAGGCTCCGGACGCGCAGGCCCAGCGGCCATGGCCCACGGGCCCAGCCGCTCCGCGGCATATGGGATCCTCCCAGACCGGGGCACGAACCCGTATCCCCTGCATCGGCAGGCGGACTCTCAACCACTGCGCCACCAGGGAGGCCCCTATAAAATCTTATTGAAAAACAGAAAACATGGTATGAATAGAAGGATACCATGTTACTGAAAGAGAAAAATTAATATAGAAACATCCTTCCCTCTTCAACTAATATTTATAGTTAATATAATTCTAATTTTAAACCCAATGGGAGTTTTAAACTTTATGCAGAAGAACAAGTATCCAAGGATAACCAAGAAAATTTTGAAGAAGTGAAGGGAGACCTGCTTTATTCAAAACAAGGTATTCACACAGGAATAAACAAAATATATCCATGGCAAGAACAGAGAGGACAGAAACAGCCCAAGTGTGTACAAGAACTTTTTCTATGACACTATGGTATTTCAATTTACCAGGGAAAGAATGCTTATTTAATCAATGTTACCTTCATAATTGGCTATCCATTTGGAAGAAACCAAACAAACAAAAAGACTCTGTACATCACATAAAAGAAAAAAAATTCCAGATACAGTAGATTAAAGGTATGAGTATAAAAAATCCAAAATCAGTGAAAAGAGCAAAAGAAAATTAAGAAGCATATAATCTGTATAATGTTGAGGTAGGGGAGGCCATAAGGTTGACAAGAAGTCTAGAAACCATAAAGGAAAAGAAAGACATTTATGACTACATAAAATTTTTTAAAAATTATAGTCATCTCTCATCTTTGGGGGATTGTTTCCAGGACACCCTTGGACACCACAATCTGAGGATGCTCAAGTTTCTTGTATAAAATGGTGTAGTATTTGCATGTAACCTGCACACATCCTCCCGTATACTTTAAATCATCTCTAGATTACTTACAATACCTAATACAATGTAAATGCTCTGTAAATACAATGTAAATCCTATATAAATAGTTGCTGGTCCACGGCCAATTCAAATTTTGCTTTTTGGAACTTTCTGGAATTTGTTTTTTTTGAATATTTTTGATCTGTGGTTGGTGGAATTTATGTATGCTGAGCCCGTGGCTATGGAGGGCTGACTGTATATGTGACAAAAGATATTCAAGTCAGCAGGAACTGCACAAGGAGATATGGGGAATAATCATGTCATGTGTTAAGGGTTAATGTGTTTAATATACAAAACAACTCCTAAAAATTAATAATAAAAGTCAACCTAATAGAACAATGAACAAAAGAGTTGAACAGGCAGTTCAAAGAAGAATTAAATCACCAACGAGCATATGATAAAATGTCCAACCTCACTAAAAAGTTAGGGAACTGTAAGTTAAAACAACAATAAAGTAACATTTTCTCCCATGAGACTGACAGAACAACAATAGTGATATCCATTGCTGTCATAGATGTGAGGTAAGGATGCACTTTTGCCCTGCTGGTGGGAAAGTGAATTGCCACCGAATTAGGGACGTAGTTTGTTAATATCTATTATTTTTTTAAAAAATATACTTACTTGGGCTTCCCTGGTGGCACAGTGGTTGAGAGTCCGCCTGCCAATGCAGGGGACACGGGTTCGTGCCCCGGTCCGGGAGGATCCCACATGCCGCGGAGTGGCTGGGCCCGTGAGCCGTGGCCACTGAGCCTGCGCATCCGGAGCCTGTGCTCCACAACGGGAGAGGCCACAACAGTGGGAGGCCCGCGTACCGAAAAAAAAAAAAAAAAAAAAATATATATATATATATATATATATACGTACTCTTACACAACATTGTAAATCAACCATACTACTGTAAAAATTTAAAGTATATATATATATATAGTTACTCTTTAACCTAGTGATCCCACATTTGGGGAGAGTGGAAATAAAATACTGTCACAAAAGGAACTCTAAGAAGGATTTTTAGTGCGGCAATGTTTGCAGGAAACGGGAAGCAACCTAAATGTCCATCAACAACGGAATGGCTAAATAATTTGTGGTAAATCCATGTTGAATATTATACAGCTGTTACAAAGAACGTAACTATGTCTACTGTTCAAGAGTGAAATCAGGGACTTCCCTGGTGGCGCAGTGGTTAAGAATCTGCCTGCCAATGCAGGGGACACGGGTTCCATCCCTGGTCCAGAAAGATCGCACATGCCGGGGAGCAGCTAAGCCCGTGCGCCACAACTACTGAAACTGCGCTCTAGAGCCTACCCTACTGAGCCCACGTGCCACAATTACTGAGGCCCACATGCCTAGAGCCCGTGCTCTGCAACAAGAGAAGCCACCGCAATGAGAAGCTCACTCACCACAGCGAAGAGTAGCCCCTGCTCACCACAACTAGAGAAAGCCCGTGCACAGCAACAAAGGCCCAATGCAGCCAAAATAAATAGATAAATAATATTTTTTTTAAAAAAGGAGGAAAGAAAGGGGGCTAACAACAAAGCAATACAACCAATACAAGCTGAAAAGTCTTCACCCTTCCTCATGTTTGTCTACGAGTTGCAAAGCATTTTAAGTTGTAGGTATTTTTTCTACTTGTGATATCTAGCCTCCTGGGGATTTTAAAAAAAATAACAAACCATTGTGTGTATGTAGAAGTTGTGAATCATAATAAAGTTAACTCTCATGATTCCACCATCCAACTTAATTTAGAAAACACAGAACACCTCCTCACCCCCAACTTGATCCCACATCTTTCTACCTATCCCAACCCCTGGAGGTAACCATTCTCCAGAAGTTTTTTTCTCATTCCTGTTTTTCTTTATAAGTTTACCACATACTGTAAATTCCCAAACAATATGTTTAGTTTTTATTTTTTACTTTTTAAAAAGCAGTATCAAATGTATTCAATTACAACTTTTTTTTCTTTCTACTGATTCAACTGTATTGATTCCTCTAGGTGTAGTTTATTCATTTTTACTTTTTTTTTCCTCAAAGAATTTTTTTTAAAATTAATTTATTTTTGGCTGCTTTGGTTCTTCGTTGCTGTGCTCGGCGAGCGGGGGCTACTCTTTGTCGCGGTGCACAGGCTTCTCATTGCGGTGGCTTCTCTTGTTGTGGAGCACGGGCTCTAGGCATGCAGGCTTCAGTAGTTACAGCACCTGGGATCAGTAGTGGTGGCACACGGGCTTATTTGCTCTGTGGCATGTGGGATCTTCCTGGACCAGGGCTCGAACCCGTGTCTCCTGCATTGGCAGGCGGATTCTTAACCACTGTGCCACCAGGGAAGCCCTTCATTTTTACTTTTGTATTCCACTGTATAAATAAGCCATACATTTACTTATCTGTTCTCCTGCTATTAGACATTTGGGCAATTTTCAATTGTTTTCTGTTACAAACAATGCTGCACTGAACATTCATATATACATCTCTTGGTCCTCATATGCAAAGGTTTCTCTGGCAGTATACTTAGGAGCGCAGTTATATACTCAGTCTAAAAGAGTAACATCAACTTGTTTGCCAAAGTGGATGACCCAAGTATGTTCCTGCCAGCAGCAAATAAGAGTTCCCATATGGCACATCCTTGCCAACATGCATCCTCTTCAAACTTTTAAAATATTGCCAAACTAGTGGGTACAAAAGGGTGTCTTCTTGTGGTTTTATTGTTTAATTCACTGATTACTTATGGTTCACCTCTAAAAAAATACCTGTTCACGTCTTTTGTCCATTTCAAACATGAGTTTGTTTTCCTTTTTCTTAAAGATTTATAGGTATTCTGTGTCAAATTCCTTTTCATTTATATGTATTGCATATATCTTCAAGCTTTTGAAACTTGTATTTTCTCTTTTGTTAGTACTTTTTTTTTTTTTTTTTTTTTTTGCGGTACGTGGGCTTCTCACCGCTGTGGCCTCTCCCATTGTGGAGTGCAGGCTCAGCGGCCATGGCTCACAGGCCCAGCCACTCCACGGCATGTGGGATCTTCCCGGACCAGGGCACGAACCCATGTCCCCTGCATCGGCAGGCGGACTCCCAACCACTGCGCCACCAGGGAAGCCCTGTTAGTACTTTTTGACAAATAGGAATTCTCAATTTTAATGAGATGAATTAATCATCTTTTCCTTTAAGGTTATTATATTTTGTTTTGATGCCTTGTGTACGAAATCCTTCCCTACCCTGAGGTCAAAACAAACGAGATTCTCAGGTTCTACTCCAGACCTCCCGGATCAGAAAGTCTGGACTGGTGGGGGACGGGGGCGAGCCCAGCTGTATGTGCTTTCATAGGCCCTCCAGGTGATTCAGAGGCACACTGATATTTGAGAACAATTGATCTAAGAGAAAAGCCTACAAATAGCCAAGAGGTTACATTACAGTAATATTATTGGAAATTTTAATTTCTCTTATGTTTTCTAAGAATATTAAAGTTTTATCTTTGATATTTAAGTGCGTAATTCATTTAGAAGTAACTTAGTTCATGATGTGATATTGTTATCTAACTTCATTTTTTTCCATATTGATAAACTCTTTCCCTGGCACCATTTATTGAATCGTCCCTATCTTTGCCACTTATCTGCACTGCCAGTTTTATAGTTATGTCTTTTCCTCTGCATCCTAGCCAGTGCAATTGAAGAGTATAGAAGTATTGAAGTATATAGAAGTATTTACAAGGTATAGAATAGAGGTAGAGATAAAAATCTTTGAGTTGTTCTTATTTTAAAGAGAATACTTCTAATATTTCACTATTCAGTGCAGATGCTTCACATTTCCTCTAATTCCAGTTTGTGAAACCATTTTGCTTTTCTTTCAAAATCATGAATGGATGTAGAATTTTATTGAGTATTTTTTGTGTATGTTGAGATGAATATGGTTTTTCCTCTTTAATTTGTTAATGTAATCAATCACATCATTAGATCTTCTAATATTAAACTTGGGTGAATTGAAAACATTTTTAATTGTTTCAAGATTCTCTTTTGCCCTCTGAAATATTCAGATTCTTATCTCTGGTTGTTTTATTTGTGTGCTAACTAGGCTTCTTAGAAATGTCATGTCACAACTTTCTGACTTTTGTTTAGTAGGAGAAAATGTGGTCCCTGGCTTCTTCCTTGCTCAGATCCAGAGAGCTGGTAGTATTTAAGAACACAGGACTTGGACTCAGGAAGACCTCAGTTTGAATCAGTTTCATTCATTTGCAATTTGTGACCTTGGACATGTTATTGAACTTTTTTGGACTTAGTTTGCTCACCTAGAAATTAAGATTTTCATACACCCTTCACAACATCGTAAGAACCAAAGACAAATAATGCATGGAAAGGCTCAGCCTAGGGCTTAGCATACTGGAATGACACAAATAAGCTGTTGTTATTAGAAGTGTAAGTCTTGTGGTAGGCTCCTTTATGACCTGAAGATGGCATTTTTCATTTCAACTATAGATCATAGACACCTTCATGGTTGAGAATATGCATTTTATGTCATTGAAATTTTATTCCTAAATCCATCCATTTATTCAACAGAGTTAAACACCTGTTATGTGTCAGATACCTGTCTAGGTTATGGGGCATACATTGTTCCACAAGACATGCATGGGCCCAAAGAGACATGCTCTCCGCCCTCATGAAGCTTACAGGGGAAGACAGGTCATTGAGTATTTGGTAGATTGGATGGGTATGGAGTGTTCTAGGAGAGCTCTCATATGGTATAGAGAATAAAAGAAGTCAGATCAAGAACTGGAGTCATGAGGTCTGTGGTCAAAGCAGAGAGAGTATTCTATGAATGGAATAGTATATGGGTAAAAATTTGCTTTATTTGAGAAACAGGAAGGAGTTTGAGCTGCCTGGAGTGGGGTATGGAAGATGAATTGGAGGCTGGACAGGAGTAAATTTAGGGAGACTAGGTTGAGGATGTTTACAAAGGTTCTGATGAGAAATGATGGTGGCCTAGAGGAGTAGCAATAGCAGTTAGCAAAGTGTATAGTTCCTAAAGATATTTAGGAGGTAGAATTAATGAGATTTGGAAAGTCAGTGATACAGGGCATGAGAAAGTCACTTTCAGGCTTGAAAAAGTGGGGGTGGGATGAGAAAGGGAACATTAGAGGGGGAGGAGAGGGCTTTAGGAGTGCCAGATGCTACTGAGAAGTCAAGGAAAATAAGGTCTAAAAACTATCCATTGGATTTAGTGATCTGGAAGTCACTGATGACCCTGGAGAGCAGTTTCCTTGGTGGGCAGAAGCCAGATTTCAGTACATTGAACAGGAAATAGAACGTGATGTTGACTGAAAGAAAATGCACAACATAAGAGCTGTGAGTTTAAGTTTTATTCAGGGTCTTACTGAGGACTATAGTGTGGGAGACAATCACTCAGTAGCTCTGAGTGAACTGCTCCAAAAAGGTAGGAGAGAAGCCAGTAAGTATATATGTGATTTGGGGCTTGGGAATACATGCAGTCAAGTAACATCTTGGTAAAAGATTACTGCTAGTCCCAAAGAACAGATATCTCAAGTTTATGACTTTAGTGTTTTTCTAATGTATGGGAAGATGCAAGAGTCTGAGCTCATTAGAATTCTTCTTGAGATGTACATCTAACTATCTAAGGGGCCTCTTTGTCCAATGAACAGAGCATCCTATTTATCTCTTCCTTTCCTCTGTCTGTTGGTCAGTGACTGCAGCAGGTTAATCCTTGTAGAATTGGGTATTGAGCAAAATTCTCTTTTTTCCTCCTTTGTTTACAGTGAGAAAATAGAGACAACTCAATAAAGAGGTTTGGGTAAGAAGGGGAAGAGAAAGAGAGGTTGGTAACTGGTCAGAGACAAGAGTCAAGTCAGGTGCTTGGGTGCTTTCTTTTTTACTTCATTTTGTTGTGAGAACCTTGGGCCTGTTAAAATGCTCACTGGATAGCACCATAGAGAAGGAAAGGTAGTGATTACTGGAGAGATGCAATAATTTATAGCTATGTCTTCAAGAAGTAGGTTGTGGAGACTGCTGGAAAATTGGAGGACACCAACTCCATTGCAACTGAAGAAGGAAAGGAATTGTTCGCTTGGGATGGTTTTTTGGTTTGTTTCGTTTGGTGGCAGAAAAACGAGGCTCTTCTCTGAAGTTGCCTCTGTTTTCCCATGAGGTGGTAGTAGGATCATCTGCCAATAGTGGGGAGGCACACAAGAGAGCCAGAGGTTTGCGCATGGGAGAAACATGGAGGACCAGTTGATAAATCATACAGTAGAAGGATCGTTGAGCAGCACTGAAGTGCTTATAGCCACGAGCATCATAACCAGGAACTTATAGCGATGCTAGTCCCCTTGACTGCGTGATTTACTCCAGTGGGACCTAGCATACCAGGGATAGTCCTGAAGATGTCTGAGCCAGGTTGGGGTATTGCCAGGTGGACTTGATAAAAGACAGTGCAGCAAGAAAATGTAGGATATTGACAGGAGACTTCAATTTGAATGTCTGTCATTTCTTTTTACAAAAAACTATGGACATGTTCTAGTTGGTTATGATTAGATGTTTTTACCCCTAGAAGACACGTGCCATTATGTTTGAAAAACACAACTTGCAAATAACCTAAGACAGAGCTTCTCAAAGAGGGTCCCTAGGACAGCAGCATTAGCATTACCAGGGGAGTTAGAAATAGATTCTTAGGCTCCACTCCAGACCTACTGAGTCAGAAACTCTAGGGATGTGGCCCAGAAATATGTGCTTTAAATGAAGGAATATAGTTATCCTTCAGTATCCACGAGGGATTGGTTCCAGGACCCCCATGGATACCAAAATCTGTGGATGCTCAAGTCCCTTATATAAAATGGTGTAGGGACTTCCCTGGTGGCACAGTGGTTGAGAATCCACCTGCCAGTGCAGGGGACACGGGTTCAAGCCCTGGTCCAGGAAGATCCCACATGCCGTGGAGCAACTAAGCCCATGCGCCACAACTGCTGAGCCTGCACTCTAGAGACCGTGTGCCACAACTACTGAAGCCCACGCACCTAGAGCCTGTGCTCTGTAGCAAGAGAAGCCACCACAATGAGAAGCCTGCATACCGCAACAAAGAGTAGTCCCCGCTCGCCACAACTAGAGAAAGCCCATGCGCAGCAACAAAGACCCAACGCAGCCAAAAATAAATAAATAAATTTATTTTTTTTTAAATGGTGTAGTATTTGCATATAACCCATGCATATCCTCCTGTATACTTTAAATCATCTCTAGGTTACTTGTAATACCTAATACAATGTAAAAAATTGCCTGGCAAATTCAAATTTTGCTTTTTGGAACTTTCTGGAAATTAAAAAAAATATTTTCCATCAGGGCTTCCCTGGTGGCACAGTGGTTGCGAGTCTGCCTGCTGATGCGGGGGACACGGGTTTGTGCCCCGGTCCGGGAAGATCCCACATGCCGCGGAGCAGCTGGGCCCGTGAGCCATGGCCACTGAGCCTGCGCGTCTGGAGCCTGTGCTCCGCAACAGGAGAGGCCACAACAGTGAGAGGCCCGCGTACCGCAAAAAAAAAAAAAAAAAAAAAAAAAAAAAATTTCCATCAGCAGTTGGTTGAATCCCTGCTGGCTGTGTATACAATAGCAGAAAAATGAAGAGGAGCTGGGAGGAGCCTCCATATAATAATCTGTAAATCACTTGATTCTCATTAAATCTACCTCTGCCCTTAAAAAAAAGCAAATCATACCTAATACAAAAGCTAGCTAAGCAGATGTTTCCTTGTCTCATTAATGACTTTTGCAAATAAAAGCTTTTATTATGTCTAAAAGTTTACACATATCTTTTTTAAAAAAAATCATGTTTCATAAAGTGAGATAAAACTGGCATAGTAAAATACATTTGTATCTTTAAAGGACAATAATAATTAACTGAGAAAAGCCCAGATATCTAACACAGGAACTTTAAAAGTAAACTTTCATTGTCTATTTCTAATTATAAAAGTAATATACATTTATTTAAAATTTTATAAAATCAGAAAAATGGAAAGAAAAATCCTCAAATCAATGATAATGCCATAATCTAGAGATATCATTATATTTTGGTTTATTTCCTTTAGGCTCTTATTATGCCCATGAATATATAGTTAAGAAAAAATTTTAAGCATAATTAGAATCATACTTCATCTTCACTTTCATATCTAAATAATAACTTTTTAAATGAGATTTTACTTTTCTTTAGCTCTCCTAAGAACTCCATAGTGGTGAAGAACAGTTTTCTGTAGGTGATGGTTCCTAAACTCTGGAACACTTCGTTTGCACTTAATAAGTGTTTGTAGACTGAAGGTAACAGTCTACTGCCTTCACTTTTAGGGATTTTCCAGAATGCACTTAACCCATATCTCTGAAATAATTTGAGCGAATCAAAAGCAGTGGTCTTCAGACTGCAACATGTAGCAAGAATCACCCTGGCATTCCATCAAAATGCAGATTCCTAAACCCTACTTCCAGAAATTCTGATTTAGCAGATTTGGAAGTGGCACAGGGATCTCTTTAAATAAACACCTTAAGAGTTTCTGATACAGGTCTTCTATGAACAACATTTCAAGAAACACTGACTTAAAGGTACTTAAGGATTTTGTAATATTCAGTGCACTAGGATTTAAGTTGCCCTATTACTTGTAAGATAGTAAGGCTAAGATGGTTAAAAGGAAATAAAGAATGATTAATATAAATTTTAACTTTTTATAAGTAATTATACATTTGCATAATTTGGAACACTTTTTTTTTTTTTTTTTTTTTTTTTTTTTTGCGATACGCGGGCCTCTCACTGTTGTGGCCTCCCCCGTTGCGGAGCACAGGCTCCGGATGCGCAGGCCCAGCGGCCATGGCTCACGGGCCCAGCCGCTCCGCGGCATATGGGATCCTCCCAGACCGGGGCACGAACCCGTATCCCCTGCATCGGCAGGCGGACTCTCAACCACTGCGCCACCAGGGAGGCCCTGGAACACTTTTAATCAAAGTTAAGTGTTCTGTAATTTTTTCCTTTCCTTTTAAAAGTAATTTTCTGTTGTTGAAAAAAAATGTTTTCATGGGGAAAGTAAGATTTAGGAAAGTTAAATCGTCCTGGGGTCCTGTACGCAAATTTCTGGTGTCCCATCTACTTAGATCATTAAGCTTTATGGGATTACAAGAGACACACATGATAAATCCTGAAAGAAATAAGAGAAAACAGTAAGAATCACTCAAAACAATAAGAATCTTAGGAATAGAAGAGGCAGGATAACAGGAATGTGGAAAAAAATATATATTTACATGGGTAAGTCACAGAAAAGATATGGTGACTTACTCATAGAAATGTATTTGTGCTAAATCCTTGACAGTCACTCACCTGAGCCCCATTTTTGTATAGAAAGCACAACCTGTACCCTTTGATACTAAAAGAATCACTAAAGATCACTGAAGGAGAATTAGGAACACTGAACCACCAAGGGGGACTCTCTGAACCATTTCTAATATACTCAGGCATCTGTGGTATTAATGGACAATAAAATATGCAAACCAGCCTATTGCATGCATTTTCAGTTACTTTCCATTCTTTACTGTTGCCTTTAATCAGATTCTAAATGTGTTTTAGGGCACCACACCCCTTCTGCCTTCCTTCCTCTCTGTCCCCCGTTAGTCCTGTGATATCAATTAGGAAAAATGAACAGTGATGCTAGCGTTTCTCCTCATTCTCAGAGTTGTTTTGTTAGAGTGGTAGATACCAAAGAGATACCTGAAAAAAAAGCTCCTTTAAACTCAGTAACTCAATGGTCACTGAGTCATCTTTATTTTCTGGAAAAGAGATTTCTTAATGGACAGGGGTCTGGGGCAACAAAACAAAACTGTGAAAGCATTAACAGACTTTAGTTTATGTAATAATCTTGTTGTCTTCACTGCAGAGAAGTATCCCACTAAGGATTTAATTATCAAGGAAATGGAGAGAATTTTCTGCAGAACTCATTTCTTCCTCATAAAACAAAATTGCCAGTTTTTTTCCACATAGTTTTTTAGGTTGAACTGAATAAATGTGTTCTATTGTATTTGGATTTAGTGACTTAAAAATCTTTTACTTCCCTTCCTACTTGGCAACCTTAAGGGAATTGATAAAAAGCAAATAAGTAAGTATGAGAATGTTCACTGTAGCCTTGTTAATGATAGCAAAAAACTAGAAACAGAAATGTCCATTAATAGGGAACTGAATAATTTGTTACAGTCTTAGAATGTCAGCCATTAAAAAGAATAAACTAGATACATGCATCGATATGAAAAGATCTCCAAGATATACTATTCAGGGAAAAAAGCAATATGCAGAACAAATATGTATAGTAAAATCCCACTTGTACTTTAAAATATTGTCCCTCTCTCTCACTCTCTTTTTTAAAAAATTTTATTGAAATATAGTTGATTTACAATGTGTTAGTTTCAGGTATACAGCAAGGTGATCAGTTTTATATATATATATATATATATATATATATATACACACACACACTGTATATATACACATACACACACATATATATTTCTCTTTTAGATTCTTTTCCATTATAGGTTATTACAAGGTGTTGAGTATAGTTCCCTGTGCTATACAGTAGGTCCTTGTTGTTTATCTGTGCTGTTTATACAGTAGTGTGTATATTTTAATCCCAACCTCCTAATTCATCCCTTTGGTAACCATAAGTTTGTTTTCTATGTCTGACTTACTCTCTCTTTAAACACACATGTGCACACACACACACGCTTGTTTAGTCATAGAAATTGTCTGGAAGGATACTCGAGAGAGTGAGTGGAACTGGAATGGGGAAACTTCATTTTATGCCCTTGGTTCTATATGAAATGTTTTCTCATTTTGTACATATTGCTTCTATAATAATTTTAAAATTAGTTAAAACTTACAATTAATTGATAACTTTTGTACTTTTTGATGTTTAGCTTCTCCTAGGTTTTTTTGTCTTTCTGCTTCCTTGGGCTCCACTTTCTCTCCGAGCACTTCTCATGCCCATACATGTTTATTCTGGACTTCTCATCTTTGGAACAGTGATTGCAACAGTACTTATGGGAGTGACGGAGAAACTGATTTTTGCCCTGTAAGTTGCATAGTTTTCCTAATTGCAATTCTTAAGCTACAAAATGTTAAATACTTTTTCATTGGACAAATATAATATAAATGTAACAAAAATTTTTAAATGTTGAAAATAAAAAATTTAAATATTTATTTTAAAAAATGTATTATATTATACATGTGATATAACATTAATAATGCTTGGAAGAAAAACCAAACAGTCCAACAAATTGTACTACTCTTACAAAACAACTATTGAAGTTATGCATGCCCTTTCAGTCATTTTGATGTGTATGTTTTTGTGTTAACTGTAATTATGATATACCTACATTTTTGTATCATTTTTTAAATTTTAAGTGATACAGGTGTTTTAGATGCTATATTATTTTCATACTTATGATTTTTAACAATTTCATACTAATCCATTGAGTGAATTATAACATATCTTAAATTTCTTCTTAATGTCAAGCTTTAATGGAATTTACGTTGAAGCTGTACTAGTGTGCATTTTGAGCAGATAAATTCAAGACTGTTTGGCATGTTGCTGTATCACCCTAATTTTTTTAAATTTAATTTTATTTTTTTATACAGCAGTTTCTTATTAGTTACCTATTTTATGCATATTAGTATATATATGTCAATCCCAATCTCCCAATTTATCCTCCCCCTCCCCCCCCAGCTTTTCCCCCTTGGTGTATCACCCTATTTGTAATTGGACACACTCTCTCCTTTTTTTGTAGGAAAAATCCTGCATACAGTACATTCCCACCAGAAGGTGTTTTCACAAATACCCTCGGCCTTCTGATTCTGGTGTTTGGGGCTCTCATTTTTTGGATAGTCACCAGACCACAATGGAAACGTCCTAAAGAACCAAATTCTGTCCTTCTTCAGCCAAACGGAGGCGCTCCAGAGGGAATGGAAGGTTCCATGGCAATGAACTTTGGCAATATGGACAAATCAGATTCAGAGTTAAACAGTGAAGCAGCAGGAAGGAAAAGAAACATCACCCTTGATGAGGCTGGACAGAGATCCACCATGTAAAATGGGCTAGAGATGTAGCCATATAACTTCCATTAGTTCTACAGTTTAGCTTCTCTTATTTAGCCGTAAGATGATTGAGCTCCACAGACGCAATATTTATTCTAATCATAAAGTAGGATTTCTTGAAAGCGTTTGTATTGATTGAGGCCTATGAACTTACCTGAATTGGAAGGGAGATGATCAATGTAAATAACAGCAGGTGTAAATTGTGGTTATATTACCTTGTTCTTGTTGAGGACCAAAGCATTTAGCACAGTGCCTTGCATAGAACAAATGATCAAAATGTATCTATTGGTTGGTAAATTTGATAAACTGGCAGCTTCCCTGGCCTCTTTTCATGGAGTCATTTTCTGTTAATTCTGGGAGTCCAGTTGTAAAGTTTTGGAATCAGATCATGAATATGTGGGACAGGGTTAATGCTACACAGATGTCATGACTAGAGCACAGAAAAAAATTTAGGAAAGTAACTGGTTCCCTTTTCCCTGTGCCTACCCTTTGCTCCCTCCCCAGCTGGTTTATCCTTAGATTGGCCCTGGAGACCAGGGTTTATATTAGGGCATTTTGGAGCAGTGATAAGGCTGTAGGTAGCTGAAGATCTTGCCTGGTCGGACCTGGAAGTTTTTCCGAAACTGACTTAATCCCAAGGCTTCCTTGTGTTTGGTATACTTTATGATCCAAATTCTAAACTTAATTAGGATGAGAATATGCCTGAATGCTTAAGCAGTATAAACTACTCCACAAACCTTAAAGAGCACTTTTCCCTAAGTTTCTGTTTTTTTTTAACATGGAACTTACTAAGTGTCAGACACTATTCTAAGCACTTTATAAATCTTAGCTAATTCAATCCCCAGACAAAACTTTTGCAGTAAGCACCATTAAAAGCTCCATTTTACAGATGAGAGATCTGAAACTTGGAGAGGTTAGTAACTTGCCCAAGGTCACACAGCTCATAAGTGGTGAAACTGAGATTCAAAACCTGGCAGTTTGGCACCTCAGGTCAGTCCATGATCCTAACCACCTCACTATGCTGTTTTTTCTGTTATATGCTAATTTATACCTGTTTTGACCCACCCGTGGATAAACCTCATTTGGTGGAATGCAGTAGAGTTGTTAAAATTTACCTTCTGGCTCTGTTTCCAAGGAGATTTCCCAAATAACCAAGGAAAAAGGCCTACCCTTACCTGGAAATTCATCATGGGCACCCTGCCACGGCCAACAAGCCATGGCTTACCTTGATGCCCCTTTGATCTTAAAACTGTCTTGGTAACAAAGAAAGGTTTAGGCAAGAATATCGCTGCTGAACAGCTTTGGGTTTGGAGATAGGAGAGATGGACTTCATGGTCTGCCCTTCCCCAGGGGCAAAAGCTAGGGTCCCTCCTGATTTGGGTGGAATTTTAGGGGACATCTTGTGCTTTGGTTCTCAGTAGCAAATTAAGACTCAGAGATGACAGTTTTCCTGCATGAGACCTCTGTCTAGGCTCTGGGCTGACTTAAATTAAAACCTAGAGTGACACCTATGCTGAAATGTTGCTTTTCATTTGGGATTGATTTTTGGTTTCCCTGCAATTTTAAACCATACAGTTTACACCAAATAAACTTAACATTTTTGGTGCTTAGTGAATTTCCTTTTAGGGTAACTGGTAATTACTTCCATAGACTGAGTACAAGCTATACTCCATCACATCCCTGAAGCTTCACAATATCCATTCAAGAGTCCCTCACCAAAACACTGTTTTCTTACTTAATTCTATTTCCAAAACTGGCAATAGTGTCATAAGAATCCCTAGTGCCCAGCCCAATGCCTGGCACATGGTAGACACATAAATTCAGTATAAGTAGAGCATGCTACAATTAGGGTGCTAAGTGGAAGGAATAATTGCATTGTCGCACACAAACATATTTTGGTGAATGGATATTTCATTACATAGATGTGCACAAAATTCCAGGGCTTTTTAGGGGGAGGGGAATAGTGACAGCCCCAAGGATTGAAGCTGCCATTCCATTTCATATAGGCCAAGAAAGAGTTATTAGTTAAAAGTTAATTATGGATTTGGCACTATACTATTCTGCTCCATTGAGAAGTATCTGAATACCCCTCATCTCAGCCCTTTATTTTATCCCTCTTGTGGGCTAATGTGAGGGTAATCTTACAGATATTATAGGAACTTCTTTTCTTTCTTTGTCAACCTTTATGAAAACAATGCATAGTCAAATATATCTAGAAAACCTTTCTGTTTGAGACTCTTCTTTTAATGGGCTTTTTATTCTAATGATAATTGTACCTTTATCTTTCAAAAGCTGGTGTGTCCTGCCTAAAGCATCTCCCCCCAGAATTTCTCTTTAAAAAACCCACAAAAAGAACAGGGGAGAAGAAAGCCTTAGGTATCAGTTCTAAAACAGTGATTGAAACCTTCCCAAATAATTATAGCTTATATCACCTGCAGAGATAGTCTGGCTTGGCTTACCCCATAATCTAATTTCAGAAAAAAAACGCCTTAACATTCACCTGAATCAACACTAAAGCCTTTTGTCTCAAAGGGTTTATTGAGAAGCTCAGATGAATATACTTTTTGAATTAATGTTATCAAAAGTGTACAGCTTCCTGTGCTCCTTGTGTCAAACTGAATCCACCCTCCAAAGCACCTTCTTCCCTTTCCTCTCGTGGTTTCATTTAAGCTGTGTGGGTTGGAAACAGCATCTCAGAGCTTACGATCAAATGACAAAGAAGGTAATTGCACTTTTTAAGGAATACTGACAAGTGGTTTCTGTCTTCTAAAGCAGGGGTCCCCAACCCCTGGGCCGAGGACCAGTACCAGTCCACAGCCTGTTAGGAACTGGGCTGCACAGCAGGAGGTGAGTGGCAGGCGAGTGAGCGAGCGAAGCGTCATCTGCCGCTCCCCATCGCTCGCATTACCGCCTGAATCATCAGCCCCCCAACTTCCATGTAAAAATTGTCTTCCACAAAACCGGTCCCTGGTGCCAAAAAGGTTGGGGACTGCTTTTCTAAAGGAAAAAAAGTAAGAGGATGCCTTGTTTTTAATTAGGCTGTTTTCCCTGCTGAGTTGGAAATTCCAATGCAATACTGGTTGACTACAACTGCCAAATCTGAAAGCCCAAAATAAAGTTTTTTGCTAATTTTATTGCAACATGATGGAATTTTTATCTTTGTATGTCCTTTTTTAGGTAACTCTGACAGAAAGCTGTAACTGCTATGTCTTAGAGCTACACATAGGAAAGTATAGAAGAAAAACTATTCTTTATCCCCTACAAGGTACCTGAAAACTTTATGTGGAAAATATTTCTATGTTTAAGTTTGCCCTTTTATCTTAACACATTTATGGAAAAATATTAAATAGCCTGAATATTTTATAATTTTGTAGAAAAAAATGTATCTATTTTTTCTTGACCTGTTTTTATATAGTAATAAAAGTTATTTTGGAAGCTATTTGTGTATGTTACAATTTGTCCAGACAAGAAGTTGAAGAAGTTGTAGGCATTATTCCTTTTTTTTTCTTGTCCATGCCACACAGCATGTGGGATCTTAGTTCCCTGACCAGGAATTGAACCCATGACCCCTGCATTGGAAGCACGGAGTCTTAACCACTGGACTGCCAGGGAAGTCCCTGTAGGCATTGCTCTGAAAGTCTCTTTCCCAGGTTTTTTTGTTTGTTTTTCAATGGGGAAATTTTTTTTTTAAAGTTTGCTTATTGAAAATGCTGTCAGATTTCTCTATAAATTGTACGCTGAGTACCATACCTTTTACATTGCTAGAAGGTTCAGAGGACTGTTTCAAAACTGTCATGGTGTCCTCTATATAGAATCTGAGCTGGAACTATACTCTGTAGTGTGGAAGGGAGCCAATATGTAGGCAATCAAAGCAGACGCACTTTAAGTTGGGAAAAAACCTATTAAAAGTGCTGGTTATTACAGAACTCTGTGTTCATAGTAACATATCCTTGAGAAAATAGATAATTTGAAATAGATAATGGATGAATTATTGGATTTTTTTTCCAAATAAAAAAGGATAATTAGCATCTAAGTAGTGCCAATACTCATCGAATCTTAATTTAACTGTTCATTTAGTCTTTTTAAAATAATGAATTATTTATTTATTTGGCTGCATCGGGTCTTGGTTGTGGCATGTGGGATCTTTCATTGTGGTGTGGGCATCTCTCTAGTTGTGGCTTGCAGGCCCTAGAGCGCGCGAGCTCAGTAGTTGCGGCACGCGGGCTTAGTTGCCCCGTTGCAAGTAGGATCTTAGTTCCCAGACCAGGGATGGAACCTGCATCCCCTGCATTAGAAGGTGGATTCTTAACCACTGGACCACCAGGGATGTCCCTCATTTAGTCTTTTTTTCACCTACTTTTTGCTACCTGGGAAATGTTAATGGTATTTTATGATGTGTAGGTATAATCGCACCATAATAGTATATGTCCTGTTATGCAATAGAGCCATGATATTGTGTGAATTGAATTTGTATAAGTTACATCATATTTTGTCACTGATTTATATTATTAATTTCAGGGGTACTCTTTCATTTCAGATTGATCTTAATTGGCAAGTACTTTGGACACTTTTTAAATGTATGGCTCAAGCACATTGTCATGTAATTTTACATATATCAGTTCATTCAGTTCAATTTGCAGTCGTGCTAGACATGTAATAGTGCCCACCATGCCCCGACCCCTCCAGGTAGCTCCATTTTACTGACTACATATTGCCTGCATTTCCTCAGTCACAGCTAATTGGATGAGGTGGGGACAGAACACGTTGCCCACATGCAGCCTCTCTGTAGCTGGCCAACACACTATGGAGTGGCCTGGCATGAAATGAGAATGTCCTCTTTCATTTCATTCCAGATTGAGGAATAAGCATTTCAGAGGATTTTGGTTTTCTCTCTTCTAGGAACTTGAACTGGGAAATATTTCAAGAATAAGTCAGTGAGGGCTTCCCTGGTGGCGCAGTGGTTAAGAATCCCCCTGCCAATGCAGGGGACACAGGTTCGAGCCCTGGTCTGGGAAGATCCCACATGCTGCGGAGCAACTAAGCCCGTGCGCCACAACTACTGAGCCTGCACTCCAGAGCCAGCAAGCCACAACTACTGAGCCCGTATGCCTAGAGCCCATGCTTCACAACAAAAGAAGCCACTGCAGTGAGAAGCCCACGCACTGCAAAGAAGAGCAGCCCCTGCTTGCCGCAACTAGAGAAATCCTGCGCACAGTAACGAAGACCCAACGCAGCCAAAAATAAATAAAATAAAAAATAAATTTATTAAAAAAAAAATAAGTCAGTGAGAATGAAAGCTAAATGAATGCCTAGAGACAGGAGCCATAAGGGATCAGGAAAATGTCTATAAAGAGCCAGATGGATTTTGTAGACCACACAGTTTCTGTTGCAACTACTCTGCCATTGTAGCCAGTAGGGACCACAGACAATAGTAAATGAATATGACTGTGTTCCAATAAAGCTTTATTTACTTATTACTTATTTTGTATTTACTTACAAAAAAGCTTTATTTATTTATGCAGGTCATATTGTACCCATAGGCCCAAAGTTTGCCAATCCCTGGCCTAGATCATGAGGTAGGGCCATGATATTTCATGGCAGGCTGAAATGATGAGAAATCAAGAACAATGTGGTAAAGAGACAATGCCGATGGTAGAGAGGAAGAATTGATAGTAGATGACAGGAAACACAAGTGGACAGTGGAGGAGTCTTAGGGAGGTGGCCAACTCAAATTAATGGTAGGTACTAGAGTGAAGATCCACAAACTTTTACTGAACTCACAACTTCTGTTTTCTTTTCTCGGAGTTGAGCCATTATGCTATTGAGGAAGGTTAGACTAGACCACCTGAAGGCTACCCAAAAAGAGACCTTGGAGGGTGAGAAATCACCTTGGATGTTCAAGCTTCAGATGAGCTCAGATGCATGAGAGATTCCAGGTGAGATCAACAGAACTACCCAGGTGAGCTCCAGTCAACCCACAAAATCATGAGAAATAACAATTGTCCTCATTTTAAGCCACGATGTTTTGGGGTGGTTTGTTACAGATCAATGGATGTGAAACACCATTCTTATTTTAAAAATCTAAATGGGTGTAAACTAAATTTAAATAGGAAGTGTTTTCCAGAGTATGTTCTGCAGGGCTTATTACATTCTCCCTAGGGGTTTTGTTTATTTTGTTCTGTTGAACAAAGAAGTTTGGGAAACAGAGTTAAACAGACAAGCATATTTCTCTAATGTAAGACTTTGCAGACTTTCCCTCAACATTTATTATGAACATTTTTTGCGGGGGCAGGCAAGCCAAAAGTTATTGTCTTGTTGTGGTTGTTGTTGTTTTTGGCGGTACGCAGGCCTCTCACTGCTGTGGCCTCTCCCGTTGCGGAGCACAGGCTCCGGACGCGCAGGCTCAGCCGCCATGGCTCACGGGCCCAGCTGCTCCGCGGCACGTGGGATCTTCCCGGACCGGGGCACGAACCCGTGTCCCCTGCATCAGCAGGCGGACTCTCAACCACTGCGCCACCAGGGAAGCCCTATTGTTGTTGTTTTTAATTGAAGCATAGTTTATTTACAGTGTTGTGTTAGTATCTGGTGTACAGCAAAGTGATTCAGTTATTCATATATATATCACGGGATGTTGAATATAGTTCCATGTGCTATAAAATAGGACCTTGTTGTTCAACATTTTCAAACATACAGAGAAGTTGAAGAATTACAGACTGAACAACATTCACATACCTACCACCTAGAGTCTATAATTAACAATTGCTATATTAGCTTTATCAATTTCTATGTATCCATCCCTTTATTCATCAAATACTTGATCTTAAACTTTTATACATCAAAATGTTGCAAACATCAGTAAATTGGTGTGGGGGACATTCTTAGTTTGTTCACTATCATAAAGGGAAAGTATTCAATATTTTATCATTAAATATATCATGTATGACCTTCATACAGTTGATGAACTTTAATTTGCTGAATTTTTTTTGAAAGTCATGAGTGAAATTGTTAAATTATCAAATGATTTTTCTGCATCAACTGAAATAATCTTATTACTTTTCTCCTTAATTCTGTTAACATGGTGAAATACATTGATGAATTTATGAATATTGAACCAACTCTGCACTCTCGTCATCTGTATTACAGCTAGATATATTATAAACCCACAATATAGTGTTAAAAGTTTTGCTTTATATAATCATAAGTATTTTAAAGAAATGAAGACATACTACACTCATGTTTCTCAGACCATATTTCAAATTAAAAATCTTCTTACAAAAAAAAAGAAAGAAAGAAAGAAAGAAGGAAGAAATGCAGAAGTAAAAAAATAACCTTTTAAAACTTACCCACATATTTTCTTTTCCAGTGTTCTTCATCCCTTCCTGAAGTCTGTTTCCATCTGGCATCATTTAGCCTCATCCTGAAGAACTTCCTTTGGTAATTCTTTAGTGCAGGTCTGTTGATGATAAATTCTTCCTTGGTTTCATTTTTCTAAAAACAGTCTATATAATTTTCATTTTTGAAGGCTATATTCACTAGACGTAGAATTCTGGGTTGACAGGTTTTTCATTTTGGCACCCTAAAGATGTCATTGTACTGTGTTTTGGCCTCAATAATTTATAATGTTAAGACAGTAGTCAGGGGAACTTCCTGGCGGTCCAGTGGTCAGGACTCGGCACTCTCATTGCTGGGGGCCGGGTTTGATCTCTGGTGGCGGAACTAAAATCCCACAAGCCAGGAGGCATGGCCAAAAACAAACAAACAAACGAAGACAATAATCAGTTGTATTATTGTTTCCTTGTAGGTAATGTGTCTTTTGTTCCTGGCCACTTATAGTCTGTCATACAGAGTGAAGTAAGTCAGAAAGAGAAAAACAAATACTGTATGCTAACACATATATATGGAATCTAAAAAAAAAAAAAAAAAAATGGTTCTGACGAAACTAGGGGCAGGACAGGAATAAAGACACAGATGTAGAGAATGGACTTGAGGACATGGGGAGGGGGAAGGGTAAGCTGGGACGAAGTGAGAGAGTGGCATGGACTTATACATACTACCAAATGTAAAATAGATAGCTAGTGGGAAGCAGCCGCATAGCATGGGGAGATCAGTTCGGTGCTTCAAGATTTTCTTTTTACCTTTGCTTTTCAGCAGTTTAATTATGATATACCTGGGTGTACTTTTTTTTTTAAATTATGCTTTGCGTTTACTGAGCCTCTTGAATCTATAAATTTACGTCTTTTATCAAATTTGGGAAATTTTTAGCCATTGTGTCTTAAAATATTTTTCTGCCCCATTCCCTCTTCTCATTCTAGAACTCCATTTACAATGTGTTTGAGCTTTTGATATTGCTCTCAGGTCACTGAGGCTCTGTTCATTTTTTAAAATTATATACATTTTTAGTAAATAAGAGTTTAAGTCATTTTACATTTCTGTATGTTATATCCCCTTTTCTACTAAAAAAAAAAAACCCAAATTTTAATTTTGAAATAATTATAGACTCACAGGAAGTTTCAAATGTAGTACAGAGGTATTTGACCCAGTTTGTCCCAATGATTATATCTTATATAATTATAGTATAATATAAAATTGGCATTGGAACAATGTGAGTATATAGTTCTATGCCACTTTATCATGTGTAGATTCATGATATCACCACCACAATCAAGATCCAGAACTATTACAACACCACAAAGATCTCTCATGGTACTCTTTTATATTCTCATCCACTTCCTCTCCCCCCATACCATTTATATTCTCTACCTTCCCTCCCCACCCATTTTTATTATGGTTGTTTTAAATATTTCCTCTACCTATTGAGAATCACATCAGACAGTATTATAATTTTTTAAAATTTATTTATTTATTTATTTATTTTATTTTTAGCTGCATTGGGTCTTCGTTGCTGTGCGCGGTCTTTCTCTAGTTGTGGTGAACGGGGGCTACTCTTCATTGTGGCGCACAGGCTTTTCATTGCGGTGGCTTCTCTTGTTGCAGAGCACGGGCTCTAGGCGCATGGGCTTCAGTAGTCATGGCACGCAGGCTAGACTAGTCTAGAGCCGGTGGGCTCTAGAGCACAGGCTCAGTAGTTGTGGTGCACGGGCTTAGTTGCTCCGTGGCATGTGGGATCTTCCTGGACCAGGGCTCGTACCCATGTCCCCTGCATTCGCAGGTGGATTCTTAACCACTGTGCCACCAGGGAAGCCCTCAGTATTATAATTTTTGATTCAACCATCAAACAAAGTTTAGAAGACCCAAGATTAGGAGGAAATCTATTGTATTTACCCTATATATTTACTCTCTCCATTGTTAGTCTTTCCTTCCTGATGTTCCAATATTCCTTTCTTTTTAGAAAACACTCTTTAACCATTCTTTTAGGGTATGCCTGCTGGCAACACATTCTCTTAGTTTTCCTTTGTCTGAGAATGACTTTATTTCCTCTTCATTCTTGAAGGATATTCCCAGTGAATATTGAATTCTGGGTTGACAGTTTTTTCTTTCAGCACTTGGAAAATGTTACCCCATTCCTTTCTGGCCTCTAAGGTTTCTGATGAGAAATCTGTGGTCATTTAAATTGTTTTTCCCTTATAGGTCAGGTTGTTTTCTCTCTTGTTGCTTTCAAGATTTTTCCTTTGTCTTTTGTTTTTGGAAGTTTGATTGTGATGTGTATTGGCATGAATTTCTTTGTCCATTTATTACAAGCACGTTTCCATTTCTATCCCTGAGCATAACTACAATATCCACTTTATAATCTTTGTTTACTAATACCAATGTCTTGATCATTTTGAAATGAGTTCCCATTGATTGCCTTTTCTCTTGAATATGGACACGTTTAGGTATTTCTTTGTATGTCTACCAATTTTTATTGTATCCTAGACATTGTGAATGGTTGAAGAGACTCTGGGTTCTGTTATATTCCTCTAAAGAGTATTGACCTTTTGTTTTAATAGGCAGTTAACTTGGTCAGACTGACACTATACACTACTTATCTTGCAGCAAGCAGCAGCTGAAGTTTCTGCTCAATTCTTTTAGCTTAGATGAGTTGCTTGGAATCTACCCATGCATATATAGTTCAAGGGCAGCCAAAGATGTGAGTAGAGTTTATGTGCAGAATTTAAGGCTCTCCCTTATAGGCTCTATTCTTCCCAGGATCCTCCCCCTTCTTTCAAGCTCCTGTGGTCACACTGAATTTTGTCCTCTGGTCCTTCAACCAAGTAAAACAGAGTTTTCTGTTGAGTTTCAGCCTCCTTGCTTTACAGAGACCAGGGCCTTCCCTCAGCAAAAAAGCTAAAAATGGAAACTTATCTAGTGCCTTTCCCTTTTTACAAACATAGGCTGTACTCCAATTTCTGTCTGGTTTTCATTGCTTTCCGATGTCTTCAGGTAGTTTTAAAAAAATATTTTTTCCAGAACTTTTAGTTGTTATCTGTGGAAGCGTTTATCCAATAGAAGCTACTCCTCCATTACTAGAAACTAGAACTTTGCAACACTTTTAATTGCTAATATATAATATGAATCTCCAAGACAGACAGTATAATGTGCAGTATTTTACTAACTGATTTTGACCAGAAAGATCTTGTTTGTTTGTCTGTTTGTTTTAATGGAACAGCTGCAGAATGACTGCTTTGCTTTGGGAAAAGCTGATCAGAGGACAGCCTTATTCAAGGTGCCCTTACAACTTCTTGCCAAATCCAGACGTTGCTTATCATCCACTTAGATTTAATGCTCACTTAATTAAATGCTGTAGAAAACATACCTGCTTTAAACACCTTGTAATTAAGATGACTTTAACCTTCATTATAAGGTAAGAATTGTAAGGTAATATTAAGTGATTGTGTTCACCACTTAAAAATGTCTGAGCATCTAGGTTTGTGCCACTGGACAAGAGAAAAATTCTGAATATGAGATTGTATTCTGGTAGCTTGACACTTAGAGATGGGAATACAGACAAAACAAATATGTACAGAGATACGTACATGAGGTGATATGCACCATGTGAAGGCAAAGGCGTTTTTTACATGGACTCTGAAAGGAATCTACTACTGACCAATTCAGTACTTTGTTCCAAGTGAGCAACCCATTTGTATTTTCCCAACTTTTTATTTTTTAATTTTAAACTGTAGCATAATTGAAAAATTGTATAATAAACACATATATCCTCTATAATGATTTACATTTTGCATTTCCCACATTTGCTTTCTCTCTGTTTCTCTCTGTGTCTCTCCCAGTCTCCTTCCTCACCATAGTTCTTAAGGTAAGTTGCAAACATAAGACTTTACCCATAGATACTTCAGCTTGCATCTCCTAAAAATAAATTAATTGCATAATATCATCTAATATCCATTTGAGAAAAGCATATAGATCTTGTCCCAGGTGATGTCTTTGGGATAAGTTAATTTCCCTCCTTAGTACAGAAATCATATCTCTTTTCAGAAAAAAAAAGCTTGTGAAGTAGAAGAGGGAAGCAGAGGGAAAAAAGGGGGGAAAAGATCTTGTGAAGCTAATACTGGTTACTAGTGTGTAAAGTACACACAGTACCTAAGGTCCTATTGTATAGCATAATAGTCTCTGCAATTCTATTCTGGTTTACAATACTACATTGATATGGCAAATTAACTGCTTTAAGTAGTGGTTGCCTGCGAGGCTTAGGACCAAGCACCTCCCTGAAATAGCTTACAAGGTGGTCGGGAGCTGGTAAAACAGACCAAACATTGCCCCACCTTCTATGCCTTGCTAAACTCAGCATCTCATCTAAAACTCGAATCAGGCATCACCTAGGAAAACCCCTCTCTGGCTCCTGGTCCCACCACCCCTTGGTCTGGGTGGAGCATTTCTCCTCAGAGCATTCAGAGAACCCTGCTCCTGCCACAAGCCCTTCTTATCAGACTGTACCTGTTGCTCTTTGGCTCTCCCTTCCTGATTTCTGTAAGTGTAGAGAGTTTGAATTTGCACCCCCAGGTTTATGGTAGGGCCAGATAGATAGATAAATGTTGAATGTTTATGAAGGGTTAATCACCAAGAGAAGTAGATAGCAAGACAGATGGCCGGTGGTGGGAAAAGAGAAACTGGGGCGGGGCCGCAGAATTGCTGAAAGCTGCTTCCCTCTGTGCCTGGACAGTGGGATTGTGGGGCTGGTCCCAGGCTGAATTAAACTTCCCTTCCTGGCTCACTGGCCTCTTTTTTTTTTTTTTTTTGGCTGCGTTGGGTCTTCGTTGTTGGGTCTTCGTTGCTGCGCACGGGCTTTCTCTAGTTGCAGTGAGCCAGGGCTTCTCTTCGTTGCGGTACGTGGGCTTCTCATTGCAGTGGCTTCTCTTGTTTCGGAGCATGAGCTCTAGGCGCACAGGCTTTAGTAGTTGTGGCACACGGTCTCAGTAGTTGTGGCTCACGGGCTCTAGAGTGAAGGTTCAGTAGTTGTGAAATCTTGCCCACAAGATCTGCAGGTTGTGAAAATTTCTGGTCCTCCTTCAAGGAGGACGAGAAGAGGAGCCCAGAGCATCGGTGGTCGAGAGTCGTTTTCCTCTGGCAATCTGCTAGATCCTTGCTCCCAGAGGCAACCCAGTGCATGGCCACTGCGCTCTCGTATTTCCAGAGCACTGGATTGGAAGCAGGTGCAAGTGGAGACCGAGAATCATTCTTGTCATGACTATCTGTATGGCAAATCTTCTTTAAAGATTTCTTGTCTTTGGAAACAATGTCTGATAGAATGGACAGATACAATGTTATGCTATAAAAAAATTATGTCAAAAATTGTGTTGTAGGTGAATACTTAACAGTATGGAAAAATATTATTAAGTAAAATAATATATGAAACAATTTGTAAATGTGAATGTGCATATATATGTGTGTGTGTATATATATGCATATATACATAACTGAAAGCATAATATACCAAATAGTTAATTAGTTAATAATGGTTCTCTTTGGGTCAGAGTAGGATAATGGGCATTTAAAATTTACCTCTTTTTGTTTTATCTGTATTTCCTATAATTAACATGCATTACTTTTGTACTAAGATAAATATTTACAAGTACTTAAAATTATGTTTTATTAGAAATTCATCTGCCTGGTTGACATCATCCAAATCTTGGTTTAGTCTAATTTAATAAGAAATCAAAGACAATATTTTTAAAATCAAAATAAGGAAAGAGGAACCAAAGCATCTGCTAAAAGCCCAACTTGGTCAGACACCAGACTGGCCCAAGGATCCTCGTGCTTTGCAGCACTGTTGATCCCCCAGATCCCCAGAGGCATAAATGTTGAAAGTTTCTCAAGGTAATGCAAATTACTGGAATCTGGGCAGTGTAGAAGCGTGAGAACTGGACAAAACAGGAAGATCTGGATTCTGGTAAGAATGCTATCATCGTCCAGGAGTGTAGCCTAGAAAAAGTTCCTTGATCTCTATCCTCTCCAAAAACAGGCCCTTCTTATTCACTCAGTAATTATTTATTGGGGCTTCCCTGGTGGCGCAGTGGTTAAGAATCCGCCTGCTAATGTGGGAGACATGGGTTTGAGCCCTGGTCCAGGAAGATCCCACATGCCGCAGAGCAACTAAGCCTGTGCGCCACAACTACTGAGCCTGCGCTCTAGAGCCTGTGGGCCACAACTACTGAGCCTGCATGCCACAACTACTGAAGCCCACGTGCCACAGCTACTGAAGCCCGCACACCTAGAGCCCATGCTCTGCAACAAGAGAAGCCACCGCAATGAGAAGCCTGTGCACCCTAACAAAGAGTAGCCCCTGCTCACCGCAACTACAGAAAGCCTGTGCACAGCAACGAAGACCCAACACAGCCAGAAATAAATAAAGTTATTTTAAAAAATTATTTATTGAGGCTCTCCTGTGTGCACAGGCACTGACCTAGGCTCATGCTAGAATGCTGTGAGTCTATGTTATTTTACAGACTTGCACTCAATTTAATTTACACCACCATTTCCATTTTTCTGCAACAGAATTATCTAGAATTCTCAAGGTTTAAGGGTGGAGTAAACTTTGTAATCTAGATATGGAGGACTCTAGAAAGGAGAGGAAGTGAGTGGCTCCTTGTAACGAAAAGGCAAGACTGTGGTAAGGGATAAATGGAGGAAAGAGTTGGAAATGGACCAGAACCAAACCCACGTGGCTCAGAACAGCCTGGGGGAATGGAGAAACCCTGAGCCAAAACAAAGGGGAAAATTGCAGATCATGGTGGTAAATTCCTAAGCATGATTGTCTAAGTGCCTTATTTTCCTTGAAGTACAATACATTATTCTTTTCAGGCAACCACAATCTGAACCAAACAATGTTGATTGTGTTTGCAATTACTGCAGGAGAGGGAGAGATTAAGCTAAACATCTTTGTCCTTGGAAATTAAATACTGTACCTAATGGGTAAGATCATAGATTTTGACCAATATAGGGAACATGTGCCAAAATCAGTAGGAACTGGTGTTTTGTTCCAGAAAAACTACACAGACTAACCATGATCATAAAGGACATAATAGGTCAGGGAAAGTTGTTTTTATACTTCTCAGAGGATACTTAGTTACATTGCTATACACGGCACTTTATTTTGGTTTTAATATATCATCATTTGATTGTTTTTCCTCATTGCACAATAAGGTGCTTGCCAAGAAAATTCAAAGGCCTATCAGTAATTAACAACTGAGAAACAAACTAGTTGGAATATGCTCACGTAAGGACATGCACTCACATTCAAACGCAAACACACACAGACATGAATAAAGGCCATCTGAGAAAAAGAAATACGAGGCATTCAGCAAGGAAAACTGACCACTAATAAGACTTTCACTTTGAGACCAAAAATAACTTTGGGCAAAAGTTGGTGAGCATATTCCCTCTTTATGAGAATCCAAAAAGCCCAATGTTATGTTACGTTAAAGGGCTCCCCTGTGCTCAGTTATCTTAGCTAAATATGGAGCCAATGTACTGTATGTCAAACTAGACTGTGGTTGATAGAAATGTAGAACCTAGTTAGGTGCTCTGACGTCAGGACTGAAGATGTTTCTGGCCATTATGACAGTTTGATTCATTAAAAGAACACTAACAGCAAAATAAATTCCTGTTTCATTACACATAAGAAATAATCAAGTTCTTTGATTAATAACCCATATGGCTGATGGGTTCTCGTCCTTGTGTTAAGAAGCTAGAAAAAGCTCAACTGAGATCATCTTAATGTTCACTCAATTAATAATTGAGATCATATGAATCCAGAAATGTGCCATTTGAGGATTTTTGCAGATATTACATGCACGGACTAGTGCTCTGTGTATTTTCTAACATTATTGGAGTATTTTATGTGTGCAAAGGCCTACTAGAAAGCTTCTGGCCCTTGCCTCCCTCTCCTTCAGACATCTACAGCTCTGCTTTCCTAAGTAAAATGTTGTAGCATTATAATGCTTCACAGATTGTACATTACATATTATGTAATTAAGTATGGAAAGTACACTCTATGGTTCCAAACTTTATCACTTACTAACTGTAAGACCTTCAGCAAGTCAGTCTCTCTGAATTATAGCTTCTACATCAGTAAAATGGAGCTAAGAATACCTTTTTATTGGCGGTTTTAAAACAAGTCCTCAAGTTCTTTGACACTGTTCCCATCAAAAGTTGGAGTCCAATTCCCCTCCCCTTACACATGGGCCCAACTCAGTGACTCACGTCTAAAGAATGGAATGTGGCAGAAATAATACTATGTGACTTCTGAGGAGACAAATTTCCCCCTGGCTCTGTCTCTTGGAATGCTTGCTCTTGGAGCCTAATCACTTCACCATTTAGTGACAAAGCCAAGCTGTTGCAGGGAAAGTTCATGTGTAGGTCACACGTAGGTCAAGTGTAGGTATTCCAAAAACAGTTAGAGATGAGCTCCCAGCGGACAGCCAAACATTAGCCACCAGACATGTGAATGAGTGAGTGAGTTTTCAGGTTATTCTAGCCCCCGGTCCTGTAGCCAGCCCAGCTGACACTGAGTACAGCAGAGAGAAGCTGTCTTCTCTAAGTTCTTCCAAAATTGTAGATTAATGAGCAAGTAAATGTTATTACTGTTTTAAGCCATGAAGGTTTGGGGTGGTTTGTTTTGTAGCAACAGATAACGGGAACAGATTTTGGTATCACGATGAGAATTGAAAACATACAGCAACGACTTCAGGACTGGACAGCAGGCAGAATTTGGGAGGGTCTTCAAGAGACTGTTAAAGAAACCCTCATGGTTCTTGAAGATGTTATTGGTTAGGGGTGACAGGAAAGTGAGGAAATGTTATTGGGAGCTGTCATATAGTGGTAGAAAGTTAGCAACAGTGTCACCTATGGTAACATGGAAGATAAAAAATATACCAATACTCTGGTTCCTCTTCAGAACGCATAAGTCTTTCGCCTTTTACTAAAAATATACCAAATTACGCAAATGACCTATCTAAGGAGATTTTCAGGAAGAGCATTGCATTGCTGCCTGGTTATTCTTACTGACTACAGTAGAATGCAAGAAGAGAGAGAAACTAAAGAAAGAACTGTTAAATATATAGCAGGCAGGAATTGCTAGGTTTGAAATAACCGTTTCTCCTTCCTCACCTCTTCATATGGCAAAATACATGGCTTCCAAGTGAAGATGAAATCCAGAGTCCTGTCATGAAACACGGCCCAAAGGTGAAGTCAGGGGTGTGACTATAAAACTCTTTGTTAAGACCTCAGGAAGTTTTAAGGTGTTGCTTCATTGACCCTTTCAAGCATACAGAAGACCTGCAAACCATCAGGATGTTCTCAGACAGCAGCTTTGGAGACACTGAGGTAGAGAAGGGCTAAATAAGATTTGTGGGTGTGGCTTTTGCCAAATAGAGTTGGTTATAAATTGATTCATAAGATGCCTACAAAAAAAATTTTTTTTTTAAGAATTATAATCAGCTTAGACCAAGAGGGACATTCAGGCCTTTGAATTCCCAAAGGGCACAAAGCAGTCTAAGAGAACTACTTGGCTGCAAAAATGGACTACTTTTAGTGGAAAAGGAAAAATGACTCAAAGGGTGGAATCGAGTCCAGCGATGGTGAACAACTTCAGGAAGGAAGACCGGGTCCTAATCAGGGAACTGGCAACACACTCTCAGGTGGATTTCAGAACAGCTGTGAACCAGGGACTGCCGTGTGCTTCCCATTTTTCTCCTTTTTGAACAAAAGTGTCTACAGCTAGACATGTCATCGTGTATTGAGTGTGGTGGGCAGATGGCTTGTCTCTTGATTCACAGGTCTTCAGATTGGGAGAAGCTGCACACAGGGGACAGGACCCAAGGAGCCTCAGCCACCCCTGGCCCTGATTTACGTGTCCAGATCATGGACCTCAAGCCTGATGTTACTGTAGGTACAATGTTTTAGGGATCTAGAGAGAGGCGAGTGAGTATATCTTACATGTAGGGGGAAATGTAAATAATTCATGTTCAATGGGCAGATTGTGAGGTCTTAAAACATGTCCACAAATTCTTTGATATTCTTGCCAACAAAAGATGCAGCCTAATTCCCATTCCCTTGGAAGTGGCTGGCCTCAGTGACTTGCTTCTAACAAACAGAACATGGCAGAAGCAATCCTGTATGACTTCCCAGATGATCACAAAAGAAGAGGCAGCTTTTGCCTTGTTTCTTTTCTCTTGGCATGTTTGCCTTTGGAATCCAGCCACCACTGTGGTAGGCGGCCAAGCAGCCACAGGGAAGGGCCGTGTGGAGGTGTTCTGGCCACAGCCCAGCTGCTGTCCTGGCTCCCAGCCAGCATCACCTGGCAACCTGTGAGTAAGCGAGTTTGCAGATGGTCCCAGCCACCAGTCTCAAGCCACCCCAGATATGCCCTGGGAAGCAAAGACAAACTGTCCCTGCCAAGCCCTGCCCAAATTACAAATTCACGAGAAAAATAAATGCAATCATTGTTTTAAGGCATTAAGTTTTGAGGTGGTTTGTCACGTGGCAAGAGATAATGGGATGTTGATGTGTAAATGGTTACTAGAAATATCCACATATGTAAATACCACCTTGCAACAGTTACAAGATTTTAGGCATTATAAACTACAATTTCTTTATGGTCCTCAGCTTTATCACCTACTAATTGTGAGACCTTTAGTAAGTCAGTCTCCTGAGCATCAGTTTCTGCAACTGTAAAATGGAGATGAAAATACTTGTCTTAAAAAAAATCATTTATGAAGATTATATAGCAACAAAGTAAATGATGATATGTTATTATAGGTTATAAAACTAGAGTCAAATGATTGCAACTGTAAAAATGTGCAGATGAGAAATAGATGGATTAGGTTAGTAGGCTTAAAAGTCATTTTTCCTTCCATTTTCCAAATTTCCATAAGATTATTTACTTCAGTAATAATAATTTTTTTAAAAAGTATTTTCAAAAATCCCACTGTGCACTCCCAGCCCAAACCCAGGGAGTCAGTCAGTGGTTATTTCTTCTCAACCTCCCTGCCAGTTAAATCAGGTAAATGGTTAGGAAGAGGAACAGGGACAAAATGGCTTCTCGTCCCTTAGAGTTTGGGGGTCAATAGAGGATTGACTCCAGAACCCAGATTTCTTACCTCCCCAGTTAGTGTGCCATTTCTTCCACCTGTAACCTCAGTACTACTTTAATCTATGTGGGCTAAGCATTAGAACCAGTGCCACATGAGATGCCCTGTATTTAAATAACTGGCAGTCCCAGCCATCTGAGCTTAGAGGCATGTAATCCAATGATCAGGGGAGCCTGTCAAAATGCATATGGTGGGGGCTTCCCTGGTGGTGCAGTGGTTAAGAATCCGCCTGCCAATGCAGGGGACACAGGTTGGATCCCTGGTCCGGGAAGATCCCACATGCCCCGGGGCAACTGAGCCCGTGCACCACAACTACTGAGCCTGCGCTCTAGACCCCGCAGGCCACAACTACTGAAGCCCGTGGGCTTAGAGCTGGGCTCTGCAACAAGAGAAGCCACCGCAGTGAGAAGCCCGTGCACTGCAATAAAAACCCAATGCAGCCAAAAAAAAAAAAAAAAAAAAAAATCAGATGAGTTAATTGGGTAGGAAACACTTGTAAAAAAAAAAGAAATGCATATGGTGGAGTCTGCCTCCACCATATAATACCTGGGGTCTTTGCAGATTAAGTAATGATTCTGAGAGAAAATCATCCTGAATTACAAGGGTGCACCCTAAATCCAATGACACAGACAGAGAGCACAAGGACATGTGAAGGTGGAAACAGAGGCTGGAGTTATGTAGCCACAAACCAAGAAATGTCTGGAGCCACTAGACGCTGGAAGAGTCAGGGAACGGATTCTCCCTTAGACCCCAGAGGGAGGACAACCCTGAGGACACCTTGATTATAGCTTCTAGCTCTCAGAACTGTGAGATAATAAATTTCTGTTATTTTAAGACACCAAATTTGTGGTAATTTGTTATGGTAGCCGTAGGAAAGTAATGCAGTGGATGAATCTCACAAACCATAACATTGAAGGAAAACAGATTCAAGTTACAGGAAAAAAAACACTTAAATGAAGTTTTTAAAACATGAAAACTGATGCTTTATAATACTTACAGATACATATATATTGACAAAACCATAAAGAAGCAAATGGGAATGACAAACACCAAATTTAGGGGAGTGGAAGGTGTGAAGTGATGGGAAGGAAGGGGACACAATGGAGTTTCACGGAGGGCTTCACCTGTGCTGATAACATCGTGTTTCTTAAGCTGGGTATTGCAGTCAGGCATGATCAATTTCATATTTTTATGTTGTTGTGTAGGACTTAACTATTTAATAATAATTAAATTTTAAATAAAATTTAAAAGGAAAAGGAAAAACGACAAGAAGGGAAGTCGATGATGGCACCTTGAAGGCGGGGGCTTCTTTCTTGGATAACACATGACCTTTCAAATGTCAGCCAGGACTTGATTTGGTGCATATGTATCTTCAGATACTTAATAAACAGATGAAAATCACTTCGTTAATATTCAGTGTTCTCATGTCGTTTATAAATAATTCCAATAGTAACCTTTTTCACTGGAAAAACACCTGTACAGTGTCGACTCTGATTACTCCCTGTGGATATTGTTTAGCTAAAAATTAATATATCATACTTTCTAGAATGACAGACTGTGGGCTGGAATAAGAGAAAACAGTAATTTATAAGATGGAGTAATTATTGGAGGATCCAGGTACTATTTACTGACTTTCTTCTTTGTTCTCAAGCCAACAAAATTATTGAGTCCACATTCCGAGTCCTTTATTGGCCTTAATCTTAGGTTGTCTATCAAAAGCAATAGTGTTGTGGATTAATAAACACCACAAATCCATAATAAACCACACAGGCCCTTTGTCTTCCAAGGTAATAAGTGAGCTCAGCTGAAGCATTATCAAAGTGTCACCGACTAGCTGGGCTGTGGAGCCCTTGCTCCCTTGGGTGGCTGAGGCCGCCTCCCTGGCTGTGCTATCTGGACTGTCCACGAGATGGCAGCAACTGCACGGCTGTCAACCAGCGGCCTCCAAGGGCAACCAAGGCCGCCATTGACTACCTCACCACCAACAGGGCGGTTGTAGTTTGTCAGATTTGGTTGTTTCTTTTAGTGCTGGGATTTAGAAAAGCATTGTGACCATTTCCAATTAAAAATTATTCAGGTTTAATCACAAGTAACATAAACAGTAGTTTGACATCTAGTATAAACAGCCTCACCTTGTTTTCTCTTTTTCTCAATATACTTGGTGAAATGCTTTACTATTTTGCCTATTTCCCAAAGTGTACCAGTCATGTGAATAATTTCACATAATAAGACATACATTTATATTGTGAAGGTACAGTGGAAGTCAACAGCTAAAATATTCAGAGAGAGTCTTTCAAACAATTTGCATTTTACAAAGGGCAGAGTCATTTGACAGCAGGTAAATTACAGCTGGTTCCAGTGGCCTCTTCTTGTAGGACACTTTTGCTAAAATCCAGATTCAGCTAGGAAATGTCACACCAAGTTTCTAGCTTTCTTAGTCTTACATTGCCAGATACGGAAGCTCTGAATCCCTTAGCACCTAGGCCCCAAAGTGTTAACAAATTAAGTCTTATGGACCCCAGCTCAGACGCTAGTCCAGCCATGGCCCTCTGCTTTGGTGGGGAAGGTTCTTTTTCTGTTAGGGTTGGTGCAGCCAAAAATGAAACCAAAACCGAGATTAAAGCATCACAAGCTTTATTCAATGGCCAGAGAATGGAGAAGTGGGAATTTAGTAATCTCGCCCACCTGGGGAGAGGGATTTGATTTTAAAGAGTGAAGACAGAGAGGGAGGAGAAGTGAGGCTGATGATGGGGAGGCATATGCATTAGTTTTCCAGGAAAGGGACAGGGCTTTCTGAGGGAGTGGGGTGACACCCTCTTTTTATCCTTTTTTTGGTCCTTGACTTCCAGTTATGGCCACCAGTAAGTGTGTCATTTAATATGCTAATGTAGTAAAATCAGCAAATAATGAGACTCAAGGTCTGTTGGAGGTCAGATTCATTGCCATCTTGGTTCCACCTGGTTCCATCTGGGTTTTGTTTTTCTCTTCCTATAGCTTCCTTTCTTATCTTCAGACTCTGTGATTTAAAGATTTATATTAACTCCTGTTAAAGTTGGGGATTGGTGAGTTTTGAGCAAGGATCTGGTGCCAGCTCTGGCAACAAAATGATGATTATAAGAGTGGTCCTCAGAAATTTCTGAGCTGACACTGCCTAATTTTCAAAGCAGTGTAAAGGAAGACTCTTGCACATCCCTCAGTTATAAACATTCTAAGTATGCTTAAGATGTATAAAGAAAAAGAACGAATGAACTAGAAGAGTGCCTTCTTGGGCTTCCCTGGTGGCGCAGTGGTTGAGAATCTGCCTGCCAATGCAGGGGATATGGGTTCGAGCCCTGGTCTGGGAAGATCCCACATGCCGTGGAGCAACTGGGCCCGTGAGCCACAACTACTGAGCCTGCGTGCCTGGAGCCTGTGCTCCACAACAAGAGAGGCCGCAGTAGTGAGAGGCCCGCGCACCGCGATGAAGAGTGGCCCCCGCTCACTGCAACTAGAGAAAGCCCTCGCACAGAAACGAAGACCCAACACAGCAAAAATAAATAAATTAATTAATAATAAAAAAAGAAAAGTGCCTTCTCTGAACTGAAGATAAATGTGGAACACTAGGAGCAATGGGATGACGGGAAGGACACTGGCTTTGCTTCTGGGAACACAGATGTGAGCCCTTTCCCAAAGGAACTGTGGGATCTGAGCTATCCCCTCTGTGTAATGGACTTAATACCTCTCCTACTGACCTCCTGGGTTATTGTGAGACTCACAGGGAACAAATAGTGTAGATGCTCAATAAATGTTTGTTAAATATTGTTAAATAAAATGATGGTGGAGGAACTTCCCGGCAGTCCAGTGGTTATAGGACCCAGCACTCTCACTGCTGGGGCCTGGGTTCAAGCCCTGGTCAGGGAAATAAGGTCCCTCCAGCCGTGTGGCATGGCCAAAAAAGTAAATAAATACAACTAAATGATGGTGGGAGAACTTTAAAAACTGTACTTGCATAAACAATCCAAAATATATAACCATTGGGTTTTATAACTAAAACAGACAATGTAGGAATCGTTTTCAGGAATGAACTGACTATTAATATCCTTCCATCTGTACTTAGCAGTGGTTCTCAACTCTGAGAAGCTTTTTAAAATTCCCAGTGCCCAGGTTTTTTGCGTTTTTTTGCGTTTCTTTGCGGGGGGGTGGGGGGGCGGGGAACCAGACCTTGTTTTTGTACTGTTGTTTGGTTGGCTGGTTGGTTGAAGCTCCCCGGGTGATAATAACATGTAGCCAGGATTGAGACCCACGGCTCTAGTGCAAGAGTCAGTGTCATTTTGAATATTGGCTATAATTGATTCATAGTAGAAATGAGTTTCTATTTGATAAAAATTTCTACCACTTACGGCCAGAAATACAGGGTTGTGTCTTGATCACTTTTTTTGGTTATAACACTCTTTCTCTTTGTACAAAATAAAAATTGCTTTGATGCAGAAAATGTGAAAAGTACAGTGAAAATAAAACAAAAAATCACTCTAAATCTGTAACCACTGTTAACACATGTCCTTGCAGTTCTTCTTCCTTGTGCGTATATGTGTGTTTAAAACATAACAATGGTATCAGGCCATGTTTTGTAGACAGCTTTGTTCACTCAGGAATACAATGCAGACATTTTCCCATGCCAGTAAACTTTCTTCTGTGACATGGTTTTTAATGGCTACTTTGCAGCCATAATTTCTTTAATCTCTTGTTGTTTAACATTAGATTCTTTTCAATTATTCTATTGTTATTAAAAATATTGCAATGAATTCCTATAACATGTTTTTTTTGCACAATGCCCTGATAATTTCTTTGAATAATTACCCCACCTTTCATCTTTACTCCTGACCAGTTTGGGCAGGCTTTTCGATGAATCAGCGAAGATGAGCTTCTTGGAAGTGCTGACACCAGTGACCTATCTCCACATTCTACAAGTGGAGCTGGATCTCTTAGCCAGTACTGTCAGGGCAGCTCAAAATTAGCCAGACATTCAACACATCAGTGGTTCTCAAGGTTTAATGTGCCTACGAATCACCTGGCAAATGCAGAGCCTGTCAGTATGCAGATCTGGAGTGGAGGCCGAGATTCTGATTGTCAGACAGGCTCCCAGGTGATGCTGTGGCTGGTCAGTGGACCACACTTGAAGAGCAAAGACAAAGGTTACATTCCCCACTACTGAGGACACCTGTGTCTCCTCTTTCCCAGTTACCTAAAACATGATGACTTCACAAATAAAGGGTAGGGTTGAAGTGAGTATCTACTTTCAATACTGTAATGTGTTAATTCAAGCCAGTTCTTGGACCTTGCTTTTGAAAGAAAAAAATTTTTGATCGTGATTTTTAGTGCTCTAATTTCCAGGTGACTATTAGGCAGCTTTTCTTTCAATGTTAGTCATTATATGAAAGAGAAAATTCAAGGTCTTATAGCTGGGACTGATGACATACAATGGATCCCAAGAGTGACTAAGGCAGCATACCCTTTTGTCCACTCGTTATAGGACTCTTTCCACCTTCATGGGTGGCTTATCTTGGAAACATGAAGTGTAAAGAACATGCTTCATGGTTGATGGGATTTTCCAGGAACCATGACTTTTTTTTTTTAACCAGAAAAAGCTAAGCAAATGCTTCACAGTTTTTGTTTTAACAAGGTGAGCTAAGCTACCATCTACTTTTTTTTCTTTTAATTAATTTATTTATGGCTGCGTTGGGTCTTCATTGCTGTGCTCGGGCTTTCTCTGGTTGTGGCGAGCAGGGGCTACTCTTTGCTGCGGTGTAGAGGCTTCTCATTGTGGTGGCTTCTCTTGTTGTGGAGCCTGGGTTCTAGGTGCGTGGGCTTCAGTAGTTGTGGCACGTGGGCTCAGCAGTTGTGGCTCGCAGGCTCTAGAGCGCAGGCTCAGTAGTTGTAGTGCACAGGCTTAGTTGCTCCGTGGCATGTGGGATCTTCCCAGATCAGAGATTGAACCCATGTTCCCTGTATTGGCAGGTGGATTCTTAACCACTGGGCCACCAGGGAAGTCCTCAACATCTACTTTGAACATTGACAACACTTAGTATTTAAACAACTTTTATTACAAAAGAACAATGCATGTTCATTGTAAGAAATTTGGACAAGTTAAAAAGTAGAAAAAAAAATTACCCCTAAATCCCATCACTCAGAGATAACCGTTGATAATAATCTATGGATATTACAAACATGCTCAAGTACCTCAGCAAGTTAGGAAAACCCTCATTTCCTCTCTGGTTCATACAACCCCTCCAGATACAAATCCTGTCCATTTTTTCTGCTTCTTATCCTAGGAGGTGGGGACAGTAAATCCGAGACACTTAAGAACTATTTCTTCTTCACATCCTTCGTCAATCATATTAAATGTTTTATTTGGGGAAAATGATTAATAGGTCATCTAAAATTTTATGATACATATTTTCATAGTGAAAAATTTCCACTTGTTCTTACAAGTGGAATTTCAATTGTTTAATGATTTTAGCTTTTTTCCAACATCAGTTTAGCAACCCTTCCTTGAGTCAGCTGCCCATACTATGACAAGCTAATTAACTACATTAACTCTTGTGTGTCAGCTCACATACTGTATTCAGTCACTTAAAATATCATAGGGTGCTGCAGAATAATTACTAGAACTACGATTTGATCAGTGTTTCAGAGTTTACAAT
This sequence comes from Mesoplodon mirus, assembly GCF_964341445.2. Classification (NCBI taxonomy): domain Eukaryota; kingdom Metazoa; phylum Chordata; class Mammalia; order Artiodactyla; family Ziphiidae; genus Mesoplodon; species Mesoplodon mirus. Next base: position 86,167,353 of record NC_138984.1, read on the forward strand.
AGGTCCATATACAGACATTTCACATGTACTTTATTGTGTTGTCACCATAGCAACTCTATGAAACATTAGTTTTATTTCTGTTTTATAAGTGACAAAACTGAGGCTCAAAGATAAGTGATTTGGTAAAAAAATCTCATGTTCAGGGAGTGGCAGAATAAAGAAAATGTTACCTTTTTTGACTTTCTGCTACTGACCAACTCTTGTCCTTAATTTCCTTATTAAAATGTTGCAGAATAAAAAAGGCTTCATGTAAAAATATAAGACAAATATGCATATGTTCTTGCTTCCTGCTGTGCTGTAATAAATTCCTTTATCTCTGAAAATAAAATAAAATTAAAATGTAAGATATGTATGGGAACTTTATCTTTTCAGTTTTTCTGTAAATCTAAAACTGTTCTAAAAAAGTTTATTTAAATGTAAAAAAAGATAATCTTATAAAATAACATACATCAATCAGAATATCTTTTATATAAATCGTTCTTTCCTAATCTCCATTTCTGCCTTCACTGCTTTACAATCCTGTGGTGTCCTGTAACCACAGACCTCTGGCCCTCTTGACACTGAAGACTAGACTGCTGAGATTTTCCAGCCAAGAGACCACATCCCGCATAATCCAGAGGCTGTCAGTATAATGAAGTATTTTTTCCAGTGTGGCCAAAGACACATTTCCCTTCTAGGTTTCTAATTCTTTCAGTCTCAGAAATGTGCTGGCATCACAAATTAAATTTCACTCCTTTGGAAGATGAGCATTACTAGGGATGATTGCCTTAGAACACTGGGTGTATTTCAGATCCCAATTCAACAAGCAGGTGCCTCTCGCCTTCCAAGAGCCCATGTCATTGCCTCAGGCTTCTCTGGAACTTCGCAACAATTACTAGCCAGCAACTCTTCTGTTAGAAGTGGGACCCTAGCACAAGATGAGGTCACTTTACCTGCCTGCTGGCGTTACACTTATAGTCGCCATTCTTTTAGGAGTTAAACAAAATCTAAGTGCTTAGCAACCCCTTTTTGTTCAAGAGGACTCCATCTTTTTCCTTTCCATCTTTTGTCTTCCAAGGGTGGATCTGCCAGACAGATTCTTCGGGCATTTGGAAAATTGGATTTGGAGGAAAGACTGAGGCCAAGAAGCACCCAGGCTAATGGTGGTAGAGAAATTTCTCAGGGAGAAGCCCTGAGTCTGGACACATGGCCTTCCAGAATTTCTAGCTTCCTTCACAGCTAGGTGTGGCCATATGGTGTGGCCATATGACTAAGTTCTGGCCAATGGGATGTGAGCCAAAGTAATGTATGCAACTTCTGGGTTAAGCCTTTAAGAGGAAGGGGTGTGTCTTCCCTTCTTTCCCTCTTTCTCCTAGCAGGAATACGGGTGGGGGAACGAACCATCTTGGTTACAAAGATGAGGGCAACATCTGAAAGACGATAGACCAACAAGAGGGAAAAACCTGGGCCCTTGATTACTTTGCAAAGGAAAGCCACTATACTTCCACATGAGAGAGAAATAAACTTCTAACATGTTAAAGCCATTGGATACCATTTCTTACCTGCCTGAATAGATTTTCTCCCAATGTCAATGTCAGTGTCAGCCCGTGGAGTGCATCTTTCAGGCTCTGGGCCCTCCCAGCGCCCTCTGCCCCACTGTAATGAACTAGGGCAGGTTTAGGGTGCTGCAAGGTACGATTTGTTCTGTACTTCTTTCTCTACTCTCTCTCTCTCCTGTGGTTCTTAGATAAGTTCTCTTTGAAAAACATTACACAATGTTCTTTCTCTCATTCTGTTCTCTGCTCTAAGCTTTCAGTCAATCAATCAATCTTTCTCACTCTCTGTAAGGCTGTGTTATTAAGCTCACCACCTTTGTGCTGCTGGCCTCTATTAAGGCTGCAATTCTGTTGTTCTACTGCTCATTCCCAGCTGACTTGTTACACAGTAGAATGGGGCAATTTATCACCTTCAGAAAACCCTACCACCACTTACATAGTAAAAGGACAGGCTCTCTCACATAAAACCACTGCGAAGATTACTCTTCTAAGGAAAACAAACACATTCTCACTGCCATATCTCATGACACAGCCCCTCTTAGAAGAACTAACTGGATCTCAACTGGATCCAAAGACTGAAATCAGCCCCACCCCATCCCTGAGGGAAAGCTAGCAGGTGCGATGGGTGGAGAGCCATTCACTCAAGCCAGAGAAAACTGTATCTTGAAACAAAACAATTGGTAGTCCAGGCAAGCTGTTGGCGCCAGCAAGATGCTGCAAGAATTACAGTGGCCTCTTTACAGGAAGGCAGAACATGGCATTGGGAAATCCAGGAGCAAGCTGTATTTGGAGAACTCAGCTTGTAGTTGGTATTTGGGAAGTCTGTCAGCAGATAGCAGGACTCCAAGCAACAGGCAGAAGTTTAAGGACAGGACTTCAGGCCCTAGAATAGTGATTCTCAACTGGAGGCGATTTTGTCTCTCCAAGGGATATGTGGCAATGTCTGGAGACATCTTTAATTGTTATAATTGGGAGATGCTAATGGCATCTAATGAGCAGAAGCCAGGGATGCTGCTAAACATTCTAAAATGCATAGAGCAGCCCCTACACACAGTCACACACAATAGAAAATCATCCAGCATAAATGTCAATAGTACCAATATGGAGAAACCCTGCCCTAGACACTAACATTTACAGGGCATGGCCCCTATCTCGGGAATGTCAGGGGTTCTGAGCTGTCTGCCAAGACAGGCTCGAGAAGAAAAGTAAGACCTGGCCCTGATTACCAAAGCTAAGCTGCAGGTCAGAGGAGCAGGACTGAATCCCGTTTATCAGATGGGGTCACGGTGTCACAACCAGAACTAGGAGTGAAGTAAATTAATCCCAAATCCATAGGGTATCCCACTAGAACAGTTTAAATTCCTCTAGGAATCCAGGAAGATTGTTCTATAGCAGGATTCTCAACCTGGTTCTATAAATCTTTTGGAGGCAGGGGAAGATCTAAGCACAAAGATAAGGGGATCTTGACCTTCCTCAAATTATATGCAAAATTATGTATTTTTGCATTTTCCTGGGGTAAGGATCCAAAGCTTCTCTCAGGTTCTAAAAGTGGGAATAAGACGCAAAAAAGGTCAAAACTACTGCTGAAAGCCTAAGGTATCAGGATGAACCTGGCAGGAGGGGAACATGTAGTCTTAAGTAAAGGAAGAATAATTAAACACTTACTGTTTACCAGGTACTGTTCTGTTGCCTAACTTGGATTAACTAATTTAATCCTCATAACAATCTTATAAAGCAGACACTTTTTATTTATTTATTTATTTATTTATTTTTGCTGTACGCGGGCCTCTCACTGTTGTGGCCTCTCCCGTTGCGGAGCACAGGCTCTGGATGCGCAGGCTCAGCGGCCATGGCTCACGGGCCCAGCCGCTCCGCAGCATGTGGGATCTTCCCAGACCGGGGCACGAACCCGTGTTCCCTGCATCGGCAGGCGGACTCTCAACCACTGCACCACCAGGGAAGCCCAAAACCAAGCCCATTTTATAGATGAAGAAACCAAGGCTAAACTTTCTCTGAGGCAATGCTTACCAACCTTTTTCCCATCGTGGCATACACGCAAAAGCTATTATATAGAAAAATTGTGAGTATTCATAAGAAAGTTTAGTAAGGTTGCCATAAATAAGATCAGTCGACAAAATAAAATTGCACATCTATATTTTAGCAACAAATAATTAGAAAACACAATTAAAAGAAAGATGCTAATTGTAATGGCATCAAATTATAAGGCACCTTGGAATAAATCCAACAAAACATGTGCAAGATCTTTATGGAGAAATCAGAAAACTGCAGTGATATACATCAAAGGTACAGTGGGGTAGAGGGATGAGGATGCTCATGACCAGAGACAATTGGTCCAGGGGCTCCTGCAGCCCATGTCCACTTCTCACCTATCTGCCTTGGCCTCGTCAGGGCTGAGGGTTTAAAAACCCTGAAGCCCATTCAGAACACATCAGTTTGCTTACATGGCCCACCAGATAGGAAACTCTGCTATTACCATTAAAGAAATTTAATTAGTAGTAACAAATTTTGCAACAAAGAAAATGCTAAGCCTAGCTATTTCTAAAGGCAAGAACAGCCAAATATTCGAGATGGTTCCAACCATACATGAAATCTTGCAGAACAGAAAAAAAAAGGAGGAATAGCGTCCAGCTCATTAACTGAGGCTAGCACAACCTTGACACTAAAACCAGACAAGAACTGGAAAAAGAGGTTTTCAGGCCACTGTAAGATCAACAGACAAAATCTAATTGCAAATCTACCCTTTAGCAATAAATATATAGAAGACACAATTAAAAGAAAGATGCTAATTATAATGGCAACAAAATATATTATATAAGGCAACTTGGAATAGCTCTAACAAGAGATGTACAAGTCCTTTATGGAAAAAAAATCATAAAATGTCAGTAAAGGACATTAAAGATGATGTAAGCAATATTTTGCTAAAATGACCTATAGATTTAATGACATTCTATTCATGGAACTTGACAAGCTGCTTCTAAGATACAGGAAAGCAAAGAGCCAAGAATAGCCAAAACAATCCTGGAGAAGAACCAGGAGAAGCAATGGTCTTACTACCAGATACTAAGACTTATTATTATTAAGCCATTAAAAACTTAAGAACATGTTATAAATTCTGAGATAGATCAAAGGACCAAAACAGAGTCCAAAATAATCCCCATGAACAGATGAATATAAGGAAAACTTATCTATGGCATTGTAGATTAGGAGGAGGGATACAGACTATTCAATAAGTGTTAATTGATTAACCATGCGAGGGGAAAAGGTAAGTGAACTCCTATCTCACAACTGTACACAGAAATCAATTCTTGATAGATAAAGGCCTTAAAGACAGGATTCTAAAACTTCAGAAGAATATGTAGAACAGTATCTTTCTCACTTTGAGGTAACAAAGGATTTCTTAACATAAAACCGGAAGCATAGATTCAACTACATTATAACAAAACTGCTGTTCCTCAAAGAATATCAAGTTATCAAGAGAGTGAAAACAGAAGCCAAAAACTGGAGGAAGATACTCATTACACATAGAGTGGACTCAGGGTTAATAAGCAGACATATGGGCTCCTTTGAATCAATAAGAAAAAGATAAAAATCTAATATAGAAATCAACAAATTTGAATAGCCTTGCACAGAAGAACACATCTGGGTGATAAATAAACATACGAAATTATGTTCAACTTCATTAGTTACTAGAGAAATACAAGTTCTTGTTTCATACCCACCAGGTTGACAAAAATTAAAAAGTCTGACGATAGCAAGTGTTGGTGAGAATTTGTAATAATGGCAACCATCACACAGTATTAAATAGTAATCTGGAACTATCCAGTAAAGCTGAACATGTGCATTAACCCTATCACCCAGTGATTTCTCTTCTGGTGTAGTAAGCAGGCTTCTAAAATGGCGCCCAATAATCTCCACCTCCCGGTTTTCATGCCCACGTGTAATTCCCTCCCCTGAAGGGTGACCTGCACCTAATAACTTGCTTCTAATAGAATACATCAAAAGTGGTGGGACGCCACCCTGAAATTAGGTTTCAAAAAACCGACTTCTGCCAAGCTCTCGTTCTCTAGCGCTTCCTGCTTTCTCGCGAGAAGTAAGTTGCTGAGGCAAGCGGAACCAGCTCAGAGACCCACAGCGCAAAGAACTGAGGGCTGCAGCCAGCAACCGGACAGGAGCGAAGCAGCCTTCAGCCCAACAGCCCCGGGGGAACCGATTCCCTCCAACAACCAAGTGAGTACGTTTGGAAACGGATTCTTCCCCAGAAGATAACTGCGGCGCCTGCCCACGTCTTGATAGCAGCCTTGTGAGAGCCCCGAGCCAGAGGACCCAGCTAAGCCACGTCTGGATTCCTGACCCATAGCAACTGTGAGATAATACATGTATGTTGTTTCAAGCCATTTAAATCGGGGGAAATTTTTAATGCTGCAATAGATAATTAGTACGTCTGAGTATAAATCCTAGCACAGCGCTTCCCAGCGGGTGCAGCAAGGCACACTGGGATATGGAGTATGGATTACAGGTAAGCCCAGATATTGCTCCTTCGATCACTGGGGCTGCCAAGAACAGGTAGGTCAAGGCGGGCCTGGGATAAGCCGAGTTCAAGAGCATATTATCCCCAGCCAAGGGCAGCCTCAGCTGTTTACCCCAGTGTGCCATACAGTGTTACTGGGTTTTGTGTGTATGTGACATGATGTGAAAAAGGTAGGAAAGCACTGGATTAGAAAATAATTTCTATTTCTTTCAGAATGTGTTTGGTAATTTATATTTCCTAGGACTGTGTTCTCAATGTTTCATCACCTGTGAACTTACTAAAAATGCAAATTTTCAGACTCCATCTCAGACCTAAATCAGATACTCTAGGGAGGAGTCTCAGCAATCAGTGGTCTTAAAAGGCTTTCAGGTGATTCTGATACGTGCTGAAATCTGAGAAACTGTTGTAGGAATTTATGCATTTCACCTGTTTTCAAATTTATTGGCAAATTATGTCCTCTTTCCACTGCTAATGTTATTAGTGTTTTCTCCTCTTTCTTGGGCAACTCTCTGAAGGTTTATCACTATGATTAGTCTTTTCAAAAGACTGTACTGTTTCTTCACTTTCTATCTCATTAATTTTTTCTCTTATTATTTCCATCCTTCTGTCTTCTTAAGGCTTGTTCTGATATTCTGTTCCTGTTAACCAAATATTTGGGAGCATTTTTAACCAAATATTTGGCTCAGGTTGATTGGGGTGTGGGTAACACAGATGGTATAAATTCTGGCCTCAAACACATGTGATGACAAACTTGTGGTTAGGTATTCTCCAAGTATTTTTCCCCATTTTTACGTTTCATTTAGATGCAAGGACGATAGGTAAATTCCCTCCACTATCTCTCTCTCTAGGGTACCCCACTCTCACCACCACATCCCAGATCAGTGCTCTTGAACGTACCTAGTATAACCTTTCTGGAATCCTGGCTTCATATGGATGTTTCCCAGCCCATCATCTCAGCTTTTACAGGCCTCATGCTTTTGTCTCTCCTCCTCAGCACGTGGCCACCTAAGACAGCCAGACACCTCCATGGCAAACATCAGCATCAGATAGGCTTACCTCTCTGAATTTTTACTTGCTTACTATCTATAGCAAGGATATTCCTCCTTTTCCTGATAGGCCAGCCAAGTATTTTTTTAAAAACATTTTAAAGTATGAAAGCTGTGACAAAGTGAAAGAGCGGCATGGACATATATACACTACCAAACGTAAGGTAGATAGCTAGTGGGAAGCAGCCGCATAGCACAGGGAGATCAGCTCGGTGCTTTGTGACCGCCTGGAGGGGTGGGATAGGGAGGGTGGGAGGGAGACGCAAAAGGGAGGGGATATGGAAACATATGTATATGTATAACTGATTAAATTTGTTATAAAGCAAAAAAAAAAAAAAAAAAAAAGGTGGTATTCCATAAGAGACGGTACCTTTTGAATATCAAGGCGATGACAAAGTCTGGGTTCACCTTTATTCTCCAGTCACACTCTTTCCCGGGAGGATAGGGCTGCGGGTAGTTGGGGGACAGGATGACGCCAGCCGGGCCGGTCAGATTCCCACCACATGCCGCTGTCACAGGAGAGGAAGGTTCAGGGGAGAGAAGGGTGCTGGTCAGTGTGAAAGGAGATGGCACAGGGTTCATCGAAGACACTGTGTACTGGGTTATTAAACAACTACCCAGAGGAAATTTTAAGACCCAGAAGGTCTGTACATGTTTTTATGTGATTGTTACCAAATTTTATATAATATTCCACTCTATTTTTAAGGAGGATTTTCAATGCTGACAAATGAAATTTACTTCCTATAATTTTAAACTTTACCCAGTTAAACTGAACAGATTACCTGAATCCTCCACACTATAAATATATGAAAACAAACCTGCACAGGAAAAAAAAAATCCCCATGAATATCAAAAAAATAAAAATAAAAATAAAAAAAAAATAAATAAAAACATTTTAAAGTATGTTTTATCCAGAATTTTTAGTTCCATACTGGAAGACTTCTCTGGACATCTAGTCTTCCATATAATCAGAAATGGAGGTCATCATATTTGTAACAAACATATTCTTTGTCTTTTCCTAACTTTTAAAGTTGAATGCTTATCTCATTTTTAAGGCTTTCGTATTTTTTATATTTTTAAGCTATAAATTTCCTTCTGAATACCACTTTACCCCACAATAACAATAGAGATAAAATCTTGTTGAGTATTTACCATTACTATGCAACATTACTATTGCATAGGTGCAATGCAAAACGCTCTTTATGTATTATTTCATTGATCTTCACAAAACTCAACGAGAGGTATATTATTATGATTCCTCATTTTATCAGTGAGGAAACTAAAATGAAAAAAAATTAATTTCCCCAGGATCACAAAGATAGGTAGCATGCAGGGAAACTAGGATTCCAACCCAGGTTTGCCTGAATTCAAAATGAGTTCTTGCAATTAACTCGATATATTTTATGGGGGAAAAGAGGGGGATATTTGAAAGGAGGGTAAAAAGGAAAAAATTACATCATTTTATTTTATTTTTTTAATTAAAATAATTTTTAATTGACGTATAGTTGATTTACAGTGTTGTGCCAGTCTCTGCTGTGCAGCAAAGTGACTCAGTTATACACATACAGACATTCTTTTTTCATATTCTTTTCCATTCTGGTTTATCCCAGGATATTGACTATAGTTCCCTGGGCTCTACAGCAGCACTTTGTTGTTTATGGACATCATTTGATTTTAGAGTGCTAGAGTAAAAAGTATCTCACAATTTGAATTAACGGAGAGAACAAGATGCAGGTTATTAAGGGACTAATGACAATCCAACCCAAGTTCAGAGAAGACGGGCAAACTGAGAAAGTGTGGCAAGAAGTAACAGGTGTGCCTGCACAGCGTGTGGGATCCCAGATACTCATAGAAACCTGTCTTTCCCTGCCTAATTCAAATCGTTATTAATTTGTGCTTTCCCGGTAATGTCTCAATTTGCAGAAAAAAGAAACAATTTTTAATCCAAATGGCCATATTTGTAATGTACAGAACCATCACCGGCAAACATATTTTTAGCCCCAAATAAAATAGTCTCTTCTGCTAATCCCAGACCTTGGCTCCAAGCCAGCGGGCTTCTTGCTTTTATTATTTGCAACAGAATCCAGGATTCAGCGTGAATAAAAGAGCCGAACAGGAATATAACTCCCGATAATATTGTCTTTGCACCTTGTGCACTTATCCTTTTTGTCTCTCCCCAGGGGAAAAGCAATTATTCTTACTTATGCTAAATCCTGTTGTTCCCCACCGTGGCCATGTAAATCTTGGCGCAAAGTACGTGGCAGAATAAAAAGTCAAGGCGGTGGGAGGCGCTCACCCAAAAGCAACAGGCGGCCCTAAAGCCCCAAACTGTTCCATCCATTTTCTCCTAAAAATAAAGGGTTCTATTCATCAAAAATTTTTATATGCTCTTGTGATTTTTCTTACCAAAAAAAGCCAACATGATATGCAGGCAAGAATAACAACTCCTGATTCACAAACCATGCCATCCTTTCATTTCCCAGAGTAAGCAAATAATCCAGAGAGAGGACAAATAGGAGAGGCTCTGCGTTTGCTGTGTTTGCCAAACAAACAAACAAAATCTTCTGCTAAAAGGGATCCGACCTCAAATTAGACATCTAAATTGTTCAGTTGGAGGGAAACTATCTCCTTTCTGCACACCCATTTAATGAAATGAATTACGCAACGCCTACATGTGAGAGACGGTGGAGCTTTGTTTTAATGTGATTTCTAAATATCATAGATTTCTTGTCATTTCTTCCCAGATGAGGAGAATTGATTAGTTAGAATTCACCAGGATTTTAATATTATTTAGACTTTATTTTTCTACTCTCTCTCCTATTTCCTCTCAATCTTTAACAATGATCTTTCTGTTGTAAATCCAAATTATTGTGTGCTTTAGAATGTTTCCTCTATTTAACACAATAATTTTAGCTAAATATTTTAAAGATCTAAAAAATCACAATCCCACCTCACTAAAAAGTCAGCTGGGTTTCCACTTTCCAGGCTTTCTTTATGCCCTGAATTTGCATGCATTCATTTTACATAGTCATAATCCTAGCATGGATTGGGTTTTTAAAAATTTGTTTCTCTTATTGAAGTATAGTTGATTTACAATAATTGTGTTAGTTTCAGGTATAGAGCATAGTGATTCAGTATTTTTGCAGATTATACTCCATTGTAGGTTACTATAAGATACTGGGTATAATTCCCTGTGCTATACAGTATATCCTTGTTGCTTATCTTTTTTATACATAGTAGTTGTATCTGTTAATCCCATACCCCTAATTTGTCCCTCCCCCTTCCCTCTTCCCTTTGGTAACCAGAAGTTTGTTTTCTATATCCATGGGTCTGTTGCTGTTTTGTATATACATTCATTTATATTATTTTTATATTCCACATGTTAAGTGATATCATACAGTATTTGTCTTTCTCTGTCTGACTTGTTTCACTTAGCATAATACCCTCCAAGTCCACCTATGTTGTTGCAAATGGTAGCATTCCATTCTTTTATATGGCTTAGTAGTATTCCATTGTATATATATACCACATCTTCTTTATTCATTCATCTGTTGATGCACAATTAGGTTGTTTCCATATCTTGGCAATTGTAAATAATGCTGCTATGAACATTGGGGTGCGTGCATTTTTTCGGATTAGTGTTTTTGGTTTTGGGAGATATATACCCAGGAGTGGAATTGCTATTTTTAGTTTTTAAAGGAACCTCTGTACTGTTTTCCATAGTGGCTGCACCAGTTTACATTCTCACCAATGATGTAGAAGAGTTCCCCTTTCTCCACATCCTTTACAACATTTGTTACTTACAGACTTTTTTTTTTTTTTTTTTTTTTTTTGCGGTACACGGGCCTCTCACTGCAGAGGCCTCTCCCGTCGCGGAGCACAGGCTCCGGACACGCAAGCCCAGCGGCCATGGCTCACGGGCCTAGCCGCTCTGCGGTATGTGGGATCTTCCCGGTCTGGGGCACGAACCCGCATACCCTGCATCGGCAGGCGGACTCTCAACCACTGTGCCACCAGGGAAGCCCGTTACTTATAGACTTTTTGATGATAGCCATTCTGACTGGTGTGAGATGATACCTTATTGTAGTTTTGATATGCATTTTGCTTATATTTAGCAATGCTGAGCATCTTTTCATGTGCCCGTTGGCCATCTGTATGTCTTCTTTGGAAAAATGTCTATTCAAGTCTTCTGCCCATTTTTTGATTGGATTGTTTGTTTTTTAATATTGAGTTATATGAGCTGTTTGTATATTTTACATATTAACCTTTGGTCAGTCACATCATTTCCAAATATTTTTTCCTATTCTGTAAGTTGTCTTTTCATTTTGTTGATTGTTTCCTTTGCTGTGCAAAAGCTTTTAGGTTTAATTAGGTCCTATTTGTTTATTTTTGCTCTTATTTCTTTTGCTTTAGGAGACTGATCCAAGAAAATAGTGCTACAATTTATGTCAAAGAGTATTTCACCTATGTTCTCTTTTTGGAGTTTTATGGTTTCAGGTCTTATGTTTAGGTCTTGAAACCATTTTGAGTTGTTTTTCTATATGGTGTGATGGGAGTGTTCTAATTTCATAGATATACATATAGCTAACCAGTTTTCCCAGCACCACATGTTGAAGAGACTGTCTTTGTATATTCTTGTATACATTGTGTATTCTTGCCTCCTTTGTCATAGATTAATTGACCATAATTGTGTGGATTTATTTCTGCACTCTCTATTCTGTCCCATTGATCTATGTGTCTGATTTATGCCAATACCATGCTGTTTTGATTACTGTAGCTTTGTAGTAGAGTCTGAAGTCTAGGAGGCTTATACCTCCACCTTTGTTCTTTTTTCTCAAGGTTGCTTTGGCAATTTGGGGTCTTTTGTGGTTCCATATAAATTTTAGGGTTATTTGTTCTAGTTGTGTAAAAAATGTCCTGGGTATTTTGACAGGGACTGCATTAAATCTGTAGATTGCTTTGAGTAGTATGGCCATTTTAATAATATTAATTGTTCCAAATGGAGTGGGTTTTAAAAATCTCTACCATTTTATCATGTCCTGCCTTTTTTTCTGTTTCCTCTTCCTTAGTATCTTCCTCAAGGATTAGAAAAGGAAAAATTCCAAACTTGTATTTTAATTATTTTACTAGATGTAATTGCTCATGCCCATAAAAAGAGTATGTTTAGATTGATGTTAGAGATAATGGTGAAAATGAATTTAGTAGATTATCTGTGGGTTTCACATATCTTACATGTAAAATTGAAAGAACTAGTTATGTAGAAAAATCTAGTAATGAAGCTATTTCAAGAATTGGTTGTATCTGGGCTTCCCTGGTGGCGCAGCAGTTAAGAATCCGCCTGCCAATGCAGGGGACACGGGTTCAAGCCCTGGTCCGGGAAGATCCCACATGCCACGGAGCAACTAAGCCCATGCGCCACAACTACTGAGCCTGTGTGCTGCAAGTACTGAAGCCCATGTGCCTAGAGCCTGTGCTCTGCAATAAGAGAAGTCACCACAATAGAAGCCCGTGCACTGCAACAAAGAGTAGCCCCCGCTCGCTGCAACTAGAGAAAGCCTGCATGCAACAACAAAGACCCAATGCAGCCAAAAATAAATAAATAAATAAATAAATAAATAAATAAATTTATTTATTTAAAAAATAATAATTGGTTGTATTGTGGGTTGGACAGTTTCCCGTGGACAGAATTATGTCATGCAAACCTTGTACTGTAATTCAGGAAGTCTATACTGTAAATTATCCTGGAGCACAAATATCAGCATTTTAAAGGGGATTCCGGTGATGTGTTGCACAGGTTGTAAGAAACTTCACCAAGATACTCAAGTATTGTTATATAGTAGATAACGCTTTGCAATACCATTAAGGTTTTCTCCTCAAGCTTTCTTGTAACCATTACACTCCCTCTCCCTTTCAGACAGCAGGCAACTTTGCATGCTCACTGGAAGACAGTGTATGAAGGCAAGAAAAAAGAAATCATACTTCACCTCTGAGTTCCAATTTAGATTCTTAAAACTAAGAAGAGAAATGAAACTAATCTTATAAGTAAATTTTCTAATGTAGGAGCCAGACCAGTTGAGAGAGGCAAGCCTGTGTTCCCTGAAAGGGCTCAGTACTGAGAACATGAAGCAACAACCCCCAGAGAGAAGTGTGCATGAACATACAAGAGCAGGGTACCTATCTTTCCAAAGTGAATTTTGAGCAGGGAATGGGAAAGAAGATTCTAGAAGAACTCATCCAGGGCTTGGGTTTTATTCAGCCTGGCTAAATCATGTATGGCAGAGTGCAGATTGTCAAATGAAAGCTAGCATTTGGGGGAGCCCCAAGGACAGAAGGGGCTGTGCCTGGGCCCAGGGTTGTAGCTGGGGAGAGTGCAAACCTCACAGAGAAGTGTTGCATCCAACACTGTTCCTGAGTAGACTGTGATGCTGGGGGTGGGGTCCAGGCACATCCTAGATTGTCTCGGACTAGATTAGGGCATTCCCAACCTGCCTCCTTAGTGCAGTAGGCAGCATGTCAGTCTCATAGATTAGGGCATCCTCTCAGGTCCAGTGTACTCCTGCATGGTTCAGGGAACACAACCAAGAGTCTCTGACCCTCAAAGCAAAAGTGGGGTTGACAACTTTGGCCACTGAAGGAAGAAGAGGCACAGTGTAGGACCAGCCTCAGAGCTATCAGGGTTAGGTCATTAGCCAGGGATGCTGTAGAAAGGAAGGAGATCACCCAGGACCACATGGGCCTCGGGGAGGGTGAACATTGCACAGGCCAGAGCTCCCCCTTACTGCCAGGGCCCATTCCTCTCCATTGTGAGAATTACATCCCTCCAGGGAGAAAGGAAGAAGAGAGGGAGGGAGAATTCCATATTTGATGTGTATTTACCCAAAAGAGACTGAGTTGAAACCAAAGTTGAAATGACAGTTGAGTTAGAAAAACATCTTTGCACATCTTAATCCTAAGACCTCAAGTTCATACCACCTATAAAAGGATGAATATGCAAAGAGACCTTGGAAAAATCCAAATATCTAGACTAAAATCAGAAGGGCAGTTAGGTTGGGCCATAGGAGCTTCTCACTGGTGTTTGGCCATTAATGGGATTGAGCTTCTTGCTCTTCATGTATTTGCTCCCTTCTCCCTTCTCTCCTCATTCAACTAGCAGATTCTTTCTGCATTTGCAGACCAGTTTGCCTGGAGAAGAAATCATATTGGCCCAGCTCATCTGTTCATAGCAAGTCTCACCATAGTCAGGCAGGCCAAAGACTTCCCTGTGTCAGTCTCATCCCATGATGCACAGCCCCATCCTCCCCACACTCCCCAAGCCCCATGTATACATGAAGACCAACTAAAGTTGATTGAGGCAAACTTGGGGGATGACATTCCCAGTACCTACAGTTAAAACATGGGAGAAAAATATCCATTATATTTTTCTGGATATAATAGATATAAAAATATCCATTATACAAGTCACTGGGACCTCGATTTTTCTGTTCATGAATCTGAGCTTAAATGAGGTAGTATGAGTGCTTCACACAAGACCTGACATGTCCTGGAGTCCTCAGTGTTGGCTGCCATTACCAACAAAATTAGCTCAGGGCCTCCCTGGTGGCGCAAGTGGTTGAGAGTCCGCCTGCCGCTGCAGGGGATACGGGTTCGTGCCCCGGTCTGGGAGGATCCCATATGCCGCGGAGCGGCTGGGCCCGTGAGCCATGGCCGCTGGGCCTGCGCATCCGGAGCCTGTGCTCCGCAACGGGGGAGGCCACAACAGTGAGAAGCCCGCATACCGCAAAAAGAAAAAAAAAAAAAAATTAGCTCAAATTAGAGCAAAACCCTGGCCTTTTTTTTTTTTAAGTCTCTTTGAAACTCTGTTTTTTTGCCTTCCTCAGGAATTCTCTCATCATTCTCTGTGATTATTCCACACATGTAAATCCTACTTCTCTATCAAGACCAGAAAATCCTTTAGGAATTTTTCCTATTTTTCTTTTGGACCCTCCACAGACTCTGGCGGAGTGTTAAGTGCATAGAAACTGCTTAAATGATTGAATATTTTCAGTTATTCATTTGCTTTGCTAGGTATTAATTAAACTGAACTGAAAGTTTATTGAATTGAATTTATTGAACTGAATTGAAATTTACCATTAGTAAGACAGTAATTACTTGAATTTTACTAATGAACACCTCCAGAGCAGTGAGGCATGCTGTGTGCAGTCTCTCAAACATGCCAGCTCCTTCCATGCCTGTCTTTGCTCCTCTTGTCAACCTCTAAAGTATGTTTTCATTCTTTCAAAATGTTGTGCGAGGGCTTCCCTGGTGGTGCAGTGGTTAAGAATCCACCTGCTGGGCTTCCCTGGTGGCGCAGTGGTTGAGAGTCCGCCTGCCGATGCAGGGGACACGGGTTCGTGCCCCGGTCTGGGAGGATCCCACATGCCGCGGAGCGGCTGGGCCCATGAGCCATGGCCGCTGAGCCTGCGCATCCGGAGGCTGTGCTCCGCAGCAGGAGAGGCCACAGCAGTGAGAGGCCCGTGTACTGCAAAAAATAACAAAAAAAACCCCCAAAAAACAAAAAAAAGAATCCACCTGCCAATGCAGGCGACACGGGTTCGAGCCCTGGTTTGGGAAGATCCCACATGCCGCGGAGCAACTAAGCCCGTGCGCCACAACTACTGAGCCTGCACTCTAGAGCCTGTGAGCCACAACTACTGAAGCCCGTGTGCCACAACTACTGAGCCTGCACTCTAGAGCCTGTGAGCCACAACTACTGAAGCCCGTGTGCCACAACTACTGAGCCTGCACTCTAGAGCCCACAAGCCACAACTACTGAGCCCACGTGCCACAACTACTGAGCCTGCACTCTAGAGCCCATGAGCTACAAACACTGAAGCCCTCATGCAACAACTACTGAAGCCCGGTGCCTAGAGCCCGTGCTCTGCAACGAGAGAAGCCACCACAATCAGAAGCCCGCGCACCGCAACGAAGAGTAGCCCCCGCTCACTGCAACTAGAGAAAGCCCGCACACAGCAACAAAGACCCAATGCAGCCAAAAATAAATAACTAAATTTATTTTAAAAAAATGTTGTGCGAAGTCCACCTTCTTTATACAGCCTTTCTTCAACACTACGCCAAGATATAATAGACCAATCCCTTCTTCAGTCTTCTCTAAACTTTGTGACTACTTTATTGTAGAATTTATGTATTATGAATTATATAACCACCTCCTCGTGAGAGTGTAATTACCCTGAAGTCAAGAACTATATTTTCTTCATCTTTGTAATTCCAGCAGCTTACATGTTTCTTTGGATGCAATGATCACGTCGTAGTGTACATTAATGTCAAATGGCTGCTGGACACCTACCCAAGTGGTCTTACAGCTAATATAATGGGAAAGCACATTTACGTAACTTGTCAAAGGGTGAGAGAGCTCGTCAGAGAACAAAGTGGCATGATGTGATGCCACCATTTCTGTGCTGCAAGCATTCTGACGTGGAGAATAAAAAAGGTACAACAGCAGATAGTACCAAATGGCTTCAGACCTGCTTTATGAATCTAAAAGATAAACCAGTCATTTTTTAAACTTTTCTTATGGAAGACTTCAGACCTATACAAAAAAATAGAATAGTTTAATGGAATCTCTAACTTCAAGAGTTATCAACGTATGGCAAATCTTATGCCATTTATGCCCCAGTCTGCTTTCTCTCCCTACTGGATTTTAGAGCTAAATCTAGACATCAA
Organism: Mesoplodon mirus; assembly: GCF_964341445.2. Classification (NCBI taxonomy): domain Eukaryota; kingdom Metazoa; phylum Chordata; class Mammalia; order Artiodactyla; family Ziphiidae; genus Mesoplodon; species Mesoplodon mirus. The sequence continues at coordinate 86,184,203 of NC_138984.1, forward strand.
ATCATTCCTTCTATTACAGGATGTATCTCTGAAAGATAATTATGTATTAGATATAACTGAAATATCACTGTCACTAAAAGGTAATACTACATTTATAGTAGCATCAAATACCTAGTCAGTGTTCAGATGAGGTCCATACTTTACATTTGGTTGATGTTTTTCTTAAGTCTCTTTTAAACTATAGGCTCTTCCTCTCCACCCCCACTTTTCCCCTTGTAATTTATTGGGTGAAAGACCTGGGTCATTCGTCCAATAGAGTTTTCTACATCCTGGATTTGGTGATTGAATCCTCAAACTGTGTGAATAGTGTTCTTCTGTTTCCTGTACTTCCTGTAAACTAGTAGTTACATTTTCAGCCCTGCCCAACATAATTTTCTGTGATGATGGAAATGTTCTGTATCTGCACATGTGGCTATTGCACTGATGTGACTGAGGGACTGAATTATTTTATTTTGTTTTAATTAAGTTAAATTTACTTAGACACAAATGGCTAGTGCCTACCATATCGGACAGCACAAAGAGGTTAACTGAAATTTGAATTAGGTTATTTGAAATTGTTAATTGCTACTTTATTGGATTCAGGTTTGCCTGTTTATCAAGAATACTTCATAATGGTGAGCTTCCACTAGGGGGCGAAAAATGTCTGGTCGTCTCTGTAATGTTAGCAGCCCAATGAGATTGTTGCCTATATCCACTAATTCATTAGAGGGTCGCAAAATGATCATACTCTATTTCTATCATTCCTTCTTCATTTACTAGCCTAAATCTTATCAAGAGAAACTTCCTCTCATCAACAATTTGATTGTCCTGAGGTATAATTTATACAGGAAAGGAAGAATAAATGCTTGATTCTTTTCTTTTTTTTTCAGAAAAATGATTTGGTTGCTAGCATTCTCCAAAGATGAAACTCATTTGTTTTAGTGTGTTTCATTTCATTGCAGTTATTCATCTTGATGCTTGAATTGTCCCAATTTTGGCCCGTGGGAGACTCTTCATATTGGCTTCTGAATCCTTTTGTCATGACTCCAGTAGTCTTTCATAGCTTCCTGATTTTCTAATATGACAAGGTATTCCAAACTTGTCGTAATCATTTCCTGCCCCAGTTAATTAGCTATTTCCCCAGGCGGCCTTGGTTGATTTTGGTGGAAAGTTGTATTTAGAGACTGTAGTCTGAGTGCCAGAGTAGATCAATGAGATTCATCATTGTTCCTAGGCCTTTCCAGTAGATAGAACTAGGAAATATTTTTTAATGGAAAATGAACTGTGCATTTATATTTCTGATTCAAATTTAGGATTGCATATTTTATACTTCTCTTATTTTATATTTATAATTCTTTTATGTTGAAAATCTTGGCTTCTAATGAATGAACATAATTACTTATTTGCTTTATCCTATTACATATGTAATAGTTTAGAATAACTATATCAATATTATTATTGGCAATATGACTACTGGAAAAAAATTCAAGTTTGTACATTTTTGCTGTTCTTTTTATCTTAGGAAATATCTCAGTCAAATTATTATTTTTAAAATACCTTGAAATAGTTCTCTGTGTAGTTAAGCCACCCACTCAATCCACAGTTGGATTTATTAATTTTGTATTTGATTTTCATAGTTATTTTATTTTAATCATGTAAAACATTTACATAATTCCAAAGTCAAATATCTAAGTAAAGTAATTTCAGAAACGTCTGGCTTCTATCACTATTCCCTCCTTTTGTCCTTTCCATCTCTCTGGGAAATTTTTTTAAATTAGATTTTGGTTTATCTTCCACTTAAACTAATAAATCTGGAACTTAAAATTACCATGTACCTCGAGTCACGAGCATTCCCATCTTATTTCAGCAGGGCTTGTCCCATTCTTCCTTTTTTGCATTTGATTTGCCCAAAATGAGGATGATGGCAGTAACAACTCAGTGACAGTTTGCATAAGCATGGCTCTGGTCAGCAGTCGAAAATGCCAAGTTGTTTCAAACTTCTTTTTATGTGTGTTAGGGTCACAAAGTAGATCTGAAACCATTTCATAGTTTCTGATGATATACCTTTATTCTCTGAGAATCAAAATGGTTGCAACAGTGAAATAGGAGCATCAGAACTCATATACCTTCAGTGAGAAATTCAGGACCATGCATTTGCTGAATCCTGGAAAAAGAAATCATTTGGGGAAATAATTTAGTCCATTACTCTGCTCAGGTCGGCACTTAATGCATCTTAGGTAACCATTATCATGATCAACACCAAACACGTACTTGTGGGAGAGCTTTATGTGTGGTAGCCATGAAAATACACGTTGTAGGTCTGTAACTACAAGGAGTGTAATTGACTGGGGGGCCCCAGCAACTGATGTGCTCTGAAATCTATTGCAGTGTTTAAAAATATAATATCTTCATTCAAATAGAATTTACATACTGTAAAACTCATCCTTTTAAAGTATACAATTCAGTAGTTTTTATTATATGCATAAAGGTGTACAACCATCACCATTATCTAATTGCATAACATTTTTTGAATAGATCTTTATTGGAGTATAATTGCTTCACAATGTTGTGTTAGTTTCTGTTGTACACCAAAGTGAATCAGCCATATGCATACATATATCCCCACATCCCCTCCCTCTTGCGCCTCCCTCCCAGTCTAATTCCATAACATTTTAATTACTCCAAAAGGAAGTTCTGTCCCCATCATCAGTCGCTCCTCATTCCTCACTCCCTCCAGCTATGGCAACCACTAACTTACTCTTTGTCTCTGTGGATTTTCCTGGTCTTAACATTTCATACAGATGGGATCATACAACATCTGTCTGGCTTCTTTGGCTTCCCATAATGTTTTCAAGGTTCATCCATGTCGTGATATGTGTCACTACTTCATTCCATTTTTTTCCACCCTCTTTTTAAAATTGTATTAAAATACATATAACATAGAATACCATTTTAACCATTTTCAAGTATACAGCTCAGTAACGTAAAGTATATTCAGGTTGTTGTGCACCAATCTCCAGAACTCTTTTCATCTTGTAAAACTGAAGCTCCATAGCCATTAAACAACAGCTCCCAACCCCAGCCCCTAGTAACCACTGTTCTACTTTCTGTCTGTATGAATTTGACTACTCTAGGTACCTCATATAAGTAGAATCAGACAGTATTTGTCTTTTCGTGACTGGCTTATTTCATTTACCATAATGTCCTCCAGGTTCGTCGTCTGTAGCATGACAGAATTTCTTTCCTTTTTAAGGCTGAATAATATTCCATTATATATATACAGTTGTTCCTCTATATCCATGGGGCATTGGTTCCAGGACACCCTCCCACCCCCTACGGATGCTCACGTCTCTTTAGCACATGATCTGAAGTTGGTTGAATCCACAGATACAGAAGACTAACTGTATATTGATTGAAAAATCTACATATAAGTGGTCTCACACATTTCAAACCTGTGTTGTTCAACAGTCAACTATACATGTGTATATATGTATGTATGTATGTGTGTGTGTATATATATATATATATACATATACTTTATTTCTTTTTATGACCAAATAATATTCAGTTGTATGGATATACCACATTTTGTTTATCCATTCACCAGTTAATGAGCACTTCTTTTTGGTTAATATGAATAATGCTGCTATGAACATTAGTGTATAAGTTTTTATGTGGACATATGTTTTCAATTTTCTTGAGTAAATATCTAGGAGTAGAATTGCCAAGACTATGTTTAACTTTTTGAGGAACTGTCAGACTATTTTCCAAAGGAACACCATCATTTTAAATTCCCACCAGCAATGTATGAAATTCCAGTTTCACCACATTATAGCCAATACCTGTTATTGTTCACCTTTTTAATCATAGCCATCCTAGTGGGTGTGAAGTATATCTCATGATGGTTTTCACATTTTCCTAATGACTAATGATGTTGAGTATCTTTTCATGCTTATTGGCTATTTGTATATTTTCACTGGAGAAATTTCCATTCAGATCCTTTGCCCATTTTTAATCGGGTTATTCATGTTTTTATTACTGAATTGTGTTCTTTGTATAATCTGGATTCAAGTCCCTTATAAGATATATGATTTTCAAATATTTTCCCCATTCTATGGGTTGTCTTTCACTTTTTTGTCCATCATAATGGTTGCACAGAGACCACGATACCCATAGCTGCTCCCAGCCAATGGCTGAATAAGGAAGGGATACTGAGGCAGGCTCATTCCTAGGAGATGTGGGACTTCTCAACTTTGTCGCAAGGTGATTCTGGCTCGAGAGTCCTTATTCCCATAGCTGGTTTTGTCTCAAGGATCCCTGAAGGCTTTACCAAACCTTCCTTAGATTGCTCTGTGGTCTCATATGCTTCCATCCAATCTTCCTTCCTTTTCTTCTTCATTGGGATTAGACTTGCATCGCAGTCTGACAGCTCTCAGCCTTCTCCCATTCTTGCCCCGTATTCTCTCACATCAGCATTTCCCCTAATAAAATCTTTGCACATCTAATCCTGTCTTGAGGTCTGTTTCTTGGAGGACCTGGACTAACACACCATGCACTGGCAGCCCCTACCCTAAAGAAAGAATTTAAAAATTCAAGGCCAAAAATCCTTCTGTAATGGGTGGCAGTGATGGCCAGAAGCAAAAACAGAAGTAGAGATTTGAACTCTCTCGTGTGCCATAGTGTTTCTACTCAGCAAAAAAGAGCAATGATTTTTCAAGCCAGATAGATCCTACAAGTTCTGCCACTTGCTAATTTTGTCATTTTACCAAGTTATATAAGTTCCCTGTGCCTCAGTTTCCTCATCTGCAAAATGTGCACAACAGTGCTGTCTCCCTGTATGGTTTTGAAGATTAAATAAAATAAGGTGAAAAGTATTTAGCAAAATGCCTGTCCCATGGTGGGAACTTGCCAACTGTTAGTTTCCTTCCCATATCCCCTCAATCAGACTTAGCAGCATCACATTCAGCTGTTAGGTGACAAGTAATAACTTTGCTCTAGGATGAATCACACACTCTTTGCTAGAATAAGCAGAGTGGAAAGTGTTGGTTTTTCTCTTGGCTGTTCCTGCAGGCTCCCTTTCCCTGACGTATTCTGGCCCAGCCACTGCCCTCTTAGTTCCTGACACTGAGGAATGGAGGGATGAACTTCATCGGGGTTCCAAACATGGGCCCCAGGCTCAGGCTCAGAGCTACATGCCAGGATGACCCTGGCCTGTGTTGGCAAAGCCTCTCTTCCTCCTTCTCACCTCACTGGAATTTTCGTGTTGCTCTGGAATGGCTCCTCTTTGCCTCCAGCCCCTATTATGCTTCCAAATGCTCTGCTGCTTGCTTACCCCCAGTTTTTTTAAAAAATAAATTTATTTATTTATTTGTTTTTATTTTTGGCTGCGTTGGGTCTTCATTGCTGCACGCAGGCTTTCTCTAGTTGCAGCGAACGGGGTCTCCTCTTCGTTGTGGTGCGCGGGCTTCTCATTGCAGTGGCTTCTCTTGTTGCGGAGCATGGGCTCCAGGCACGCAAGCTTCAGTGGTTGTGGCACGTGGGCTCAGGAGTTGTGGCTCTCAGGCTCTTGAGTGCAGGCTCAGTAGTTGTGGCGCGCGGGCCTAGTTGCTCTGCGGCATGTGGGATCTGCGGCCCGGACCAGAGCTCGAACCCGTGTCCCCTGCATTGGCAGGTGGATTCTTAACCACTGCGCCACCAGGGAAGTCCCTTACCCCCAGTTTTAACCAGCTCGCTTCTTTCTCTTTTTAAAAATCTTTAAGTAAAATCCGTTCCTTTCTGTTGCTCTATCATGCTTCATCTTGGCTTCTCCCCAGCTCTTTCCCTTCCCTTCCACACATGCTCTAAATTCCACAGGGTCTTTGTGGTAAAGAGGAGTTTTGAAGAAAACCTCTGGTCAGTCCCGGCATCTCTCTACCCCAGCGAAAATCATGTTGTGGTTGGAAGTGTGAACTATGGGTATATATTGCTATGTGGTGAAGATTTCAAAGTTATTTTTTACCTGTCAGAAGGAAACATAGAAAATTAAAATACGTTAATTTTTTTTTTTTTTTTTGCGGTACGCGGGCCTCTCACTGTTGTGGCCTCTCCCTTTGCGGAGTGCAGGCTCAGCGGCCATGGCTCACCAACCCAGCTGCTCTGCGGCATGTGGGATCTTCCTGGACTGGGGCACGAACCCGTGTCCCCTGCATTGGTAGGCGGACTCTCAACCACTGCGCCACCAGGGAAGCCCAAATTTTTTAAGCTTATATTTTAAAACTTCAAACTCTCTAAACTCCCCGTTAGCTAGAAATGTTCTAGAAGCCATGATTTAGAGCTGCGATAATATCTGGAGAAAAATTACCTTTACGGCCATGTTATGTAAAAACATCTGATAAGGCATGGGGTTCTGTGTAGAAAAAGAGTAGGGTGACCCCAAACCTAGACCAATAAGTTCAACCATTTGTTTCTCAATATAATACCCTTTGTCTGGTTCACACTTGATAAGTAAATGAAAACCTCAACAAGCCCCTTCAGCGACTTGAAGGAGTGTTGGGGCCCTCCATCCATCTTCCTCCACTGTCTGCCCTCCATCTCAGCTACACCCTGGCCCAGCAGGCTACCTCCCACTTCCCCTCTTCCTCCTCTCTCCCTTCCTTCTTCCTCATCCTCAGATTTGAGAAGCAGGAGGGGAAGAGGGGGAAAAGAAAACCATTTGTTAGGGAGCTACAGGCCCCTCTTTTTCCCTCTCTTTGTTCCTGACTTACTTCACAATACAATGGTCAGCTACAAAGAACAAAGGAATCTTAATTAATGGGCTGGACTTATATTCAACACCAACTCAATCATTTGCTATTATTTTATTTACCGTCTCACATGCACATTTAAAGTACTCATATGCACCACTATTTGAAAATTATAGTGATTTAAATCGCTTTTGATTTTGTGAATAATACATGCTCGTTGAAGAAAACTATCAAATACAAAAATTATAAAGATAAGAACCACCTGAAATCTTACTGTCCAGATATAGCCACTGTTTCTATTTTGGCAAGCATCTTTCCCAATATTTCTATATATACCTCTTATACTTTAACCTTAGAATAAATCTTGGCTAGAGAAAACGGAAGCGGGAGTTGGGGGTGGCTACGTATTTAGGACACATCCATCCACTTGTGTTGGCTTATAGCTAACAGTCTAAGAGGAGAGACAGCACAGCACAGAACTTTCCTGGGAACTTGAACTGCCTCTGCTAGATTCCCCAGAATTTCTCCCATTCCTTTGTTCCCCTCTCCCCGGGCCACCTCTCTATAGGCACCCGAGTCACTGTTAGAAAGCATGGCAGGGCTTCTCTTGGGACCATGTTTTGTTTCAGGGGCTCTAGAAAGCCACCTTCTCTTTTCCTTCAGATCAGTGTTTCTGTTGGGCACCTCTTATGTTCTTAAGCCAAGAAATTGCCCACCTTGGAGGTCATTTGGGGAAAGCTTGAAAACTGGTCAGTTTTGTGTTTATGGAAGCATTTGCACACCTCATGTTTTTCTTGGGCTCCTTTAATATCTTGTGGATGCCACTGTACACAGCTGGAGGACTTCCCTGCATTATTTTTTCACCTCAATAAATATGTAAAATAAATATCTGGAAGACAAAAAGAGGCTTTAAGCTAAATTGTCTTCCCTTACCATTTTTTAAACTATGAAAAATAAAACCATTAAACATATCAATGGTTCTCAAAGTTTAGGGTGACTAAATAAAGTTTAGTCACCCTAAACTTTATTTACCATTGGAAGAGCTTGGCAAATAAGCAGATTCTTGGGCTTCCCTGGTGGCACAGTGGTTGAGAATCTGCCTGCTAATGCAGGGGACACGGGTTCGAGCCCTGGTCTGGGAAGATCCCACATGCCGCGGAGCAACTGGGCCTGTGAGCCACAACTACTGAGCCTGAGCGTCTGGAGCCTGCGCTCCTCAACAAGAGAGGCCGCGACAGTGAGAGGCCCGTGCACCGCGATGAAGAGTGGCCCCCGTTCGCCGCAACTAGAGAAAGCCCTAGCACAGAAACGAAGATAGATAGATAGATAAATAAATAAGTAAGTAAGTAAGTAAGTAAATAAATAAATAAATTTAAAAAACAAGCAAATTCTTAAGCCTGAACCCGAGAAACCAATCAGGTAGTCAGGGGTGGGCCCCCAGAATTTGCATCTTTAACGAGCGCAACAGGGAATTCTGAGGAAGGAGCCCTCTGTTGTGGGTTGAACTGTGTCCCCCTAAAAGGTATGTTGAAGTCCTAACCCCGGTACCTGCGAATGTGGCCTTATTTGGAAATAGGGTCTTTGCAAATGATCAAGTTAACTGAGGTCATTTGGATTAGAGTGGGCTCTAGATCCAATTACTAGTGTCCTTAGAAGGAGAAAGAGATGAAGACAGAGACACACGGGAAGGAGGCCATGTGAAGCTGGAGACATAGTTTGCCATAAGCCAAGGGACACCAAGGACTGCCAGCAACCACCAGAAGCTAGAGAGGCAAGGAAAGATTCTTCCCTAGAGTCTTCAAAGGGAGTCTATCCCTGCTGACACTTTGATTTCAGGCTTCTAGCCTCCAGAACTGTAAGAGAATAAATTTCTGTTATTTTAAGACACCAGTTTGTTATGGCAGCCCTAGGAGATTAATGCACCCTCACACTTCACTTTAAGGAACACTGCTATCCATTGCAAACACAAACAAGTAAAATGCTTATCAATATAATGTACTTGACGGTTCAGATTAATTGGGAACCAAGAGCCTTAGCCATGGATACCTTAGTTTGCATGACAAACATCTGACTATGGTTAATAATCTAGAGAGACCCATTTTCATTCTAGGGGGTTAGGGACCAATGCCATCTAAAAGGTTTATAAGTAACTGTATTGGTTTTCTATGGCTGCTGTAACAGATTACTGCAAATTTAGAGGCTTACAACAACACAAATTTATTATCTTACAATTCTAGAAGTCAGAAATCCAAAATGGGTCTCCCTGGGCTAAAATCAAAGCATTGGCAGGGCTGTGTTCCTTCCGGAGGCTGTAGGGGAGAATCCATTCCCTTGCCTTTTCCATCTAGAGGCCACCCGCATTCCTTGGTTTGGGGCCTCCTTCAGTCTTTAAAGCCAACACTGGCTGGTTGAATTTTTCTCACATCACATTACCTTGACACTAATGTCTCCGTCTTCCATATTCAGGGACGCTTGTGATTATATTGGACCCACTCAGATAATCCAGGGTAATCCTAAATTAAGGTTAACTAATTAGCATTTATTATTAACATTTATTCCATCTGCAATCTGAATTCCCCTTTACGGTGTAACCTAACATATTCACAGGTCTGGTATTAGGACCTGGACATCTTCAGGAGGCTATTATTCTGTCACCACAGGAACCAGTCTGTACTCACTCAAAATTATTTGTCATTCCCTTCTTTTAAAAATCTTCACAGGGCCTCCCTGGTGGCGCAGTGGTTGAGAGTCCGCCTGCCGATGCAGGGGATACGGGTTCGTGCCCCGGTCTGGGAGGATCCCATATGCCGCGGAGCGGCTGGGCCCGTGAGCCATGGCCGCTGGGCCTGTGCGTCCGGAGCCTGTGCTCCGCAACGGGAGAGGCCACAACAGTGAGAGGCCCGCGTACAGCAAAAAAAAAAAAAAAAAAAAAAAAAAAATCTTCACAAAGATTCTCTGAGAGAAGTGAGAGGTACAAATGAAGCAAGAAGGAGTAAGAGGTGGTGATCAACCCCACATCACTGAAGTGACTTGAATATTCATTCAACAAATATTTATAGATAACAGCAACGATGGGATTAGAACCCAAACGCCCCAACTCTCTGCCAAGTTCTATTTCTACCATTTGACTCTGCTCCTGTCAAGAACTGAATCAGAGTCATGGGCAGGGCAATTGCTTGAGATATTTAACTTTACATTGTCTTGAAGTTGTAGGGGATTCAAGAGAATAAAAGGATCATTCTCCTTTCTTCCTGCCTCCTGCAAGAAGAGCCAAACCCTCTAATGCTTGGGTGCAGGCTCTTTTGGTCCAGCCCTGACACCCCACAACCTCATGCTCCATCACTCCCCACTTCAGGGAAGGTGGTTAAGAGCTTCTCTGTGCTTTAGGGCCTACTCAGGGTTGTAAATGTTAGCCTTTGAAGGAGCTAAGCTAAAGCTGCTTCCTGCAAGGGGTCGTAGCTGACATGTGAGTTAAAGAAGGTGGTGCAGGGACTTCCCTGGTGGCGCAGTGGTTAAGAATCCACCTGCCAATGCAGGGGACACAGGTTCGAGCCCTGGTCTGGGAACATCACACATGCCGCAGAGCAACTAAGCCCGTGCACCACAACTACTGAGTCTGTGCTCTAGAGCCCACGAGCCACAACTCCTGAGCCTGCGGGCCACAACTACTGAAGCCCGTGCACCTAGAGCCCATGCTCTGCAACAAGAGAAGCCACTGCAATAAGAAGCCCACGCACTGCAACGAAGAGGAGCCCTTGCTCGCTGCCACAACTAGAGAAAGCCTGCGCGCAGCAACGAAGACCCAATGCAGCCAAAAATAAATTAATAAAAATAAATTAATTAATTAAAAAAAGAAGGTGGTGCAAAATGGAGAGTGTTAGCTTTCTCGACACTGGAAAAGGAGAGGAATTGGGGTTATAGGAGTTTCTGTGAGTGTTGTACTCCTGGGACCTACTTGTAAGCAGCACTTGAGATGGAAGTGGCTATGTGGATACCTTAATGCAGCTGGGAAGATAGTTAGTGTTAAATATTTAGTAAATAAATGTGACTGAAAAATCCCTATATTGGCTTTCAATAAAAAAATGAATTAAGCAGTGATTTTGTCATATCTTACTGTGATCGTTAAATTTTACGTGTCAGCTTGGCTAGGCTATGGTGCCCAGTTGTTTGGTCAAACACTAGATGTTGCTGGAAAGGTATTTTGTAGATCTACAATCAGTTGACATTAAGAAAAGGAGATTACCCTGGATAATGTGGGTGGGCCTCATCCAATTAGCTGAACATCTTAAGAGCAAAAATGGGTTTCCCAAAGAAGAAGGAATTCTGCCTCAAGACTATAACAGAAATTCTGCCTGAGTTTCGAGGCTGCTGGCCTGCCCTATATATTTTAGACTCAAGACTGTACCATCAACTTATGCCTAGTTTCCAGTCTACTGATCTGCCCTAGATTTCAGATTTTCCAAGCTTCACAATCAGATGAACCAATTTCTTAAGATAAATCTCTCTTTATATATATATATCTATATATCCCTATGTATAGGTTCATATCTATAAATATGGATATATATGGTATCTCCTATTGGATCTGTTTCTCTGGAGAATGCTGACTGATAGATACACTTACTATCAGGTCTATACAACACAGAGGAAACACAACTATCACTCACTTATAAAAAGACTCATTATAAAGGGGTAAATGAAAAAAAGTAGATCTCCTATTAAATGAGAAGACACGGGAAATCAGAAGCTGTCATGTGCTTTGATGGGTTTTAAGGACAGATTTTTAAAAAAATCCTGAAATGGCTCTTTGGGGCTTATAGAGATGAAGAAGAGACTAGTAGTTGTCAGACATTAGGGAAGAAGTGGAGAGTATGTGACTATGAAGGGGTAGCAAGAGGGCCCTCCTTTGTGGTGATGGAGCAGTTCTGTACCTTGATAGTGATGGTGGTTATAGGATTCTATAAATACAATAAAATGCCATAGAACTATACACAAAGGCATTTTTAAAAAGTGAAAACTGGTGAAATCTGAGTAAGGTTTCTAGTCTAGTTAATTGCATTGAGCTTGCATCAATTTCATGGTATTAATAATGTATGATAGTTATATAAGATGTTGTCATTGGGGGAAGCTGAGTGATGGCTACTGGAATCTCCCTATTAATTTTGCAATTTCCTATGAATCTATAATTATTTCAAAAAACAAAAGCAAAGAAGGTAGTAGGCTGAATTTGGCTGGAGCATAGCTTTCTGACTCCTTTTTTGGAGAAAAGTGTTTCTTTCTCCCATTTCCATTTCAAAAACATCCCAGAAGGAGACTGTGATTGTCCTGACTTGGGTCATGTGTCTCTCCCCTGTATTAATCACCATGAATAAAAAAGCAAGGTCATGTGATCACATGTTGGGTCACAAGTATGGTGTGGATGAAGAGTTGTTCCCTTAAATAAAGAAAGAGATGCAGTGTAGACAGAAACCATATATGTCCACTACAATGGGCATCTGAAAAGTCTCAAAGTTAGGAAGTACAGATGGGCTTCATGCAAAACAAGAACCAGGAATCCCAAAACCATCAGGAGCTAAAGAATCTATGCTCTTTATGGAGCCACATGGTCTCTTGTCTCTTCTCTGTGTATCTGCTTCATCCTTCACTTGCTCTGCAGTGTGGCTTTCTCTGCTTTTCTATGGGGGCTAAATGGCTGCCCCACAGCTTCTGTGTCTAATTAAAATACTTATAATTTATTATGCTTTATTGTCTTGAATACTGAAAGATATTAATCTTTTGCCTTTCCTCTGTAGATTTTGTATTACTAATTATGATGCTGTACTCCCGTCTTAGCTGAATAAGCTATGTGTATTATTTTTAAAGGTCCAGCAATATGTAACATTTGGAATAGATTTAAAGCAAAACATGGCCTCTACTGAGAGTCTGTATATATCATTCCAGTTAAAAGTTTAGTAAATGAAGAACATTAAAAACAAAACAAAACAAAACCACAGAGACCGACTATCATCTCTTAGTATCTGATCCAAATCTCTGGAATTATCTTTTGGACCAAATGTCATCATTTAATTCAGTAATTAGCTATGACAAGCAATGGGGTCAGATAGTAAAGACTTGGCCAAAGAGGCCCACCCTCTGGGAGGCTATAGTTCTCAAGGATGGGGCCAAGTGTTGAGCAGATAACCACAAAATGTATCTACTACACTATGGGGGACCAACAGGTTCTGACCACCTGTGGCACGGACAACCAGCTATCCATCAAAAGTCATGATCCCACTCCCATAGAGTAGAATTTGCACTGGGAATCAGCTGCTCAGGACTACATTTCCCAGTGCTTCTTGCTCCTAAGTGGGGCTGTATGCTCACCAGTGGAATGTGAGCAGAAACGATGTACACCCCTCCAGGCCTGGCTGCCCTCCCTGCCTTCCCAGTCCCCACTTCATGTATGCTTCATGCTTGCCCCCCATCTGCCAGATGGAGGCAGAAGACACCAAAAGCCTAGATAGAGGTGGGCGATCTTTTACCTTAAGGGCCAGACAGTAAATATTTTAAGTTTTGTGAGTCGTATAGACTCTGTTGAAAGTACTCAACTCTGCAACATATACAAATATCAAATCATTATGTTGTATATCTGAAATTAATATAATGCTGTATGTCAATTATACCTCAGTAAAAAAAAATCAATTATCAAATAAAATTAGAAACAAAACAACGAAAAGGAAACTACTCATCTCATTGGAGGGCAAACACAGCCATAGACAATACAATGATGGCTGGATTTGGCTGGATTTGGTCCTCAGGCTGGATTTGGTCATCAGGTCACGTTTTAGTGCTGCCTTTGTCATGTGCTCTTGGCACCAACATGTAAACTCTGAGCCTCAGTTTCTTCGCCTGTGAAATGAAGAAGTTGAACTTGATCTCAAAATCTCTGATAACTCCATGATTCTGCAACTTCAGTGCATCGGCTATTATTTCCACTCAGCTTCTAGCCAGGATGTATTGTGTATGTGTGTGTGTGCATTTTAAGAGATACATAAAATACTGATAACCTTCTTATTTCACAATGTCTTATAGAAGTCAGAGAAAATTAGCTCAAAAATATATAGCAATTAACCTTTTTTTCCCAAGTTTGGGGGAAAGTAAAGGAGAAAATTGTCAAGAGAAGAAGAAAAGCATTAGGTACTTCTACAGTTTATAGAACTTAACAGATTAAATACAACAAGCAAGTTAGTGAATGAGTTCCAAGTATACATTCCCATTGAACCAGACCACAGGGTGTTGGAGCTTGATCACAGCCATCACACAAGAGGAAAATTGAAAGTCCTTCTTTGGGAAATTCACAGCATCATTTATTAAATAGGCACCCTGGGAGCTAAAGAATTGTTTAGCTCAACAGTAGTGAGACACATCAAGAAGAGATGAATGATGACATGAATCTTCCCAACAATTGAGCAGTTTGCTCAGTGGAGGGAAGTTAATGTGTTAAAAAAAAAAGAAACATCACGGCTTCCCTTGTGGCGCAGTGGTTAAGAATCCACCTGCCAATTCAGGGGACACGGGTTCTAGCCCTGGTTTGGAAAGATCCCACATGCCGCAGAGCAACTAAGCCCATGCGCCACAACTACTGAGCCTGCACTCTAGCGCCTTCGAGCCACAACTACTGAGTCCACGCACCGCAATGCTGAAGCCCACGTGCCTAGAGCCCGTGCTCTGCAACAAGAGAAGCCACCACAATGAGAAGCCCGTGCACCGCAACGGAGAGTGGCCCCGCTCGCCACAACTAGAGGAAGCCCGCGTGCAGTTACGAAGACCCAACACAGTCAAAAATGAATAAATAAGATAAATAAATTTATAAAAAAAGAAACATCAGCTATAATGATAGTAATAATAACAAGTGAGATTTATATTTGTGTAAAAGAAGCAACCTACTTTCAAAAAGTTCTAAGCACATTAACCCTCTCAACCCCACATTGGTGGAAACCTAGCAAATACTATACCAGTATTCTCATTAAACTAATGAAAAACCTATAAAGGCACTTATTCATGTCACATTTATATGTGTCCGAGTTTCAATATACCTGGCATAACATCTGGAGACATATTTTGTTGAATATTGTATGGAACTTATTCCATACCAGAAACAATAGTAGTAACTATTTCAGTATAACCAATAATATAGGAACAATAAAACTCATTTTTCAAACATAAGGTTCCATGTTATTTTACTCCTCACAACAATCCAGTGAGCAAGGCTGAATTCATGATGTGAATCCCATGTGATAGCTGAGGAAGTTGAGGCACAGGGAGATTCAGTGGCTTGGCCACACTCACCTAGCTAGCTAGCAGCAGAGTGAATGCCAGAATCCAGGTCTCCTGACTTAGAAAACAATTCCGTGTGTTGTTACTCATCATTAATAAGCAGAAGTGAAATAGAACCAGTAATGTGTTCTCAGGACTGGCATCATAAGTTGTATCTTCTAATGCCCACGTTTCCTTATAATGACGTCCGAAAAAGGGTTACCTAGGGTAACAGTGGTACTGCTCATGGAAAGTGTCCTATTATGGTCACAAAGCAAGGCTGGGGGTGTAACAGGAACCAGAATGACTGAGGAGGGGAGAGGGTGCCTCTACTCATGTTTTTCTCCAACTCTGCCCAGTAACAGGCCAACCAATCTTTCAATCCAACTCTGCAGTCACTAACATAGACAAGAAATATTGGCTAGTTCCTCCATCTTGCATGCTCTTCCCCCAGCCTTCAGCTCTAATTTCAAATACCACTTCCTTAGGGAAGCTTTCTCTGACCTCTGGTCCTTTGTAATGTGCTCGCCTTTCTTTCAGCACACTTAACTCGGCTAGCAATTATCCATTCACCTTGTCAATTATATGATTATTGTCACTCTTCCCAGCTAGAGAAGTTGAAAGTTCCATGAGAGCAGAAATCTTGCCTGTTTTTGTTCTTCACTGTATCCCTAGCACCTATCTGGCCACATAGCAGGTGCTCAGTTACTAGTTTGAATAAATCTGTGGATGGATGGATGAAATGAATGAATTAGTGAATGAATGAGTGAATGGGTGAATGGATGGAACTTTAGGTCTAGATTAGGGTGGCCAGGTAAAATCCAGTTAAATTTGAAATTTCAAGTAAACAAAGAAAACTTTTCAGTATTAGTATGTCCCACACAATATTCAATTCATACTTGGACTAAAAAATTACTTTGTTGATCTGAAATTAAAATGTGCGTATTTTTTTTTGCTAAATCTAAATGTTGAAGCTGGAAGAAACGTTAGAAATGATAGTTCACATCTTTCATTTTAAGGAAAAGAAAGTGAGACCAAGAGATATGAATCTCAACGGAGATTTTCCTTAATGGTGATTGTAAACGTGATCTTAAAGTCTTTAAATTGTGGGTTTCCTTTCTGGCTCTTCTAACTCCTTTTTTTTTTTCTTACAGTGTATTCTTCTTTTTTCATTTTTTATTTATTTAATTATTTTATTTATTTTAAACATCTAACTCCTTTTAGAGGAGGGCAGAGCCAAGAGATAAAGAGAGAGATAAGACACTGAGACCCGGGATCCAGCAGTCCCTGAAGCAACTCTTGAACTTTCAGTAACAGTGGCCAATCAATTCCCTTTATCACTTTTGGTAAAAAAAAGCTGGCTTGAATGGTATGTCTATCACTTTTAACCCTGAGAGTCCTCGCTGATATTATAAGCACTTCCACATTTTCTTATTCAGGTCATTAGGCTAATCATCATAGTGCCATTTACATGGCAGAAGCTCAATAAATATTTATTAAATAAATCATAACTTTGGTTTAGCTTATTACTTTCATGTTAACATTTTCCTTACCCATACAGTGTTTTTTTTTTTTTTTTTTTTTTAAAGAAAATCTGAATTTCTTTGCCTGAGCACAAAAAATTAAATATATCATTTAAAAAATGTAAACACCTAAAGTAAGGAAACCGGGAGTCAAATTATATATCTGTACCACTTTCTGGGGATAGCTTGTACATAGAAGTAGCCAGATTAAAGAATTCTGTATTTTTCAAACTACTTCCATTTTTCTTCTCCAGTTAGTCCCAATTTCTCAGAATAAGACACCAAGACGTAGACCTCTGGGGTAGCTTTAGAAATGCTAATAACTAATAAATTCCTGGATAATATATTTCTAAAACTAAAGTCCCCTTGCTTAAAATTTATTAAATTTCTCTCTCAGGACTAAAACCTCAACTTTACAGAGGGGTGATTTCAGCATATTTGTTTATTCATACCTAAGTGTAAACATTTAGACCCATGCCTGAAAAGCCATCTGAAGGGCTGAGTTGGTGTTTCTCTTTCCTTTCCCTGTCTCTTAATTCTCCAAAGCACTCATATTTCTGCAGATTCTGCCGTCTTTGTTCAAGCAGCAGACCTTCCATAGCTGAACTTCTTAGACATTTGAGAGCCAAGACCCAAGACAGTTTATATTCCATTTCATGTGACTATCGATTTCTGGATTGGATATGGACCAACACATACACCAAAGTGTACTCTTCTAAACCTCGTGGCGTTCAAACATGACATTCTCACCCCACCAACCCCTATCTCAAATGAATTCGATGCTTTAGACTGAATTCCAGGTCATTTCATCAATAGGCAGTTCTAAATCTTCACATTAGCTTTTAGTTTTGGATGTTGAGACAAGTTTCCTAGTAAAGTTAACACTGGAAAAAGTATTAGAAAAAAATGTTGTAATTCTTTAGATGGTTTTATCTTGTTTTGTATCCAAACTTTGAACCTCAATATTATTGAAACTGAATTTTCTTAGCATCATGATAACAAATATTCCTTTCATTCCAGCCAACACTATGACCATTTTAATATAATTGACAACAACAATGTCTGA
The DNA here is from genome assembly GCF_964341445.2 of Mesoplodon mirus. Taxonomy (NCBI): domain Eukaryota; kingdom Metazoa; phylum Chordata; class Mammalia; order Artiodactyla; family Ziphiidae; genus Mesoplodon; species Mesoplodon mirus. Next base: position 86,201,788 of record NC_138984.1, read on the forward strand.
GGAACTTCATTGGTTTTGCCAAAAGGTTATTTATCCCTCTTCCTCATGTTTCATTGTATATTTACCAGGCTTTTCTTTGACTTTCAAAAAGGAAAGCCTTGAAATTTATTTCAGCTGTGAGTTCCTGTAATGTTTAAATTAAACATTATGGGGTTCGTTTGTTTTGGTTTTTGGTTTGTCTGGTTTTGGATTCTGAATTATCACTAAGTCTCCTTGGGTCTTAAGCTTCTAGCAGCTGTGGTAGAGTTTGGTCAAGTCTCTTAGTGTCAGGGTTTAGATGAAGTCACTGTGCCAAGAGTTTCTGGAGTTCTCACAGGTCCAATGCCATTCAACAAAATTTTGTAAGCTTCCCACTGTAGTTGGAAACACATATTTGTTGCTTGATATCTGACTGCATTCTTTCAGACTTTTGTTGGAGTACGGCTTTCATTACCTTCTTGCTAAGCTCTCAGAGTCTCTTCATGAACTTTTGAGGCTGCTCCTTGTCTCTACTTCTTGTCTCTGTTCCTCAGATCACAGGTTAAACCTTTTTCCAGACTGTGAATGACTTTGATCTTGGTTCATCCCCATGTCATATGGAGAGTAACATAGGAAATGAAATAAAACCTGAAACCAAGAGCCAGAAGGGCGATTTCCTAGAGAGGCAGTAATGTCATTCAGAACTTGTCCTTTAAAAAGTAAGGTCAGAGATAAATCTTTCTTTTTCCCAAGATTGATCCTTGTCAAATGACCTGGGACTTAATTCTCTCTTCCAAAATTTGTGGGATGAAGAATAGGGATGATATTCACAGAGAATTTCGATTTAAATGTTTCTAACACTTACTGGTTCTCTCAGCAAGGAGGAAAATGTTATGTATGTTCTTTAAAAGCTATGTTTTTGAAATGGAGTCTTTTGATACCTGCTCTTGGTTGCTATTACTGACTAGGATGACCTACTTGCCAGTTTCAGCAATGGCAGCAGTTTTCCTGGGCTGAGACCACGCTACAAGCTTATGGGGGAGAACAGAAAAAAAGAAAAGAAAAGCAATTAAGGTGAGGTGGGCTTGTAAAACAATGAGTTAAAAATCTGAAGGGAGCAGAGAATGTAATAATTTCTCTGCCATGGCAGTTTCTCTTTGTTATAAATACCCTTATTTTTAACATGAGTTTCCGGGTGCTAAACCAATTAAATTGAGGCTATGCTTAAATATTCTCTCTTAAGACCTATTTTAAAACAAAAAGTGAAGCTTGACTTGAAATTAACCTTTCTGAAATAAGTAGTTCTGACTTTTTGCTGGGGAGTGCAAGAGTAAGCTACTGTCAAACGTGCATTTTCTCACAAAATGTACAATTAGAATTCTTCAAAATCTGAACAGAGATGATAAAGGCAACTTGGTTTCAAAACCATAAAAATTCAAGGCTTAAAGGGGCTTTAAATTTATTTTTAAGGAGGTTGTAATATTTTCATCATCTGCCCCTTAGATATATTTTTCCTTGGTGTCAAATCTTTGTTGATTTTCTGTCGTTAAATTTAAAATTTGCCATGAGACCAGGGGTGACCAGTCTGAGCCATTTATGGCTCTTCAAAGCTGTCTAACCTTGTATGTACATTTTGAGAATTTTAGACTTGCTTCTACTGTTTAAAAATGCCATTACTAATTATATTTTATATGAATGAAAATAATACGTCCTCTGAAAGGTTTAAAATGACATTGCAAGGCAGAGACACAAGAGGGCACTATAACCAACCCCAGCAATCTGAGAGGTGTTTTTTTAACAACCTTTGTGTGGGTGGTGGGGAGAGATGGGAGAATGTGTGCAAAGGCTGAGCCTTTGTCAATGACATTGATAAATTCTGACTAATAGCCTCAGCCAAGACGTGCCTTAGCTTCTTTTTAAACGCCAATTTAGTGTTATTTTAAAATATATGTTGCTTTAATGATAGTTGCTCTCTTACGTGTAGCAGCATTCTTTGCAAGAGAAGAAACGGTGATGATTTATAATACAAAGCAGATAACAACAGTGATTGTGAATGGTCAGCAACTCAGAATAAATCACTGATTGGATGTATAGGTCAAGTTAGAAAATGTTGACCTGGACCCAAAAGTGAGTGCTATGTGATATACCAGAATGAAACCGGGGAACCCAAGAAGAAATCTCCACTCCCCTGCAAAATGGCAGTTCTGTGAGGTCTCTGAGGCTGGGAAAACTGCTGAGGGCAGAAATGGGAAACAGTGCACTGGGCTGAGTGGTCTCTCACTCCTGGTTCTGTTTGTTGGTTTGCTGAACAGTATTTGCTTGGAATGGCCTTTTGCACCAGGATCTATAGGGCCTTCATGTTATACTCACGTAGATTGTAGACTGTAGCATTTAAGTGTTTGGATTACAGATTGTAGCGTTGCACTCACCTGGATTACGGACTGTCATGTTTGAGAGCCTCTGGGTGGCCCGGCTGCAGTATGTGAATTGTGCCCTTTTCAGGGCCTGTGCATTGTTCCCCTCCACTCACTCCTGCTGTTGTGCAGTGAGATGAGACCACAATGCAGTGTGCCGAGGACCACAGGAAATGAATGTTGGCTAACATGACTGAGGCCACATCACTGACCCTTACTTTGCCATAACTCCAGCGATTATGTATCAAATGTTCAAGAGCAGCCCAGCCCTTTGCTAATGGAATAGACTTTTTTCTGCCTCCAGGGTGAGTGGGTGGGATGGGACATTACCAAAACAAAAGCACCTCACAGAATTCTACATAGGTTTTGGGTAGATGTTTATTCTTGCCAAATGCATTTAAGAGTTACGTAAATTTACTGGATCTATTTTTTTGTGGGTTTTTATGTGTTTTTAAAATAAGGCTTGTTTTATTTTATTTTTTAAATTTTTTGATTTCTAATTTTTAAAAAAATTTTAAATTTAATTTTATTTATTTTTTATACAGCACATTCTCATTAGTCATCAATTTTATACACATCAGTGTATACATGTCAATCCCAATCTCCCAATTCATCACACCACCATCCTCACCCCACCGCTGCTTTCCCCCTTTGGTGTCCATACGTTTGTTCTCTACGTGTGTCTCAATTTCTGCCCTGCAAACCACTTCATCTGTACCATTTTTCTAGGTTCCACATATATGCGTTAATATACGATACTTGTTTTTCTCTTTCTGACTTACTTCACTCTGTATGACAGTCTCTAGATCCATCCATGTCTCTACAAATGACCCAATTTCGTTCCTTTTTATGGCTGAGTAATATTCCATTGTATACATATACCACATCTTCTTTATCCATTCATCTGTTGATGGGCATTTAGGTTGCTTCCATGACCTGGCTATTGTAAATAGTGCTGCAGTGAACATTGGGGTGCATGTGTCTTTTTGAATTACGGTTTTCTCTGGGTATATGCCCAGTAGTGGGATTGCTGAATCATATGGTAATTCTATTTTTAGTTTTTTAAGGAACCTCCATACTGTTCTCCATAGTGGCTGTATCAATTTACCTTCCCACCAACAGTGCAAGAGGGTTCCCTTTTCTCCACACCCTCTCCAGCATTTGTTGTTTGTAGATTTTCTGATGATGCCCATTCTAACTGGTGTGAGGTGATACCTCATTGTAGTTTTGATTTGCATTTCTCTAATAATTAGTGATGTTGAGCAGCTTTTCATGTGCTTCTTGGCCATCTGTATGTCTTCTTTGGAAAAATGTCTATTTAGGTCTTCTGCCCATTTTTGGATTGGGTTGTTTGTTTTTTTTAATGTTGAGCTGCATGAGCTGTTTATATATTTTGGAGATTAATCCTATGTTCGTTGATTCATTTGCAAATATTTTCTCCCATTCTCAGGGTTGTCTTTCCATCTTGTTTATGGTTTCCTTTGCTGTGCAAAAGCTTTCAAGTTTCATTAAGTCCCATTTATTTATTTTTGTTTTTATTTCCATTACTCTAGGAGGTGGATCAAAAAAGATCTTGTTGTGATTTATGTCCAAGAGTGTTCTTCCTATGTTTTCCTCTAAGAGTTTTATAGTGTACAGTCTTACATTGAGGTCTCTAATCCATTTTGAGTTTATTTTTGTGTATGGTGTTAGGGAGTGTTCTAATTTCATTCTTTTACATGTAGCTGTCCAGTTTTCCCAGCACCACGTATTGAAGACACTGTCTTTTCTCCATTGTATATCCTTGTCTCCTTTGTCATAGATTAGTTGACCATAGGTGTGTGGGTTTATCTCTGGGCTTTTTATCTTGTTACTTTGATCTATGTTTCTGTTTTTGTGCCAGTACCATATTGTCTTGATTACTGTAGCTTTGTAGTATAGTCTGAAGTCAGGGAGTCTGATTCTTCCAGCTCTGTTTTTTTCCCTCAAGACTACTTTGGCTCTTCGGAGTCTTTTGTGTCTCCATACAAATTTTAAGATTTTTTGTTCTAGTTCCGTAAAAAATGCCATTGGTAATTTGATGGGGATTGCACTGAATCTGTAGATTGCTTTGGGTAGTATAGTCATTTTCACAATATTGATTCTTCCAATCCAAGAACATGGTATATCTCTGCATCTGTTGGTATCATCTTTAAGTTCTTTCATCAGTGTCATAGTTTTCTGCATACAGGTCTTTTGTCTCCCTAGGTAGGTTTATTCCTAGGTATTTTATTCTTTTTGTTGCAATGGTAAATGGGAGTGTTTCCTTAATTTTTCTTTCAGATTTTTCATCATTAGTGTATAGGAATGCAAGAGATTCATTGATTCATTGATTAGCTCTAGTAGTTTTCTGGTGGCATCTTTAGGATCCTTTATGTATAGTATCATGTCATCTGCAAACAGAGACAGTTTTACTTCTTCTTTTCCAATTTGTATTCCTTTTATTTCTTTTTTCTTCTCTGATTGCTGTGGCTAGGACTTCCAAAACTATGTTGAATAATAGTGGTGAGAGTGGACATCCTTGTCTCCTTCCTGATCTTAGAGGAAATGCTTTCAGTTTTTCACCATTGAGAATGATGTTGGCTGTGGGTTTCTCGTATATGGCCTTTATTATGTTGAGGTAGTTTCCCTCTATGCCCATTTCCTGGAGAGTTTTTGTCATAAATGGGTGTTGAATTTTGTCAGAAGCTTTTTCTGCATCTATTGAGATGATCATATGGTTTTTATTCTTCAATTTGTTAATATGCTGTATCACATTGATTGATTTGCATATATTAAAGAATCCTTGCATCCCTGCGATAAATCCCACTTGATCATGGTGTATGATCCTTTTAATGTGTTGTTGGATTCTGTTTGCTAGTATTTTGTTGAGGATTTTTGCATCTATATTCATCAGTGATATTGGTCTGTAATTTTCTTTTTTTGTAGTGTCTTTGTCTGGTTTTGGTATCAGGGTGATGGCGGCCTCATAGAATGAGTTTGGGAGTGTTACTTCCTCCACAAGTTTTTGGAAGAGTTTGAGAAGGATGGGTGTTAGCTTTTCTCTAAATGTTTGATAGAATTCACCTGTGAAGCCATCTGGTCCTGGACTTTTGTATGTTGGAAGATTTTTAATCACAGTTTCAATTTCATTGCTTGTGATTGGTCTGTTCATATTTTCTCTTTCTTCCTGGTTCAGTCTTGGAAGGCTATACCTTTCTAAGAATTTGTCCATTTCTTCCAGGTTGTCCATTTTATTGGCATAGAGTTGCTTGTAGTAGTCTCTTAGGATGCTTTGTATTTCTGCAGTGTCTGTTGTAACTTCTCCTTTTTCATTTCTAATTTTATGGATTTGAGTTCTCTCCATCTTTTTCTTGATGAGTCTGGCTAATGGTTTATCAATTTTGTTTATCTTCTTAAAGAACCAGCTTTTAGTTTTATTGATCTTTGCTATTGTTTTCTTTGTTTTGACTTCATTTATTTCTGCTCTGATCTTTATGATTTCTTTCCTTCTGCTAACTTTGGGTTTTGTTTGTTCTTCTTTCTCTAGTTCCTTTAGGTGTAAGGTTAGATTGTTTATTTGAGATTTTTCTTGTTTCTTGAGGTAGGCTTGTATAGCTATAAACTTCCCTCTTAGAACCGCTTTTGCTGCATCCCATAGGTTTTGGATCATCGTGTTTTCATTGTCATTTGTCTCTAGGTATTTTTTGATTTCCTCTTTGATTTCTTCAGTGATCTCTTGGTTATTTAGTAACGTATTGTTTAGCCTCCATGTGTTTGTATTTTTTACGTTTTTTTCCCTGTAATTCATTTCTAATCTCATAGAGTTGTGGTCAGAAAGGATGCTTAATATGATTTCAATTTTCTTGAATTTACTGAGGCTTGATTTGTGACCGAAGTTGTGATCTAGCCTGGAGAATATTCCATGCGCACTTGAGAAGAAAGTGTAATCTGCTATTTTTGGATGGAATGTCCTATAAATATCAATTAAATCTGCCTGGTCTATTGTGTCATTTAAAGCTTCTGTTTCCTTATTTATTTTCATTTTGGATGATCTGTCCATTGGTGTAAGTGAGGTGTTAAGTCCCCCACTATTATTGTGTTACTGTTGATTTCCTGTTAGCAGTTGCCTTATTTATTGAGGTGCTCCTATGTTGGGTGCATATATATTTATAATTGTTATATCTTCTTCTTGGATTGATCCCTTGATCATTATGTAGTGTCCTTCCTTGTCTCTTATAACAGTCTTTATTTATTTATTTTATTTATTTTATTTTATTTATTTTTTTTTGCGGTATGTGGGCCTCTCACTGTTGTGGCCTCTCCCGTTGTGGAGCACAGGCTCCGGACGCGCAGGCTCAGCGGCCATGGCACACGGGCCTAGCCGCTCCGCGGCATGTGGGATCTTCCTGGACTGGGGCACGGACCTGTGTCCCCTGCATCGGCAGGTGGACTCTCAACCACTGCGCCACCAGGGAAGCCCCCAGTCTTTATTTTAAAGTCTATTTTATCTGATATGAGTATTGCTACTCCAGCTTTCTTTTGATTTCCATTTGCATGGAATATCTTTTTCCATACCCTCACTTTCAGTCTGTACGTGTCCTTAGGTCTGAAGTGGGTTCTTGTAGACAACATATATATGGGTCTTGTTTTTGTATCCATTCAGCAAGCCCGTGTCTTTTGGTTGGAGCATTTAATCCATTCACATTTAAGGTAATTATTGATATGCATGTTCCTATGACCATTTTCTTAATTGTTTTGGGTTTGTTTTTGTAGGTCCTTTTCTCCTCTGTGTTTCCCACTTAGAGAAGTTCCTTTAGCATTTGTTGTAGAGCTGGTTTGATGGTGCTGAATTCTCTTAGCTTTTGCTTGTCTGTAAAGCTTTTGAGTTCTCCATTGAATCTGAATGAGATCCTTGCCGGGTAGAGTAATCTTGGTTGTAGGTTCTTCCCTTTCATCACTTTAAGTATATCATGCCACTCCCTTTTAGCTTGTAGAGTTTCTGCTGAGAAATCAGCTGTTAACCTTATGGGAGTTCCCTTGTATGTTATTTGTTGTTTTTCCCTTGCTGCTTTCAATAATTTTTCTTTGTCTTTAATTTTTGCCAATTTGATTACTATGTGTCTCGGCGTGTTTCTCCTTGGATTTATCCTGTATGGGACTCGCTGCACTTCCTGGACTTGGGTGGCTATTTCCTTTCCCACATTAGGGAAGTTTTCGACTATAATCTCTTCAAATATTTTCTCTGGTTTTTTTCTCTCTTTTCTCCTTCTGGGACCCCTATAATGCGAATGTTGTTGCATTTAATGTTGTGCCAGAGGTCTCTTAGGCTGTCTTCATTTCTTTTGATTCTTTTTTCTTTATTCTGTTCGGCAGCATTGAATTCCACCATTCTGTCTTCCAGGTCACTTATCTGTTCTTCTGCCTCAGTTATTCTGCTATTGATTCCTTCTAGTGTAGTTTTCATTTCAGTTATTGTATTGTTCATCTCTGTTTGTTCTTTAATTCTTCTAGGTCTTTGTTAAACATTTCTTGCATCTTCTCGATCTTTGCCTCCATTCTTTTTCCGAGGTCCTGGATCATCTTCACTATCCTTATTCTGAATTCTTTTTCTGGAAGTTTGCCTATCTTCGCTTCATTTAGTTGTTTTTCTGGGGTTTTATCTTGTTCCTTCATCTGGTACATAGCCCTCTGCCTTTTCATCTTGTCTGTCTTTCTGTGAATGTGGTTTTTGTTCCACAGGCTGCAGGATTGTAGTTCTTCTTGCTTCTGCTGTCTGCCCTCTGGTGGATGAGGCTGTCTAAGAGACTTGTGCAAGTTTCCTGATGGGAGGGACTGGTGGTGGGAAGAGCTGAATGTTGCTCTGGTGGGCAGAGCTCTGTAAAACTTTAATCGGCTTGACTGCTGATGGGTGGGGCTGGGTTCCCTCCCTGTTGGTTGTTTGGCCTGAGACAACCCAACACTGGAGCCTACCTGGGCTCTTTGGTGGGGCTAATGGCAGACTCTGGGAGGGCTTATGCCAAGGAGTACTTCCCAGAACTTCTGCTGCCAGTATCCTTGTCCCCACAGTGAGCCACAGCCACCCCCTGCCTCTGCAGGAGACCCTCCAGCACTAACAGGTAGGTCTGGTTCTGTCTCCCCTGGGGTCACTGCTCCTTCCCTGGGTCCTGATGCACACACTACTTTGTGTGTGCCCTCCAAGAGTGGAGTCTCTGTTTCCCCCAGTCCTGTCAAAGTCCTGCAATCAAATCCCACTAGGCTTCAAAGTCTGATTCTCTAGGAATTCCTCCTCCCGTTGCCAGACCCCCAGGTTGGGAAGCCTGATGTGGGGCTCAGAACCTTCACTCCAGTGGGTGGACTTCTGCGGTATAAGTATTCTCCAGTCTGTGAGTCACCCACCCAGCAGTTAAGGGATTTGATTTTACTGTGATTGTGCCCCTCCTACCATCTCATTGTGGCTTCTCCTTTGTCTTTGGATGTGGAGTATCTTTTTGGTAAGTTCCAGTGTCTTCCTGTCAGTGATTGTCCAGCAGCTAGTTGTGATTCTGGTGTTCACACCAGGGAGTGAGAACATGTCCTTCTACTCTGCCATCTTGGTTCCACCCCAGTAAGGCTTGTTTTAGACTCTACTTCTCCTTTACAATTAAAGCTGGGCTTATTTTATTCATATTAATCATTTACCTACATTTCCAGATTTTATGTTTGAGGGCCAGAGTTTCTGGGAAAATTGGAAAAACACCCAAAAGTCACTTTTAAAATTTATTCTAAAAGAACCCTTTGAAAAATATTTTCCTTTTTTTGTGTGCAGTCTTTAAAGTTATGTGTATGAGTGAATTAACTTTGAGAGCAGCCATGTAGAAACTCAGATGCCAATTTCCCCCAAAGATTTTTATGCTTTGCCTACATAAAATAGGAATATTTTCTCTGTTATTGGTTTATTAATGGGTCAGTTGCTAGTAACTTAATGAAGTGGTTCGGAGGGAAAATGTTCCACACCATTTTAGGATTGACCCATATTGTACAGTATTTAAAGGTGCTCAGAAGGAGTTGGTTTGCAGCACGTTTTGGATTTTAGCTGCAAGCTAGGATCACATATACAATTGTCTATACCCTTTTGTGTGAATCTACATAACAGTAATGCAGACATCCATTGTTCCCAGACATTTCAGGTTAGTGCTGATTTAAAATTCCTACATTCCTAGGCCTTCCTTTTATATTCATTGAATGAGAATCTCTTGAGATTGGGCCTAAAATCTACATTTTCAAAACAATCCCCATGCTTCTTATTACTCTAAATTTTAAGAAGCACCATTCTAGGAAGTATACAGCCAATTTGGTTAATTACAGCAACCATACATCCATTTGCCAAGTCCGTCATGATTTCAAATATTCTGTTTTATAAATGCATCTATGATTTTTTCAATTATGGGCCCAATTTTAGGTTCAGATTATAATAGATTATCCATTGGAATAATAAATGGTCCTTTCCAAATCTATGTTATCTGATAACCTATAACTGAATAAAAGTTTTTGTTTCTATATTTGTTTTGTCTGTTTACAAAGTATTGCTTTTTGTTTTATATGCCTAAGTTGTAAAATGCTTGGTGAACGAGGTAAGGTATTTTTGATTGCAAAGAGCAGAAATCAACATGAATTAACTTAAGCAACAGAGAGTATGAATCTCTTAGAGATATTCCAAGGATGTTTCTGGATTTCAAGGAAGAGCTAACAGTGAAACCTGGGTGATGTAAGAAGTAGGAATACACCAGGGATTCAACAGCTAATACTTGTGGACATTGTCTTTAGAGCACTGGCTGCAAAATAATTCTTCTATAATGGCAGAGTCTAATTTTACTTGGCTGTCTCTTTCTTCCCAGCCTGACTCAAGAGTAAATCCTGATTTGTCCATACCAGTCATGATAATCCCTTGCTGGTTGTCAGTGATTGGTTTATGGGTGGGCATAGAGCACAGTTCTGGCCAGTGATATGTGAGAGGAGTTCTGCTGAGTGGCTTTGGAAAGAAGAAACAGAAGAAATAATCATTTATTTTCTTATACTGGACTGGATGTTGCCATGTCTGCATGTGATGCCTGAAGCTATAGTGGCTATTTTGCAGCCATGAGGAATGCTAGCCAAAATCAAAGAGAACATAACCATGTCCAAACTGAAGATGGGAAGGAACTTGGATCTTTGATGTCATTGTGGAATGTTTATACCTCCTTGATGTCATTATGTAGTACCTTACCTCTGAATATCTTTTTTTAAAAATAAATTTATTTATTTATTTTTGGCTGCATTGGGTCTTCATTTTTCTGTGCAGGCTTTCTCTAGTTGTGGTGAGCGGGGGCTACTCTTCATTTCAGTGCGTGGACTTCTCATTGTGGTGGCTTCTCTTGTTGTGGAGCATGGGCTCTAGGTGCGTGGCCTTCAGTAGTTGTGGCATGTGGGCTCAGTAGTTGTGACTCATGGGCTCTACAGCGCAGGCTCAATAGTTGTGATGCACGGGCTTAGTTGTTCTGTGGCACGTAGGATCTTCCCGGACCAGGGCTCGAACCCGTGTCCCCTGCGTTGGCAGGTGGATTCTTAACGACTGTGCCACCAGGGAAGCCCTCAATATCTTGGTATATGAGATAATAATTGCACTTCATATTTAAGGCAGTGAATTTTGATGTTTTTGTTATTTGTAGCCCAGATACTCCTAACAAACAATTAAGGAAAGAGGGCTTAATTTAATTTTCACCCCTGGATCTGTCAACAGTGGCAGAGAGACAGTGTTACATGATGCAGTCAAAATCTCCAGGTACTTTCCTCTATATATTGGGGCTATTCTTAGAAAAGGAGAAATTTGGGGGAGTTAAGCAGCTTCCTAAGAAGTGATGATTATAGTCACTGTAGAAATTCAACCATGAAGAAATAAATTCAACCATGAAGAAATAAAGTCACTGTAGAAATTCAACCATGAAGAAATAGTGGAGAACCTAAAAATTCCCTAGACATAACCATGTATCAACATTTATACTTTGTGTGTATTCCTCCATACTTCTTTGCTTTATGTAGAAAAGCATATATGAAATTATTTAGCAAGATTCAAGAGACCACACAGATCATTGAGCAAAAGGCCTTATGTCCATGGAACTAAGGTAGTAATGCACCAAGACATATGGCTTTGTCTTCAGGTTCTCTCAACAAGTCCTTTGGGTGGCCCTCTCCCAGGCTCTCTTTGTCATTATTCTCCTCCCTGATGCCAAAACCCTGCCTCCTGGCATTACATAAGACCTCCCCTCTTGGACCTTGCCCTGTACTCAAGACTGATTCTTTTCTGTGCCCCCAACTGCACTCCCATTCTCTCTGTGCCCTGCTCTTGGATAGAAAGAATCCATCAACTCATCCTCACCGAGATGTCAATAGTAGATTTTCTCTTAACATGTTAATCTTTCAACAGATATCTCTAAAAAGAGTTTTGCTGGATGGGACAAATCTTTAATCCGACAAACTAAATGTCTAGTGGATTTTGTCTGCCAAGGGACTTGGAGACAAAAGGCAGATCAGGGACAGCAGTGGTCGTCTGGTGGCAAGGAGTTAGCTGCTTTCCTCCTGTGGGTTTGGTTCCATTTGTGCTGGTTTCTCCTTAGAAGAGAGGATCTGCGTGTTGAAAAATTGCCACTATATTTCTCTCGCTAAGCTTGATGGTATTATAACTTGTCCCCTCAAAGTTTATGTTGGACTCAGTTTGCAGGCTATATTCCACAGGTCAGCCCATAAAACTTTCTGTCTTCAAAGGAAAAGAGCTTCCAAAAAAAAAAAAAGAGTATCTGCCATTTTCATTGACAGAGGGAAAAGACATCCTTCATGAAGATAGCCTGTAACAGAATTTCAGATATCTAGTATGGGGATTATGGAGATACTTTTAGTCAAGATTTGGGACCATCACCAACCTTCCAAAATCATACCACATATAAGGCAATCTTATGATCCAACCTTTGGTAGATATTAGGTTTCTAACACCATTTTATAACAAAATCCATAATGGAAGCACAGAGTTAATGGAGTGTGTGTTGACATAGTGATGATCTGTTTTCCTTTTCAGTGATGATCTGTTTTCCTTCTTTTTTTTTTTTTTCAGGTTTGGGTTTGATCTTGGACAAAACCACCCCTTCTTTATCTGGGGCTGGGCTTCCAGGCACCCTCTCCTCTGCTCTCTCATCATACCTCTTCCTTCCCCAACCTGGAGTTTTCACACCCACACTCCTGCGCTTTCTTCCTTCCTTGCTGCACTACTTCCCTAGTTTACTGACCCTAACTTTCATCTTCTCCAGGTCCAACATCTCGACTAACTAATGTATTAACTAATCTATTAAAATGTGCCAGTGGCCCAGGTATGTAAGGTTGCTTCAACATTCAAAAATCAACATAAGTGAACTTCCCAAAGCCTCAGTGCTGTGAAGAGGGGAGACATGATCAAAGCCCAAGACTGTCTGGTCTCATTAACTATTCTTCAATTAAAACAAAACAAAACAAACAAAAAAGTCCAGATGCTCCATTAAAAAAACAACCAAAAAAACTGGTCTCAGAGCTCATATCTTTCCTTCATGCCCTGGGGCCTCTGTATTACCAGTTTATTATGTAAAAACATAACTCAGAAACAGGTGGAAGAGATGAATAGGGCAAGGTATGTGGGTATGTGGGAAGGGGCAAGGAGCTTCCATGCCCTCTCTGGATGCACCACTGTCCTGGAATTTCCATGTGTTCACCAACCTGGAAGCTTAGCAAAGACATTTTAGATATAACATCAAAGGCACACAATCCATGAAAGAAATAATTGATAAAGTGGACTTCATTAAAATAAAAAAATTCTGCTCTGTGAAAGACAATGTCAAGAGAGTGAGAAAACAAACTCACAAACTCTCCACAGGCTGGGAGGAAATATTTGCAAAAGCCACATCTGACAAAGGACTGTTATCCAAAGTATACAGAGAACTCTTGTAACTCAATAATAAGAAAACAGCCCGATTAAAAAGTGGGCCAAAGACCCTAATAGATCCCTCACCAAAAAATATACAGGTGACAAACAAGCATATGAAAAGATGCTTCATATTAGCTGTCATTAGGGAAGTGAAAATGAAAACAACGAGCTACCACTACACAGCTATTAGAATGGCCAAAATACCCAACACAGACAACACCAAATGCTGTCAGTGATGTGGAGTAGCAAGAACTCTCATTCGTTGCTGGTGGAAATGTGAAATGGTACAGCCACTTTGGAAGACAGTTTGGTGGTGTCTCACAAAACTAAACACACTCTTACCATATGGTCCAATGATCACTCTCCTTGGTATTTACCCAAAGGAGTTGAAAACTTATGTCCACAGAGAAACCTGAACATGGATGTTATTTTTTTATTTTTTATTTTTTTGCTGTACGCAGGCCTGTCACTGCTGTGGCCTCTCCCGCCGCGGAGCGCAGGCTCTGCGGCCATAGCTCACGGGCCCATCCGCTCCACAGCATGTGGGATCCTCCCGGACCAGGGCACGAACCCGTGTCCCCTGCATCGGCAGGCGGACTCTCAACCACTGCGCCACCAGGGAAGCCCTAACATGGATGTTAATAGCAGCTTTATTCATACTTGCCAAAACTTGGAAGCAACCAAAACATCTTTCAGTGGTGAATGGATAAATAAACTGAAGTTCATCCAGGCAGTAGAATATTAGTTCAGCACTAAAAAGAAATGAGCACTCAAGCCATGAAAAGACATGGAGGAATCTTAATTGCATATTACTAAGTTAAATAAACCAATCTGAAAAGGCTACATACTGAATGATTCCAACTATACGACATTTTTTTTTTTTTCGCGGTACGCGGGCCTCTCACTGCTGTGGCCTCTCCCGCTGCGGAGCACAGGCTCCGGACGTGCAGGCTCAGTGGCCATGGCTCACGGACCCAGCCGCTCCGCGGCATGTGGGATCTTCCCGGACCAGGGCACGAACCCGTGTCCCCTGCATAGGCAGGTAGACTCTCAACCACTGCACCACCAGGGAAGCCCTATATGACATTTTTGAAAAGACAAAACTATGCAATACAGTAAAAAAGATCAGTGGTTGTCAGGTATTGGAGAGAGATGATTAGGTGAAGCCCAGAGGATTTTTAGGGCAATGAAAATACTCTGAATAATACTGTAATGTTGGATGCATGTCATTATACATTTGTCTAGACCAGTAGAATGTGCAACACCAAGAGTGAACCCTAATGCAAACTATGGACTTCGGGTGTTAACGTTGTATCAATGTAGGTCCATCAGTGGTAACAAATATACCACTCTGGTAAAGGATGTTGATAGTGGGGAGGCTGTGCATGTGGAGGGGCAGGTGGACTATGTACTTTCCTCTCAATCTCTGTACCTTCCTCCCTGAACCTAAAACTGCTCTAAGAGAATTAAGTCTTAGTAAAAAAAAATAACGTGCTAATGAAAGAAGACTAAGGGCTCTCCCAGGTAGTCAGTGTTTTGTAACTGGAGCCTTCCAGAGACAAGACACCAAGCAGGTGTTTACTCTCTGCATTAGGGAATGTAAATTGGTGATGTTTCTAAGTGGTAGGTTAAAGAGGTAGTGACCAGATTTTGCAAACACCAATAATATTTCTAAACTTGCCCTACCTGGAAATATTTTCTTTCCTCCCCTCTGTCTTTCTGCCCATCATTCTACTTTCTAACTTCCTCTTACATCTGGATTTTTTGTTCCTTTTTCCTTGGATTATTAAGGTTTAGCATCAATACATCACAGACTGAGTTTAACAAGCACAGGTGAGGGCCACAGTTGTCCCATTTGTTAAAGTCAGAATTATTTTAGCTCTAGGAGTATTGCTAAGGTGGTATTGGTGTCCTCTGTCTGAAATATTTTATAAACTAAAAATATATGTATATTTTATCTAAGTAAATTTTTTAAAAAATGAAATCTCATGTACTCACATTTGTCCATTGTTTGCCTCTCCCTAGCCCCACCTTCATTCTCAGATAACCACTATCCTGAAACTGTTTATGATTCTCTTGTTTTAACTTTATTTTTTATTACATATGGTTACCGTGCCAACAAGATGAGGTTTAGGTGTGCATGTTTTTGGGTTTCCTGTAGTATACGTTAAGATTTTTTTTGTTGTTGTTGCGGTACACGGGCCTCTCTTACTGTTGTGGCCTCTCCCGTTGCGGAGCACAGGCTCCGGACGCGCAGGCTCAGCGGCCATGGCTCACGGGCCCAGCCGCTCCGCGGCATGTGGGATCTTCCCGGACCGGGGCACAAACCCGTGTCCCCTGCATCGGCAGGCGGACTCTTAACCACTGCACCACCAGGGAAGCCCCTATAGTATACTTTATACTTCTGCAGCTTGATTTTCCTCTCAGTGTCATGTCTATAAGATTCAGCTCTTGATCTGAGCAGCCATAGTTCATTTTCACTGTTCCATGGGAGTCTGTAGTACGAACATACCATCATTTTGTATCCATCCTTTTGTTGGGAGACATTTGAGTTGTTTCCAATTCTTGGATATTATGAATATCTATGTTTTGATCAACATATGAATATAGGGACTTCCCTGGTGGTTCAGTGGTAAAGACTCTGCACTTCACTGCAGGGGGCACAGGTTCGATCTCTGGTCAGGAACTAAGATTCCACATGCCACTCAGCGCGGCCAAAAAAACAACAACATATGAATGTATTTTTGTTGAGGACATATGGAGAGAAAGGCTGGAATCACAGAGTATGCCCCTCTTTAGCTTTAGTAGATAATGGTGCACTGTTTTCCAAAGTAGCTATATTAATTTGTATTCCCATCAGTAGTATGTGAGAGTTCTTACTGCTTCATATCCTTACCAGCATTTGGTAGTTTCAAACTTTTAAATATTTGCCAATATGGTGGATGAAAAATGATATCTCCTTGTGATCTTAATTTGTGTTTCCCTGATTACTAATAAGACTAAGCAACCTTTAATACATTTATTGGACATTTGTATTTCCTGTTTTTGAAATGCTTTCTGTTCATTTTTCTATTGGTTTTTTTCTTTTTATATTGATTTATAAACTTTTATATGTTTTTGATGCCAATAATTTGTTCATGATGTGTATTGCAAACATTTTCTTCCGGATTATGACTTGTCTTTATTTTCTTGATGGTGGTCTTTGATGATCAAGAGTTCTTAATACTTATACAATAAAATTCATCAAACTTCTCTGTTAGAACTTTGCGTACCTTGTTTAAGAAAATTGAGGTAATAAAATATTCTCCCATAATTTTTTCTAAAACTTTTCAAGTTTGCTTTTTACATTTGAAATTGAGACTTGGGGTATGGTGTGGGGTATGGAATCCAATTTCAATTTGTTTTCCATATGGATATCCAATTTTCCAGTACTGTCAATTGACTAATGCTCCTTTCCTGAGTGGTCTGCAATACCAGCTCTGTGCTAGAGCAAGTTTCCACACATATGTGGGTCTGCTTCTGGGCTCTCCATCCTGTTTACCCCTACACCAATATCATATGGCTTAATTACTACGGCTTTACATTAAGTTTTGATATCTAGGTAGAGCAGGTCTCCTCACTTTGTTATTCTTCACGAGTGTCTTAGCTATTCTTGATCTTTGCTGTTCTGTATATGACTTTAGAACAAACTCACCAAGTTCTACCGACAGTTCTACTGGGATTTTAGGTGGAATTACATTGAATTTTTCAATCAATTTGGAGAAAATTTATACCATTATGGTACTAATTCTCTCTTCCTATGATTATCATAGTTCTCTTCTTTATACTTGTCTTCTTTAATATCTTTCTATTGAGTTTCATAATTTTGTCTATTAAAATCTTGCGCTTATATTGTTAGGTTAATTCTTGGGTTATCTACATTTTTTGTTCTTCTTAAGCTTCTTGCTCTTTGCTACTGATATATAGAAGTAAAATTTCAGTTTTTATATTTATCTTGTATAAAACGACCCCAATAAACTCTCTTATTCATTCAGTAACGTGTCTGTAACTTACTACCTTTTCTTATCTTATTATTGTCTAGATCCTCCAGTACAATGTGGAGCAGAGTGGTGACATCATTGATTTATTCTCAATTTACAGAGAATGCTATTACTTCACTACTGAGTATAGGGTTTGCTATGTGTTGATGAAGTTTCCTTCTATTCCTACTTTGGAAAGAGGTTTATTAAATTACAAAGAGCTGCTGAATTTTATTGATTTTTTTCCCCATCTCTCAATGTGATAATATAGTTTTTCTTCTTTAATCTATTAATCTAATTTTGTAAACATTTTATAAATTTGAGTCTTCTGATCTATAAACAGAATGTATTTCTCCATGTATGTACATCATCTTTAATATCTTTCAATTAACTTTTATAATTTTCTCTATACAAATCCTGCATATTTTTTGTTTGATTTATTTCTAGGTATCTTTTTTTTTTTACAATGTTTTAAATGATAAACATTTTTAGAAATACATTTTCTGTCTCTGGATTCTAGAAATGTACTGACTTTGGGGTGGGGTCTGGATTTTTAATAACTTATTTGTATGTTCTTTTAGATTTTCTATGTAGACAATTATATCCCCTGAAAATATTGACAATTTAATTTCTTTTTCTCCCTTCCTCCCCCAATGTACCTCCAGTACAATATTGAACTGGAAGTACTAATAATAGTGGGCATCCCTGTCTTATTCTTGACTTTAAATAGAATGACTTTAACATTTCACATTTAACGTTCACTGTATATAATTGGTAGATACCTTTCATCAGAGTGAAAGTTCCTTCCTGCTCCTGGTTTGCTAAGCATTGTTTAAAATCATGAATTCTTCTTGCCATATATCAAACCTTTTTTCTACATCGATTGAAATGTTCACGTGATTTTCTTCTTTGTTTTATTAATATGGTAATAACAAAACTATGTTAAACTAACTCTTATTTCATGAAATAAACCTAACCTCATCATGGTTTATTATCTTTTTCACACCTTGCTGGATTTAGGCTGCCAATATTTTACCTATGATTTGTACATCTATGTTTATGAGAAAAATTGCACTGTAAATTTTCTTTCTTATGCTGCGCTTGCCTGGTTTTGGTAGCAAGGGTATACTAGCTTCATAAAATGAGTTAAATAGTGTTCTCTATTTTTCTATTCTCTAGAAGAGTTTAAGACTGGAAATCTCTTCCTTGAATGCTTGTCCCATTTGTCCTTGAGCTTTTTAATTTGATTCTTCTCATCTCATCTCCTCAATCTTCCTCCTCTCTCTTTATTTGTTCCCTCCTGCTATAGTCATTTTCTAATTCCTTGAAGAGCTTCTTTGACTTAAAAGCCCCAAGGAGGGACTTCCCTGGTGGTCCAGTGGTTAAGACTCCATGCTTCCACTGTAGGGGGCACAGTTTTGATCCCTGGTCAGGGAACTAAGATCCCACATGCCAAATGGCGTGGCCTAAAATATAAAATTGAAAGAAAAAAAAAAGCACCAAGGAAATTGGGTTGAAGCCCAAGTATCAGGATGGTTTTTAACTGATGTTTTTAACTTTTCCAAATATAACATTTCTTTGTGTTCACTGTGACCAATTAGTACTGCCTAGATGTGAAAAAAATCTTGCAGTCATTTAAAATAATACTGATTGTTAAATGAGAATTTCAATACTCTGTTGATAACTACCTATTTTGAAATATTTTTGAAACCAATTCAGTCACATTCATAACATGGTAATTCTAGACCTCTCTGCCTTATGACTTTCAACAATGAAGGGAAACAATTCAGCTATGTAAAGAACACATCAAAATTTCATGGGGGGCAAGAGCCTTTTCAAAAATAAGCTATGATGATTTTCCAGGTTTTTCTATAAACCTTCAGTTCTGTGCTCTATATTTCATAGATATATATATATCCTCTCCTCTCCTTTCAAATAGCACACGTGCAATTTTCTTGATGGAACATTATTTCTGAATCATAAAGATTAATTCTCTATAAGAAAAATCCAGGACTGTTTTTTCTTTATTTTAGTTGAAATGTAAATATTTTTAAACCCTCCATATCAATTTGATCTCTTTTCTTTTAGTGACTTAGTAGCTAAATACCAAATTCTCTTACAAAATGCAAATTTTTTATTCAAAATATAATTAAATTATAGCACACACAGTTTATAAGCAATTATAGTCACATAATGTATATAATTTGGAATTTTTTTGTAGAAAGTCTATAAATGCATAGCTACCACATTAGAATAAAAAATATTATAATTCTTTTTTGGAAATAAGATATAGCAAAAATGTCATTTCTAGGTAAGAATATAAAGTAAGTAAAGTAGGTGTCTCTGGAAGAATAACAACATAGCCTGCCTCTGTGGGAATTCTACAGGGGTCCTACCAGTTAATTAGGTCATTTTATACTGAGAACATACACCAAGCTCGGAATCTGGATTAATTCTATGGTCATATATGGTGATTGTTAAGATTACTAATGTCTGATTTGTGTCACTTCTCGTGAGCAGTCCCTCCTCAAAAAACCTTAACTGAATTGGAATATTCAAAAACAGATTTCTGAGTTTTCATGGGTTTAACCAGAAACCCCCTCTTTCTCAATCCTAGTATTGGTAGACATTGTGATGAGTTACCCAGCTCTCCATTCAGGAAGAAGGACTTTGTATTAGTTTCTAGGGGTGCTGCAAGAAATATTGCCACAAACTAAGCCGTTTAAAACAACAGAAACTTAGCTTCTCCCAGTTCTGGGGGCTAGATGTGTGAAATCAAGGTGTCAGCAGGACCTCACTCCCTCTGAAGGCCCTAGGGTAGAATCTCTCCTTGTTTCTTCCAGCTTCTGGTGGATCCAGGCACTCCTTGGCTTTCCAATCTATGCCTCTGTCTTCTTATGGACATTTCCCCTGTGTCTCTGGGTCTTCTCCTCTTCTGTCTCTTACAAAGACACTTGTCATTGGATTTAGGGACCACCCAGGTAATCCAGAATGGTCTCATCTTGAGATCTTTAACTTGATTACATCTGCAATGATGCTCTTTCCTAATGAGGTCACATTCACAGGTTCTGGAGGTTAGGATGTGGACATATCATTTCGGGGCTACTATTCAATCTGCTGCAGACTTATTCCCCCAGCTACTGGTAGGAGTCTCAGAAGGCAGTCTCCGCTATCAGCTCTCTTTGGAAATTGTCTCTTTGAGGAACTGCCTTGTCCAGGGCTTCCTTCTATGGGCAGCCCACATCCAAAACTGATCAAGTGAGTATAAAGGCCAGGCCTTCTTTGCCCAACTTGGAATGACTCTGTAAGACCACTCCAGTTCCACTGTGGTCAGAAGAAAGCTTCATTCAGGCTGCACCAGAGCTTACCTTCTCTACCTGGTCGTTCTCCTCCTCCTCTTCCCTCGCCTCCCTCTCTGTCTTTTGATTCTGCTTAACAGGAAACCCCGCCTGAAACACTTTGTAAATCAACTAGAGCTCAGTTTTTTAAAATGTTCTGTTAGTTTCTGGTGTACAAGCAAAATGATTCAGTTATACATATATATCTATTCTTTTTCAGATTCTTTTCCATTATAGGTTATTATAAGATATTGAATATAATTCCATGTGCTATACAGTACGCTCCTGTTGTTTATCTATTTTATATATAGTATTTTGTATCTGTTAATCCCAAACTCCTAGTTTATCCTTCCCCCACCGCTTTCCCCTTTGGTAACCATAAGATGGTTTTCTATGTCTGTGAGTCTATGTTTTGTAAATATGTTCATTTTTACTATTTTTTAGATTCCACATATAAGTGATATCATATGATATTTATCTTTCTCTGCCTGGCTTCATTCAGTATGACAATCTCTAGGTCCATCTATGTTGCTGCAAATGACATTATTTTGTTCTTTTTTATGGCTGAGTAATATTCCATTGTATATATGTACCACATCTTCTTTATCAGCCTGAAACACTTTGATAAAAATTATTCATTCATTTATTCAGTCATTGGTTCATTCACTCACTCAATTTATTTAATTACATCAATAAATATTTATTAATCACCTACTATGTGCCAGGTGCTTTCTTTCATAAGTACATATGGCACAATGAACATATTTGAATCTTTCTTTGTTAAATCAGGATCTGTCAGCACCTAATGCTGACCATCCTGAGGCCTCATTTGTTAGTTGTAGATACTAAGGACTTAGGAGAAGACCTCACAATTTGTCTTGGAAGTTCTCTTCTGTTTTGAATAAATTCCAACCAGACATAAAATTCTTTTGCTGTGATTTTGTTTCCCCCTAACAAAGGGACCCACAAAATCTATCAATTGAGTGTCCTGATCTATCAGGGTTTGCCTTGATTCTAGACTTTGTGTTGTTTTAGGCCCATCTCTTAACCTTATTAAATCTCAGTATGGAGATAAGGAAAGAAGAGGAAATAGAGACAGAGTCATAACATTAGAAGCATCACAGGATTACGGAAGGTTAAAGCACTGTCAGAACCAAGAGTTGTGTGGGCAGCCCAACCTTCTTTCACTGTAGATGGGAAAACTGAGAGTTCATCCCACAGTTGCCTGAACCATGCAGTGTCTGTGACTTTTATCTGATTATTTTGTGTAGGAGCAGTTGCCTCTCCATCTAGTTGGTAAACTCCTTTGGGGCAGAATCTGAATCTCATATTTTTCCAGTCTGCTCAGTGTCTAGAAAAATAAGAGATGGGTTTTGAATAAATAATTGACTGTTCAAGCCCTCTTCATCCAGCAAAACTGCTTCAATCACATGGGTAGTTAGAGTCTTAATTTTTTTATGTGCAAAGACCTCTAGAGGAAATCCAATAATCTCTCTCATCACTCAAATCATAGGTTTAACAATGATCACTGTCAAGGAGTTCCTCTTAAAAATATAACCTGGCCTTGCAGAATAACCCAAAATGTCATAAATATGCACAAAATTTATACTAGCCCTGTTCCTTCACAAGAAGTTCACAGATAATAATGCAGGTTAGAAATAAAACCAGCACTATTTTAAAATTTAAGTGTCTAAATAGCTACTTAATCATTATTATTATTATTATTATTATTTTTGCTGTATGCGGGCCTCTCACTGTTCTGGCCTCTCCCGTTGCGGAGCACAGGCTCCAGACACGCAGGCTCAGCGGCCATGGCTCACAGGCCTAGCCGCTCCGCAGCATGTGGGATCCTCCCGGACCGGGGCACGAACCCATGTCCCCTGCATCGGCAGTCAGACTCTCAACCACTGTGCCACCAGGGAAACCCAATCATTATTATTTTTACTCCACCTCATTCTAAAAAGGATTTGAGGCCACTTACAATTAAACACATATTTCAATATATTGAAAAGTAAGAATATGAAAAAAGTGAGGTAGAAACTAAGATAAGGCTCAAGGTAATGTTAATATCCAAAGTTCATGATACTGCTAGTGGCAAGCCTAAACCGTGGCTCTGAGCATTACAGGTAATTACTAACAGTAGACTGGTCCAAGGTCCCAGATCTTCAGAACCTCTTTCACCCGAGGTGATTGATCGAAGCCAGTCACAGTAATCATATTCCTCTTGTTGGTAAGTTGATTAAGAATGTATATGATCTATTTCTGACAAAATAGATGTGGGAGAAAGTCTTCTGGGGGTTGGGGAGCTTTCCAGGAAAGGTCTTCTCATTCTTAGTCTTAAAGGAGAGACAAGAAATGCATAGTCCCTGTCTCCCTCTGGATGTTGTTTTGCCTGGATATGATGCCTGGAACTGATGAGCCCTCTTGGTATCAGCATGAGAATGAAGCCAAAACCTAGGGGGTTGGAGGGGGTGGGGTGGAGTGAGGGCAGAGTCAAGGGAAGCTCTGTGATGAGGGCCTGGGCCCTGACACACTGCCCTGAATCCACATTCCCTCTGGACCTTTGGTTATGTTAGTTATAGCATTTTCCTTAAGGCAACTTGAGTTGGGGTTTTTCTGTTACTTGCAGCCAAAAGCGTCCTAAATGTTTGAAAAGCAGCAGTTAAGGGTAAGGCTTTGAAATCAGGCAAACCTGTTTCCTACTTGTTCTATGTAAACTTGAAAAAGAATTAAAATCTTTAAACATCAGTTCTTTCACCTCTATATTGGGGTATGTAATACCTACTATACAGAGTTACTGTAAGTGGAGAAAAAAGCATGTGAAATGTTTAGCACAGAACCTGATGCACTGTAAGTACAAAATAAAGAGTACATTATAACACTAAGGAGAAACAGATAATCAATATCTAAATGACTGGCTCTTTGAAATGGCAATTGAACTTTCTCAGGCTGTAATTCAGGCTCTCAACCTGTCTTGAGTGAAGGTGGAAGACAATTGATCACTTCTTGCTTGTGAAACAATCCATTATATTCTGGAAGGTCATTATTATTAAGAGTCTTGTTTGTTAATCTCAACTAAATATCTAAAATCAAAACTATGAACTATTTGTCTTATGTCCAATTAACGTGTGCTCTTATTGAAGGAACACAGTTGTGTGACAAGGGTAGGGCTCAGATGTCACCATCACACGTTCAACAAACAGGCACTGGGGTGGTTTTTACTGTGTCAGCTCTCTGGGCTTCAGTCTCATCTCTGCAGATGAGCTCTTTTCAAATCTGGTAGGTGCTACCGATGCCAGCACCTTTTGGTTCCTTCCCTCTTCTAACCTTGCAGAACCAAATCCTTTAGAGACAGCCCCCGATAGACTATGGCAAATTGTTCTGTTTTTAACAAGGGGCTGTATGTGGTCAGTCACTAGATCTCCCAGCATTAAATCCTGTCCATTCATTTGGAAGAGGATCTCAATCTAATGCTGTATGATCTAGCTGACTCTCAGAGCACCCAACATTGCATCAGCAGCAAGATGGATATGGGAAGAAGAGGTGGAAGCTGAGGGGGAAATGTAGCTGCCTGCCCTGAACAAGCCTCTCTTGTCCATAGACCTGCTTTTTATTTTTCTCCAAAGAAAAAAAAGGCTAATTTAATTATGTTTCTTGGGGACAAGAACTGTGTCTTCACTGGTATCATTCATTGCCTGAAAATATTAAGAAGTTAGTTGTTGTTGTTCTTATAAATTTAAAATTAATATTTAAATGCCATTATCTTCAAAATAAAGGCATTAAGCACATTTTTGAAAATAAACGCATAACAGGGTAATTTTACTTAAAAAAAATTCCTTTTTATTTTTGTTACTGTTTGTTGAATACTGTTAAATTAAGGGAGGGAAAGAAAGACCGGCTCCTCCCAAGTCCCCACCAGCACCACTATGAAGTTAAAAGGCTGAGTGGGTGCCTGAGAACTGAGCCCTAAACCCCGGTGAAGGCCCCTGTGACCACACTGAGCAGGAAGCACGTGACCACCAGTAGACCCACTCACCTTCAGATGGACCATGCTCCCTTGGTGAGGAGTATCAGGAGTGCCAACCACAATGAACTGAAGAGCACAGGCTCTTCTCCAATTTCCTGGGGGTTCTTTTATAATCTTAAGAGCAGAGAGGGGGTTGGAAAATTACTTAGATTGGATTCCCTCAATTTTTTTTTTTTTGCGGTACACGGGCCTCTCACTGCTGTGGCCTCTCCTGTTGCGGAGCACAGGCTCCGGACGTGCAGGCTCAGCGGTCATGGCTCACGGGCCCAGCTGCTCCACGGCATGTGGGATCTTCCCGGACCGGGGCACGAACCCGCGTCCCCTGCATCGGCAGGCAGACTCTCAACCACTGTGCCACCAGGGAAGCCCGGATTCCCTCAATTTTAAGAGAATAATGGCAAAGCCAGATTGAATCCTAGCTAGAATAATGTATAACACTTCTGGCACTGTGGAGCAATCCATTCCTGTTATATTTTAAAATTTTAAATTCTGCAAATCAAAAATAGAAAAGCAAAATGAAAATAAAAATCACACATACCCTACCACTCAGAGATCACCAGTCTTAATATTTTGGCGACAACTTTTCCTGAAAACAAACACACACACCTATACATATATTCATGGGATCATATTATGTACTATTGTATAAACTGAACTTTTTTTTTACACAGCATAACATTGCAAATATATTTCCATATCAACAAAAACATTTCTGTAATTATATTTCTGCAACATAATTTTAATAGCTACATACTATTCCATCATATAGAATACATGTTCTATACTGGAAATAATGTGCACAATAAAATCATCAGTATAGGATTTTTAGACTTTTCCAATGCTATTTTTGTTATAATTAACAGCACTATGATAGTTGTAACTAAACTCCTTTAAGCATCCTTATTAAACTCCTAATTTCCTTAGTATAATTTCTTTTTTTTAATAGATCTTTATTAGAGTATAATTGTTTCCCAATACTGTGTTAGTTTCTGTTGCACAACAAAGCGAATCAGCCATATGCATACATATATCCCCATATCTCCTCCCTCTTGAGCCTTCCTCCCACCCTCCCTATGCCACCCCTCTAGGTCATCACAAAGCACCAAGCTGATCTCCCTGTGCTACGCTGCTGCTTCCCACTAACTATTTTACATTTGATAGTGTATATATATGTCCATGCCACTCTCTCACTTCGTCCCAGCTTACGCTTCCCCCTCCCTGTGTCCTCAAGTATGTTCTCTAAGTCTATGTCTTTATTCCTGCCCTGCCACTAGGTTCATCAGTACTTCAAAATGTTTGTACAATGTTAAGTTTTTAAATACATAACACAAAAATTTGAGGCACATTTATGTATTTTTATGAATTATATTCTCTACTTAGAGGAATTTTATTGGTCTATTATTAAATCATCATACCAAAATTTTCACTTCCTCTTTCTATACTTAACAGATTCATACAAAATTTTCACTTCCTTTTTCCAGATGACAATGAATATACTACTCGGAAATTGTACTAGGACTTACTTTAACTAAAAGTTAAAGCAGTTACCAGCTGCTTACTTTCTTGAATCTCTTCTACACTTGGAATTTCAATAACTGGGCTTGTAACCCAATCTTTTTGTCTACAAATATAGGCGAATCTCTCTAGTAGTTCTATACATTTTTTGATTAAATTGATCATATTGCAAAGAACCATAAGCTGTCACTATTTAAATTAGGTGAATTTAAATTAGAATATGCTAGGCCTTTTTGATGTGCAAATTTACTTGTAAAAGCCTTGTCCACATAGCAGTTAAATGCTCAGTCTTTCCATATTAGCACAGCATGAAAGGCAAGTTTTTATATCTTGGTAGCACACATTTACTTTAAAAATATGCATATATGTGTGTAGATGCATTCTAGGGGTATGCTTTATTGCTTACAGATATGGAATAAATTATTTAACTACCAAGCCAAATATTTGCAAATGTGTTTTGCTGCTGCTTCTAGTCTGTATAAAAAACCACCAGCTAGACACTCTCTTTTCTGCTATCTCAACCTTAGAAAAGAGTATAATTTAGCACTTTGCTTGATGATTAACTCTTTTCCAAGGCTCAGAAAATGCTGATGGTTAGACAAGGGACAGAATATTTTAACTTTAAATTTTGGGTTACGTTCACAGCATGGACTACTTCTTCTCTTCACTCACACAAGCTGAGAAAAATGTAAAAAAATATGACCCTTTTAGGGACAACTGTTATGACATGCATGAGTTTCCCTAAGTAAATGTAATGCCTGTATACAAGATGCATTGAGACAATATGCTAATTCATATATTTGGGAAGCATTGGGGACATGGGAATTGGCAAGTCATTTTCATAGGAAAGTCCGATTTTTTAGAAACACAACAAATTGGGCAGTGGTATTATGACTTTAATCATTTGGATGAAACAATGAGATAATTACGGATAATGACTCACTGCTGTACTTTCAACACCTTCAGGGTTCAATTTCACCCAAAAGTGAACAGAGCCAGCACCACATGGTCTGCTATCAAGCACTGACCTCCCTGATTCAAATGCAAAATGCTATTGCAGATGAAATTCACTGGGACAAAATGTTCAATAGAAAGATTACATTTCCAGTGGGGCAGAAAGATATTTGCCAGCATCTAATTAAAGCACCGATACAAAATCTTGGATTTCAATCAGCGTTGAGATAGAATGGCAATAATCCAGTAGCAAGAATGTAGCGAGGGCTTTGTTTCTCGTAGCATTATGCGTTTTTCCCATCTACAATAAAATCTTGAAAATTTTTCTAAGGGGATAGATATGGAAAGAAATAATCTTGTAGTCATTTTAATGTCAGCCACGCAACGCATTCGGGGAAGCCTCTGCGGACGGATAACTTTGCCTCTGACTAGCGGAGGAAAAGGTGACATCATTTACATTTAGTTCAACACGTGAAAAAGCCTGAAATTCTCTGCACCGTAAATGTAGCATCAATTTTCCACCTTTGCAGCCCCACCTCCCATGATTAATATAGTCCAGCCATTTTATTGCCGGCATTTTATCCTTTTCCCCTAGAAGTAATTTACTGACTTAATGGAAAAGTGAGAGATTTGCTTTAACAGATTTTATGAATTTAAGCAAAAGGCCCCGCTGAACATTTCCCTCTGGAGAGAGGTTATTCTTTGGCCAGGAGGCATTTGTAATAGTTCAGTAATCAAAAAAGATTTGCCTCCGACTTGCTAATTTGCTGAGTCTCTTAAGTAACAAAAGGATCTAAACTCTGCCTCTCAATTTAAAGTGAGCCCATAAAAGCTTCCAGCTTAGCAAGAAATCTAAGAATCCACAATCTGAGCTTTTAACCCCATTTCAATTTGTGCGAGTGTAATATCATTAGGGGCTGATTTCTACTTCGGGGTAGCCGTGGCTTTTCATGGAATTTAGTCCTTTATCTGAGAGGTGGTGGGGTGGGAGAACGCTTTGGAGCAAACTACTCCAGAAATAAACCTTGTTCTCCCAGAGGGATCAGAAGCTGGGAACACTGCAGATTTCATGGGAAGGGCTCTTTCCTCTGACGTTTTTGGTCAAATGAAGCCAGGTAAGACCCCTGGACTAAGTTTTGATTAGGGTGTAGAAAATTCAACTGTATTCTTCTTAATTTGCACAGCTGCATCTGAAAAAGATACAATTGGGCAGAATTATGACAGCGTCCACAGCTGTATCCCCAGCGTCTAGAACAGTGGCAGACACTGGGATGCTCAGTAAATAGCGAATGAACTGTAATAGGACAGAGCTTTTGTCATGGGATATTGTCAGTATCAGGGAGAGACACTGCCCTGTTGCCTAGTTATATCCACAGCCTGCCATTCTTTTTTTTTTTTCTTTTTCTTCTTTTTTTTTTTTAAAATATAGGGACAAACAGTGCAGAACCTTGCCCTTTTTTTTTTTTTTTTTGGTGGTACGCAGGCCTCTCACCGTTGTGGCCTCTCCCGTTGCAGAGCACAGGCTCCGGATGTGCAGGCTCAGCGGCCATGGCTCATGGGCCCAGTTGCTCTGTGGCATGTGGGATCCTCCCGGACCGGGGCACGAACCCGTGTCCCCTGCATCGGCAGGTGGACTCTCAACCACTGCGCCACCAGGGGAGCCCGACAGTTCTAACTTTTAAAATCTTGTCTCACTGCCCCTTAAATCATTGCTTAACCATGTTATAGTTACAGTTAAGCTCATTATAATTAGACTGGGAGGTAGGGAGATAACAGGAAGGAGGGAAGAGGTTTTGCCAAAGTTTAATTCAACTAAATTGTCTCCTCTGGATATATCATTCTGAGAGTTATTTAAAATCCGACCAAGCAAGCATGGACAGCCTCCCACAAATAAGGTAAAAGGGTTAATAATGCAAGCATAGGTAGCTCAGCATTTTCTGATATCTAATGTAATATCAGTAGTGATGAGACTAATTATGTTTGGTTTATAAAAGTATATGAAGAACTAACTGGAAGGAAAACATGGCACACTTAGGCAACTGGGAATAGTTCAGTTTGACAGAAACATAAGCCAGATTGTTTCCTTAACAATACCCTCTCATGTCCATTAGACATTTTCCCTGCAATGTCCTGCTATTCCTAGTACAGTTCTTCCTGATCACTTTGTGCAGGCACCACCTGACGACCCTTACCTGGCCGCCACGTTGGTTTGTTAATAGGTTAAATCATACCGAAGTCTTTCAATTTTTAGAACTGAGGTATAAAATAAACATCACTCTGGTTAGAATAAAAGTTCCTGTGGACTGCTTGCCATAGGCAAAAGAGACAAAGAGAAAGAGAGAAAGAAAGAAAGAGAGAGAGAGAGGGCAACATGTAAAGGAATTTTGCCTTTATAAATAATCCCTCCATTTTTCTTTTATCTTTTTCAAAATGTGGATAGTTTGTCTTAATTTTAATTTTTAATTAATTAATTAATGCATATATGTAGTTTAAACAGTCAAATAATAGTACAAGGATTCTGCCCCAAACTTCCCTACTAGTAATATCTCTTCTTTTAACTGCTTATCCTTATTTCTAAATAATATTCTTAGGCTACTATTTCTTGATTTTTTTTTCAGTTTTAGATTTTATCTGACTTCCTACTATGTAAGATGAGAATTTAATTCTTATCCACATATTCTCCTCATTCTCCTATGTACTTATAATTTTCATTTTATCAGTATTCAATATCAGTTTAATCAATATTTCATTTAATTCAGTGTTCATCATTTTGTTAATATTATTCACAGCTAAGCTACATAGTATTCTAGAAATACATTTCTTTATGGTACAAGAATTGCCTCATATTTTTATTTGCTTAATTTTCTATGATTCATCTCCAAACTCTCTGAAAGAAGTGTAAATATCCTTCCAGTACATCCTTCCACACCAAGTAATCTAGCTGTTCCATTTTGATCATTTTACAGATATCCTGATGGAGTCCCACATTCTCCAGCTCCCATTTGGCTTGGTTGTGTCCAGTCCTGCTAGATGTTGAGAACAGTCTTCTCCCCTGCCCTGTATTGCCTCTCCTGTTTCCCAGACCCTATGTCTTCTTTCTTGGCTTACTCCTTTGTTTCTGCAGAAGAGTGTCATAAAACTTCTTTTCTTTCTTTTCTTAAAATAATATAAACTTGTATGGGCAATGAAAACTACTTGTTGGAGGTTTTTTAGCTACATGTTTTTCAGACTTGAATTTTAATACAACTTGCAATATACCTGAAAGTCAAAGACCACCAAAGCTCCTTAGACCACCCTTTGAGAACCTTTATTCTATTAGTTCAAGAATCAACCAAAACACAAACATAGTTAGACCTATTCTTGTCACTATGAGAAATACAGAGAAAAATATAAGACACCTAAGGAGTTTACAGTCTGATTGAGAAGTATGGTAGGCAGAATAAGGACCTCCCAAATCATGTCCTAACTCCCAAAACTTGTGAATATATTATGTTACATGGCAAAAGGGAATTAAGGTTGCTAATCAGCTAACCTTAAAAGGAGAAGATGATGATGATGTGATTCCAGTGGGCCCAATGAAATCACATGGGTCCTTAAATGTAGATGTGAGAGGCAGAAAGTGAGGTGAATGCATGCCACCTGAAACCTACAGTTAAACAAAGACAGAATAATTGCGCTAGTCCCCTAAATTAGTCTGTTTGTTGAGTCAGGGATTTCACTTTCTCTCATCAACTAGAGTTTGGTTTTGGAGGTCTGGAAATCAGTTACTTATTTGTGCGTAAAACTTATACCAAGAAGCAGAATTCCTCCTATTAAGCGTGATTAACCCTTCACATGAAGACAAGATACTTTCAAAGTTGACTTGGTTAAATCCTCCTAAAACAGTTACTCCTCAGGACCAATACCAAAAGAACATTCCAATGCTCACCTATGCATTCCTCTCACATGCTACAAATATATCTTGCTGTACTTTTGCTTTTCTTTGCAATAAGCATTTCCAGTTGTCTTGCCTAGGGGTTTTCACAGGCAGATAATCTTTTCTCTGAGAATCTGAACTGTTGTTAGTGATTAGAATTCCAAGGCAAACATGCCAAGAAATAACTACAAGCGCCTGATTATCCTATAAGAATATTCTTCAGTTCTTAATTATTTGTCACATTTGTACTTAGCAGCAATAAAAGCTTCTTCACTTCCCTCTGTGGGAAGTTGTGATAATGTTTTTACTTGAGGCTCCAATTGTAACCAAAAGTGGGGTCTGGCTGCTCACCACTCAAAAGCCAATAAAGAGGCCAGGTTGGTGGAAAGGAAAGTTTGCTTTATTTAGGATACTGGCAACTGGGGGTGGGGGGAGGGCGGATGCCTGTCCAAAGGCCGACTCCCTCCTTCCCATCCCCCCACCCCCCGACAATCAGCCCACAAGAGCTTTAATAGACAGAGGGAGGGGCCTGTATGTAGAAACAGCACCGTCAGCCCTGACGGTCATCTTGAAACTGGTCATCGGTGGTCTGACCAGCATCATCTTGATTGTTTTAAGTACAGTTAATCTTCAGTTTCTGGGCCGGTTTGTTCCCATTTCCTTGAGGCCAGTCCTCAGAATTGTGGTAGCCTATGTCGTGGCTACAGTCTGGTCACCATGTAGTTAACTTTTACCTGGTGGAGGTTCACTATCTATAAGACAGCTCACAGGATATGGCTCAGAATATTACCTATTTAGGTCCTTGACTTTGCTTACTGACTAAACTCTTATTGTTTTGTCCTGTTTTTCTTTGCTTCTGCATTTTTCTCACTTCTCTGATTAAACTTATTCTTTGGCTAAAGTTTTTTTTCACAGACAAAAGGCAGGTGGAGGACATGGGGGGCAAGGACCTGCTCCATTTCAGAATCACCAGGGCTGTGTAGGAATTTTCAGCGTTGGGAGTGCTACGTCAGTGCCAAGAATATGGGAATTTTTAAAGAGAGGAGTGTAGGTTTTTCAAAAATGGCATTATCGACCCCCTTATGTAAATCAAGACCTTCCTTGACTGGCCTCTCACTGGTTGCAAGGTCTTGTGGTTTACAGAAAGTAGTTAGAGGAAGAAAAACAAATGAATCCTGCATCCTGGCTGCTTTGCCTCATTTGCCATTTGAAGGGAAACATCACGCATTTGCAACATAACCTTTTTTTTTTTTCTCAACACGGCCCCAGACACCAAAGGAGAAACTATGCCAAAACCAAGGAAACAAGAAATCAGAGGAAGATGGAGATCAGAAAATGTATATTAAAGATCAGGAGCCAAGGGCTTCCCTGGTGGCTCAGTGGTTGGGAGTCCGCCTACCGATGCAGGGGACACGGGTTCGTGCCCCAGTCCGAGAGGATCCCACATGCCACGGAGCGGCTGGGCCCGTGAGCCATGGCCGCTGAGCCTGCGCGTCCGGAGCCTATGCTCCGCAACGGGAGAGGCCACAACAGTGAGAGGCCCGTGTACCCCAAAAAAATTCAGGAGCGAAGGAGGAAAGAAAAGGATTCTAAAAGACTGTTAATTCATTAGATTAAATTAAGGTGTTTAAGTCAGTAAGCAAGGAGCTTGGGAGGCTCTAGGATTTTTGTTTTGTAATGTTTTAAAGTTTTAAAAATCTTCAGAGCTGAGTTACATATTTGGTCAATCAATGACAAACCTATAGAACATCTATGATTTCAAGCTCTTAAAATGAAAAAGACTCAAGCCCACGGAATATTACATAAGGGAATATTTTGGCTAAGACAATCAGGACTTGAGTAATGCCTTCCTCTGTTTCTCAAGAATAACAAAATCTACCTTCTGGTTTTGGGTGCAATGTTTTAACTGTACTCTACATCATTAACCTAAGGATGTTAGAAGGGGAAAAATGGTCTCTTTTTTTTGGCTAGTAATTTTGCTGGAGTGAACTGAGTGAATGGCAATAACTCTTTAGGGAATTTTTAAGAAAAAGGAAATTTTCATGATCAAGTTCTGAACTAAGAAAGCAATGTAAGTTACTTTATTCTAAATTAGCACTTTACAATAAGGTAAGCACTAAAGCAAGGATTTTATATTGTTTTCCTAGCTGCAGGAGATTCTGTTCACTTCCATGAAATACTAGGGAACAAAGGACTAGTATCACAGAGTGCCTACCGTGTGCTAGGCACTGCGTAGTAACTTACAGGGCATGTCATCCGCGATGAGGCACTAGGTACCCTCATGCTTCAAGTGAGAAAACTGTGGTTCAAAGAGGTGAAACAACTTGTCTGAGATAAAATCCAGATCTGTTTTAATCCAAAGCATGTAATCATCCCACCTCCCCACTGTGACCCCAGGGAGTTAGCTAGTGTCTAATGATGGATATGACACTCAAAAACATATAACCAAATTAATGCTATAAATGCCTTTAGAGATACATATCTTGGTACTTCAAGGAGAGAAAGAGAGAGCGCTCTCACAGAGCTGGAAATGGCAAGTTCAGGCTTAGCCTTCTCCGTAGAGAACAGTCTGGAATTCCTTGGCACAGCAGAGAGTGGCAGCCACCCAACCAGAACCCTTTAGCCCTGCCTCAGAGTCCTCAGAGACCAGTAGAGACGCATCCCATCAGGACACGGGAGCTAGTTGAGTGTCCCTGAGAAAAGGCTATAGGCCCAGCACATTTCCGGCTTCTGCTACGCCCACCTGCTTGCTCTGGCTCTTGCCTGGCTTGCCGGCTGCTCCTATCTTATTCACTTGCTACCTTTTTCACTAATGCTGCCACTCGGGGTTTTTCTCGGTTCCTCCAAGCTCTCTCTCCCTCTCCTCCCACCTTAGGGCTATTGCACATGCATCTACCTGCAACGTACTCCAATCTATCAGGATTTTTAGATGGAGTCATCAGAAACCGACTCTGGCTGATTTAAGCCTAAGAGAAATGGAGTGTATTGGGTGGCTCACAGAATTTCCAGGAAAGCTGCAATACGAGGTTTGGAGATTAGGAAGGGACAAAGCAAAGCTGGACAAACAGAATTTCAGGCAAAATCACACCCAGAACCAGCCTGAAGAGGGCTCTGTTGCCTTTGCCTCTGAATGCAACGCTCCCTTAGACAAGGATATCCTGGAATCACTGCTCCAGAAACTGAATGTTGCTACCACACTCATTGCCACAAAAGAAATTCTCAGCTCTGCTTTTTGGTATCACTAGTTCCTGATCCACTGCCTTAGACAGATGACTCTGACCAAGTCTGGGTCACGTTCCCAAATTCTAACTGCAAGGAAGGCTAGGAAAGTGAGTAGGTGGGCTTTGGAGAAGCGTTCCCCTTACCAAGACTCACACCATGGGAAGGAATTCAGGAAAGGAATTCAGGTGCTAAATAGCCAAAAAGTTCCACCCCTCATTTCTTCCCCTGCTTGCCTTTGCAATACTGGCCTCTTTACAGTTCAGGTCTTTTGTTGAACCAGCTCCTCAGAGGCCTTCCCTTGACCACCTTATCTTAAAAGATCTTCAGTCTGCACCATGTTTGTTCCTTCACTCTACTTATCACAGTCGATCATCATTTATTTGGACTGTACCGTTCATGAGTACCTTGACTGCTTTGTTCACCTGTTTCCTAGTGCCCCCGACCAAGCCTTACACAGATGCTCAGTGAATAGCCGTTGAATGAACGAGTAAGTGCATGAATACTTAAGAAGGCAGAGACTCTATCTGCTTAATTTTCTCTAGATTCAATGTAGCTTTACGTTGAAGGAGTTTGCACACATTACACTGGGAATTAATCAAATTACTTTATAGGCACAGTCATAGTCTTATTAATCAGTACAATGCCATGTTCCATTTTGTATTTCCATTATTATTATTTTTTACTTGAATGGTAATGCTTATCTAATTAGCATGCGATCATGCTATGGATTTTCACTCGGCAGTTTCTGCTCATAATTGGCCACTTTTCTTACCTGAAAACATAGAGATTTAAAAATACATTTGAAAAGGTGTATCTTGCTCTCCGTAACGAATCAGGTATAATCTTGTGTGCTATTATATGCCAAGTGTTTTCTTATAGAGAACTTCATAATCGAGATCCAGACGTGGCATTAATGACTAATGACTTCCCGGCTGTGTCAGGATCTGAGCTCATTAAACCTTTTTAGGAATGTCTTCCCCACCACTAGGCTGTTAAGTCCCTTAATGGTGCCTTAATTGGGGCTTTTATTGACTGCATCAGCTCAGTACATATGTTTTTAATTCATCATTAGCTTTGCAGTAATGAGTGTAGCCACTCGGTCGCCACTTCCAGCAAGCTGACTCCTGGCCCTGTGCCTCTGGACTTTGAACATGACTCTGGTCTAGTACTTCTCCACCACAAGAATCTGAGACCCTGACATCCAGAGTCTTATAGATCTTTGCATTTTCCAGAATGTTCAACAGAGGACTGGACACATATTAATTATTACTCCGTTGAATGTTGGCTACATGAGGTTAGTGGCTATTTTAAAGTCTGTTTTAAATGTGTCTGTGTTCTATCTCCACACTTAATGTAGTGCTTGTAAACACTGTCTACAGTAACTGCAACTGGCTCCTTGTCCCACCACCCTGGGAAGTCTAGAGTTTATGCTAAAAGGGCTTATCCCTTCTAAGGGTCCTTATCCCACTCGCAAAATTGTGTACAATATTTTGTGTGTAGGTGAATTTATTCAAGGAGAGGTTGTAATTTTCACCAGCCTCTCTGGGTTAGAAAAGTTTAAGAACTACTGCTCCAGAGGCTTCTAAATCTCAAATTGTCTGTCGGAAGTGTAGGTGGAGAAAAATTCTACCTACATGCACACTTCCTCTCTCCCTGTATTCCTAAAAGAGGAGAAGTAGTGGTAACAGTGATGATAATAATAGTAATAATAAACGTTCATGGACACTTACTGTGTGATAGTCATTTTTCTAAATACTTTTCATGTATTTCTTCTTTTTTCTTATTTTACCCTAAAACCCTATAAGAGAGATAGGTCAATTGAAGAATGATCTTAAAAAATACACACACACAGATGTATTTTGGCATGGACCTTGTTATTCTTTTAGTTCTTAGCTTCAAGAATTTGTGTGATGATCCATTTACTCTTTTTTTTTTCTTTTTATTAGTTTCTGCTTTATAACAAAGTGAATCAGTCATACATATACATCTGTTCCCACATCCCTTCCCTCATGCATCTCCCTCCCTCCCA
Organism: Mesoplodon mirus; assembly: GCF_964341445.2. NCBI lineage: Eukaryota > Metazoa > Chordata > Mammalia > Artiodactyla > Ziphiidae > Mesoplodon > Mesoplodon mirus. Next base: position 86,238,140 of record NC_138984.1, read on the forward strand.
CCCTCCCCATCCCACCCCTCCAGGCGGTCACAAAGCACCGAGCTGATCTCCCTGTGCTCTGAGGCTGCTTCCCACTATCTATCTACCCTACGTTTGGTAGTGTACATATGTCCATGCCTCTCTTTCGCTTTGTCACAGCTTACCCTTCCCCCTCCCCATATCCTCAAGTCCATTTACTCTTTATATATGTATTTCCTTTGATTTTTCTTTAAATAGAATCCAACACTGTCAAAATTTATGATTTGACACAATACATTTTAATAAACTGATCTGGTTGAGAAATTGGATATAATGATTTACTTTCTCAATTAACTGATGGTTTGCCAATTAATGCTTTAAACGCCTAAATTAAAAAATCTCTATGAATATGGTATAGAGCCAGACATTGACTTTTTGGTCTTTCCTAAGTTTGGGGCCCTATCTCACTGTTACCAAAGCTGACCAAGACACACTCTTGAATGACTCCCCACTGTCACTGCCCTAACTCAGATACTGTCAGAGGTTCCAGAGCCTGAGGAGAGACTAGAAAATTTAAATCAAGGAATCTTCCCCAACTTTGGGCCAATTCCCCCGTCTTCCTAATTTCTGCATTCCCTACACCGCTACGCCTTCAATCACTGCACCTTATAAATGTGCATAATGAAAATCCACTGATTTGAATTGAACTCAGAAACTCTTCTTCTGAATGCCTTCACCTGTGTTCTCTCTCATCCCCATTGAGTCATTGGGTCTGTAGCTTACATAATCACCTTCTCTTGGCTTTTCTCCTACCTACCTTTCTCTATTACCATTTTATAATCACTTTGTTCCGCCTCTTCCTTGAATGCTGGTGTTCTCCAGGGTTCCATATAGAGCTCTCTTCTCTTTTCATGTACATTAAATTCAAGGCATTGTTATGTATGTCCATCTTCCATATCCATATCCATCTTCATTTATCTATATGTATGTGACTCTCAAATCTACATTTCCAGCCCAACATCTCTCTTGAACTCCAGATCCATATATGGAACTGCCTGCTGTCCATCCCCATCTTGATGCCCACTGGCTTCTCAAGTCAAACATTTCCCAAAATAAGTCACAATTTTTCCTCTTCTCCTATATTCCCTGATAGCATCCAGTTAGCCAAGATATCGGCTTCTATTGGAGAAGAGATTCCTTTCTCCTCACCTTATGTTTCCTTGTGGCAGGATCTCTTCCAGAGTACAACCCCTGGCCTGTTTCCATCCCTTCCCTCATTCCTCCCTGGAGGAGGAAGAGAGAATTACATACTTGGAGAGTTTGGGGGAAAAAAATTGAGTATATTCAGCTTCCTCCTTCCTTGGTTCTTTTTTCTTTCCTTTGGCATCTGTGTACTTAAGGAAAGTACACTCTCTGTTCTCTGCTGTGAGTTTTATAGAAGTGGTCCCCCCTCCCCAAGGAGACCAGGTGCTGTTCAGGACTGCCAATGGCTGACTGGGTAAGGCTGCCTAGTTCAGAGGTGAATATTAGCATGCCACATTATCCAACAGCTTTACCAATAATAAGGTGATGTTTTTATCTCCATCTGCCTGACTTCGTCTCTGTCTCTCTGACTCTCTGTCTCTTTCTCCCCCTCTCTCTTAAATGGTTCCACATTTGAGTGGAGAAAAAGGAGTGCTCTGAATCTACCCCCACCAAATACAATGCCTTTAAAGAATTCTAGAGTCCTTCACTTCCTCCACTCCTCTATATCCAATCAGTTCCAAATAAAGGGCAGGGTTGAGACGTTGCCCAATTTCTAATTAATTAATTAGAATTAATTAGAAATATAGTGCCAATTAACTCAGGTTTCCACATTCAATTTCTTCTATAAGTGACAAAGTATACATGGTTATCATTCCTGGAAAATACTGCCTTGGCTAGTAGAAAAGAAACACACACATACACTCCTTGCAGGCATTGATCTAATCTCTATTAAGTGTTTTGTGACATGTATTATATCCACCCTGAGATGAAGCCAATAGTTACAGTTAGCTGAAATCCAAAACTTAATAATGCAAGCTTATCTATCAGAAACAAGCGCTTTATTCTATTAATTGAATGAAATAATATGCCATGTGATACTCTCCCTCTGATACTTTGCCCCTCCACCGTGCTTTATCCTTCTCCTTCCTGCGTTTTGCCTCAAGAGGCTGACCTGCATGGATCACTTCCTGTGCTCTCTGGCTTCCAAGTGGGTTTGCCTAACGGGCAGCCCCAGGAGATCAGAGTGAGAGTAACATCAGGATGCTTATTCCCCTACTTGCTTACTTGTAAGATACACTTAGGTGCCTGGGTTCCTGGGTAGAAGGTCACTGCTCCTCTCAAAGCAGCTCACACCCTAGGATCTTCTCTCCTCTCAGAATTCTGTTATTCTCCTTCCTCTCGTCTTTCAAGCCTCAGGGCTGGTGACAGCTCTGTAGCTATGAGCTCCATGCTGGATCCTGCAGTATCACTCGTGGTTCTTTCGTAACCCCTCGTACCTGGGAAAGTTATGGTCCCTTTGGTAAATAAACCCTCATTGAATTATCCTAATTTGAGTGTGTCATCTCTTTTTTATTTTAATTTTATTAGAAATAAAATTAACCCCCCAATATAGAAGATAGATAAGACCAGCATTTTATCAGCATAGATTTATTTTATGAAGTCAGCTTTATAACATTTAACATTTACTTATAAAGTTAATCAAAGAGCACACTTTGGATAAACACATGCATTTGAAAATGGGGTTAATGGATGATAGCTGCTGTCTTATTAATGTAAACATTGAAGAGATTTCCATCGGAGGCTTATGGACTTCCTAAAACACTATTATGTATAGAATTCTGGGTTCTATGAGACACAGTTTGACAAAAACTGTTTCAGCATCGAGTTCTTCCCACAAGGCAGGCCTTTCTCAGCCTTAACTGTCTAAAAGCTGCTAACGATAATGACGTTCTCTGATGTCACACTCCCTGTGTCCTTTGTATAGATGATACCATGCTTTCTGAGAAGGTTTGGTTCTCCCTGAGGGGTTTTATATCCTCACCCAGTTGATGAAAACTTTTTCTTCTAGGACTATTCGACTCTCCTTTGCCAACTCCTGTTCTGGGTCCTTGTCTCATTACCTAGAGGCAGTGAGACATTTTGGTGAATTTCCCTCTAGTTTTTTTTCCCCACGTAATTGTTTACAAGTGATTGGAACCATACTCTATATACAAACTTATATTCTTCTTTTTTCACTTGCCATTATAACAAAGGATTTTCTCATATCATCACACTCAGAAGCATCATTTTTAGCAGTGGTAAATGTTTCCACCATATTGCCTGTACCATAATTGATGCTAGTTATCCTCTGTAGACATCTAGATTGCTTCTAATTGTTCACAATTACTTTAAAAGTCACAAAAAGCTCTGTAAATATTTTTTTAAATTATTTTTTAGGATGCACTCTCAGGTATTGAACCAACTGTTGAATGATGCAAATATTTTTCAAGCACTGAAAATTATTTTCCTAAAGACAGCAACAATGTGCACATTTACTGAAAGCATCTAAGAGTGTCTGTCTACCTATTGAGGCCTAGAAGTTTTAAATTCTAACTTGAGTTACAAAATTATATTTCCTTGTTTAATTTGCATATCATCACTACTAGGAATTGGACATTTTCACACCTATTAGCCATTTGTTGTTATTCTGTTATAAACTGTCTTTTTCTTTGCCTGTTTACTTCCTAGTCTTCTAGTAATTTTTCTATGATTTCTGTGAGTTCTCTGAATGTCAAAAATAATTTATAAGTAGTACATTCATTGCTTTTAATACAAATCGTTTGCTGCAGAGCTGCTTGGAAACAATCTATTGGCCATCACTTCTAAGTTTCCTTGTTTGTTGTATTACAATGTGAAGGCGAGATTATGGTTTGTGAGTCTTGAACTATTAGAATTGTAAATCTGTAAGGTCCAAAGTAATAAGTACCACTATAATTACACTATAATTCATTCGAAGTTCAATGACTATTTCTTCATATATAGCTGAAAAGATCACTGAGCAAACCAAAGTTCTTTTCCCGTGATGCAAGTCTGTACATGTTGTTAATCAACAGTTCTGTATAATTGGAAGCTCATTTCCACGTTAATGTAGAAAGTCTTAACCACCCTGAAATTTGCCTAAAGTCAGTAACGTCAAATGTTGAATAAATATTTATTCAAAGGGGAATGTTACAGATCGATGCTTCTAACCTGAAAATCAATCAATCTGGGTCTGGTTTGGGCTTTACATAGGGTTTGTGGTTGTTTAGCTATATTACACCTGCCAATTAGTAATTGTTGTTTTCCACCCTTTCCACCCTTTCCATTAGATAGCATATTGAATATGCAGGAGTAACTTTTTAAAAATGATACAAGATTTGATTCTACCACAAGAAAGTAAATCAATACAAGAAATTCTGGGGGAGAAAGGTATCTCCCTACCACACTCAGGGTGGGGGGTATGTATTCCTTTAATGGGGCACTCTTAATTCCCATTACAGTTAATGGGAGTTGCGTGTGTATATTGAGAAGCACACAAGCCTTGCTGTCTCTATCAGAAAATGATTCCTTTTGTGTTGATCTCCTAGCTGTGTTTTCATTCTACCTTTTAAAACCATTACACCTAACAGAGTTTTGAGTGCATTATAGGTAACTTTAAGAAGCCGTCATTATCTCCTCTCTCTTAACCACATCATAGGGGGTAGAAAAGCGAGAGCACAGTATATACACCACGCTGAGGAGAGGAAACGTGCCTTGAATTTTTGAACCCTCAGCCTATTTTCTGTAATGCTTGGTGGTGAATCACTCTTAAGTGCTCCATCATTCCCTAGGATATGTACTTCCTGCCAAAGGTTACCAGATTACAAAAGTATCCTCAGCTCAGAAGGGACTCATAATTCACCATCACCTTATTTTGACACTAAGAGAGAAAATATGTGCATCAAGACAAGCAGAGGAAATAATGAGAAAAAAAAAAACACAACTATATTAAGTTAACAATGCAGCAAACACTCCAAAGGGAAAAATACAGACTAGAACAATAATAAGGATAATAGAAAAGTAATGCTGTTAAATTATGAGGAGAGATTTGCTGTTCAGCTCCTGAACACTTCCCTGAGTGAAGATAGTTTCTTAAATAGCTTCCCTTAGGCATGAGAGGAAATGGGAAAGTTAAGATAGTTTCCAAAGTTGGAATAAAATAGTTGTGCCAATGTTTCAAAAAGACAAGGTCAAATACATTTCCTGAAGGTGAAGTGGAAATATTTAGAAAGTATAAAAACACCAGTGACGTGGAAATAATTGTTAACTTGCAAAAGATGAGCAGTCTCAAGGCACAAAGGCAGGGTGGTGGATACATCAGGAACAAAAGCAAAGTGAAATCTTATAGGACCTTTGATTAACATGTCAAAAAAATAGGAGAGATGCAATATTTATGAAAAGATCCCAGGAAATATGCTCTTTGCCTGACAAAAAGGTCACAGGAATGTATATATTAAATTTTAGTACATTTCATTTTAGCGGAGTTTATAACCAAACAAGTGACATTTACAGAAAAATACTAAAAGTATAATTACCAGAAAGCTTTGTGTGTATCACTAATGCAGCTATAAGTTTCTTTTTTACAACATAATTTCATAAATTTTTTACAATGAGGGTATATATCACAACAGTTGTCAACAGTTTTAAATGCTATTCGACTACCTGGGAAAGACTTACAGGAGTTCCTTAAATAGTTTGTGATGCCTGGATCACTGGGTGACACATTTCTAACCCTTGCAAATTCCTTCCTCTTCTGATTTGTGTGTTGCATCTTTCTGACGGTTTGTGAGTTTGTTTAAGTGCCACAGTTTAATATGCTACTTTTTTCTTACCTTCTCTATTGAATATAACCTATAAACAGTAAACGAGACCCGACTTAAGGTAGAATTTTTTACAGATTATATAAATCCATAAAATTTATACAATGTACAGCTGTACAATGAATTTTTTATAGATTATATAAATTTGTGTAACCCCCCACCCAGACCATGATATGGAACATGACCAGCACACCACAGACCTCCCCATTTCTCCTTCAAATCAATACCCCCGTACCTCATAGCTACTATTCTGACTTATATCATGCGATTAGTTTTTCCTGCTTTAAACTTTCATATAAATGAAATCCTCCAGTGTGTTCTATATGTTACTTATATAAAATTTTCTAAATGTTGGCATGTTGAGTTCAAGTGTAATTCTAGATATGAGTGTGTTCAGCAAATGCAGTTTTTATCTATTTTACTTTCTCTTACAAACTATTCTGAAAAGTTTTATTTATTTTGATATGGACCATTTTCAAAGTCTTTATTGAATTTGTTACAATATTGCTTCTGTTTTATGTTTTGGTTTTTTGGCCACAGGATGTGTGGGATCTTAGCTCCCCGACCAGGGATCGAACCTGCACCCCCTGCATTGGAAGGCAAAGTCTTAACCACTGGACCACTAGGGAAGTCCCATCTGAGAAGTTTTAAAATGCAAGCTCCCTCTCTCTCTCCCCAAAACAAAAAGCCCCTTCAGTACTAATGTTTACTATGATTCCTTCTCAGCCCTGCCAATTTAAGAAGTAGGAATGGCATGGTGGTTTGAACTAAATAATATCTGGAGAACTGACCTTTTCTCAGCCATTACAATGCTGATAATGAGTTTTTAAAAAGTGTTAAAAATGAAATGAAATAAAAACTTGTGTGTTTTTTTTTTTTGTTATTACACATTTACTTTTTTTTTAAATTCAAATGGGCCACAGGACAAAGTCTTCATTTTATCCTAGATCCCAAGACCTCTAAGCCTCTTCTCTAGAGACATTCATTATTACTCACTTCTTGTGTATCCTTGCACAGGTATGTACACACAGATATGTTTCTTCTTTTTTACAGAAATGGAATAATTCTATGCAAATTATTCTCTACCTTACTTTTTTCAATTATAAATTATAATGGAGGTCATTTGCCATCAGCATGTAGAGAACTACCATGCTAATTTGAAAGGTTTCATGGTACTGCATTCTATGGCTATACCTTTATTTACTTAATCAGAGTTTAGAATTTGAAAAACAGATATGCATCCCTGTTTGGCCAGTGATTCTTTAACTACAATGAGAGAGAAATTTCAGGACACTAAGATATAGAAACCAGTTAAAGGGTTTCACATATTTTTTATTCCCTATTAAGTGGATGGAAATTCCAAACCATATCTAGGTATTTCCCACACCTCTTTCAGCTCCCTGCCTGCAAGCAGTAGTCTTCAGTTCCTCCAGCCCAGAGCTGACATATTTCCCTGGGTAAGTAGGTTTCCCATGGTCTTAGAGAGACCAGACTCCACAGAATAATCTTGGCTACTCTTCCAATGAAAGGAGGAGATATTCTGACTTTGTAAAAAAGCAGTAGTTTCAAGACTGAAAGTTTTTCCCCTTAGGGAATAAGGCAAGGGTGCTCTCTTTCATCACTTTTATTCAACATTTTACCGGAAGTTCTAGCCAGAGAAATTAGGCAAGAAAAAGAAATAAACTATATCTAAACTGGAAAGGAAGAAGTAAAACTATCTCTATTCACAGATGACATAATCTTTTTAAAAAAAATAAATTTATTTATTTTATTTATTTTTGGCTGCATTGGGTCTTGGTTGCTGTGCGTGGGCTTTCTCTAGTTGTGGCGAGCGGGGTCTACTCTTCGTTGCGGTGGCTTCTCTTGTTGTGGAGAAGTACGGGCTTCTCATTGCAGTGGCTTCTCTTGTTGTGGAGCACGGGCTCTAGGCATGCGGGCTTCAGTAGTTGTGGCACGTGGGCTCAGTAGTTGTGGCTCGCAGGCTCTAGAGCACAGGCTCAGTAGTTGTGGTGCACGGGCTTAGTTCCTCCATGGCATGTGGGATCTTCCCGGACCAGGGTTCAAACCTGTGTCCCCTACATTGGCAGGCAGATTCTTAACCACTGCGCCACCAGGGAGGCCCATTATCTTATAGTATATATAGAAAATCCTAAAGCATCTACAAAAAAGCTGTTAGAGCAAATAAACGAATCCAGCAAAGTTTTAGGATACAAGATGAACACACAAAACTCAGTTGTATTTTTATACACTAGCAATGAACAATCCAAAAAGGAAATTAAAAAACCAATACATTTACAATAACGTAGAAAAGAATTAAATACTTAGGTAAAATTTAACCAAGGAGGGTAAGACCTGTACACTGAAAACCAAGAAAAAAAGTTACTCAAAGAGATTAAAGAAGGACTAAATCAATGGAAAGATACTCTGTGGTTACAGATGGGAAGACTTGGTATTAAGATGGCAGTACTCTCTGGAGAGTTTTTATCATAAATGGGTGTTGAATTTTGTCAAAATCTTTTTCTGCATCTATTGAGATGATCATATGGTTTTTATTCTTCAATTTGTTAATATGGTGTATCACATGGATTGATTTGCGTATATTGAAGAATCCTTGCATCCCTGGGATAAATCCCACTTGATCATGGTGTATGATCCTTTTAATGTGTTGTTGGATTTGGTTTGCTAGTATTCTGTTGAGGATTTTTGCGTCTATGTTCATCAATGATATTGGCCTGTAATTTTCTTTTTTTGTGGTATCTTTGTCTGATTTTGGTATCAGGGTGATGGTGGCTTCATAGAATGAGTTTGGGAGTGTTCCTTCCTCTGTGATATTTTTGGAAGAGTAGTTTCAGAACGATAGGTGTTAACTCTTCTCTAAATATTTGAGAGAATTCTCCTGTGAAGCCATCTGGTCCTGGACTTTTGTTTGTTGCAAGTTTTTTTTTTTTTTTGGCGGTAAGCAGGCCTCTCACTGTTGTGGCCTCTCCCGTTGCGGAGCACAGGCTCCGGACTCGCAGGCTCAGTGGCCATGGCTCACGGGCCCAGCCCCTCCGCGGCACGTGGGATCCTCCCAGACCGGGGCTCGAACCCGCGTCCCCTGCATTGGCAGGCAGACTTTCAACCACTGTGCCACCAGGGAAGCCCTTTTGGAAGTTTTTTAATCACAGTTTCCATTTCAGTACTTGTGGTTGGTCTCTTTATATTTTCTATTTCTTTCCGGTTCAGTCTTGGGAGATTGTACCTTTCTGAGAATTTGTCCATTTTTTCCAGGTTGTCCATTTTATTGGCATATAGCTGCTTGTAGTAGTCTCTTGTGATTCTTTGCATTTCTGTGGTGTCCATTGTAACTTCTCCTTTTTCATTTCTAATTTTATTGATGTGAGCCCTCTCCCTCTTTTTCTTGATGAATCTGCCTAAAGGTTTAAAAGTTAAAAAAAAAAATGGCAATACTCCCCAAAGCAATATACAGATTCAATACAATCCCTATCAAAACCCCAATGTCCTTTTTTTGTGGGAATAAAAATATCCATCCTAAAATTCATATGGAATTTCAAGGGACTCCAAACAGCCAAAACAATCTCAAAAAAGAACAAAGTGGGAGGTCTCACACTTCCTGATTTCAAAACATATTACAAAGCCACAGGAACACTTCCATGACTCCAAAAGTTTCCTTTTGCCTCCTTGGCAGTTAGTCACTCTCTCCATCCCAGCCTAGGCAACCCCTGATTTGCTTTTTGTCATTGTCTAGAATTCTGCCTTGTTTAGAATTTCATAGAAATGTGATCAGTACATAGTCATTTATGTCTGACTTCTTTTACTTAGCACGATGTTTTCAAGATTCACTCATGCTGTTGTGTATATGAGTAGTTCATTCCTCTCTGTTGCTGAGTAGTATTCCACAGTATGAATATATTACAGTTTTATCCATTCACCAGTTGGTGGATATTTGGGTTATTTTCAGGATTGATTTTTTTATTGTTTTGTTTTTTGTTTTTTACAGTTATATTCAGCTGTGTCAAGTTCTGGATTTCTTTTCATTTATCCTGTTTGCAACTAATTGGAATTCTTGAATCTGTGGAATAGTGATTTTCACCAGTTGTGGAAAATTGTCTTTACATCTGAAATTGCCTCTGTGCTACTCTCTCTCCCCTTCCCTTCTAGAACTTCATGACATGCTTATTAGACCTACTTCTCTTATCCGCCATGATTCTAAATCTTTCTAACATACTATCTTTTTTTCTCTCCATATTGCATTCTGGATGGTTTCTTTAGTACTATCTTCCAATACACAAATTTTCTCTTCTTGACCTGTTCATAATATTTCTAGGACCCTGGGAAAGAGTACAAATGGAAGGCAACATACTATATAAATATATTTAAAAGTTAGCAATCAAGCTAATAAAGTATTAAATAAAATAGATTCCATCCTCTGATATTGACAAAGACCAAGTTTGAATTTAAAATTCTTGGATACCTAGAGCTCTGCCCTATAATATAGTGACATAGGGAGAGCTAACTCCAAACTGTTAACCCCAAACCCCTGTCTTCTCTCCTCAGCTCCATTCCACACTGCAAGGGACATCAAATGTACACATTTGGACACCCAATTTACAAATCCTAATTCCATCCATAGTCCCATGAGAGCCATTTCCTGCCCCGCCCCCTGAGGGCACAGTCTGCTCTCAGGGGGAGAGACCTAAGGAAGAGGTCTGCATGAGGAATTGGAAGCAGGCTTGGGGCCATCTGAACTGGGAATTTCAGGGCCCCTGGTGGCAGAAGTATGATCCAGAAGGGGGCATATAGAGTCTGTGTGACTTACCATATCCTTAGCCATGCAGATTTTTTGTGGCTGGATGAAGGCCTGCACATTCTCCTAAGTATAGTGTCCAGTGCTGTGTAAGGGCAATACTGCTCTCTTTAGCTATGTTTAACTCATCTATTGAGTTTTTAATTTCAGTTATTACATTATTGATTTCTAGAAGTTCCAGTTGGTTCTTTTAACAATCTTCTGTTTTACTCATATTTTAAGTTCCTTCTTTAATTTTTTTCAACATGTTAACCTTACTTATTTTATATTCTGTGTCTGATAATTCCAATATCTGAAGTCCTTGTGGGTCTTATTCTGCTATCTGTTGTTTTAGTTGGTTGGCTCTTGCTTTTGGTGCCTTCTTTCTTCATGTGTTTTGTGATTTTTGAGCTCAAATTTCTTAAAATTTGTCTGTGTAGAATTCTCCAAAGCCTGGAATAAGGATGGATTTCTATAAAAAAGATTCATGTTTGCTTCTCCTAGGCACCTGAGTACATGACAAGTCTGGGACAACTGTAAACAAAATTTTCCATCTGTGTTTTTATGAACCATCCAAGTAATGGCATTTCAGGCTGAAAATCCACATGAAGGCCCATTTGTGATTGTACATTCTCAGAGAATTGCCTCTTTATCCCCACCCCCCTCAGTGGCAAACTTGTCGGGCAGTCCTTCAGGAGTAGGAGTGGATTTCTTATATCAAGGATGTGTTTGGAGGTTTCTTTTTAAAATCCCAGTCTAGAGTAGGCCTTGGGCTTTGTCTTTTGTGACCTGACCCCTACAGGGCTGTGAAAATTCACAAGGTTAGGTAAATGCCCTCAAGGTTCCTACCTTCTTTTATCCTAAGTATTCTTTACTGTCTTGCCAGCTTCTTGAAGCAAGAAGGAAGGTGTTTTATCCTCATTTTTAGTTGTTTTCAGTGGGAAGGTCGGCTGGGGTACTAATCTGCTTTATTACACAATGTTAATATTTCTTTAATCTATTTTGCTTAATCCCTACTGCTAATGCATTGGCTCATACACATGTAATTTCTGGTTCCATCTAAAAGCCTTCCAACTTATTCCCTGCTTCTAGTCTCTACTCTGCCTGTTCCCTCCATATCCCATCCTTCCAACCAAGAAGGATCAATAAGAGTCTCAGGAAGAAACAGTTCACTCAAATAGTTCAAATGAAGGTCTTTTAATGAAAGGATCAGTTGCAGAGCGGCTAGCAGAGGTAAGGGAGCAAATAAGAGTTGATGAAACACTTAGAGACAGAGGAGAAGATAAAGAGACAATGAGAGAAGATAAAGTTTCCAGAGCCAGTGAAAGGCAGAGCCATAGAGGAGGGGCCACCTGTCAGGAGTTGTAGTCATGGAGGGATGAAGCTACTGCTAGAGATATAACATCAGAGGAGAGAAGGAGTGGGGAAGAGGTGCCACTTTCACTTTCCATCTGTCTTCTGATAACCTTACCTAAGCCTCACTTTCATTAAACCCAACCTCAAAGAAGATGAGGTCAACCCCCAGAGGCATGAGCTTGGCAGAGAAGGGCAGGAAATGAGTCTAAGGGCCAAATAGAAAATATCATCACACCAGCCTTTCCTCAGACACTTCAAAAGGTCAGTTGTCTAATATGCTAAACTTATCATACCATTCTCCTACTTAAAATCTATCAGTGGATTTACATCATCTTCAGGACTAAATCTAAACTGGAATATGTGACTTCACCCCTGCCTATGGCTTCATTTCCCCAGTTTTTGTCTTAGCCTACAGCCATTCTGAATTATTTCCAGATTCTCCAGTAGTCCCTGATCTCATACCTCCTCTGTACATTGGCCATATTCTTTCCTCTTCCTAAGGCAACCTTATGCATCTACTTTGCTTGGCAAACTTCTACTTAACCTTCCAGAATCAAAAACTTAGCTCTGGAATCACCTCCTCCTGAAAATTTTATTTTTCAGAGTTTTTCCATCACTTTCTTACTTAATCCCATCCTAATACTTAGTTGAACTGAGTGTCCCGACTGTCCTTCCCCCTTGAGAACAGAGATATGCATTTTAGCTCTTACCGTTCCTGGTACACAGTAGGTAATCAATAACAATTCTTCAAATTAATAAATGAAAACTAAATATTAGGAAAAAAGAAAGAAAACAAAAAGGGAGTATAGTTATAAACCTCTTTGAAATTTTAGGTTATGGGGGAAAGTCTTGGAATTGAAGGATTTCCTTTCTCAAATTTATTTCTAAGATACTTATCTTGTATATAGGCAGAGCAAGACAAGGAAAAGACTAGACACAGGCCCAAGGACTTAGATTTTGAATCCTAGGATTACTCCTAGACTTGGGCAATGTCCTTCTAGAATATAAGAAAGACATTGCTTTGGTGTCAGCTTTAATTCTTGCTAAATAATGCTTTAAATTCTTTAAATAAAATTTTAAAAAATGTGTATCAATCCACACATTTCTGGTAAATTCATATTCTAATAACTTTTGCTTTCTTTGTATATTAAAAAAATCTAAAACTGTGGAAACCTTCTTGCTTGGCTTAGATTCCAATAGTATAGAATGCTTTCTTTTAAAAAATTCTTTGAGATAAAACCCAAATGCTACCTACCACACTGCAACAAAACACTGAGGAATTATTTGCTATGCTGATTAACATATTCTTATTGATTCATTGATTGCAACAGTTATCATTTTATTTGCAGGCTCAAATAAATATTCCATGTGTACATGGAATATTTAAAGAAACTTAAAGAAATTTGGGAGGAAATACAGGAATCAGAGGTTTTCTTGCTAATTTTCATAACTGTAACACCCCAACGAAGCCAGTTTACAACCACGAACACTAGTGAAAACTGAGTAAAGATTTACAAATCTCTTTCTAATTAAAGACAATTTCTCACATTTTTTGACAGATGAGGTTACACTACATTTTCAAAATTTAGATTTTGTATTCTAGATTTTGCTTAAACCTCTATAAGGCGTTTTTTTTCTAATACTGGTATAAATATCCTAGAAAGTGTTCACCAAATGTTCAGTGTAATACATAGGTTCACCACTTGAAAATAACACTTCTTAAACATTCGGCCAATGTTGAGTCAAAGATCTTAAGATATAACACATACAACATTGTGAGCAATGACCAGCGGACAAGACTACATTAAGGAGAACTGCTGGAAGCTTTTCTTTGGAATCTTGAAGGAAGGCCTCAAAGTGGGAAATCGAGAGACTAGGGAACACTACATGTCCCAGCAAACTTTGCGACTACCGTTGACCACAACTCCCAGAGTGCATTGCTCGCCGTACGCAGGTTTTTCTTGTAGCTGGGGCTTGTAGTTCTCCCTGGTCGAGTCAATCCTTAAGGCGAGGCGGGTGTTTGCTTACCCAGCCCCAGGCTATTAGGCTTAGTCTTACAGGTTTTGGCAAAGCGGAAACACTTCGGGACCCTGGGCGGATTCTTTGTCTCATCTCTCGGCTTCTGCTTTACAGGTAAGTCACAGAGGGGCTACAGTTCCCCGCAGCAGGGCCCCTCCCTTTCTTTCTGGGAGCGACCTCGTTGTGGTGAAGCCGTTTGTCCCTCAGCTCTCGCCGTAGCAGCCGCCGCCCATCCCTCTTTGTGTGCTTGTGGAAAGCTGCGGAGCTAGTGGCCGCGACTGTTGCCTTCGGGGGCAAAGGAGAGGGACGTTACTGGGAAGTTGCTGGCAGGCGGACTCTTCCCCATCCCACCACCTGACAGGTGGGTTGACTGTCCTTCCCTCTAGGCCCTTCTGTCTGCTGTGTCTCACGTCGGGACTCTAAGGGCGGCTTGGCAGTTCCTGCTGACAGCGCCGCCCGGGCCGGGCTCCGGGAAGGAGAGGCGGGGAGAGCCAGGTGCGGTGACTCAGGGAGGCCGGGGGAGACGAGTCCACTCCCTTCCCTTCTGGACCCTCGGGAGGTGCCCCGAGGAGCCTCGTGGCTAGTTCGAGGCCTCCTCCCCCGGACCTATCCTGCACCGCTCCCTCTTGGCCGTGACCCCAGGGGAGAAGTGACTCCTTTCCGCCTTACTCCATTTTATAAATAAATAAAAGTCGCTATTACTTGCGTTGACAGCGTTTTCCTTTACTTGGTGTGTGTTGGAAAGTACCCGAACGCGGAGGATGTAGCACAAAATTCCTGAGACTTTCTCTTCCTTGGGGTTTTAAGAAAGTGAACGCGTCAGTCATGGAGGCTCCGGCCTTTAGGAGGTTGAGCGAACCTGTCAGCTGTATGTAGTTATCCGGTCAGACTTTGTTGCTGGGCTTTGACTAAAAACTTACTTAAAGTATATTTAATAGTTATTGATGGTAATATTTGTGTTTTGCTTCTTCTTAATATTACTATTACATGGTAGTTTTAGAATTTATAGAAATTTTCTGTGTGACCGCCTGTTTTATCAAATTTCTAGGAATGAATGCAAAACTCTGATAGCAGATTTGATCTGTATCATATAGCTTAGCTTTTAATGCCAACCCGTGTCCTCTGTTGTAAGAGCCAGAGATATTGTGTTGAATTTGAGCATGTGAACATTAAAGAGCTTACTGGTGCTAGTTACTATGCTCAATTCTGGGTATTTATTTTTTATATACATTTGTTCATATTGATAATTTTTTTCAGGTCTTAGTAATACATGTGCTTCCGTTATTTTAAAAGTAGAGTTTATATGTTCTCTTTAGATAGCATTGAACTACATGGCCTCTCGTGACAGTTCTCTTCTTGAAAGACTAATTTTTTTTAAAGAGTGCTGCTTTTACCAATGTAATAATGATTGTAAATGATTATATGCTTCTTAAGGTCGCAAACATGTCTGACAAAAGTGAATTAAAGGCAGAGTTGGAACGTAAGAAGCAGCGGTTGGCTCAAATAAGAGAGGAAAAGAAGAGGAAAGAAGAAGAAAGGAAAAAAAAAGAAGTATGTTTGATTTTTTTTAAAGATAATATAAAATAATTGGATTTTAAGTACTCATACCTTTATGTAATACTTTCAGAATAGTTAAAATTCCAGCAGTTGTGACTGCAAATATAGCACTTTAGGTGAAAAGTTCAATATGCATATTTAGTCTTCTAGGGATATGTTTATTATATAAAGTAAGGGGCATCTGCCTTGTAATAGCTCATAAAACATGGCATATACATCATAACTTAGTTTGGACTTTGAACTTATCTGAATATTTTACTCGTCGGACCTCTAGTTGTTGGAATAAATAATGGCAAAGAGAAATATAGAATAGATTATTAATTGATTAGGGGATTATTTAACTGATCGTATTTCCTTTATCATGACTTAGTCATTGAAATATCTTTACCAAGTAGTGGGTTTGATACTATCGTAAAGGTGGACTAGGTACTTACATCTTCTGATTTTTGGTATCACCATTTCATCATGTATGGCAAATATACATTGACCCTGAGCTGGAGATATTTTACTTTCTCCTGTATTGAAATGTACATTTATCTCTATGGAAACTGTTTAGGCAGATTTGTATACTTTTATCATAGATGTTTTAAATGGGCAGTGTTAAGATAGTTTGTTCTCAGTATGACAGTACCAAGTTTTTCTGTGTGATAGCCTAAACAATAGCCAAGACTTCTAGGAATCTCTTAGGGAAAAAGAAAAACCGAAGGTACAATTTATGTGCAGCATTGCTATGATACTGTAAAGGCCTGTACTTGAAGAATTTTCTAGTTTATTCTGAACCTTTTTGTGATCCATTATTATAAGAGGGTTGGACCTTTAAGTTCTCTATTTGATTAAAAGCCAACTGATAGAAGCATGAGTCAGACTGGCAGAGCCATTCCAAACTAGTATGTAGCCTTAAACCCTTCAGGGCTGAGGGCAAATTTGGTTTTTGTTTTCTAAAGATGGCCATAGGTGGCCCTAAGGGATATCTATTACATGCTTTATATCTGATTTAAAGGTTATCAAACATTACCAGAGACATTACCATTATAATACTATTAAACAGTGAGTCTACTAATATATTGTTATATACAGGTAAAGTGTCTACCTGTTAATATAGTCTGTTTGGCTATTTTGAAGAAATTTTCTGATGACTTCTTTAAGTTAAAATGGTATCAGAATATTATGACTAACAAAATTTACTGCAGACGATTGTATGAGTAATAGTTGTCTAGCTGAAATAGACTTTTGAGGTGTATATATAAAACTTTTTCCTTGAAGGCTTAAATTTCACTTGAGATGTTTTGGATGATCTGAAAGTATTGAGGCTTATCTAGTTTAACTGGAAGATTTTGCTAAAACTATAAATGGCTGAAATAAACGTTGGCAAAAATTTCAGTAACAAAAAATGTTTTGTGCTATGCAAGAGTAAATTTTAATTTTACCAAACCAAACCGTGTGTTTATCGTCATAAAAATAAGACCTATAGTTTATAAAATAAAAACAAAACCTGTCTCCAGATGAATTTTTGACAAACATTCTTTACATAAAGTTGAATAAATACACTGAAGACTTCATAAAGAAGTTTGAGGTACTTGTACTTTTTCAACGAATCAGATTGTTCATTTACTTAAAATTCTTAAAAAATCTTAAAAATCTCTTAAATGATTTGGTCTTTTTTTTTTCTTCTTCATAGTGTTGTGGTATTTATGTATTTGTGAGATTTCCACAATTCCTGACCATGGATAGCAATTTCATATTGTAAATAAATAGAAATTGACTGTACTTTTTGAATTTATCTGTTCAGAAAATTTTTGTGAGAACTCCTTGATTACATATAAAAATGGATCAATTTAGGGCTTCCCTGGTGGTGCAGTGGTTAAGAATCTGCCTGCCAATGCAGGGGACACGGGTTCGAGCCCTAGTCTGGGAAGATCCCACATGCCGCGGAGCAACTAAGCCCCTGCGCCACAACTACTGAGCCTGCGCTCTAGAGCCTGCGAGCCACAACTACTGAGCCCACATGCCACAACTACTGAAGCTGGCATGCCTAGAGCCCGTACTCTGCAACAAGACAAGCCACTGCAATGAGAAGCCCACGCACTGCAACAAAGACCCAGTGCAGCCAAAAATAAATAAATAAAATAAATTAAAAAAAATTTTTTTAAGGATCAGTTTAATACATATCATTTGGAGGTTCTTACTAAAACTCTATTGAGAATGATTTTCATTTAATGACTATAATGTGTATTCAAAACTAAGTCCACCTCCAGAAGTATACAGTATTAGCATGTTATTTTTAAAATATATATTTTTTGGAAACAGAAATGTTTCATACCATATGTAAACTTAAATTTTTAACTTAAAAAATTTAGACTGATCAGAAGAAGGAAGCAGCTGCTCCTGTGCAAGAAGAATCAGATCTTGAAAAAAAAAGAAGAGAAGCTGAAGCATTGCTTCAAAGCATGGGGCTAACTCCAGAGTCCCCCATTGGTAAGGATAAGAATATATCCATTTATAAGAGATAGGCATATATCTTATTCAGCCCAGACATACGTGAGATGAGTTGATTTAATGTATTTTGTATATTTTTCTTATTTGTGCCTCTTAAAAATCATTAGTCTTATAATTCGTTTGTAATTGACTTTTTTCAGATGTGCTAATATATGGTTATTTGGTTCAGAAGAGCTGCAAGACTATATTTATTAACATAAACCAATTGACTTTTCTTGTTAAATAGTAATTTATTTCAACAAACATTTGTTGAACAAGTTATCTGTGCCATACTATATTAAGCCCCAAAATGACTGTGATTACTGATCTTAACTCTATAATCCTTTCTATAGGTTGAAGAGAGGTATAGTGAACGAAAGTTCTGAAAGTATATCAATATTCAAAGGTATAGGAGTGGAAGGAGAAGCTTATAGCCTTCTGCTCTCAATGCTAATAAGGGAAATAATATTTGTAGCTTATTTTGGCAGCAGTTTCACTTATTCTTGTTCTTTTTCTGGGCTGTTCACTTTAAAGCAATACTAGACCAAAAAGCTGAAATAATAGAGGTATTGAGGACAATCTGGTTACATATAAGAAAGCATTAAATGCTTACTTAAAATAATTCTGAGCTGGGTGCTGTTACATAGTATTTTAGTTTGACATGGCCTTTGTCATTTAAGGACCTAAAATTTCAGGGTTAGTTTGTGGGCTAATTCCATCTAGTCCAGGGGACAAATACCAGAAGTAGTATCTGCTGTATGCCTATTGTGAACTGCAATATAACTGTCTTAGAGCTACAATTTCTAGAAGGTTTCAAGATGAAAAAGCTGGTTACTTTCATGGTCGGCTTCATTGTTATTTCAGCTTATTTGCCTTTTCCTTATTGGTAAAATTTGAAGACTGAAGTACTTTAATTTTTATGTCTTTATTTAATAAGCTTCCGTGGCATATTGCAATTTTAAAAGTAAATGAATTAGAACACTTTTATCTTGTTAAAAAAATACCCTAGTAACTAAACCAAGTTGCTTGTTAGCTATATAGTCCTTTTTTTAAAAAATAAATTTATTTTATTTATTTTATTTTCGGCTGCGTTGGGTCTTCGTTGCTGCGCGTGGGCTTTTCTCTGGTTGTGGCAAGCGGGGACTACTCTTCGTTGCGGTGCACGGGCTTCTCACTGCAGTGGCTTCTCTTGTTGCAGAGCACGGGCTCTAGGCGCGCGGGCTTCAGTAGTTGTGGCACGTGGGCTCAGTAGTTGCGGCTCACAGGCTCCAGAGTACAGGCTCAGTAGTTGTGGCACATGGGCTTAGTTGCTCCATGGCATGTGGGATCTTACTGGGCCAGGGCTCGAACCCATGTCCCCTGCATTGGCAGGCAGATTCTTAACCACTGTGCCACCAGGGAAGCCCAGCTATATAGTCTTTAAGTGATGATTTTTTTCTGAGCCTTTAGCTTTGTTTTTTTCCTGTAGGATTTGTTTTTTTCCCTTTCTATTCTTTTTAGGACTTCAGTTTCACTAAATTCACTTGCTCAGATTTCTCAGTTTGTGGCCCACCTCCATCACCTGTTCTTGAAAGACTGTTCTTTAGCTGTGTGTGTGTATGTGTGTGTGTGGTGTGTGTGTGGTGTGAGTGTGTGTTTTGCCCTCATTTCCCATCTCCAATTCCATTGTCCTTTCCAGTCTTGCATTAAGTACCCATTCTTGGATTTTTAACATACAGGGTCCTTTTGATCTGTCCAACATGTGTTGACATTTTTTAAGATTTCATATATCTAAGTGTGTATGTTTTATATACATAAATGGCATTGTACTATATGTCTCACTCTGTTTTTTCCTTTTTTCAAGCAGCATTGTATTTGAGATTTACCCACGTTGTTACATATAGATCTAGTTATTCACTCCTGACTAACAATATTCTGTTATATACTATATTTTACTTATCTGTTCCCCAGTGATAGGCACTTAGATCGCTTCTGTCTCTTTGCTTTGCTATCCCAAGCAACACTGCAAAGAATATATTCTTTTCCCTTGAAAGGACTGTGGAAGAGTTTCTCTGGAATGTATGCTGAGGAATTGACTTGCTGTTATTGTGTGTAGGCTGACTTACATTTATTAGGTTCTACATACCACTCTCAAGAACGACTGTAAGTTTATGCTCCTGCTACCAGTGTATGAGAAAGTAACTGTTTCACTATATCAGCATAACTTGATATTATCCAACTTTTTAGTTTTTGTCTACTTGATGAGTGTAAAGTAGTATGTCAAAATGTCATAATATACATTTTTCTGTTTACAGTGAGATTGGCCATTTCTTCGTATATCTATTTACCATTCAGATTTTCCCTTCTACGAATTGCATGTTTATATCCTTTGCCCATTTACTATTAGGGTTCTTTACCTTGTTGTAGGAGTTCCTTGTATACTTAAGGAAGGACTTCTTTGTCTGTTTTAGTCTTTTAAAAAATACCTTCTCCTAGTCTATCATCTACTAACTGTTCATAGTAATTTTTTTTGTTAATTTTTGTTAGAGTATAGTTGATTTAAAATGTTGTGTTAGTTTCTGCTGTACAGCAAAGTGAATCAGTTATACATATATATATATCCACTCTTTTATAGATTCTTTTCCCATATAGGTCATTACAGAGTATTGAGAAGAGTTCCCTGTGCTATAGAGTAGGCCCATATAGTTATATATTTTATATACAGTAGTGTGTATGTGTCAATCCCAATCTCCCAATTTATCCCTCCCCTTTTCTCCCCCCTGCCTCCTGTCCCCAGTAACCATAAGTTTGTTTTCTACATCTGTGACTCTATTTCTGTTTTGTAAATAAGTTCATCTGTACCATTTTTTTTAGATTCTACATATAAGCAATATCATATGATATTTGTCTTTGACTTCATTCAGTATGACAATCTCTAGGTCCATCCATGTTGCTGCAAATGACATTATTTTGTTCTTTTTTATGGCTAAGTAATATTCCGTTGTATGTATGTACCACATCTTCTTTATCCATTCCTCTGTCAATGGACATTTAGGTTGCTTCCATCATAGATTCTTCTATTGAACAGAATCCTTCATTTTGATATGTTCACATCCTTTATTTTGATAATGGTCAGATCTACCACTTATAACTTTTTTCTTTGTTTTTTTTTTTTTTTTTCTTTGAAAAGAAATCCTTTCCTACTTTGAGGATACAAATATATTCTCCTACATTTTCTTTATTATTTTAGCCTTCACCTTTAGATATCTGTTATATTTTTGGATATAATATGAGGTAGGGATCCAGCCTAATTTTTCTCCATATAGTTACCTAATTTTCTCAGTACCATTTGTTAAATAGTCCATCTTTCCCGCACTGATAATCTGATGCCAACTTTGTCATTCAGTCAGTTCTCATATATTCATGGGCATTTCTGGGCTCTGTATGCTCACTGTTGACCCATTTGTCTGATTCTATAATATTAACACACAGTTTTAATTACTGTGGCTTTATATTAGTATATTCTAATTTCTTTTATAGAAAATGGCCCCTTCTTTTTTCATCTTTTTCAAAATAGCCATAGCTTCACAAAATTTTTCTTCCCCTCAAAAAAAATTAGTTTCTTAAGTTTCCCCTGAAAACCTTCCTGCACTATATGTTGCATTTAGTTGTATGTTTTTAGTCTTTCTAAATCTAGAAGATCCTCCACACACATACTCCTTTTTGCCCCATGTCATCGACTGGTTGAGGAGAGTGGGCCAATTGGTCTCTAGAGTGTCTCACCTCTTGGGTTTTTCTGAGGGTTTTCTCACATTTAAGCTTTTGTTCCTCTATCCTTTGTATTTCCTCTAAACTGGAAGTTAGATTTTAAAAACTTGATTAGCTTCAGGTTGAACATCTTTGGCAAGAAGATCTCATAGGTGATTCTGTGTACTTCATATTGTATCACATCAGTAGCACATATGTCTGGGTTGTTATCAGTGATGTAAAGATTGATTGTGGGGTTACAATTGTGACAGCCAGGCTTCTCCATTGTAGTTACTTTTTTTCCCTTTGGACTAGCAAGTAATATCTGGAGGTGATACTTTGGTACCATGGAAATATTCATTTCTCTGTCAACTTTTTGCCAAGTAGTTTTAATACTTACTGATGAATCTTTTCTAAATCAGTTATTAGGAGTTGCAAAATTATTTTTATAATTCCATCATTCCTTCTACATTTATTGACTGAAATTCTTCTGTAAAGGGGAAGTTTCCCTCAGTAACTAGGGCTATTTGGTTACCCTGAATGCATTTCCTGTTAGAAAGGCAAAAAACATACTTAATTTTTTTCACTTTAGTTACTAATAGTCATATCCAGGTGTGGCAGATGAATTTTTCCATGTATTTAAATAATAGATTATATAATATTTTATTTAGGGTTTTTGTGTATATGCTCATAAATGAAATTTGCCTATAATTTTCTTGTGCTGTTCATGTTCAGTGGCCACCATGGTTATGGTTTTAAAATAAATTGGATAGCTTTCTCTTTTGCTATTTTGTAGAAAAGTTGTAAAAGATAGATATTACCTGTTCCTTAAACACTTGGTGGAATTCAACTGTAAAACTGCCTCAGATTATACTTTTTTTTCCCCAGAGGATAGTGGAGAGCAGGAGTTACCATTTCAAGTTTTTCTAATGGTTATAGAAAAACTTGTTTTTCTAAGTTTTCTATTTTTGTATCGGTTTGATATTTTTTTTAAACAGTAATAAACGTTTATTATCTCTCACTGTTTCTACCAGTCAGGAATTTGGCAGTAGCTTAGTTCAGTGGTTCTGGCTCAGGGTCTCTCATGGGGTTGAAGTCAAGATGTCAATCAGAGCTGTAGTTGTCTGAAGGCTTGATTGGGGCTTGAGGATTTGCTTTACCGGTCATGTGATTTGCTCAGTCACATGGCCAGCAGGTTGGTGTTGGTTGGTAGTGGGAGGCCTGAATTCCTATCCACATGAGCCATTCCATAGAACTAACTGCTTGAGTATCCTTGCAGCATGTCAGCTGGCTTCTCCCAATGTGAGCAATCCAAAGACAAAGAGAGCCGGAAGGAAGCTATCCTTTTATCCTTACCCTTGGAAGTCAGAGGACATTGCTTCTGCCACATTCTGTCTATGGGAAGAGAGTCACTAAGTCCAGCCCACATTCACAAAGAATTTTGACATCCTTTAAAATCACCAAAATATGTATGACAAACTCATAGGTCTCCTAATATTTTGAGATAATCATATGCTTTTTTTCCCTTTTGATGTATTAATATGATAATTTATATTGGTAGGTTTTCAAAGCATGCTTACATTCTGGAATAAACCCATTTTAGTTATGAGAATATTTTTCTTATATATTGCTAATATTTTATTTAGGAGTTCTTCATCTATACTCATAGGAGAGTCAGACCTATAGTTTTTTTCCTTTTACTGTATTTTGTCTGGTTTTATTATAATGGTTATAGTAGCCTCATGAAAGGAGTTGTGCAGTTTTCCACCTTCTGTTTTCTCACAGATGTCTAAAGATCTTTCCAGTATTTATTTAAAATTAGGCCTGGAGAATACAGGATACAGATGAAAGCAGTGGCTATCAAACTTTCTTGACAGTAACAATAAAAATACATTTTATATCATGACCCAGGATGGATACTTGTTTTTCTTTTCACTACAAATGTATTTATTAAATATTTTGAAATTGTAGAAGTAAGTATAAAAACACCACTAAAATATTCAAGAGGATTTATTAAAAGCATCAGTCTGGTTTTACCTAAAATGGACTTTTTCCCTTTTTAAAAAAAATTCTGCTGAAAAGAATTCATTTTTTAAAAAAAGAGACAGCTAATAAAACCTCTCTTAGCTTCTCTTTGCTGGTAGATTCTTATTTATTTGATCATTTGATTGTTTTTTGTCAGAGATCCTTGCGAGCAGGGACAGTATATTACATTTTTATCCCTGGTGTCCAGCACAGGCTAGACACTTAAATGTTTGTTCAATTATTATTAGGTCATGTGTCTTTCCACCTGGTAAGACCAAATAAAAGCCATCTGCTTTAAAAGCAATAACAACAAAATCTTGTTTAAATTTCAGGAAAATGCATAGTGGAAATTGAAATTTGAATATTTCACAAAAGAAGTATGGCTTGATTTTTTTTTTTAACAAAATTTAAGTGGCCAGTCTTCAGAAAGTTAATTTTAGGCACAAGTTTCAAGACATGTTTTATCAAATGTGGAGTTAGTAAACACTGATGGTCAAAAAATAAATAAATAAAGTGAATCTCTTTTTGTATGTGTAACTGCTGTTTTAACCATCTTGTAAAGAGATGAAAACAGGTTCTGTCAATTACTCTGTAGCCTGAGTCTGTATCAGTAGGGCACAGTACATCGATTAGTGTGATAATCAATTTTTTTATTAGGAATAAACAAAAGAAGTTCAGTAGTCAAAATAAGTATTGCTTCATTTATTTCCCTCCCTTGTAACTTCTGAATATTTTAAATCTGATTTTTCCAGTTTTATTGAGAAATAATTGACATACATCACCGTGTAAGTTTAAGGTGTACAGCATGATGGTTTAATTTATATATATAGTGAAATGATTACTACAGTAGGTTTGGTTAACATCCATCATCTCATAGATACAATAAAAAGAAAAGAAAAATAATTTCTCCTTGTGATGAGAACTCTTAGGATCTGCTCTCTTAAAGTTTCCTATATATCATACAACAGTGTTAACTCTAGTCATCATATTGTACATCACATCCCTAGCACTTATTTCTCTGACTAGTAAGTCTGACTTTTAGATAAAATGATTTCCATGTTATCAAGTCATTTTTTCAAGTTTAGCCTAATTTTTAAGAACAGTTCCTTATAGTATTTTAATGCTATAAAATTTTATTTTTATTAATTTCTTTTAAAAAATTTATCTGATGCTCTGAATTACATTGAAGAGAATTGAATTTTATTTATTTTTTTATACAGAAGGTTCTTATTAGTGATCGATTTTATACATATTAGTGTATATATGTCAATCCCAATCTCCCAATTCATCACACCACTACCACCTGCCCCCCTCGCCACTTTCCCCCCTGGTGTCCATACGTTTGTTCTCTACATCTGTGTCAGAGAATTAAGGTTTGTCCTTCAGGACAAAAAGAGTAAGTATGAAAACTTAAACAGATATTTATTTATTTTTTATTTTATTTTATTTTTTTTGACTTTTTTTTATTAGTTTCTGCTTTATAACAAAGTGAATCAGTCATACATATACATCTGTTCCCATATCCCTTCCCTCTTGCGTCTCCCTCCCTCCCACCCTCCCTATCCCACCCCTCCAGGCGGTCACAAAGCACCGAGCTGATCTCTCTGTGCTATGCGGCTGTTTCCCACTAGCTATCTACCTTACGTTTGGTAGTGTATATATGTCCATGCCTCTCTCTCGCTTTGTCACAGCTTACCCTTCCCCCTCCCCATATCCTCAAGTCCATTCTCAAGTAGGTCTGTGTCTTTATTCCTGTTTTACCCCAGGTTCTTCATGACACTTTTTTTTTTCTTAAATTCCATATATACGTGTTAGCATACGGTATTTGTCTTTCTCTTTCTGACTTACTTCACTCTGTATGACAGACTCTAGGTCTATCCACCTCATTACAAATAGCTCAATTTCATTTCTTTTTATGGCTGAGTAATATTCCATTGTATATATGTGCCACATCTTCTTTATCCATTCATCCGATGATGGACACTTAGGTTGTTTCCATCTCCGGGCTATTGTGAATAGAGCTGCAATGAACATTTTGGTACATGTCTCTTTTTGAATTATGGTTTTCTCAGGGTGTATGCCCAGTAGTGGGATTGCTGGGTCATATGGTAGTTCTATTTTTAGTTTTTTAAGGAACCTCCATACTGTTCTCCATAGTGGCTGTACCAATTCACATTCCCACCAGCAGTGCAAGAGGGTTCCCTTTTCTCCACACCCTCTCCAGCATTTATTGTTTCTAGATTTCTTGATGATAGCCTTTCTGACTGGTGTGAGATGATATCTCATTGTAGTTTTGATTTGTATTTCTCTAATGATTAATGATGTTGAGCATTCTTTCATGTTTGTTGGCAGTCTATATCTTCTTTGGAGAAATGTCTATTTAGGTCTTCTGCCCATTTTTGGATTGGGTTGTTTGTTTTTTTGATATTGAGCTGCATGAGCTGCTTATAAATTTTGGAGATTAATCCTTTGTCAGTTGCTTCATTTGCCAATATTTTCTCCCATTCTGAGGGTTGTCTTTTGGTTTTGTTTATGGTTTCCTTTGCTGTGCAAAACTTTGAAGTTTCATTAGGTCCCATTTGTTTATTTTTGTTAAACAGATATTTAAATATTAATATTCCAGCCTAGGAGCACTTGTATCCACAAGAGGGCATTACTGTGTAACTCAGACTGTGTTTGAGTGCTGAGTATCATAGATAGATGAGTTACAGGAGGCCTCACAACTTTTGTTATCTCAGAAGCTCTCTCTTCCCATTTGTGCTCTGCCAATACTCCCACTCCCTACATTTACTTTCTTTGGCTGTCCACCTTTTCTAGGTTCTTCTTTTGGCAAGAGCCCCTTCTTGCTAGAGACTTTTTTCTACTTAAAAAGTAATTGAGGGCTTCCCTGGTGGCACAGTGGTTGAGAGTCCGCCTGCCGATGCAGGGGACATGGGTTCATGCCCCGGTCCGGGAAGATCCCACATGCCATGGAGTGACTGGGCCCGTGAGCCATGGCCGCTGAGCCTGTGTGTCCGGAGCCTGTGCTCCGCAATGGGAGAGGCCACAACAGTGAGAGGGCCGCGTACCGCAAAAAAAAAAAAAAAAAAAAAGTAATTGAGCTGTGCACCATCCTTGTTCATCTCTGAGACTTCGGTATAGTTCTGAGTGGTTGACTCAAACTTAATTCTGGTTTCTAAATCTAGGTGCATTCCCAGGTCCATTGTGGTTTTAAAATTTCCAGTTGTTCCTTCACAGACCAAATGGCAGTAATGTTAATTTTATATCCTTGCGAGGCCAAGATCTAAGCTAGCAGGAAAGGCCTTCTTGGTTCTTGGTTGTCTTTTTGTCCTAAAGAATCAGTCACAGCCTTTCAGTATTACTTGCTTGATCAGTGAATGCCATGGTGTAGATCTGTGTTTCAGTTTACTTTACATTTCTTCCTTGGTTTTCTAAGAAAGAAATAGGTATCTTTGCTCTAAACTCCTAAGAAGTTTAAAAACATTCACATGATTAACTCATATATGTTAATATTAAATCTTTTGTACCATTTTTAAAGCCTTGTTTTAGGCTATTTTATGTACAGAACTGTGGAGTAAAAGGTAATCTGATTGAATCACTGTTCTTACTATGCAAATCATATCTCAGATATTTGGCAAAAGCTAATTAATAATAGCTTATGTTATTTCTAAAGCTGATTGTACTCTTAAACCATCTTTAAAAATGAACTCTAGAATTAAGTCCTTTCTGAGATTTGAGAGACTATGAGTTATTTAGTTTTTTTTTAACCTCCCTGAATACATGCTTTTATTCATTTTGGGGGGTCGTTTATTATTGGAGTCTGGGAATATAGTGACATTGCCTTATTGTGCAATTACTGTATTCTTTGATTTTTCTAGACTAATTGGGTTAAAATATGGTAGTCACCAAATAATGCTACCTTTCCTTTTTTTCTTATTAACATTCCTCCTTTTTCAGTGATAGTAATTTTCTTTTTCTAGGTTTGTCCCTTCTGTGGTATAGATTATTTATTATTGAAAGATGAATTTGGTGGGCCATATAATAACATTGAGTCCTTAATGAGTCTCTTATCAGCTGGCTTGAAAACTATCTTTGGTTGAAAGAATATAGTTCTGGGATGGAGATTTTTATCTAATTACAAATTTGAAGTTATGGTGATTTATCTTGCTTCTGGCTGAGAAACTGATAATTTGGTTGCATCACCCGTGTAATTTATTTTTTATTTCTGAAACTTTTATTTGAGAATTGGCTAGTTTAGTGTATTTATGTATATATAATTACTACTTAACCTGTTTTCATAAAGGATTTGAGGTAACGTATTTTTCTTTTAATGTAGTCTTAACCAATTAAGATACTGGTGATGAACGTATTGAGTGGAATCATAGATATTTGAAGTCACCAGAAAGGGGAAAAAACATTAACTGGAAAAGAATTTTATAATTTATCACAAATAATTAGATTGATAGGAATATTACTATTTTCCTCAAATCTTTCCTATATGTATACTTGGAAATATTATTTTCCTAAGCCTGAAGTTAAGTTTGTAATTTAAAGAATTCAAAATTTCTTCTTTGGAAATCTTTAATATGAAAACATTGTAGTAGTATAAATTTATTAAATTTATACTACTAAATATTTAGTAGTAAATTTATACTACTAAATATTTAGTAATTTATACTAAATAATTTAATAAACATATTTGTGCTTACAATGAAGTAGACAAACCACTGTCCTGTATCAGTTGGAACTTAGACGCCTAGGGGAAGCCTCACAGTGAGTGGTGGACAAAAAGATGAGGAAAAATGTAACCTAAGAGAAATTAGGGGACATTAATATTCTTTTACTTCAGATACAAGTTTTGTTTAGCTACGAGTTATACATGCAGCCCCTAGCACAGTGGTATCATGATGTGAATTATATGAAGGCAATCTGGTTTTAGCATTGTTTCTGAGAGATTTAATCACAAAATTAGAAACCTTTTATTATGTTTTTATGGTCTTTTGAAATTTGAGCAAGAATTAACCACTGTATCTCAGGAAACAAACATTCTAGCTATGATTTTTCTTCTAATCTTTTTATTGGTTTCCAATAGAATTTGGCATTGAAAAATAAGGATGATCAGTTTTGTACCTATGTTTAAGATGTAATTCATTATACTATACTTGTACACTTTGTTAGATGAGCAAACCCACTGTTTTTACTGAAGCATGTATAAACATTTAAACATAATTTTAAGGGTTCAGTGAATGTGACTATTCCAAAAACACAGACTTTTAATTAAATACATATTTCTTTGGATTGGTTTCTATATAACTAGGAACTTACTTTCTTTTCAGTAAACTATTAAAAGAAGGGCTTGCAGCACAACATAAAATATATTGGTCACTTAATATTGTACATTGAAAAATTATTTTAAAAAGATACTTGGGATTGGGGTCATTTATGGTAAAATTTAACCAGAAGGTGGCAGTGATGATCTTCCTATACTCCCTGCAATGGTAATCAAAAAGTTTTACAAATGTAATAGCATGAAATACGCACGTTCGGCTGTTGGTATATAATGTTAAAAGTGACAAGTTAGGGGAAAGCATTTGCTGTTTGTTTTATATACTATGAAAAATGTGTATTTTTCTATAAGAAGGGATTAAGAATATTTTGGGTGTCTGTATCTTTGTCTGTACACTTCAGTTTTTTCTGAATACTGGGGTAAGGAAGTTACCATTAAGTCTTGCCTTGTTTAAGTTGCATGCATCACTTTATGTTATGCATCATGTCTAGAAGGCATGCTGTTTTATGGCCTGTTTGCATTTTTCACCCAAATTGCTGGAAACTAATGGACTTTTAAAGGAGCCATTCCTTTAGTGATAGTCATTTCTCTAAATTGGCCCTTTTTATTTTTGGTGAGGGGAAAATATCATTTAAGACATCAGTTTCTTTTTGAAAGAAAAAATTGACAAAAATGAACATTTTAAAATAAATCTCAGAAAACCAGACAGTAAATGACTTCTGAAGCAAAATTCAGAGTTTTGATTTGACACTAGTTAGAAATGATCTGGTGATCTTAAAAGCAAAGAATTAGAAAAGGGAGAAGGAATGCTCTCCTTTGAAAATTAGTACCCACATTTGGTGTTGGCCGAGATGAAGATGCATCCTTCCATAATCTTGCTTTTTTTTTAAATATAAAGCCCAAATGCATTTTGCCAGAGAAATTGCATGAATCGTCAGCATGCATTGTTAACTTTGTCTTTCTCCTCTTCTTTCTACTGTTCATTTTCATTCATGTACTTTTGTTTTTTGGTTTGCCATTATTTTTTCTTTTTTGTTAATTACTTCATGTTAAATTACTTTTGAAACGTCATAAGCTGAGCAACCTCTCCGTGTAGTAACAGCGGATACCTGTCTATTTCACTATTTAGTCCCTCCTCCTATGTCTCCATCCTCCAAATCTGTGAGCACTCCAAGCGAAGCTGGAAGCCAAGACTCTGGAGATGGCGCAGTGGGATCTAGGTACAGTAATTTTCTTTCAGTATTTTAATGATAGAATGCATTTAGTGCCCAGATACTGTCAGTGCTGTACAGGGACTCTGAATAGTTATGTTGAGTTAGTCCTAACATTTTGAAATCTAAATGGCACAGAAATTGTTTGTTGTAAATTGGGGGGAAATTTTTTTAAACAATATTTTACTGTCACACTTGATTAACTGAGTACTGACTAGTTAACTGATTTTATGCTGATTATTTTATATTAAAAATAGAAGTGTTAATTCATTAAAATTATTCTTCTGTTTAAGCAAATTTTGTATTGGTTATTATGTGAATGTTTTGGGTACAAATATTGTAAAACCTCTCTACTGTATTATGCTAAATTTCCATTCAGGAATTGAAAATCTAAACAATTCAGTTAAACAGCCTAATTCTTTTCTATTAAGTCACTATTTCTAATTAAGGTAGAAAATAATAATGCGTAAAATATCAAGAATAAGGAATAACTGCTAAGGAAACATTGAGTGTTTACTGGCTTCAATAACAAATTTAAAGAATTTTTAAAAGGAGTGTTTACTGGCTTGAGGGCATTATGCTAAGTGAAGTAAATCAGAAAGGGAAAGACAGATACTGTATGATCTCACTTATTTGTGAAATCTAAAAAACAAAACAAAATAAGCTCATAGATACAGAGAATAGATGGGTTCATTTTTATTTTCATTTCTAAAATTTTTGATGATTGCCAGAGGTGGAGGGAGGGGGTGAGGGGTGGGTGAAATGGGTGAAGGGGGTCAAAAGGTACAAACTTCCAGTTATAAAGTAAATAAGTCATGGAGATATAATGTACAACATGGAGACCGTAGTTAACAATACTGTATTGTATATTTGAAAGTTGCTGAGAGAGCAGGTCTTTAAAAGAAAGAAAAAATCACAAGAAAAAAATTTTGTAACTATGTATGACAGACGTTAACCAGACTTATTGTGGTGATCATTTCACCATATATAAAAATATTAAATCATTATGTTATATACCTGAAACTAATATAATGTTATATGTCAGTTATACCTCAATTAAAAAAAAAGTTTACTGCCAAGTTTTCCTGAACTTGGGTCTTCCTTATCAAACAATATTTCATGTTTGTTTTAGGATGCTGCACACATGTTGGGACTTGATTTTCAAAAGTTCAGTAAGATTTCAGCTTCTTGCCAAAGATCATACTGAGAAAAGTATTATTACTTACTTCTCTTTGTCACACACACAATAATACCAAGTCTTTGTTTAACAGCATCTTACATTTTGACTTCTTACGGCAGCTGAAACGAGATTAAACATAGCTAGTTTAGAATCTTTATTCAGAATCCTTATTTTGGTCTAGGAAGTTAAATGTCCTCCTCAGGAAAACTTCAAGACACCTTTTAATGAGAAATAAACTAGGAAGTTTTATCTTCATTGTGCCCAAGCACCTCTGATTGAAGTTACAAACAAGTAATGAGCATCTAAAAGACAAGGCAAGAAAAAAAGAAGCAAAGGGGCTAGCTGATCCATAAACTCAATACTTTAATCCGTTTCTGAATAATCAGGTTGTCATTAATAATTAGAAGGCAC
Source organism: Mesoplodon mirus (assembly GCF_964341445.2). Taxonomy (NCBI): domain Eukaryota; kingdom Metazoa; phylum Chordata; class Mammalia; order Artiodactyla; family Ziphiidae; genus Mesoplodon; species Mesoplodon mirus. Next base: position 86,270,034 of record NC_138984.1, read on the forward strand.
AAAAGGCTCACCAGTCTGAATTTGAGACGTGCTTTCCAAACCTCTTCTGTTTATAGAACTGAAATTGCAAATCTAAGCAATACTGTTGTTGGACATAAATGACATAACTTTGTCATTTAAGAAAAGTCAAAACTTTCTGTTTAAGAATAATATTACCTCATAAAATAATATGTATTACAGATTAAAGAGTAAATTTATTTAGTCTAAATTCATTTTCAAAGGCTAAATTTGTTTCATACTTTCGTTCTTCTGTATTCTTATGCAAATATGTTAGTATTCCTTTGCTAGTAAACAGATGGCATTTTCAAGAGAAGGGTTTTATTTTCCCCTTATACATTACCATAATAAAAACATTGCCCAAGGTAAAAAAAAAGTATTTTAAAAATTTCTTTATTTGATATTATATATTACTTTAATGCAGGTACTCTACTGTGTTAATTCTGAACTCATTGTTCTTGATTTTGAAAAGGAGTAGAAAGATTATTTTAATGCAACATCAGCAAGTTTGCTTTAAAAAATACTGTGTAACATCTGTATGAATTAAAATATGTCCTCCTGAGTTTCATTGGAAAACCTAGAGATTATTAGAGAGACCCACTGGAATATTGTAAATTGGTATAGGAAGTAAATAACTGTTAAGAAAAATACTTATTGTGTTAGAATACGTATTAATTGAATTGCCAATTTAATGTTAAATGCTATAGGTTACCACAGAAAATAATGTTCCTGGTCCTTGCCTTCGGGAAACTTGCATTCTAGTGTTCATTAATTTACATCATTAATTTAAATGCTATTCACTGTATTGAAAAATCCTAAGACTAGTGTGCTAACTTGTGTTTATAGTGTAGATTTGTAATGATAAGATGTAAAACAAGAAAACAGGTATTTAAATATCTTTAGGGGTATTTGTTTTTATTAGAGAATGAGTAGAAAATTAGTTTCTTTTAAGTTTAACAGGAGAGGAAATAAATTCTCTTTTTAAATGAGGTGACTTGATATCTTTTTAGAGAGCACAGACTCATTTTTTTTTTTTTTTTTTTTTTTTTTTTTTTTTTTTGCGGTATGTGGGCCTCTCACCGCTGTGGCCTCTCCCGCTGTGGAGCACAGGCTCCGGACGCGCAGGCTCAACGGCCATGGCCCACAGGCCCAGCCGCTCCGCGGCATGCGGGATCCCCCCGGACCGGGGCACGAACCCGTGTCCCCTGCATCGGCAGGCGGACTCTCAACCACTGCGCCACCAGGGAAGCCCACAGACTCATTTTTAATTGTTAATTTTCAAGAGGGCTGAGTATGTTCACTTCTTAATATATATGTATACACACACAGTAGAAAACTATGAATTCCATTAAATCATCTCCAGATTCCATAATAGATAATTAATATTGTTGATTAATTGGTGCTATTGGCAGTGAAACAATAGCATTTTAAAATATGTGGCTTTTAAAAAGGATGCTGGAGTCTGAGAACGAATAGAATGTACTTCCATTGGGCAGGCATGATGATAAAGAATAAACAGGAAAATGCATGAAGATGTGTGAGATGTATGAACCTATACACTTATATTAGCTGGCCAAGACAGTCTAAGATTACTACACTTAGGGAGTAGGAAAAAATATGTTAGACATTACCAAGTATGATATCAAAACATCTGAATCACTTTCTAAATGCCAAAAATTTCTGTTGGGCCTGGTGGTAATTTATGAATAAATATATGAGGCCATAAAAATGATATTTCTCTAACTTTGCAGATTGGGAAGTTGCATTTCATTAAGATTTTAGTTCACTTTCTCAGTCACTTCCGTTATCGCTAAAATTTAGGTGACAGTTATTCAATTGAGTAATCCATGCCTCTTGTTCCTTTTTTCCATTCTTGATCAGTTTATCTCTTAGGCTTTTGATTATATGTCTCAGGATTATATTGAAATTTTACTTTATATGTCTGCAGATGCCTTTAATAAATATAATCCCATATGTTGTGCCATGTGTTTTCAGTACTGGTTCTATTTTGAGGTAGAGTTTTACTTGATTTTAGACTAAAATGACATCCTCAACAAGGAGCTCTATGTCATTGGTAACAGCTAGAGCTCTTAGAGAATGTAAAGGCTATGTACAGAACATTCCTTGGAGAGCATCTCATAAAACCCCTTCTGGTTTAACAAAGCCTAAGTTTGTTTCTGTTCAATGCTTAGTATAAAGTAAATCTTCACTGTGACCTCTTCCTTCTTTGTGTACACACAATACCATTTAAATCCCAAGATCTTTCTTTATATTTTTAAAATGAAGGATTTCTCTAGTTCAGTTCATCTGATTGCTTTTACTGATAAATTATAGAGGCAAGTATAGAAATCATTTCTTGTATTTAAGTATTATAGCAGTTTTAGTTGTATATTATCATTTGTTATATATGTGAGAAACAAATATATTTGACAAAGATGGTAGCACTGAATGTATTGTGCCTAACTTTTTAATAGGGACTATGAGCATCTTACAGTACTGTACATAATTATCTTATTATCGCTAACCTTACAAGAGTACCAATGTCATAAAGCAGCTTTTATTCTAGTAATAACTAAATTTTCCTTAAATCTTTTGGAAAAGATTCCATGTAAGTTGTTTACCCAATAGGCAAGGCTAAAACATAACCAAATATTTATTTAGGATTGATATTCCCCATAAGTTTAGTTAGTTTAGGTAAATCCTTTGAACATAAAATATTTTTCCTGGGGGAAAAAAATCTACTTTTTCCTAGAGACAGAAATCTTTAGCTGTTTTCTAAAGCAGATGACATGTAAGCCCAAGGCAGTGCTTAACCCATAAATTACATAAGGGTCACATTTTGGAAACTTTAGCTATTTTGTATCCCAGTGGAATAGTCTTCGGTTTTCTTACCGAAAGGCTTATGTGTTGACTCATTTCCTTTACCAATATGACAATTTCCTGCACACATTTAATGCTTTGGGCAAGATTATAATATGTTAACTAACATGTTTTTACTAATGTTTTTTTCATTAGGAAACTTAAAATTTCAACTGTTTTTTTATAGCTTAGCTTGTTATCATCCAAAAATAATGTGTTATTTGGGATGTTGGATGTTTTGGCTGTTCTTAGCCATTACTATGCAATATTAGTTTCCCAAAATCTGAAAATACTGTCTTTTAACTATTCTAGGTTGTATGTTTGCAACTTTAACCATATTATGCTTATTGCATGCACTAGAGCATTGAGTGATACCTGGTGTTTTTTTGTACTAACCAGAACATGTGGGTTTTAACTGTGAACCGTACGTTAGCTATTCGTAGAATGTATTTGCTTGACTAACTTATGGCCTTTTTTGCTAATGCTTCATGGTTGTCCTACAACCGTTTAGGACGCTGCATTGGGATACAGATCCATCAGTTCTTCAGCTTCACTCAGATTCCGATTTGGGGTATTGAATAGATTTATTACCTTCCCTCTTTTATAATTAATTTGATTCTTTGTGAAATTGTCCTAATTTTATTTTGCTTAAATTTCTAATATTCAGGTAATAGTTTGAAGAGTGATATTTTATTGTGACACCTCATTTATCCTCTATCATTTGTGAAAGACATATTTTATGTATCTGATTTTAGAGATACCCTAAGTCTACCCATTTAAATGTCCAAATTACTTTTATTATTTGTATATTTTTGATGTAAGTTTTTCTACAATGTATTACAAACTTCCCATACTTTTTCTAATAAATACGCTATATGTAATTGAACCTTTTCTAGGTTACTCAACATGAATATTAATTTATTTTCCTATATTAAAATTCCCTGATGATTTCTAAGGTTTTGAGAGGAACAGAGCTGTTGGTTTCTACACCGTGGCTCCGATTGCTATTGATTTATTCATTAATTCACTTATTCATTCATTTATTTATTCTAGTCTCCAATGCAAACTATAAATGTTTGCTGCTGCCATTGTGCCTGACTCAGAAAGCTCTTTTCCGTTGATATTTTGCAGCTTCTAAAACATATGACCAACACCTTTAGGAATTATGTCTAAAGTTAAGAGTTAATAAGCCTTGAATTAGGCCATATAAGGAAAGTATATGAGCTTCTTGTACATTAGCTGGTAGGCCTCTTTCTTGGCTGCCCTGAGGCTTCCCCACCCCTCCAGTTGCTTGCTTGTTCTCAGTAAAAGTGGCTTTGGATAACTGAGGTATTACCTCCCTAAATCTATCCCTAAATCTTAGAATATTTTGTTTGTTTGTTCTAGTATTGTGATTTTTACCTATTAAACCCTATATGTACTCAAGTTAGTAACTTGTTCCTAATGTTGGCTTGACTGTTTTTTATCAGATATGTGAGTGACTTACTTTTCATATGGTTTACATCTTAAATATCAGAATATAAAGTTTCTTATTTCAGATTTTGTTCTTAGAATACTAGATTACTTCAAATGTACTTAAATTTTCCCATTTAATTCTTTGATTATGCTTTTTTTTTTTTCTTTAAGGCTAGATATTCCCAAGGTAGATAACGCATTAAAAATTTCTTATGGCCCACATTTGGGACCTTAGAGAAAATTAATTCTTTAAATGTACTAATTTTATTAAACTTTTTTGTACAGGATTTTGAAAAGGATGTTTATATAAGAAAAAAGTTGTTATATTACCAATGATATATATATATATATATGTGTGTGTGTGTGTGTATATATATTTCAGATATCCTCCTTTATATTCTGGAAGTTCCACCACTGTTTTTGCTAGATATTCTTTTAAGACAATTCATCATTGAGAACTCTGGGAGTTTGGAAGCATGCTATATTTGGTTTAGAATTTAGACATCTACTATAATAGCCACAAGTCTCTTCTTCTGTTTGTCAGAAAAGAATGTATTCCCCCCTATTTAAAACAGAAGTGACTTTAGTAATTTCATGATATTCAGAAGATATGTGGCTTTAGTTTAGGTCTAAAATGTTTGCACAATAGTTTGTCCATATGTGAATCAAGGACCATGTTGACCGTGCAGAGATTAGAGATTTAAAGTTTAAATATTTTATTTTAAAATCTAAATTGACTTTATGATTCTCAATTTCTGCAGAATATAAGTAGAAAAAACAGTTTGCAACAGAAACTTCTTTCTCACTCTTAAAGCTGAAGTCTTCTGATGGTGAAGGGAACTAAATGTGGTCTGAGTGAGATCCACATATTTGACTCTTGAAAAAATGTCTAGAATCATATCCCTGCTAAAAACAGTTCTCATAACCACCCTTATTCAGCAGTCTGCTCTGAAATTCCTTTCCTCTTACTCTGTTATTACCCACACATTTCTTCTAAGAAACTAAATTATTTGCCTTTTTAAAGTGAAAAATAAACACCTTGAATGATTCGGAAATATCTTTTGTTTTTGCTACCTTCTAATTCTTTTGTTAAAATAAAGCCAATTGTTCATTTAAAATTTCTTGAATAAAACAGGGAATTAAATTATACTGTTGGATATACAGTGTTTAATTATTACTTTTCTAAAATTACATTATTTGATGTAGTTAAAATGTATCATTTGTAATATTTAAAAACATTTGTGTTCACTTTATTTAGACGAGGACCTATTAAACTTGGAATGGCTAAAATTACGCAAGTTGACTTTCCTCCTCGTGAAATCGTCACATATACAAAGGAAACTCAGACTCCAGTTATGGCTCAACCCAAAGAAGGTGAGTATCTGTCCTTAATATGATTGTCATTAAGCCGCCATATTAAACAAGTGGATTCTTTCCTTTTTTTTTTTTTTTTCTTCCTTTTTTGTTTTTTGGCATATTTCCTTAGGGGAATATTATAAAAGTAATGCTTCGGATTTCTGCATTTATGTATTTGTTCTTTAGAGTTTTAAAACTTTTTCTTTTAAAAGTTAATAGAAATATAAGCTGTATGTATGTTTTTAATTTTGTTGACGTAAATGTAAGTATTTCCATTTTCATATTGTCATTGCTGTGTGCTGCTTTAGAAGCAGAAAAATTTAAGCATGTTCTATTTCTGTGTCATGAACATAATTCTTCCCAAAATGAGAGTATCAATATATCCCATAGTAAATGAAATCATGTAAATTATTCAATATTTTCTGTGGCGTATACTGTATTCTGATATACTGTCATTGTTAATCCATATTAATGAACAAATCTAGACCTAATTCATAAACTTCCTCTTTTATGATCTAAGGGCTCTACTGTGTTGATTATATAGCAGTTTTTAATCTCTGTGAAACAGAGGGAGTATACATAGACATTATATTGAATGTGGAGTCCTTTGATTCTTAAACGAGAAGGAGTTAACCATTTTTACAGTGGGGACTAATTTTTAAATTCTCATCAGATAGCTAATGATTTAAGCATAAAGTTAATATGATAGTTCTTGCTTTTCCAAGGGAAGCTAATAAATTTATGTTAGACATAAAAGAGGTTTACTTAATATCCTTAATACAGATACACAGTTTCTTATCTGAAACCTTTGGAGGTATATATATATATAGGAATTCAGAATTTTTCACATTTCAGAAAATTTTTCACATTGCATAAAGTATATGTACCATATAAAAACACTCCAGCAGCATCTTGGGCATTAATATTTCAGCAGGAAAAGATATGAATATTCAAACTGAGTGAGATAATGATTAAAGATAGCTTTACCTCTGGTCATGTCAGGGTTTACCACCAAATGAGTTATGGATTTTAGAGTTGATGATATTTTGGAATTGTGGGCCTATAATAAATAATCCTTTTAGCAGTCTGTGCATAAAGAACATTTTTTTCTCCTTAGCCAGGAAGATTTTTTCCTGTTTAATTATAGAATATTAAACCTAAGCACTTTATCAAATGTTTAAATTAATTTATCTTTAAAATTTCAGTTAAATTATGACCTTTCTCCATTAAGGAGAAACTAAAGTAATATTCATTGCAGAAAGCCCAGAAAATACAAGTAAGCAAAAGGGGGAAAAATCCTTGAAATCCCTAGCTATTAGCACTGAAAATCTTCAAATTTTCATATTTATGTATACCTCAAAAGAAAATTAGGATTATAACTATTTACAGCCTTTTTTAACTTAATGGTAAATCATCACATGCATTTTTAACAACTTTCCTTTCCCTGCCCACTAAGGATGGACATGAAATAAATATTTTAAACTTTTCCTTTCACTTTCATCTTATTCCCGAAAGGAGTTGACATTATCGTACATACAATTAAACTTGAAAATTTTGAGGAAATCAGGATAACATTTTTAAAAAAATATTTATTTATTTATTTATTTATTTATTTTTGGCTGTGTTGGGTCTTCATTGCTGTGCGAGGGCTTTCTCTAGTTGCGGTGAGCGGGGGCCACTCTTCATCGCTGTGCGCAGGCCTCTCACTGTCGAGGCCTCTCTTGTCGCGGAGCACAGGCTCCAGACACGCAGACTCAGTAGTTGTGGCTCATGGGCCCAGTTGCTCTGCGGCATGTGGGGTCTTCCCAGACCAGATCTCGAACCCGTGTCCTCTGCATTGGCAGGCAGATTCTCAACCACTGCGCCACCAGGGAAGCCCCAGGATAACATTTTTATCCAAGAGTTTTTTTGTTTTACTTGACCATGTGAATGTTCATCTCTATGGATACATTTTTTTCATTCCTGCTGCTCTGTTGTTTGGTAAGATAGCTTTCACAGTTGCAAACTCCTCCTCTTACCAGAAAAAAAAAAAAAAAAAACCCTGATGGTAAACTTGTTTGAGACATAAGCCACTTTAAAAAAAGAAGACAGGAAAGATAAAGTGTTGAACTACCAGTATGGAAAAAACTAATACTGTAGGATTCTATAATTTCCAGAAAATATTATTTTATTAACTAGTATATTCAAGTGTTATAGTGTCTGTCTTTTGGGAGCTACATTGTTAGATATGTTAACTCAGAAAGTGAGTAAAATAGCCAAAATGAGGGTATAGTGACTCATTTAAAAAATAAATTAGGCTTTTTTTCCTTCTAATAATAATTTGGAGATTTAGCTTTACTTTGAGATGCTTTTTGGATTGTTTGAAATGTAAAGCATTCTGAAGCTATTTTGGGTAATGCCTATTATAATATACCTATAATTAGTTTAAGTGAAGACTTCCATTAAAAAATTTTTTTTTCTTTTTTTTTTAATAATTGTAGTAGTGTATCATAGAGAATTTAGAGAAGACAGAAAGGGTAGGAAGTGTCTGTTATACCACTATGTAATAGCCGTTTGTTTCTAGTCTGTTTTCCATGATATATTTTTTTCAAAAATTATATATGTATACATACACACACACAAACATACGTATATACACACATATGGTTTTATATCCTACTTGAAATTTGCATTTTTAATTGCTTATTTTTGACATGCATATAAATTTTAAAGTGTGAATATGTAACAATGTCTTTGAACTAATTTGAATGTATAGCTACATAGTATATGCCTGTCAGTTTTCAAAAAAATTTTTTTCCCATTTTTATTTTGCAAGTAATTGGAAAATATAAAAGATTGTGATTTGTAAAGTAAGCTGATGACCCGGAAGTTCAAGATAAACTATTTTTTTCACTTTGAAATTATTTAGGGAAAGGCTTTTAGCATTATCGTACTTCAGCTTCTTTGCCAAATTTTGCATGAGTATAGGGATTGTTTCTTCTTCATTGCTGTAATGCCTGGTCTGAATAGTGTATGGCATGTAGTGAGTACAAACTCAGTAAATATTTGGTGAAGGAATTAATTGCTTTTACCTACTCAGGAGAGTGATTTACTTACTTGGGATTTTTTTTTTTCATGCCTTTACTCTGGAAGTAACTGCTGGGAAAATAGGTTATTTTCAAGTGTTAATACTACAACATAATTATTGATGAAATTGGTGAAAAGACACTTAGTCTCAGTTCTTGGTTTTAATATGAACATATCATGTTCTAATCATTATTTGCTCTTAGATCCATATATGAAACATACATTCTCCTTTATAGCCTTCTTGAATTCCATGATGACATAGTATGTAGATATAAACATGTGCTGTTATTTTATGTTTTATGTATCCCTCTGAATGCTGTGAACAAAATTGGACCTTTTAGCATGTTTCAAATATATTATCTTAGCTACTTGTAACGGTTCTTCAAACCTCACATTCAAATTGATGACTGAAAATTTTAACAGCAAAGAGTGTCTACTACATATCAGGTATAGTGTAAGGCACTTTACGTTATCTCTAATCCTCTTACCAAAACCTTGAGAGTTAAATATCAGTTCTGTTTACATATGAAGAAGCTGAAGCTGAAAGAGATAGCTTATCAGGGGTCACATAGCTAGTAGCTAAGATTCTAAACCAAGTCTGACTGATTCCAAGGTGTGCTTTCTCTCATGCTGCCACTGAAGCAGCACTTTCATGCTTTTATGATAGTCACCTATGGTAAGAAATTCAATTTATATTATAATCTAGTACAAACATAGATACAGATGTGTACAGCTGCCCCTTGAATTTCACAAGTTCACTTTACACCACATTGGGAGGTGGTGTCCACCAGAGCAGAGAGCTCCTTCCCTGGGAACTACACTCAGCATCTCGGCAGAAAGCTGCCATAGCTTTGAACTGTGTTTCTGAGCATCTGTGCTGTATTTATTTTGTGCATCCGTTAACGAGATGTGTCTAAGGTAATTACTTCTTCACTTTACACCACTTCAGCTTAAGAAAGAAAGGTTTCATAGGATTGCTCTACTTACGAATAGTGGGGGAAACTTGTAACTGATACAAAAGTTTTATGAAATAACACCTTTTCTGCTCTTGCTATATTTCATTTTTTTCAGTGTTGACCATAATACACTAAATTTATTGGCTTAGACCTGTAGTTTGAAAATTACTTCACTAAAAGATAGCATGGCTTAGTTAACTTATTTATTGATAAGTTTGCATCAGGATAATATTTTACAGTGATTGGCTAAGAGTAATGAATAAACAGCTTTGATCTTTTATGGTGTTAAATAGAATTTTTCTTATCCTCACTGATAGAAGGTGAAAGTGGCAAGATGGGTGAACTGAGCCCAGTTTCTTAATGGGTATGTCTGTATTAGCACCACTATCTTTAAAATTTTCCTGTGTGGACTAGACTTAGATGTTAGTTTTATAAAGGTCCACGTTTATTCATTTGCAACCTAACAAGAATTCACGGATTCTGCAAGTTTATTGAGTATATGCTATATACTCGATTATTTTTTTGTTTTTTTTTAGTTTCAGGTTGAGGTATGTAAGTGAAGGAGAATGTGAAATGTACCCCAATACCATGGAGCCATCCTTAGCCTTTGGAACTATTTATAAAAATGAAATCATTTCCTCTCTATGTCATTACAATTATTTTCATGTCAAGGGCTCTTACATTGTTTCTTTTCCTAATTTGTAGAGGTTCTAGAAAGAGGGAAAGAAAAAAAAACCTGAACTTAAGGTTTTATAATGAAAACACTTTGTGCATAACTGTACTTCTGCTTATCCATTGGTTTAATACAGTGCCTCTCAAACTTAGCCTGGTTGGCTCGCATTTAAGAATTATGTAACAAATTCCAAAACTCACCATGAGACAAAATTGCTGAAATCACAGTTTGAGTGTAACAGACAGTAAATTGAACTTGGGTAGGCAGTGTAATTAGTGCAGAAGTAACGTGAGTTACCAAATGAAGATAAAAATTGGTTTTAGGCTTAACTCTTTTTTTCATTTTTTAAAAATGGCTGAATCTATTCTTTTAAAAAGCAATTTTTATTCTGCTTTTTTTCCTTTTTCCCCATTCCAGCCATCTTCTTGCTTTCAAGTTTACTCTGTAAGGTGGTAGTACCATTTCTGAACTGAGGTGCTTTGCTGTCTTAAAGCACCTACTGTGAATGAAATTGACAAGGAACATGTGACCTCAGTCAATTTTGTTCTCGGCAGGTAAAAGAACTTCTCATGGCAGGAGTGTGGTGCCCACAGATACACTCCTGGAAAAGTTACTTTCTTCTCTTTTAAAAGTTTTTAACTCTTTTGAAAATGGCGTTATTTTTTTCTTATTCACCTCGTCAGTATGGATTTTTTTGTTGTTGTAATTTTTAGACAAAGATTTTTAAAGAGGAAGAAATTCCAAAGTTTAATCAGCTTGTTTAAACCTGAGGAAACTGAGACCCCAGGAGGTTCATTGATGACCCTATGGTCACAATATAAGAGAACATCAGACTACAACCAGAACCTGGTTTTTGATTTCCAGTGAAGTGCTATGTTTCTCATATCATTCCACTTTCTTATCTTTGTGGAGTTTTGTAATTATTTTTGGTGTTGATTTAGTAGTCAGATATTTTTCCTCAGGTACGTGTTGATCAGCATTTATAATGTGTAGAAAAATGTTATATGTAAAATAGCTCTTAATTTTTTATTGCATGATCTTAACATCTGGAATCCATACTTCCCAAGTAGACTAAATCTGTGGGCCTTCTGGTTTAATAGTACCCTTGTCTAAAATGGATTTTTTAAAAAAATCCTGGAATAAATAACACATGTAATAAATTAGTTTTAACCCTCAGAGAATCTGTGAGAATATAAAAATAATTGAAAATTGAAGCATTTATTCGTAACCTTGATTGAAAGACTTTAATCAGCATATCTGAAATTGTGGCCTCAGAAAAATGTAATATTTATGAGATCACAGATAACAGGATCTGTGTTAATGATGCCAATACTGCCTAAATAAAATCTGAATTTTACATAAAAAGAGACAATGTAGAGAGACAAATTCTGTGTTAAAGTAAATGTTATGTATAATTAAAGTATTACTCCTTTTTTATTTATCTTCCAAATTAGCATTAGATCTATATTCAAAATATTTCCCAATTAAAATTTTCCCTTGTTGAAGATCTAAATTATTAAGGAAATCCAAGTGACCTTGCATCTGATTCTGGGTGTTTAAAAAAATAAAAGGAATGAATTCCATTGATACATTCATGAAGTTTTGTCCTAATATAAGATTTTCTTAATATTGATTTTAAAGAGTAAAGTATAAGAAGATGAAATTATGGACAAATGGATCGAAATGAAGTGATTCAAAAGGATGTTGATCCAGAAAAGAAAGGATTATTTTGAAAATATTAAAGGAAAATCATTCATATCTAACGTGTACTTTTCAACTTATGATTGAAGCATTTCCCTCTAATCTCATTTTGTTTATGAAGTTATTTATAAGTTGAATTTTTGTAAATTATGTTTTTATATGCAACACATTTCCTGGTTTTTGGAACTCAGTGGCAACTTCCTTTGTATCATGAGAAATCAGACTACTTTGTAAATTAGAAATTCTTCATAAGATATTAAACTATCTTAAAATACAGTACACCAGTATGATGAAACTAGTTAATAAATTTATAGACAACAAATGTATTTCCTAAACAACATTAATGCCCTGATGATGAGATTTATTTTTGACCTCATACTGAGCATTAATTGTGATAAGTGATAGAATAAAGAGTATCAGTGTTTAGTGAGGATTTTCTAGGATCTTTCATATTACCTGTTAAATATGTTGTAATATTTTAAAATAATTCAAAGCGTGCTTTGTGGCTTATTCTTAGATATCTCTTAAATGTCACGTGACATACAGATGAGAAAACTTGCTCTGAAGACTCCTTCCTTCAGCTTAACAAAAGCCACCCATTTCACAGATGATTTAACTTTGATTAACGTACTCCACTGTAACAGATTATTTCAACAACTGGAATTTCATTCTTTGGTGTTATTTCTAGGTGCAGCTTAATTTACAAAACTGCTTTTCTTTCCATCTCACCAAAATACATCACAATTTTGATGTTAACTCAGTAAAAATTCAGTGGTTCATTAAAGCTAGTCTTAGCATTCATTGACAAGAGATTTGTCATTTTAAAAGTAACTGCTACTTTTATGCATTCTTTACTGCTCAGTTTATAACCTTAGATTCCCTGTCAGAGAAAGCATGGAGTTAACCACTTAGCATATTGTGATGAATATTCATCAATAAATTGATGTGACATGGCAGTCCCATTTTTCAGTCTTCCTGCTCTGTTGCAGTCTTTTTTAGTTTTAAATATATTATAGATAATCATGTAATAGGGACTAGCCTAGAAAATCTTTAGAATTGTAATACTATATTTTTGGTCATGTTAATAGTTTTTTAGTAGCTAATTGTATTAGTTTTTAATAAGAGAAGTGTATTTGTTTCAGAGGAACAGTCTCTAATCTGATGTTACTGATGTTAGGCATTTTTTGCCAAATATTTGGTATATATAGATAATCAGCTTTATAACAAAAATACTGTTTTGTACTTTTAAAGAACGGATCATTTTTGTAATGTTCCTGGAATTTTTATTTAGCTTAGTCATTTTTATGAAGCTTGGGTTTAAGTGTCTATCATAATTTTTAAATCAATTTTTAATTCATCTAGAAAGAGAGCTATGTACATTCATTCTAAAATAAAATCCTGAAAACAAGTATTTAAATAGATTATACTCATCATTCAGACACAACTAAAGTAATCTATATGGGCAAGTTAGCATGGCAAATGCCATAAAGTAGGCAGATACAGATGACTGTTTACCATACTTCATCTACATTTTAAATTTTAAAAGGAAAAGAGTGTCTATAAGCACGATCTTTTCTGTTAAGTATATAGATTATGAGGTCACTTAGCACTGAAGTACCGACCATATGCATTATGACAGGAATTTGACACCTGTCATTGGAAATGGTACTTAGAAACCGTATAATGCAACAAAGTTGAGGGAGGGAAATATGATGTGGATAGGAGGCTGTAATTTATAATTCACAGTGCTTAAGAATGACTTGTCCAGGGTAACTCAGATTCCCTATCTTTGATTTCAGGATTTACATACAGTGAACCCTACTAGTCGACAAAATTGATTAAGATAACTGACAGTATTAGCAGAAAATGGAAAAATACATATTTTCAGACTTAATTTTTTTATAGATAATTTATAAATTTATTTATTTACTTACTTTGGCTGCGTTGGGTCTTCGTTGCTGCGTGCGGGCTTCCTCTGGTTGCGGTGAGCGGGGCTACTCTTCGTTGCGGTGCATGGGCTTCTCATTGCGGTGGCTTCTCTTGCTGCGGAGTATGGGCTCTAGGCCCACGGGCTCAGTAGTTGTGGTGCACGGGCTTAGTTGCTCCAGGGCATGTGGGATCTTCCTGGACCAGGGCTCGAATCCGTGTCTCCTGCCTTGGCAGGTGGATTCTTAACCACTGCACCATCAGGGAAGTCCCTAGACTTAATTTTTAATTGAAGTAAATATCCTGTTACTCTAAAAGTCAACTTAAGTACAATTAAATTATTTTACTACATTACACTGGCAGGTGACTTTATGGTAGAATTTCATTGTAATGTTGGAGCAGTACAGTATAGAATTGTTACCAGTTACACTGTTTTCAGATTAATAATCCGTTGTATATGAGAATTCATCTAAAAAGGAGTACTGTCTTTCTGTTTTTCTGTGTGATTATTTTGCCCAAAAAAAAGCTTTCATTTTTTTAAGTAGCACAAAAGCTGTCATTGGCATGCTTTGTAAGGAAGTGTCAGTGTGCAAGAGAGTGGCGATCACTAAGAATTCTTTTACGTGTTCTTTCCCCTTTGCACCACCGCCTCCTCAGCGGGGTCACTGAGATCACTAGCTTTTCTTGAAATGGCCATTTTCACTGGCAGGTGCATTATACCCTGTATTTTCAGATTGTTTTTCCATTCTGAATGTTTGGCAGGTTGATTGCTCTGGCTGCATTGACGGAGAAAGGGCTGACAAATGCGGTTGGGCTGGCTGAAAAGACAGTGATTACTGTTTTCCTTTGTGGCTGATTGAGGCCCTTGAAAGGAAAAATTTTAACCTTCACCATTTGGTTCAAAAGTATGAGCATATATTGAAATCATTCGTGCCATTTATCCTAGTTCTGTAAACTTGTCAGAACGTAAAAATCGCTCAATTTCAAGTAATGTAGGATTGGCACACGTCATTATCATTTTGATTAAGTTGGAGGTTGTATCATTGTGTGCAGTATACAGTGTCATTTAAAGCTTTCTTTCCTACAGGTACAGTTACATTTTTATTGCTTATACTATAGAGTTAGAAAGATTTTCATAGCTCTCCACACCTAACACTATGTGTGTGGTTTGGCAGCTGGTGTGGCCTACAAGCTGCATTTTGTTTGCAGGGTAAAGGCTTATCTGTAGGCCTCCTGGAGTGTGGGTAATTGCACAGGCTCGCCATTGGGGAGAGACAGGATTGGAAGCAGTCAAGCGGAAGAATGTTATGCCATCCCATTGCCACCTTGTAGCAGAAAGACACAATCCCAGCAGTGCCATCTGGTTGTTGCTATCTAGTCAGCTGGCCTGGCTGCTGGGACCATGACTTGGCAGCTGGTTCCCATCCTTGACCATTCTTTTGTGTATGTTGTATGTATGTGTGTTTTAGATAATTTTGAACATAGGTCGGGGAAATGACTATAACTAACAAGTAAAATCCCCTTACTGAATGGACTCATTACTTGAGATGCACTTTGCCGCAGACGCCTGCTGCCATTCCCTCATAGACAAATGACACATCTGTTTAGGCAATAAAAATAAGCATTTGCTTAATAAAAATCCATCTCAGTATGTAGTGAAAGAGAAGGTAGGCAGAGTTGTATGTTCTAGAACATTTTAAAATAAGTAATTTAAAGTTATTTCCTGGTTTGGGGGTATAAGGGGAGATTTAATAATTTTTAAAAGTCTTATAAACATTGTATATTATCTCAATATGTATTTTTATTCAAGTTAAGAAAACATTATGTTAAGTGCTTATTGCCACATCATGTAACGGTAGATAATGAGACTTGCATTTAAAATGACAGAATAGAAAATGTGGTCTCATAGCTATTATCTTTAAAATCTGCCTCTCAAATAGCAACCTGAGAGTTAATGTAAGCCGTCTTTATGCCATATGAAGACCCATTAGACACTGATGGTTTCAGATCACAAGTAAGCAGCCAGCTCTGTAGGCTATTTTAGACATTTGATTTTCTTCATTTTACAGCATTAATGTGTCAGCATGCTACATAAAACTATGTAGGAGTTGCATGTTGTTCTGTCTGGAATGATAAATGCTTGCAAGCTTTTAGAGATTTCCATGAGGGACTCATCCTAGTTGCTTATATATCTTATTTCAGTTTATGTTGCTACAGAATTTGATATGACTATTGCTGAGTTACCACATAGGTATGTATAAAAACCAAGAAGTTCCACTTAATTCTTTTTTTAAAAATTGTATTGATAAAATTTATATTATTTGTACTTGTTCTGTCTTATCAGTAGTTCACTTTTGCTTTTATCTAAAGAGTTGTGATACTTTCTGAAATAATTACCTCAAGAGTTATCAGTTATTTTCATGAAAATAATTTTTGTGTTATTGTTCTGTTTTTTCAGATGAAGAGGAAGAAGATGATGTAGTGACTCCTAAACCACCTATTGAACCTGAGGAAGAGAAAACTTTAAAGAAAGATGAAGAAAGTGATAGTAAAGGTATCTTAAAGAATTCAACTTAAAAAAAAAAAGAATTAAAAAAATTTTGTTGATTCCTGTTAAGACTGCTTTTATTATTTATATATTAAAGTAGAATAAAATGCTCTAAATCAAAGAGGTGAATCTGCTTGGAAAAAAATGAGTGGCATTCATTGACGCAAATTGTGATAGTGAGGTGACATGATCTGAGTGGCATAAATCCGACTTCAGAAAAACGTTTGCCTCACAGCCCCCCCGCACGAGCTGACTGAAGAAGAAAAGCAGCAAATCTTGCACTCTGAGGAATTTTTAAGTTTCTTCGACCATTCTACAAGAATTGTAGAAAGAGCTCTTTCTGAGCAGATTAACATCTTCTTTGACTACAGTGGAAGAGATTTGGAAGACAAAGAAGGGTAATGTTTAATTGCTAAAATTATGGGTTCAGCAATGTTAAATTACTTTAAGATTAAGAGTGGGAAGTTATAACACAGTTGTTGGTTGTTTTTTTTTTTTCGTCTTTTTCTGTAGAGAGATTCAAGCAGGTGCTAAACTGTCATTAAATCGACAATTTTTTGATGAACGTTGGTCAAAGCATCGGGTTGTTAGTTGTTTGGATTGGTCATCTCAGGTAAATTATAACATAACTGGTTGCTATTAACTCATTTTTGAATTCCAGTAAGCAGGTAGTTTTAATTGTGGAAACTTTGTGTAATTAAGTCAATGTATATTATTGAAAATTACAATGGATGATGGTTCTAAGGTTATGGTTGTCTTATGTACTTAGGAAGAAAGGATTGGAAACACTATATTTAAAAATCAAGAGTTTATTTATGCCACAGCCCAGTTTTACTAATTTTAATTGCTCACCAAATTCTTTGGATAGAATTGCAAAACATATTTTAATAAAATATTTTAACATTAAAACATTTAAAATAACTAAACTAATTTAAGGTTTTACTAATGTTCCAGCAAGCATAACTCTAGAGATATATTTCTTGGTGAAGTGTTAGGAATTTGTATTTTCCGAATAATTTAATAATAACAGTTGAGTAACTAGGAATGTAAAACAGTTCTCATTATGCATAGCGTTTTTTTCCCACTTGATTCTTGCGAGCAGTATCCAGAGTTACTTGTGGCTTCCTATAATAACAACGAAGATGCTCCTCACGAGCCTGATGGTGTGGCCCTTGTATGGAATATGAAATACAAAAAAACTACTCCAGAGTATGTGTTTCACTGCCAGGTAAGATGGTCTTTTAGCAGTCCTTCCCAAGTTTAAGAATTCACTAATGAATTTAGACAAGTGCCTTTCTTCTTTTCTTGTCAGCATAATGATTTCATTGGATTGGCATTTACTAAACCAACCACCCCATATTTGCAAACAGATGTTAATGAAAAACTGAAGACTTCTCAGTTCAACATGATCTGCGTTTTCTAGCTTTTCTGACATCTCTTATGTTTAATCACACCTAAAGTCCTTTGCAGTTGTGATTTTCTGTTATTGTGACTGATTGTATAAAAGGAATCTTTTATAAAATGTCTTTTCTACAGGGAGTTTCTCAGGAACTTATTTGCTGAATATACAATTAGATGGTTGGCCCACTGAATTACTTATACATGGCCTGAGGAGTTGGAACTAGATAGTTTTAAGTAGAAACATATGTTTGAAGTAGGAAACAGATGCAGATTTTTAAAGTGGATTTCGTGGGAGGTTAGAATTTGCAAGCCTTTCTGGTTGCATGTTATAATCTTTTAATAATATCATAATTCTGCAAAAACACTTAACTGAATCAAAACTAGCTTATACTCTGTTGTCAGATTACTGTCAGAAGCTAAAGGAGAGCCAGTTATCTTCTGATTTAATGATGTAATCAAATTAAATAATTTTTGCTTAACATTGCTTAAACATTTCTGTAAACAATCATTACATTTGACTTTTAAGCAAAACTATTCTAAAGCTGTATCTTATGTTCTAAAGCAAAATGAAATTTTTAAGTGTATTTATTTACTGGTTTTATAATCTCTGATACTTTACAATAAAGGGGAAAATGTTTTGGATATAGATTTATTTTTATAACTTGTCACGCTTCTTCCATTTGAACCTTAAATATAAAAATCTTGCTTATTTGCAGTCAGCCGTTATGTCTGCTACATTTGCAAAATTTCATCCAAATCTGGTTGTTGGTGGTACATATTCAGGCCAGATTGTGCTGTGGGATAACCGTAGCAATAAAAGAACTCCGGTGCAAAGAACTCCACTGTCAGCTGCAGCACACACAGTAAGCAAAGGGGTTATTTCCATTAGATTTCTGTCTTCTTTCACCATTAAATACTTAGTAGTGTCCATCAGAGTAGTCTCAAAATGTGTTTCCTTTGCTGTGTGAATTTCTCATCATTTAGCAACCAAAACTGAAGGCTTTTTTTTTTCTTTGTATTTTTGGAAATCTATTTTATTAGAAACTCATCTCTCTTCTGAGATAATGTTTTGCTAATCTACGGAATAGCATCGAACTTCACATTAAAAATGCCGTCAAGATATGAGACTGGATATGAAACAGAACACCTGTGATTATACAGTAAAAATTATTTCTTTTTTTTTTTTTTGGTAAAATAATCCCAGAAAACTTTCTTTAATATTGCTTTCTTTAGCATCCTGTATATTGTGTAAATGTTGTTGGAACACAGAACGCTCACAATCTGATTAGTATCTCTACTGATGGAAAAATTTGTTCATGGAGTCTGGACATGCTTTCCCATCCACAGGTAGGTTAAACTTGGAAAGCTCTGAAATTTTGAGGCAAATACTGGTATTTTTTTTTAAGTCTATATAAACCCTAGCTTATGTTTTTCATAAATGTTTTATAATAGTATTATAGTAAAAGTTTATAAATCTAAACATGTATAAATGTAATTTGAGGTATATATACTTCATTTTCAAACCTGCTTCATTTAATCAAACTAAATTTATATAAATAGTATAGTAAAATAATTGTTTATAAACTAAATAAGACTAGAAAATTTTCTTTAAAAAATTAAAAATTATAAGTTTACAAAATAATTTACTCAATTTTTTCTGTGTAGGATAGCATGGAATTGGTTCATAAACAGTCAAAGGCAGTCGCTGTGACATCTATGTCCTTCCCTGTTGGAGATGTCAACAACTTCGTTGTTGGGAGTGAAGAAGGTTCTGTGTACACAGCATGCCGCCATGGCAGGTAAATCTAAACTGGAATTTACAATTATTTAAAATTCTCTCTTGAATAATCGTATTAAAACAAATTGCCTCTTATTCAAGTAGAAATCTGTCCTAGAGCCACTCGTTATTTGTGACAAATTATTTAAATTCAGGTATATAAAATTAAAACTTAAATACTTTTTTAAAATAAAAGGTTATTTTGGATCATGATGTGTTCTGGATTTTGAGGGTTGTGGTGTGTTGTGATTTTTGTACGTGTGGACGTGCTCACAAAAGTTAGTGGTAGGAAGTAGCATTCAGCAGTTACAGATACAAAATGCACATGCCACATACTGACCTTTAAAGTTGTAAATAAGATTTTCAGCTGTTTTTCCATCTTGATTTATTTGGACTTTGAGCCTTAGTTCAGTCCTCCTGATAATCGCACAGTAATGATGTCACATACACGTTTTAAATTGACTAAGTATTTCTCCTGCTGTTCAACCTGTTTTGAAATTGTCTAGCACCTTATCAACTGCTTCCTTTAAAAAAAAAATTGAGTGTTCTGATTTCATCTCAAGTACAGATCACCTTCACTTCAAAGCTTTTGATTTAAAAGTAGCCCAGATTCTCTCTCTTACATGTAGCATTCATTTGTCTCTATTCCACCACCTCAGAACCTCAGATATTGGACTTTTGATTTCTGTTATCAATAGCATGATGTTTATGGTTCCAAAATGTACTTAACCACTTAAGTAGCCTTATCAAATCTGGATAGGTAACACTCAACATAATTATTCTTATGTGTTAGGAGCACAGAGTTAAGTTTGTTGAAATTATGTCAAAGTGTAATAAATAAACCCATGATAACATATATTTATAAGTGGTCTACTTACAAGAGATTTCCCTATTTTCACTCTTATGAAACAGCAAAGCTGGAATCAGTGAGATGTTCGAAGGGCATCAAGGACCAATTACTGGTATTCATTGTCATGCAGCTGTTGGAGCAGTGGACTTCTCACATCTTTTTGTCACTTCATCATTTGACTGGACAGTAAAACTTTGGACAACTAAGGTATCTAAAAACAGATGTCTAGTCAAGTACTCAGGTTTCTGACACAAGGTGGTGCTCTATTACTACATGGGAAAGACAAAAAGCCTCCTAATAGCTTAGAATGATTTACTGATAGATCAAACCTAATAAGTTACACAGAACATGAATGAACAACTAGATGTTGAAGTTTTCTTAAAAGTAGCCTGACAAGTGTGGTAATCCCACACATGACCAAGACCAATCTTCCCACCACTTCAGGCTTTTCAAGCACAGAACCGCTTACCCTGAACTGAGTTGGAGGAAAAGCCGCTGAGGATCTCACATGGCACTCACGTAGCTGCCCTATAGCCCAACACAAAAGCTGTGCATTTGCTCTTTGAAGAGCTTTTAGAAGCTATTCAGAACTGCATTGGCTCACAGAGCTGATGGAAACCGGAGAAAAGATAGATAAAACCTGAGGTACAGTAAGTCTTATACAGTGAGACTATACATCATAAACTGGAATCATTAAGAAAGTATTGTGTAAAGACTTCTATGTACATATATATGGATGCATATACATTTTTGTTTTCTGCAATACATAATTTAAATAGTTTGTCTGGGTTTTAATCAGCTTTGAAAAACCATTTATGTTATAAAGTGCTTCCTGATCCCACAGCAATTCCAGGTAGATGTGACATTGCCCTGCCTCATTGAAAGTCTCACGGCAAATCCAGGTAGGGAACATTTCTTCCTGTGATAGGCCTTGTAGTTTCATTTGACCCCATTTAAAAATTAAAGTGCCTTGACTTTTCTGTCTGGCTTTTCTGCAGTATTACATTGCTGCTGGCAAAGCTGCATACTTGAAATATCAGATTCTATTTAAGTTAAATTTTAAGCTGTGTTTTTTCATGTTTCCGTCTGCCTTATCCTAACTTTATTTGATTCTTCAATTTCTTTGAGAAAACCTAGTGGTCTTAAGAGGTATTCTTCACTATGACTGTGGAACTCATTTATTTATCAAATGCTGGCCTCAGAAATCAGGGATGAACTCACTATTCACTCTTGTCCTTTCTTGATGCTTTCTTAGTGAGTTAGAAAACTTTCTCTTAAAATTGAACATTTTCAGGTTTGGGATTAATTAGCAGGCATAAAAATAGCATTTAAGTCTAATGAAGGAAAACATATTAAATAGTGCTTAACCCAGTGTCTAGCATGATAGGCACTTAATATTCATTCGGTTCCTCCTTTTCCTCTTCATGGAGATCAGACGCTCTGTCTGAATGCATATAGTGTCAATCATCTGTTTTCTTTCCTGGATTGTTCTTGAATTTTTTTTTTTGAATGAGATTTATACAGTGGCAAAAGGTAGAGGTAGAAGATTCTCACAACCACCAGCAAAGAAACGCATAATCCAGCTAGTAAAACCAAAGCAAGATGCAGAATTGGAAAGATGAAGCCAACTCTCTCTCTCTCTCGGCTGTAGGCAGCCACGTAAGTGGCTAGATTTCTGGTTACGCTTTCACCTTGGTAGTCCTTTATAGAGACACAGGAAGTGTTACATCTTTCTTAGATTGTTGGCCAGCTTCCTTTTTCAGTAATTGAAAAGAATCTTTTATCTATTTGTAGATTTATTATTTTTAATATCTCAGGGTTTCAGTTTGCCATCCTTCTTTTATCTTTAAATTTGAGGCTTCCATTCTTACATATATTACCAAATAGGACTGGAAAATGAAGACTTCATCTTGCCTAAGCAAGAACAAAACTTATATTTATGATAGCAGACTGATTGATGCTTGCTTTTATGGTACTACACAGCTGGTTGATTGGTGGTTGATATTTTTTGTTCCTGTATTTTGCTATATTTCAACATAGAACTGCCTACTGAATAAGAATGACAGCCAGGCATATCTCTTTCTTTGCTAACTGAGCTAGGCATTGCTTCCTTATGTGAGCTTCATATAGAAAACTCATTTATTCATTCAACTGTGATACATGGCTCTCCACTTCCCACCCCCGCCATGCATACATACCTCTCCAATGTTAGTGGCCAAAGGATAGGACAACACAGAACAGGGTGTTTTTGTAGAATAGCAAGTACCCTCTAGAACTTTATCAGAAGAATTACCTTTTATTCTGACTTATCTTCACACAAATAGTTCTACTCTGTGAAGGGTGGAGCAGCAACAGTCTGCTGAGCATTTTTTTTATTTGGCCATATTATGGCTCCCAAGGTCATTGTTTTGATCTTGGATTTATACTTCATAGTTAATTGTGTTGCTGGTATTCATTTTTTCCCTGAAAACTTAGTAGAGCCTCTGTGCTCTCCAACACAATGATAATGAATAATGGGCAAGGTTTAAAAATAATCTCTTCTTAAAGACATTGTTCCAGTTCCATTTTAAGCTTTTTACACCAGTATCTTTACCTTCATGAATTTAACAGACTTGAAATGTTTTTCTTTGCCTTTACTTTTTAAGTGTTTTCTAACTCTAAGAATTGAGTCCCCATAAACTGGGAGAACGAATCGTTAGATATTGCTGTGTCTTTGTATCCTTTAAGATCTGTCTCTGCCCCAATAGCAAAACAAGATTCTTTCTTTTTCTCCCTTTCTATAAGTCCTCTAAAAAGTCCCTAGAAATCTCAATTTGTTACCGCCTCAAATTTAGTTTCAAGTAATCTACTTCTGTCGTCTGCTTCTAATTTTTGCAGAGTCAGGAATTTTAATGTAGTGACAGAGTTCTGGATCATCAAATTGTTTACTTTTTTGAAACTCAGTTATTTTTAGTAAAGAAGATGAAGATAGATCGTTTTCCACATTTTGGTGAAGGTTAATTTAAACTGGCCAGGACATTGCTTCTAATATATTTGAAAGACACTGTTAACTTTATAAAACACCAAATTTGAAAATTCACAGCAGAAACACTTTGGCAGTCCTGAAAAATGGTAGCAAGAGTATGTGAGGAGTAGAAGCTTCTTGAAGGTAACCTGAGGATTCCATAAGCACTTGATTAGGGGTCAACCTGATAAATGAGCTTAATATGCCGACCACATTTAACCATACTTGTTACAGATTACTCTCAAAATATAGGAATTATTTGTTTGGAGGGCAAAATGTTTTAATGTATGCACAGTATATTCCAGGCTCAACACTTATTTGAAAAGCTTTAACCTTTTTAACTATTAGAAAATACCATAGTAACTTGTTGGCCAGTGTCCAGCCTATCCTTTGCATAGTCAGAAACTCAATTTTGTCAGTCTGCTAGGTTCGATTAGCTACGGAGTGCTGACTAGAACTCACAGGCTTCTAAGACACTGATGCGTTGGAGAAGGTCAATTTATTAATTTACAATGAGAAACAACTGCCAGAAGGCCTAAATACTCACGCTCGCCTGACCAGCTCATTGTTTCCCTGTAGACAACCCACACGGGAAGCCAAATTATAATCAGAAGGTTGCTTGGTTAGCAAGGAATTGGAACAAAAGGAGTTTTCTGATTTGAATGTTTAGTGGCATCAAGCAAAGACAGCGTGATTCATTCATCGTCACATAGAGATAACCTTGCCGTGGGTGGTAATCCTCAGGATCCATTGACTGAAATGCTGTCTCCTGAGCAGTGCTTGAATTGGGCACTGTCTTCATTTTTCTTGTAAGACTGCTTCTGTATATTTCCATTGCTTTTAATAGACACATTCCTTCTGAAAAAGTTAGTATCTTCCATCAGGTTATATAGGACGGTATTTCTGCCCTTGGAATTGTTTCTTTTTAATGAGAATCTGTTTATTTCTGTCCCGATCCAAGTGAGGACATACTTCCCATTTCTCTGGAGAGCACCTCACTGTTACGTTCATGGATTTACTATAGGGACTCTTTTGGTTATTAGTCTAGAACTCCTCAGTTACCTCCAGAAAAATACAGAATTACTGTATTAGTTTCCTGGGGCTGCTGTAACAAATTGCCACAAACTGGGTAACTTAAAATAACAGAAATTTATTCTCTCACAGGAGGCTAGAAGTTTGAAATCAAGGTGTTAGCAAGGTTGGTTACTTTTGGAGGCTCTAAGGAAGAATCTGTTCCTCTTTCCATGCCTCTTTTCTAGTTTTTGGTGGTTGCCAGCAATCTTGTGCTTTTTGGCTTCCAGCTGCATCACTCCAGTTTCTGCCTCTGTCATCGCATGGAGCTTTTCCTACTTGTCTCTGTCCAAATTTCTCTCTTCTTTTAAGACAACAGTCGTGCTCTAGATTTAGGGCCTACTCTAAGTAGTATAACCTCAGCTTAATTACATCTGCAAAGACCCTTTTTCCAATATCGACACATTTACGGGTTCCACATAGACTTGAATTTGGCAGGGGGCTGGGAGTGGGGGGACACTATTTAACCCATTACTGTAAAGAGCTCAGAAAAAAATATGGTTTGTCCCTTGACCGTACAGTGTTTATTTATTTATTTATTCACCACTGTACTAGAATGAGTTACCTTTGATTATTCAAATGCTATCTATTGTTCAAAGAATGATACATTCTTTTGATTCATTCTTTTGAAAAAAATGTTTGCAAACCTTTCGTTTATAAGAATTTTAGAGCTGCAGTGACCTTTAGACATCATGTAGTTCAGTAATTCTCAGTTTTGGTCACATTAGAATCACCTTGGCAATTTTTTAAAATTCTAGTGCTCACCTGGCACCCCAGACTGATTAAATCATAATATCTAAAGGGACTCAGGCAACAGCATAATTTTGAAAATCCCTCCAGGGTTAGCGGGATTACAACGTATAGTCAAGGTTCAGAACCACTGATACAGAACTTTTGTTTTGTAAATAAGGAAATAGGGGCCTGGAATGAAGAAGTGACTTCTCCAAAGCCTTAAAACTAGTTATCGGTAGCCCTGAGATGAGAGTTTATATCCGGCGCCCCTCTTCAGCTCTCTCCTGCTGCCCCTCTTCCACTTAGGCAGAAGTTCTCTTCAAGTTAAGAAAAAGTATTACTATTAAAAAGTACTTCAAATGATCCATTTGGGATTTTAATTTGCAGTATCATATATAAAATTAATATATTTTGAAACAATTTTGGTGTTGTATGTATGCTTTCTTTCTCTTTGAGGGGGAAGAATTGTTAATCCTTGGATGACTGTGTTTTTTAAACTTGAAATAAATTACAAAGGTTTCTAATTACATTTAAAATTTGGGAACATGTTTCCATTTAGTGTATTTTTATTTTTAATATAATCTTTTACCCAGTTATAATACATCCTACTTTTTGCCTCTGGCTGTATCATAGTCCACTGAATAGATGAAATATTTTATTTAATAATTTCCTGAGATATTCAGCAATCTTCTTTTTCACTTGAGATGTAATTTTTATGTAAGTTTTAATCTAATTTGTATATAACATTTTTCATATTTTATAAAAAATGGAATCATATGATATGTACTTATTTGTATCTGACTTCTTTTGTTCAACATTATGTTTGTGAGAGTTATTCCATATTGTTGAAGGTAGTCGTAGGTTGTTTATTCTCTCAGATATATACTATTCCCTTATGTAAATATGCCATAATTTATCCATTCTGCTGCTGATGGTATTTGGGTTGATTGTAGTTTGGGGTTGTTATGGATAATGCTGCTATGAGCATAGTTGTAGGTGTCTTTTGATGGACACAAGTGCTCATTTCTGTTGGGCATATACTTAGGAGGGAAATACTTGGCCATAAGGTATGCATGCATTCTGCTTTAGTTGATACTGCCAAGCAAATTTCTAAAATAGTTTTACCAGTTTATAATTCACCAGTGGCATATGAAAGTTTTCCTTGCTCTACAACCTTGCTGACACTTGGTATTTTCTGCCTTTTTTTTTCATTTTAATTACTCTGATGGGTATAGTTGTATTGCAGTTTGGTTTTCATTTGTATTACCTTGAGACTAAAGAGGTTATCTTAAGCTCCTTTCCATGTGTTTATTGGCCATTTCGTGAAGTGCCTGTTTAAGTCTGCCCATTTTTCTGATAACCCCTTCTTTAAAAATAAAAATTAAACATTAATTAAAAAAATCTTGTAGACCAATACAGATTCTTATAGAGTCGAGCATGTGCACATGACTGTGAACAACTTCTCTTTTAAGTCTTTGATGAGAGACCATAAAATTGCCTAAAATTGGGATTTTCTTGAAGAAGTATACAATTGCCTCAGGATTTACGGGTCTTAGCACAGTGTTTCTTAATCGTTGTTGTGCATCAGAATCTCTAGTGGAGCAACACCAAAAAGACTGATGAAGTACATTGAGGGTGGGGCCCTGCATCTGGATTTTTTAAAAACTCTGCAGATGATTGTGATACTCATCCCAAGTTGAAAACTACCTCAGAGGGAGACTTCACTTGGCATTGTTGCCAAGGAGAGTTATAGGAAAATAATGACCTTAAGAAGGAAAAAAACCCTCTTAGTTTCTGTTTTTAGCTTACTTATAAGTTTTGTTAAAATTTTTGTTTTCTTAATTACAAACAGACATTTTTGGCTATTAAGATAATCATGCAGTTGACATTTACTATGATATCTGAAAATTTTAAATTTATAATTTTAAACTTTTTATTATGGAAAATTCCCAGTAGATTCAAAAGCAGAAAGAGGAGTATAATGAAACCATTGTACTCATTACCTAGCTTCTAAAATTATCAACACGTGACCAATCTTGTTTTATCTATTCCCGTTTATATTCCCTCCCCAGTCCTGGATTATTTTAAATGCAGACATATCATTTAATCTATAAATATACAGTATGTATCTCTAAAAAATAGTCATTAAAAAAAACTGTAATACTACCATATCATTGTCACACCCCCCAAAAACGAATAGTGATTCCTTAATTTCATCAACTAGCCAGCGTTCCATTAAAAATTTTTTTTTACTATTTACTTGTTTGAAGCAGGATCCAAATGAGGTTCATTTATTTGCGATTGACATATCTTTTGAGCCGCTCTCTTAAAATAGGGTTTCCTTCCCTGTCTTGTTTTCTTGCTACTGCTGTTGTTGAAGAAACCAAGTTGGTTGTCCTATTAGTTTCTCACAATCTGGGTTTTGCATTCTTGTGGTACTGTTCATATTGTCGTGTATAGTTGTAGATGTTTATAATTCTGTAAAGAGAAGCTTACCCTCGTGAATCACTTGGTGTCCCCCAGTCCTTATGTTGACATCTTTTCATTCTTTTTGGTCATTTGAAGCTTATTCTGCAGTAGATTCCTCAGGAGGTGCTCGTGGGTGCATTATTCCCATATTCTGAAGAGTCTATCTGTTTATGAAGGTCAGTTTGGCTGTATGTAAAATCCACAGTTTACATTTCTTTTTGATTACCTTAAATATGTTACTCTATTGTTTTCTGGCAAAAAGCATTGTCAAAAAGTATGATGGGGCTTCCCTGGTAGCGCAGTGGTTGAGAGTACGCCTGCCGATGCAGGGGACACGGGGTCGTGCCCTGGTCTGGGAAGATCCCACATGCCGCGGAGCGGCTGGGCCCGTGAGCCATGGCCGCTGAGCCTGCATATCCGGAGCCTGTGCCCCACAACGGGAGAGGCCACAACAGTGAGAGGCCCACGTACCACACACACAAAAAAAGTCTGATGACAATCTGATTTTTTTTTTTCTTTACTCAAGACTTAGTCTTTAGAAATCTGGATGATTGGGCTTCCCTTGTGGCGCAGTGGTGGAGAGTCCGCCTGCCGATGCAGGGGACACGAGTTCGTGCCCCTGTCTGGGAAGATCCCACATGACGCGGAGCGGCTGGGCCCGTGAGCCATGGCCGCTGAGCCTGCGCGTCCGGAGCCTGTGCTCCGCAACGGGAGAGGCCACAACAGTGAGAGGCCCACATACCGCAAAAAAAAAAAAAAAAAAAAAAAAAAAATCTGGATGATCAAATCTTTTTTTTTTTTTTTAAAGGGTTGAATGTCCTACATACACAGGATTTTCTTTAATATGAAGTTTCAAGCTGTCTTTTCTTTTAGGAGAGTTCTCTTAAATTAAGACTTTTGTATTCTATAGTATTGCTTTGGGTTTTTTTAGGGCCTGCCATTATAGGATATCTTTGTTAATCTTCTTTGTCTATCAGTTTTTTTAAAAATTCACTTTATCTCTTCTTTCTTTTTTAAAATAAGTGTTATTGAGATACAGTTCATATACCATAAGATTCACCATTTTATAGTGTGCAATTCAGTGGTTTTTGGGTTTTATTAGAGCCATCCTGGTGGTATGAAATGATATCCCATTGTGGGTTTTTTTTTGTTTTTTTTTTTTGCGTTACACGGGCCTCTCACTGTTGTGGCCTCTCCTGTTGCGGAGCGCAGGCTCCGGACGCGCAGGCCCAGCGGCCATGGCTCACAAGCCTAGCCGCTCCACGGCATGTGGGATCTTCCCGGACCGGGGCACGAACCCGTGTCCCCTGCATCGGCAGGTGGACTCTCGACCACTGCACCACCAGGGAAAGCCCCCATTGTGGTTTTGATTTGCATTCCCCTGATGGAGAATGATGTTGGGCATCTTTTCAAGTGCTTATTTGTATTTGTAGATCTTCTTTGGAGGGATGTCTGTTAAAACTTTGCCCAAGTTTTAATTGGGTTATTTGCCTTTTTATTAAAATGTTGTAAGAGTTCTAGATACAAGTCCCACTTATCAGGTATATTATTTCCAAATATTTTTGCCTATTGTATAGGTTGTCTTTTCACTTTCTTGAGGGTATTATTTGAAGCATAATGGTATTTAATTTTGATTTAGCCAAATTTATCCTTGTTTTTTTTTGTCATTTGTGCCTTTGTTATCTAAGAAATCATTGTCAAGTCCAAAGTCACAATGATTTACTCCTATGCTTTCTCCTAAGTTTTATAGTTTTATTGTTTGTTTGTTTGTTTGTTTGTTTGTTTTTGCGGCATGCGGACCTCTCACTGTTGTGACCTCTCCCGTTGCGGAGCACAGGCTCCAGACGCGCAGGCTCAGCGGCCATGGCTCACGGGCCCAGCCGCTCCGCGTCATGTGGGATCCTCCCGGACCGGGGCACGAACCCGTGTCCCCTGCATCAGCAGGCAGACTCAACCACTGTGCCACCAGGGAAGCCCAACCTCTTATATTTAGATCTAAGATATATTTGAGTTAATTTCTGTATATGATGTGAGGAAGGAGGGGTCCAACTTCGTTTTTTTGCATGTGCATATCCAGTTGTCCCAGCATCATTTGTTGAAAGGCTGTTCTTTTCCCATTAGTTGTCATGACACACTTATTAAAGATCTGCCACAATAACTTTGTGTAAGATTTGAGTGAGATCCTTTTTTTGTTGGTTATTGTCTATTAGTGAAATGAGTTTTTCTCTACATTTAAGAGGAAGAGAATGGCAAGGTTAGCTTTTCTGGTTTCATAGTCTAGGTTAAAGCTCTTCTGGGTTTTTTGCAAAGTGGGTATTTATCCCTCTATCTTGTACTTTCTGAAATGTACCTTTTTCTGTTCCTCT